>NC_042615.1:322351917-322951917 GCF_901001135.1 Rhinatrema bivittatum | reverse complement strand
ATTATATCAGACCTTTCAGACCAAACCCCTGTTTGCCTAGACAATGCACCACAACCTGTGTGATAAGTTGGTAAAGGTATGTCACATAGCCAATCCTACTGGATCACCTTTTGGACAATTTTCTTATAATCACTGTTCGGTCTGTAATAATGAACAGCAATTACAGATTTTTCATCACCCTTCGCTTTCACTCACCCATGAGATCAGAGGTCATTTTGACTGTAGCACTATACAGTTGTCCATGCTATTATCTGCCCCTGTGCCAAGCTATATATTGGTCATACCAAACTTTCAATACAAACATGAGTGATCCAACACAAAAGCTGCATCCACACAAGAAAATTGGAAGCCCCATTGGTACAGCACTGGTTACAATCTGGCCATTCTATTGACCAATTAAAATTCTTTGCCATCCAGTGGCTCTTTAATCCCAGAGGTGGTCATATTGCTTTGCAGCTTCTGTGATAAAAACAGAAGTATATCTACACCTGGCAAACAGTAACCCCTATGACTGAGTGGGAAGCATTTTTCTGACACTCATTTTGACATCTTTCTGTAAACTGTTTTGATATTTTGCAGTATTCCAATAGTTTTGCTATAATCCATAGTTTCTCTATTTTGTATACTGGTGAGCCAACACAAATGGGATCTTGTACCTCCCTTTGCTAATGATCGTTCAAATTAAATCTTGTTTCTCTTCCCCTTTTATTTCTTTTAACTTCCCCCTGGGGGCATTGTGTTTGGTGCCTGTAGTTGTTTTTTGTTTTTTGTTTTTTTTTGCTGACAAAATCGGTATTTCACAGCATCATGGGTTTTTTTCCCCTTCTCTCCCCCTCCTTCCTTAGTCGCCTTGAATTTCACCCAGGGCCAGGAGTCCTGATTGGGCCACAGGTTCCTGGAGCTTGTGTCCTATTTAAGACCCAAATGTGACCCGGTTCGAGCTGCCTCCTATCGGTTTCTGCTTAGGTAGCAGAAGGAAGGTCTGCGTCATTTGAAGGAAGCCTGCTTTCTTTGATAACTTTTGTCTTTTTGCTCCCCGGTCTAATTCTCCTTCATTTTCCGATCGCCTGCATGTCCTACTTAATGATGGAGTGTTTCTTCTGGTCGCAATTCCCCCTCTCATTGATCATCTTTTCAGAAACTTCTGGTTTGTTCCTGCACATTTCTTCCTCTCATTTTCTGCCATGCCTGGCGGTTCAATTTTTGGTTTCACCGACACCTGTCCTTCTGGGATGGAGAAAATTGTTTGCCCCATGAAGTGCTGCGGGTAGCCAGGTACCTCCTCTCTCCTTGGTGTTTTAGTCAATGTTGATTTTTCTAGTGTTCTCCTCAGTTGTGGTGTGTCTGCACTGTCTTTTATGATACCACATTTGTGCCACTTTCCAGGTGCAGTGTGGCGGCGTCTTTTCAATTGTTTTCCATTTTTGTTTAGTATCTTTCTGTGTCAGAAGCTTCGTTTTTGGTTTTTGCAGCTTCACACTTCATATACATTGAGCCTGGCCAATTGTAGTTTGTTTTTTTCTCTGCCTTTTCCGTTTTGTTGCTATTTTACTCATTTCCAGTTTTCAAGTTCCGGTGATTCGGAGCGATTTGGGGACCTTTCAGTTCCCTGTCTGGTCCTTCTTCTCCTTTTAAACTCATTAGGGGCTACTTAATGATTCTGTTTGCGCTCTTACCTGTGATCTGCAGTCATCACTTTCATTTTCTTTTATCCATTACAGTTTTTACTTCAGTTTTCTAAAAAGGGTTCTTCAGTTCAAAGTCCTCTCGGCAATCTGGGCAAAGTCTGAATGTCATCATCTGTTTCGGATTCCTGCTGCTGTTGGGCTTCAGGTAATTTTGCCTTTCTTCTTCATTTATAGTTTCATTTTATTTTTAACTAGTGTTTCGGATAATTCTTATGCCTTGGGCCTGGCACTCGGGCGTTGCTTTCAGCCTTCTGAGCACTTGCAGAGTGTCTTGAGTAAAGCTTTCCATCAAGTCCTTTTTAGTCTTCACATTTCTCTTTTTGGTCCTAACTTATGATTGATTAGCTATGGAATTGTAGTATTTATTCTATACCTTTTAGTCTTTGTATGCCTTGTGTAGTTTCTGAATGTGTAACTGTTAACAACTGGTTCAATTTTTAGATTGTTGTTTTTCTTGCTGTCTCTTAGCAGACTTCCTTATATTTTTTCCAGTTTAAGGCTTCAGATCATTTTGAAGGGACTATGTCAGCTGTTTTTCTACCTTACTCCCAAGTGAATATGGAACTGTCAGGTTCCTGTCAGCTCTGGTTGGTGTTCCTCTGTTATTTTATTAATTTAATTTTGATTCATATATCTAATGTATGTAATTAGTAGGGATGTGAATCGTGTCCTCGATCGTCTTAACGATCGATTTCGGCTGGGAGGGGGAGGGAATCGTATTGTTGCCGTTTGGGGGGGTAAAATATCGTGAAAAATCGTTAAAAATCGTTAAAAATCGAAAAATCGAAAAATCGAAAAACCGGCACATTAAAACCCCCTAAAACCCACCCCCGACCCTTTAAATTAAATCCCCCACCCTCCTGAACCCCCCCCCAAATAACTTAAATAACCTGCGGGTCGTTAAAAATCGAAAAATCGAAAAACCGGCACATTAAAACCCCCTAAAACCCACCCCCGACCCTTTAAATTAAATCCCCCACCCTCCCGAACCCCCCCAAATAACTTAAATAACCTGCGGGTCCAGCAGCGGTCCGGAACGGCAGCGGTCCGGAACGGGCTCCTGCTCCTGAATCTTGTCGTCTTCAGCCGGCGCCATTTTCCAAAATGGCGCCGAAAAATGGCGGCGGCCATAGACGAAAAAGATTGGACGGCAGGAGGTCCTTCCGGACCCCCGCTGGACTTTTGGCAAGTCTCGTGGGGGTCAGGAGGCCCCCCACAAGCTGGCCAAAAGTTCCTGGAGGTCCAGCGGGGGTCAGGGAGCGATTTCCCGCCGCGAATCGTTTTCGTACGGAAAATGGCGCCGGCCATACGCGTATGGCCGGCGCCATTTTCCGTACGGAAAATGGCGCCGGCAGGAGATCGACTGCAGGAGGTCGTTCAGCGAGGCGCCGGAACCCTCGCTGAACGACCTCCTGCAGTCGATCTCCTGCCGGCGCCATTTTCCGTACGGAAAATGGCGCCGGCCATACGCGTATGGCCGGCGCCATTTTCCGTACGAAAACGATTCGCGGCGGGAAATCGCTCCCTGACCCCCGCTGGACCTCCAGGAACTTTTGGCCAGCTTGTGGGGGGCCTCCTGACCCCCACGAGACTTGCCAAAAGTCCAGCGGGGGTCCGGAAGGACCTCCTGCCGTCCAATCTTTTTCGTCTATGGCCGCCGCCATTTTCGGCGCCATTTTGGAAAATGGCGCCGGCTGAAGACGACAAGATTCAGAGCAGGAGCCCGTTCCGGACCGCTGCCGTTCCGGACCGCCGCTGGACCCGCAGGTTATTTAAGTTATTTGGGGGGGGGGGGTTCGGGAGGGTGGGGGATTTAATTTAAAGGGTCGGGGGTGGGTTTTAGGGGGTTTTAGTGTGCCGGCTCACGATTCTAACGATTTATAACGATAAATCATTAGAATCTGTATTGTATTGTGTTCCATAACGGTTTAAGACGATATTAAAATTATCGGACGATAATTTTAATCGTCCTAAAACGATTCACATCCCTAGTAATTAGTACAAGAAATGTTTTATCTGTGAAGGTCGGCAGGATAAATCTGCCTTTTTGAGTCTACATAAGAATTTCTCATATTTGATTTTTGCTTTGTTGTTGAAACAACTTTAGGCGCAGAACATTTTTTGGCATTTTCTGTGGAGTAGCCCTACTGGACCATTTAGTGTACGGATCTAATCAGTTTTTTCCTTTCATTTAGCATATATTTCTAAGTGTAATTGGTCTTTCTTCTTCTGGGGTTGTTGAAAATAGCCTTGATGAAACAGGTCAGAGATTTTAATACTCTTTTATAACAGGTGTGATCGGTTTTTGGTTTAAAACATGTTTTAGTATTTTTCACTCAGATCTTGTATTCATTCATATCCAAGTTTCATTATGTGGCAGTGAGAGTTGGGTTTTTTTGGGTTTTTTTGTGTGTGTTGGGGGGGGGGGGGTGTTAGACTGCTTCACAACACAAGTTAACATTATTTCCAAATATTTCATTTTTTTGGCACAGAATTTTCCACCTGCTCATTTCAAGGGTCTATCCTAAGGAAGCCACACTGGTGAAACAAGGTCCTTGTTGGGATTTTACCAGCTGACCATGTATTTTAGATCTCCAGTGTTTGATGGAGCTGTCCTTGAAGCCAGTCTGATATCTCTAAGAACTTAGTTTTTTGACCTTTGCCAGGCAGTGCCACAGTATAGCTTGGCAGTGCCAGCATAAGAGCCACATTCCTAGTCTCTAATATAAATTTAAAAAAATTGGGGGTAACATATTCAGCTCTTACTGAATTCTGTAATTAAATACCTTGAAGTAACACCTGTTTTTTTCTTTAATATGTGTTGTGGGATATGTGTGTCTATGTATACAAGATAATTGAGTGACTGAGCACATTGGTACGTATGTTTAAGTTATGTGTTTTGTCTGGTTTAGAAACTTGCACATATGGTTGCCAGTTCAGAAACGTGTGTCTAATCTGGCCTAGACTCTTGTATATATTGTTGCCACTTTAGAAACAATTGTGATAGTTTGTGAACAGCAGCATTATATCACAGTTCCTATCCAATGTATTGAGATCATACTATTATTGACTTATATGCTAAAGTACATATCAGTGAAAGAAAAAATGTTCTTTGTTTATCTACAGTTTGCTCATGATTTGCTATTTTTGTTTGTATAATTTTCATTCTAATCATGCAAATTAAATAATTTTGGTATGTACCATTTGGAGTCTGTTGTTTTCAATTGTTTTGCTATTGAATAAAGGTTTTCCATTTAACATTTTTAATATTTATTATTAGTGCTTTTTCCCCACTGCATTTGGGGTATTTTTTGGTGTGTTTCTTGAGCACTTCATTTTATATTTAACCCATGGGGTTTTTTTTATACATATCTATATGTGATAGAGTACATGACAGAAAGCCTCAGACTGCCTTAAGGGACCAGCTCCAGCTATCTGGCCCGGTCCACCTTAAGACAGACAGGAAGGGGATCCTCAGGTGGGGCATTTCTTTTGGTAGGCCCTGAGAGAGAGAGAGAAGGAGGCCCCAGGAAGAAAAAGGAAGCTGTAATTAAGTGCTGTGACTGTTTTGGAAGTTTTGCTTTTGCTTGTCAGCCTGCTGAAGTAAGTAGCCAATTTCTTTTGTTTTGTTACATAAATCTGTAAATAAACTGATGAAAAGCAGATCAGACTCCAGCCTGATCTGTTCTCCAGCCTACCCCAGTCCCAGGCCACTCCAAGGGCATCACACTATATCTATATCTAGATATCTATATAGATGTCTATCTAACTGTATATATACTTAGATAGATAGATAAATAGCTATAGATAAATAAATATAGAGATATAGATATATATGAAAGTAAACCCAGTGCTACAGGACAAGCTAATAAACTCTCAAAAAGGATGAAAATAAAAAGGTTCATTATCTGTTTCTCATGTCAAGCTTGGTCCTTGTATTTGAAAAGGCTCTGTAAATTCTAATCATTACCAACAAAAACAAATATAAAGTGAACATATTTAGTGCTCCATAAAAATTGTAGTGATAATAAAAACATGAAATGTATGCATAAATGTCACTACCTAATATCACAGTCTCTTGTATATGGAAGTCAACAGATGATGTAATATATCCCCATCCCCTACAAAGGCTTTTGTTTGACTAATAAGGCTTCCTCTGGAGGATAAATGTAACAAAAGAGACATCTCAAAATGTCTGTTTTTCAGTATTCACCACAGCACTCAAATCATACAGCCAAAGATCATGTGCCTAGAGTGCTTCTGACTTGAAAAAAAAGAAAAACAATGTTTCTTAAAACCATAAATGTTACATTTAAAAATTAATGAAGCTGAAATCAAAAGGGCAACTCATCGTGGGAAGTAGTCCTATACAAGTTTAAAAGTTATTCCGTGTCACCTGAAGCTACATGATGCTCAAAGTAAAGGAATTTGCAGCAATTCACCTAGCAAAAACAGAAGTGTATTATGTTGGCCCTCCCCCACATTGGGGATATGCCAGTCATCAGCAAGCTCCCTGTTAGGACGCATCGTGCTCATCAAAACAACATGTCAACGTGAAAAAATTGATGGGAGAAACGCTAAAGGTTTACCCCCAAAATGCATCTCATTCCATGGCCTGATTAGACCATGTGGGTTAACTGTATTCCATGTGTAAAAAGAAAAATTGTTCATAGTGCTGTAAATGGAGTGAAATATTTCCCCCTTTTTCCATTTTCAACATTGAATAACAAAAAACTAAAATACATTGCTTCTCCTTCCAATTTTTTAATGAGAGAAGCCTCCATTTTACTGGTACTTTCTTCCTTTTTGAGAGTTTATTAGCTTTTCCTGTAACATTGGTTGTACTTTATGTTTCATCTTGATGACAGAGCGCATATTTGAATTACATTGCCACGTAGTCTTGTACTTTTGGCTACTATGTATTTATAGAAAGCTAGACAGATATAGATTTGTTAACATGATAATATATTAAGATGAAAGACGGCATTATTGTTTGGGCAATTCTGACTTGAAACTCTTCCTGTAAATGAAACTGTGCACCAATGATCTCTTTAGGGGAGTCTATGTACTAAGGTGCAGTAATGCTTGTGTAACCCCTGGGCTTTTAATCCCATACAAGGTACCAATAACCACACCTCAAATGCAGTCTGTTACGGGAACCGGCCACGGTAGGCCACAACTGGCTCCCTCCACCTACCACTGCGGCCACCTGCTGCTTGTAAGCCCCGGGAGTCTCGTGGCTGCGAGGTGCTGCAGTCGGAGTTCTCTTCTGGCACCCGCCTCCCACCAGGCCTGTGACACTGCTGCTCCTTCCCAGCTATGCACTCCTCCCCATAGAATATTAAACTAGCTAAGGACTGTAAGGCTCATCTAGTCTGCCTAATTTACAAAGTTTGGTGCACAGTCTGAGTTTCCTATGTACTACACCCACTAATACACAATGGGGTAGATTTTCAGAGGTACGCGCGGGCGTACATGTGAGCGCCCTACCCAGCGCATGTTATAAAATCGGGGGTCGGCGTGCACAATTGTGCACCTTGCGTGCGCCGAGCTGTGCTGCCTTCCCCCGTTCCCTCCCAGGCCGTTCCGAAATTGAAGCGGCCTCAGAAAGAACTTCCCTACCCCCACCCCACCTTCCCTTCCCTTCCCCTACCTCCCCCGCCCTTTCCCCCCTACCTTTTACTTTTTTTCACTTCTGTTTTAAAACTTACTTCAGCCCTGAGGCTGAAGTAAGTTGCACGTGCCGGTCGACTGTGTCAGATGCCTCTGACCCCACCCCTGCCCTGCCCCTGGACCACCCCTTTAGTAAAGCCCCGGGACTTAGATGCATCCCAGGGCTTTACGCGCATCACCGGGCCTTTTGAAAATATGCCCGGTACCTGTAAGCCGATTTACGTGCGTAGAGCTTTGAAAATCTGGCCCAATGTGTGGAAAAAGAGAGAGATAAACACACAATTAGGGTAATTTTCAAAGGAAAAATGTAAATGTAATATACTATCACAGCAATTTTCAAAAGCACATTTCCTCATGTTATGTGTACTTAATAGCATATATTACAGCAAATTTCAAAGGCTTTTGAAAAATGCTGCAATGTATGCTATTGATTTGTCAGTAGGCTTTACCCGCATTAAGTGCATTTAATGTAGGCATAATGAGCTTTTGAAAATTGCTATGACAGTATGCCACATTTACATTTTACTTTGAAAATTACCCTGAATGTATGCTGTATGTGCATGCTGACTCCTTTTCCTATATATACAGAGTCAGAGAAAACAAATCAAAAAGGCTCAGGCTGCCATTTTAACCTGCTCACTCACTGCAATCTGTCTCTGGAGCCAGCTGTAGAAAACTGCAGACTGTAAATACAGAGACAAATTGAGTTCTCAGCCCTGCCTATTTGCTCACTGCTTCACTACAACTATACAACACTGAATAGAAGGAACTGTAGTACTTCTCTCTGTCTCTCACACACACATGAATAGACAAGAACAAAGCCCACCTTCTCTCTTTTTAAATCTCTTTCCTTATTTTTCTTTGGCTTTCTTCAGAAACACCCTCTTCCACTGCACTTGCCATCATGTAAGTGAACTAAAATAATGTCTTTTGGTTTCAGTTTAAAGGAAATGAAAAGCTCACTATCAATCCATGCAGATACCAGCTAGAATAGGCTATTAGAAAATGCTTGACCTTGATTGATCCTACTTCCCAGCTTCTATTCTTTCCCTTCCCACCCTGTATCCTGTGAGTCTTGGGGGGGGGGGGGGGGGGGGCAATGTGACATGACTGGTTGCTAGCTTGCCTTGAGGTAAAAAAAACATACAGCACTTTTGCTTGCTCCATAGACTTGAATGGAATAAAAAAATGAATGCTGTTTAAATTTTTTGTTATTTTCATAGATGCCCATTTATTTTTCATTCCCATGAATGAAACAAACATGATCTTATTCAGTTCAGATTACCCATGTATTTTAAATTAATGCAAATCCCTGGAGGAAGGATGGAGTTAGGGTTAGGGAAGTTCCTTCCCAGTCTACTCCTTTATTGGAGCAGACTGGGAGGGAACTGGGCAAAGGCCTGAACTCATCACCATGCAATTCCTTTAAAATTCCCCCCCTGCGTGCGGAGGAGGCCACCCACCCACACATGCGCATGCAGACTTTAAAGTCCAGCGCTCATGTGCGTGTGGGAATCACATTTTATTAGATGTGCATGTCAATGTGTGCATGTTATAAAATAGCCACATCCATGTGCGTGCACCAGGAACTGCACGCACATGGACACACGTGTGGTCCTTTCAAAATCTACCCCTTTATGAATAAGATATTATCTATGTTCATAATAGAACATGATTGAAAAAGCAAAAACAGGCAGATAATAATACATAACGTATAATTTAAAACTATTGCTGTGACTGAAAACATTCAATTGATTAAAAGAAATGCTATAGTACATCAAATTGATTAGGATGGAAAGAAATTGCATATATTTACATCTATATGTTTTATGATGTAAAAACAGCAATGAGTGCAATTATAAGGGATTGTTTTACCTGTCTTGTAAACCATTTTTTTTATTCAATAACATTTACATATTTTTTTTTTTACTGAGAGCAGACAAGGTTGTTCTTTACAAGATAGAGCATGGCAGGCACTTAAAATCTTGTTCTGATGTGATAAAGAAGAGTTAAATGTTTCCCTTTTCTGTTTTGCTCTGCTATTATGGTAACACTCATTTCATTTAAAAGTACAAACTGCAGCTACTTCTGGAAACCAGTACAATTGCACTCTAAAGTCAAATATTCAGAGCCATCATTGAGCAATGACTGGGATTCCTTCCATTTAGAGGCTGTATCATCCCCAGTCCAATGGTTTGAGGAATAGAGGCTGGGTTCAGAAATTAAACCTTAGTTTCAAATACATTTGTGCACAATACTGCCAGTGAGCTTTACGTTTGGAGTCAATCTATTTTTTTTTAACACAAGACATGAATGTAGGGGTAAAGAACTAAAGATGACAAGTTAAAATCAGCTGCAGTAAACAGTGATCACCAAAAAAGGGGTTAGGGAAGAACTACAGAAAGCTGAGAAGGGTATTCATGGTAGTGGTATAAATATCCTGTCATTTAATGAACATAAGTGTTTGCATGGAACTAGCAAACTTAAAATTGGAATCAGGTAGCATAATAAAGTTCTGATGAATTTGCTGATTGACTTGTTCAGTTTGATTTTTAGATATGTGAATGGTTCTTTGGAACTGGAGATGTTTGAATGCTGTCCCTTAGATATGTGAATTCATTTTAAATGGACAAATGGATAAAAAAAAATGGGTTGATTTTCATTTTGTACAAAACAGAATGAACAAAAACTTGACTCATGCCGAAAATACAGAACACTTTCATCTTATCTCTTTTTGTCAACTTTTACACACACAAGTAACAATATGCCAAAAACTACTGACCTAAAAAATCAGAAGAAAAAAAATTAAATTTGGACACAAAATGCATCAAAATTGAAACATCCAAACTGCATTTTCCTTCATGCATACCCCTACTTTCCCCCTTCATAAGAGTGGTAAAATGATGGAGGTAGAACATTAATTTATATGTTGCTGAGATTCACCTAGAATGGTGAGTAAATTAATGGAGACTCTTCTAAAGGAAATCCAGTTTCAAGCAGGATCCAAGACAGCTTAGTTTTACTAAAGGAAGATTGTGTCAAACAATAGGGATGTGAATCGTGTCCTCGATCGTCTTAACAATCGATTTCGGCTGGGAGGGGGAGGGAATCGTATTGTTGCCGTTTGGGGGGGTAAAATATCGTGAAAAATCGTGAAAAATCTAAAAATCGCAAAACCGGCACATTAAAACCCCCTAAAACCCACCCCCGACCCTTTAAATTAAATCCCCCACCCTCCCGAACCCCCCCCCCCAAATGAGTTAAATAACCTGCGGGTCCAGCGGCGGTCCGGAACGGGCTCCTGCTCCTGAATCTTGTCTTCAGCCGGCGCCATTTTCCAAAATGGCGCCGAAAAATGGCGGCGGCCATAGACGAACACGATTGGATGGCAGGAGGTCCTTCCGGACCCCCGCTGGACTTTTGGCAAGTCTCGTGGGGGTCAGGAGGCCCCCCACAAGCTGGCCAAAAGTTCCTGGAGGTCCAGCGGGGGTCAGGGAGCGATTTCCCGCCTCGAATCGTTTTCGTACGGAAAATGGCGCCGGCCATACGCGTATGGCCGGTGCCATTTTCCGTACGGAAAATGGCGCCGGCAGGAGATCGACTGTAGGAGGTCGTTCAGCGAGGGTTCCGGCGCCTCGCTGAACGACCTCCTGCAGTCGATCTCCTGCCGGCGCCATTTTCCGTACGAAAACGATTCGCGGCGGGAAATCGCTCCCTGACCCCCG
Organism: Rhinatrema bivittatum; assembly: GCF_901001135.1. Classification (NCBI taxonomy): domain Eukaryota; kingdom Metazoa; phylum Chordata; class Amphibia; order Gymnophiona; family Rhinatrematidae; genus Rhinatrema; species Rhinatrema bivittatum. Next base: position 322,940,831 of record NC_042615.1, on the reverse strand, counting down.
CTGGACCTCCAGGAACTTTTGGCCAGCTTGTGGGGGGCCTCCTGACCCCCACGAGACTTGCCAAAAGTCCAGCGGGGGTCCGGAAGGACCTCCTGCCGTCCAATCGTGTTCGTCTATGGCCGCCACCATTTTTCGGCGCCATTTTGGAAAATGGCGCCGGCTGAAGACAACAAGATTCAGGAGCAGGAGCCCGTTCCGGACCGCTGCCGTTCTGGACCGCCGCTGGACCCGCAGGTTATTTAACTCATTTGGGGGGGGTTCGGGAGGGTGGGGGATTTAATTTAAAGGGTCGGGGGTGGGTTTTAGGGGGTTTTAGTGTGCCGGCTCACGATTCTAACGATTTATAACGATAAATCGTTAGAATCTCTATTGTATTGTGTTCCATAACGGTTTAAGACGATATTAAAATTATCGGACGATAATTTTAATCATCCTAAAACGATTCACATCCCTATCAAACAAACCTGATCAAATCTTTGATTGACTGACCAGAGAGTTAGATAAAGGGCATGTGCTGGTTGTGGTGCTCTTGGATTTCAGCAAAGTTTTTATACTGTCTCACACAGAAGACTCATATAAACTGAGCAGCCTAGGAGTGGTCGCCAAGGTGATGGATTAGAAACTGATTGAAAGATAGACCACAGAGGATGGTAAAAAATGAAATTAATTTTGAGGAAAGATGCGTGATTAGTAGAATACCTCAGGGAGGTGTGTCCTGGGGCAGGTTTGTTCAATAAATTTGCGAATTAATTTGTATCAGGTTTAGAAGGACAAGCTTATGTTTTTACAGTTGATATTAGAGGAGTACCTTGAACACATTTTATTTCATTTATTGTTTCATTATGTTTTGATGTATTTCATTTTATTCCCATTTTTTTTATCACACACTAAATACATTTATCATTTAGGACTTGATTTCCAAAGCATTCATGTGCTTAAAAATTGGTTTTACACATGTAAATGCACTTTACCCATGCAAGTGTGTTTTTGAAAATTGATACGGTGTATCCCATTGAATTGTCCATAGGATTTACCCACGGAAGTACACCTTACATGTGCAAATAGCTTTAAACAATTGCTATGATAGTATGTTACATTACACGTGTAACTTTACCTCCTCTCTGTGTGCTAAAAGATAGGACTAAAACAAAACAAACATTTTATTGTTTGTATGTCATTTCATAAAGGAAAGGAAATGAAAGAAAACAAAAACCTACCATCAGTATTTATCTGTCATGATTAAAAGTCAGCAAATCCCTAGTAAGATCATCAACAGTAGAGACATCTCTGGGAGAGTATATAGAACAAGTTGAGTGATATAAGAAAGCTTGAGACGTGGTTGAGCACTTGGCAGTTAGGACTCAATGCAAAAACGTGCAGAATCATGCATTTCAGGGTTTGGAAATCTGAGGGGGCACTAAACATTGAAGGCTGAGATACTAATGATCACTAACCACAAGAGAGATCTTAGTGTGATTGGATCTGATTAACTCAAGGTAGTGAAATGGAGTGGTATGGCAGTACCCAAAGCCCAAGGTATGATGATGTATCTAGGGAGAGGCGTAACCAGTAGGAAAAAAGGAGGCAATAATGCTTCTGCATTGCATTCAGTGTGTTCGTGTTATGTGGTTTTATTTTGACTGTGTGTATGCATTATGGTATCTGCTTAGAATAGTTATTCTGCATAGGCAATTATAAATTAATAAGTAAATAAATGCATGGAATGGACTCCAAGTAGAGGTGGTAGAGACAAAAACAGTAACAGAATTTACGAAAGCCTAAAATAAGCACAGAGTATCCCTTCTTGTGATAAAATGAAGGAAATGCTGGCTATCAAATGTACAGTATTTTTTAGCATTGCACCAAGAATGACCTTGGATAGACTAGATGGGCCCTTCTCTGCAATCCTAATCTATGTTTATATGGTTCTAAATTGTATAATAGCTGTTAAATATTAATGTATTTACAGCTACAACCATTCTAATTCATTCCAAGTTAACATTTATTGTAAGTTTCTATGAAACTAACTTCTTCTTTCCATCATTGCATATTACTTTTCTTTCCTTCAAGCATGTCACATAATAAGTTTTCAGTTCCTATAATATTGTTGTGTTATTTGTCTTAACACCATGCCTGCAGAGAATCTCAGAAAAATGATGCTACAAGTTGCTATGCATTTCTAGAAATGTTCTCCTGGCCAGAATAAATGTTTTGGATGTGGCTGCTGATGATATTAGGTTGAGTTCCTTCCTGCCTTTTTTTCTACTCATGTAGAATAATTATCTGCACTAGCTAAAAGTTTCATGAAAATAATCTTGGCCAATTCTTTTCCAGTCCTAAACAAAGGGAAATTCTATTTTGTTTTTGAGAATTGGTTGCAGTGATACATGAGAGAATACTAAAGCCACAAACTATAGCCCAGACTAAATGCAGACATACAGTACCCCTATATATCCCCTATATCCCTATAGCACTGTCTTTCTAGAACACTGTGTATTATCTCTGAATAATAGCTAACAATTTCAAACGGCATACTGTTTTTCTGATCTAGACTACGATTTTCAAGTGTATCAATATTATACTGTATAATTCTACATTTACTAATGTTAAACAGCAGCTAGCATAGCTGGTGCATTTTGGCTAAATGCAAATGTATTCCCCCTTCAACTTATGGGGAAAATGAATTAAAGTGGTTAAAAAAGAACTTTGAGCTCTGATGGGCACAAATGCTGCCATGCTTTGCCACATTAATTTTTCATGCTTAATAGCCACTTAATGTTGTTTATCAACACAATTTGTATCATTGTTAAACCAACAGAGATGCTTGGTTAGAAATATTAATTTTTTAAGAAGCTGAAAACAATGCCAAATTTGAAAAAAAATTGCCAAGTCCAATTTTATTTTCATAAGTAGTCTATATATATGTTTGGGGGGAGAGAGAGCAAGAGAGAGAGGGAAAGTGAGAGAGTTAAAACATTTTCTTTCTCCATTGAATTTGCTATATACCTTAAGCAGAAATTCACTGTGCTTCTTGCTGTAGTGGAAGTAAGCTAGAATTGTATATTATGTGGATCTATGTAGTCTGTCAGGAGGTAATTCCAAAGATTGGTTTGGTAAACAAGCAGTCAATGGTGATCAATCTGTATACCAGTTCAGCTGTGAAATAGTTTGCACCTTGGCTACTATTGAAAAACTGAGCTGGAGATTTAAGTTCATATTGCTTTTATGGATCCAAGTCTGTATCATTAGCACCCGACCAAACACATTAGAGCAGTTGTCCCAAAAGACCAACTTTCACCTTGTTCTTTCTCGCTGGCCTTTTTTTTTTTATTTTTTCTGTCTGTTCATTTACACAGATGATTGATCACTAAGAGCACTAACCTGTAGTTATACTTTCTGTGTCTTGGCGGTGGTTTTACCAGGTCAAGTACTCCCCTTTGCTTTTATAACTTGGAGATTGTTTAATAAATTATAGTCTTTGGAAACTAGATGAGAATCCATGTCCATGTTAGAAATTCTTAGTCTTGAATAAAAGTACTTCTACGCCAGCAATATGATCAATTTCTGTTTTTTAATTTATATTTGATTTGTACCAATCACTGACTGTTGTGTGCAATAAGCAGGGCAGGAAATATATCTAGAAAACTTAGGTGTCAGTCAAAAATCTTCAGAAACAAGAGAACCTGCTTTCCTTATTTTTTTTTTCTATTTTAAATGTATGCTCATTTTTGTTGTGGTTTTTTTTTCTTGTCATTTTTTTTTCTTTTCTTGTTCTTTTTTGTTTTATCTATTTATAGCCACTTTTCTTGGGTCACCAATAAAGGGGTTCGTCTTTAGGCACTGCAAAGGCTAAAACTCCCTGAAGTCCCAGTGGTTCTTCCAGATAGGGGGAAAGAACCTTGAATAACTGTTTCTAGAAACCTTGAAGAGCTGTTCCAAAAAAAAAATAAATTACTAATGCAAATAGAATATTATAGGAGATAACAAAAATCCTCTTTCAGAATTACTGTCACACAAAAAGTGCAATCCAGCAAAATTATACAAAACAAATCAGCAGTTCAATGTGTCCATTTGGCCTCCTTTACCTCTTTGACTTTCCAAAATCAATGTAAAGTTTGGAGCTTCTCTAAAATGGCTACATTTTTCTTCCCTTGGGATAGACACCTTCCGAAACTGTGGCATTCTAACTTTCTTCTCCACAAAAGAATTATAATACAGCAAACAATCAGGAGTTCCAACAGAGCACTAGAAATCCTTGCTTACCATATGATTTGACATAGTCTTCTCCCATTGGAGATATCTCAGAGATGCTGAAGATTTCTTTCCTGTGAGAAAATGGGGAAATTCCCCCACTTCCCCAAATAGTAGAAAACAGAGAAATGGGGAAATAGTAGAAAACAGCAGAAATGGGGAAATTCCCCCACTTCCCAAAATAGAAGAAAACAGGAATAGACATATTTTGTCTATGTGGAAATACAAGTGGCCTTTCCACTAAGAAAAACAAAAGTAAGACAGAGAAAATTCACATTCCTCTCCTCCAAACTTCTCCTCAACTTTCCAGGACTGCTGCTTCCAAGATGGCTGCTCCAAGTCTCCTGCTCCAAGATTATGGCTAAGTCCCATAGATCTGTTACTTTATAGATTAACAAATCTCCCTCCTACAAAGGATAAATTATGTAAATGAACTTTACACATCCAATACACATACAATCACTGCTGGTAAAGACCTGGGAGATCTCCATACTTTTTAAAGTTACTTTAAAAAACATTGTTTCTTCTCTTCCTTTTCTTATTGCTTTCCTTTTCTTGATTTCTGACACCAGGTCCTGAATTTTAGGTACCCAGGTGACCTGGAATTATTGCAGCCCTGGCTCATTTATTGGATTGCAAATCATACTATAAAAATAAGATTGAATGCCAGTCACTTGATTTACCAGTGAAGGCACCTTAATTAACTTGTATACTGTCTCAATGGACTAAACTGCTGTACTGCTTATGACATGACATTTTGTTTTGCATTCATTTGTATCCATTCAGACAATTGATGATGTTATCAACAAAGGGCAGCTTACATAGTTTTAAAAGATTGGTGTTTGGTGGAAGTGGTTTCATTATTACTGTTACCTGAAAAGCACAAATATTGAACTTGTAGGATGGAGAATTCATAAATATGTTTGGAATGTAAAGCAAATAGAGTATTCTTTTCCTATGATTTGGCACTTTCATTTAGTTGAAAAAAAAATTAAACAATGGGAATTCATTTGGCTAAGCCTACCAATTAATGCTTAAATAAAACTACATAGATGCAACTTAGCCTGTTAGGATCCCTGGTACATGGCCTCTGGCCCAGAACCATCCCTGACCAGACATACAGGCTGATCCAATAAACCTGCATGGAAAACAGGTGCTCAGTGTTGAGCGCCTGCTTTTCTAACACACACCCAGCCACCTCTCCTGGGTGTGCGATCGAATATTTAAATGTTGGGTCATGCTAGAAAGGAAGCACTAGGAACAAATGTTAGGCCCCTAGTGTCTGACAAAACAGCAAGGAAGGCTGCTTAATAAAGCCGTGAGAGCAGAAATACGCAATAAGCAGCCTAATGTCCAAATATTTGAAAATGTATTATGTAGAATCAGAATATGCAATAAGCCCGACTCCAGCCGAGTTTCGCCCTCTTTCAATAGGGCTGCATCAGGGGAATTTGCATATGTAAATGTTAAATCTTCATCAGGGAGTTGTAAGTAAGACCTGTGAAAGGTACAGCATTCAGAAACTGACACAGTGTTCAGCACCACTTTAAACAGGTTAAATGCTCCGAATCTCAGTAGTGCAAATCACTGTGATCTCTTCAGGCATTGATTTCTAAGGGTCGGGTGCACATTTCTTTTTGAATCAGGGGAGAATAGCTAATAGCCTCATCAACGTGTATTTGCATGTTCTATTAGTTCTGCAGGGGATTGGACGCACTAATCCTCTTATAGAATAAGGGGTTGTAGACGCACGTCCAAAACCTGCGTCCAAGCATGGGTTAAACAGTGCACTCAGCTGAGAGTTCTGTATTGCATCAGCCTGTAAGTATGTTGGAGGAGGAGAGGGGATAGAAAATTGAGGGGAAAAAATCAGTGGGTATTGCAAATAAAAGCTCTTGTCACCTGTTCCCTGCCCTGGGTTCCAAATGAACTGGCATTTCAAAGGAATAGGAGGATACCAATGAATTCAAAAGAAAAAGTAATACAGATGGATTGGTCAAAACATGTATTTACTGTGAATTCACTTTTCATGTCATTTTTAAGAGAAAAACTAAAAGGTGAATTTTAAAAGAGTTACACATCTACAAATTAACATATGCATGCACAATCTGTAAATTAAACCCTATATAGTGAGACTTACATGATTAAGGAAAGAAGAGAAGGCATAAGATGGAGACATTCAAATATCTTAAAGAATTAAATAAAGTGCAAGCGTTATGCATTTCTTTAAAAATAGGAAGTTCTGGGAAAAAAGGGTGCATGATAGGAGGGTGAAAGAGGGGAAGCTGAGAAGTAACAGAAGGGTGATGGACACTTGGAACAGCCTTCCCATGAAAATGTTGAAGGCAAAAAACAGTTTCAGATTTTAAGAGGGCGTGGAACAGGTACAGAGGAACACTAGTTGTTAACAAACTGAAGATGAAACCAGAGCTTGTGCCATTGCAACCAGAAGGAAAATAGATAGACTGGCTGGACTTGGTGGGCTTTATCTACTATCACGCTCTGTGTTTCTCTGATTCTAACACACGCTTGCATTATTACCTTTGCATCTGGAGAAGTGTAAGTTACTGACTATAAGCAGGGCTTTTTTTTTTTCAAGGGGTATTTACTGAGTACCAGTTTCTGTTTCCCTCACCAAAAAGATAGCACTGCTTTAGACTGGAGGGAGGGGGCACAACACAGGTTTGGTTTTCAGGATATCCACAATTAATATTCATCACCGGTATGTGCATATACAGGGTCTAAGAACAATTTATATAGCTTGGTTATCCTGAAAACTAGAACTGTTTGTGGCTTCTGAGTGCCAGACATGCTTCAGACTATGATTCCCTATGTTAAAGAAGCTACAGGCCAGATGCAAGGGTGAGAACTTATATATGGTTTATTTAAAATGAAATCAGATTCCCTGAGAAGATGGTTTTGAAAAAGAACTATTATTTTGTATTATCAAAAAATGATAAGGATTTGGATAACTGATCAGGATCACAATATTCTGTTATTCTCTAAATAAAATGTGCTAGAAAGCAGTTAAAATACAAAAATATATATTGTTTCTCTTTGCTACTCATCTTTTCCTGTCATCCTTCAGCAGTGCCCATGTGAGCTAGTAACCTATCACAAAATACTCCTTTATTTTTATAGTCTTCCAGTAGATTTGTAAACATAATTATCAAATTAAAATACAAATACATATACGAATATTCACAGACATCTTTCAAACTGTGGCATAAAACTCTTTCATCAAATTAAGGCAATTGGAGCCTATTTATTAATATATGTTAGAACCTAGGGATGTGCAGAGCAAAAGTTTAAGTCCATATGTCCAAAGGGGGTCCCATTTGCGGTCAATATGGACATAAACAGAATTCAATGAGTTGAGTATATGTCCATATGTGCAAATAAAAATTTAAACTCCTCACCCTCCTTAATCCCCCCCACCCCAAGACTTACCACAACTCCCTGGTGGTCCAGCGGGGTCAGGACGCCATTTCTGACCAACTTTGCAAGGAGCACGTGACGTCGGCGTCACGTCGGAGTGACGCGGCGTCACGTGATTCCCCGCGGGTTCGCGCCGGAACGCTCGTTCGGCCCAAAAGGAACTTTTGGCCAGCTTGGGGGTGTCAGGAGGCCCCCCCAAGCTGGCCAAAAGTTCCTTTTGGGCCGAACGAGGATCCCAGAAGCGACCCCACGGGGAATCACGTGACGTCGGCGTGACGCGGCGTCACGTGATTCAACTTATTCAACATAGCTATGTTGAATAAGTTGGAAATCCGATCGTTTATGTCTTACCACTTTTTTAAGTTAAAAAAAAAAATAAGTAGCGTTTTACATTTATGTTCAATACGAATGCACACCCCTATTAGAACCATGTATTATAATCTGGTATGGTTGTGGACCCTGGATTGTAGTGAGAGCTGACCCTACCCACAGGGAGGAGCCCTGTGGGGACTCACTACGATAGCGTGGCCTCAGCTGAGACGGACACAGTAGCAAGAGACTTTATTATACTGGAAACGTGGGGATTACCCACAACATGGAGAAAGTCCAGAGTAGTAAAACTGCTCGATGATGATATCCCTGGTAGTGGCCCGCAGGATGGGGTACGCCGAGGATCAGAGAGTAGAAGTTTGGAGAAGTGCCGGAGGTCAGCAGAGCAATGTAGATGATGGTACTCACTCTGTAGTGTAGAACAGTAGCTGGGAAGAGCACGGTAGTGGCCCGAGGCTCTGGGTATGCCAGCGATTCCGTCAGCAAGATGGTAGAAGCAGGAGTAGCACTCACAAGGCTGAACAGGCAGAATCCCAAACGAGGAAGAATGGATTCTCCAGGCAGGAAGGCCCTCCGAGGAGCAGATAGCCCGAACGTAACAAGTACCTCAAGGAGCAGGTACCCAAGGCATTCTAAGTCCAGTAGTTCAGGAACCAGTTCAGAGTAGTAAGCGAAGCATCTCTGAAGGAGTGGAATAAGCAGAAAGGAAGTTCTTGCTAACTCGTAGGAAGCATAGACTGGAAGGAATAATTACGCTTGGCGGGTGATGTCATGTGGAGGGGACGCCCCCGAGGTTCCCGCCATGATGTGAATAAGGAAGGGGCTGGCGCGCACGTGCCCTAGGTAATCCCGATTCAAGATGGCAGATGGGATCGCCCACGCCATCCCGGGGATGCCGAGGAAGTCGGCGTTTGCAGGCTGAGGCCGCCATGGCTCCAAGAGAGGTGAGCAGCAAATGTCACAGCCGTCTGCGACCGACAGGTGCAACACCATGTTGTAACCAGTTGGTTCTAATGCAAGAGATCAGGCATTAATGCCCAGTTTACTAACAGGCGGACTTTAAACTCCTGGCATGAGGAAATCCCAGGAGATATGCATGTGGCTGGGCTGCACGCGTGCTGAACACGTGTGGTGAAGCCATTTTTGAAATGGCTTCACCACTCGCTTATCTCCCAGTATGTGCAGAAGTGCCAGGCATTTAAAAAGGGGAGGGCCAGGGTGGGCGGGGTAGGGGCAGAGGAGGGGCCAGCTGGGACAGTGCCATTTTGCACTGTCCAGGTGAAGCACGCGCCAGCAGCTGTCCAGTGCGTGGAACTTACTTCATCTCTTGAGATAAAGTAAGTTCCAAAACAAAAAAAAAAAAGGTTAGTTAGAGTGGTTTTAGGGGTCAGGGGGGAGAGGGGCAAAGGAAGGAAGGTTGGATAGGAAACTGGAAAAAGGTCCGATTGCGACACTGCGTGTGTTTTAAAATATCCCCCCATGCATGTGAGTGGGCACCCAAATGCAACAATACAAAATCAGGCATGCATCTGCGCTCAGGCATCGGATTTTATAAGATGCGTGCGGCGACACACACGTAATAAAATCGGCACGCCCATGTGCTCATGCTTGGAACTGCATGCGCATGGACACTCATGTGGCCCTTTGAAAATTTACCCTCAAGAGTTTACAGTATATAAAGCCAGGCTCATTCAAGTGTACTGTTGATGTCTTGATTGAAAAGCATTGAAGATAATGTTTCTCTCTCTGGAGACATCATAATTAAATTTTTGCAATGACCTATGTTGATCTTCCATAATACCTACTGCACAGACTACAACTTGTTCAAAATATGACTACAGGGGTGGTTATGGAAAGAGAATGTAGGGAGAGGGCCACCCATTGCTGAAGATGCTACATTTCTACAGTTTCAGCATGAATCAAATTTAAAACGTGATACTATATTTAGGAGTATGCATTGAAAAATATTGTTTAGTTTTTCCTTTTTTTCTTTGCCTTTTTCTTTTACTTTATCTGCAGAATATGACAGAGAGGCTGTTTTTTTCCCCCCCAGTCCAAAACAAGTGAGTATGTGACCATAAATGACATAGCTACATTAGTTGCCCATTAAGGACCGTGTATAATTCAAGATCATGGTTTTAATGCTGAAGACTAAACAAGGGACAGGGCTGGAATTCCTTAAACAGTTGTTAAAGCTCCATGTTCCTAATAGGAGTCTTCGTTTAACATAGAGAGTTCTTTTTCAATACCTACAGTCAAAGAGGTGCGTGCAGTGATGCTATAGAAGAAGAGTAATCTTGGTGATCGGTTCAGAATTACGGAACTTTGCTCTGCTGGATATTAGGCTTCAGGCCATTTAGAAAGAGTGAAGGCTTGAGTATTTCCAGCAGGGGTTTGCTAATTTCAATGAGAGAAGAAGAGGATTTTTTTTGAGTTTATTGTATTTTGAAATGTATTGTACACTGTTCTGATCAGGATTTGGTGTGCGTATGGCATATAAAACATCTAAATAAATAAATAAATAGATACATAAATAACTAAATAGATTTGGATTTGCATGCAAGAAATCAATTTTATTAATGGAAATTCAATTTTATGTGCATAAAAGATGTGCACACCCAGAAAAAAAATGAAATAAAATTAATGCTATTCCCTACTGTATTAAAATTCTGTTAGAAGTAGGAAATTTTCTCAAAAAACTTGTTTGTATTAGCCTGCTAGGACCCTAAGATTAAGTGAAGAAGCCCTAACTTGGACATTCCTGTACATGAGGTATACAGGGCTTGGATTAGGATTACAGTGTTTCTATGGCAGTCCCATCTTATTGAATAGCATGCCTAAGAGTTAAGACTTGAGCCCAACTATCTGGTTTTCTGATAAAAGATAAACGCATGGCTGTTCACCACATATATATATAAATATATATATTATTATTCAGGTACCGGAAGGGGTGCATGTTTGTTAGGATTCAGCAGTTTCAGTTTGACTCTCTTAGCAAAATAATTTTGTGCAAAATGTATTTTTTAGTATGAAATGAGAAGGGGGAGAGCTATGCATTTGAATATTATAATATTATTTTATTTGGACATTGTTATATTTGTGTGAATAATTATGTATTATGTATTGAATATATTTCTATTGTATGTTGATGATTTTACAACTGCTTATAGTAAATTTAATATTTCTTATAACAGTGTACATCACTTTGGATGCATACTTTGGTACAGCATAGCAGTATATTCAAATTTTAGATTAGTTAATTTGAATTATATTAAACTATATATACATCATTTTCCATATATACACAAAATAGGAGAACACCTTTAGTAGACTGGCCCCATAATAAGATGCAGAATGTGGATGCGTTCCTATGACCAAAGTTTAAATAGAGGCAAATGTGGAATGGAGGCGTAGCCTAGTGATTAGTAGGGATGTGCAGAGCAAAATTTTATGTTCATATTTTTTATGTCCGAAAGGGGGTCCCACTTGCGGCCAATATGGACATAAAAAAAATCCAATGAGTTGGGTATATGTACATATGTGCAAAAAAAAAATTAAACCCCCTCACCCTCCTTAATCCCCCCCCCAGACTTACCACAACTCCCTGGTGATGAGCGAGGAGTGAGGACGTCATTTCTGCAATCCTTGGCAAGAAGCATGTGACGTCGGCGGCACGTCGAGTGACGAGGCGTCACGTGATTCCCGGCTCGTTCGCGCCGGACGGCTCGTTCGGCCCAAAAAGAACTTTTGGCCAGCTTGGGGGGGCCTCCTGACCCCCCCAAGCTGGCCAAAAGTTCTTTTTGGGCCGAACGAGCCGTCCGGCGCGAACTTGCCGGGAATCACGTGACGTCGGCGTCACGTGATTCCCGGCTTGTTCGCGCCGAACGAGCCGTCCGGCGCGAACTTGCCGGGAATCACGTGACGTCGCGTCTGAGTGACGCGGCGCCACGTGATTCCCGGCTCGTTCGCGCCGGACGGCTCGTTCGGCCCAAAAAGAACTTTTGGCCAGCTTGGGGGGGCCTCCTGACCCCCCCAAGCTGGCCAAAAGTTCTTTTTGGGCCGAACGAGCCGTCCGGCGCGAACTTGCCGGGAATCACGTGACGCCGGCGTCACTCGACGTGCCGCCGACGTCACATGCTTCTCGCCAAGGATTGCAGAAATGGCGTCCTCACTCCTCGCTCCATCACCAGGGAGTTGTGGTAAGTCGGGGGGGGGGGATTAAGGAGGGTGAGGGGGTTTATATTTTTATTTTGGCTCAACAATCGCGATTTCCCACATATCGAACATATCTATGTTCGATATGTGGGAAATCCGATCGTTTATGTCGAATTAATTTTTTAAGTAAAAAAAAAATATGAGTTGCGTTTTACTAATGCGGTCAATCCGAATGCACACCCCTAGTGATTAGAGCAGTGGGCTACAAACCAGGCGACCAGCGTTTGAGTCCTGCTGTCACTCCTTGTAACCTTGGGCAAGTCACTTTACTCTCCATTGCTTCAGGTGCAAACTTAGGCCTGGATTTATCAAAATGCTCTAAATATCACATGGAAAAGGGGTGTGTTTTATGGTAATAGGCTGTTTATCGTAAAGTATGCTATCTTAGCACTACGCATAGGTATTAGCAATAACTGCTTCATACTTTGCGATAAGTGCCAGAATTGTTATTTCCTACCTACAGCCACTTTCTCTCTTTCTCTCTCCCCTAGCAGCTTAAAATACTAAAAACGCTATTTGTGAAAACATCACAAAGTGCAATAAAGTCACAGGGCCGGATTTTAAAAGGGGTACACACATATCTTACGAAAACCTGGCCCAAACACCCCCTGCGCACGCTGAGCCTATGTTGGATAGGCTTCTGGGACACGCAAAGCCCCATGACGTGCGTAAGTCCCGGGGCTTTCCTGGGGGGGGGGCGTGTCGGGGTGTGTGATGCGGCCAGCGCGTCATCCAGGGGCGGGGCATGGTTTCGGCCCGGGGGCATGTCCGCGGCCTCCGGACCAGCCCCTGGACCGGAACATGGTGCATGGCAGCCGGCCCGGCGTGCGCAAAGTTACGCCTGCCTCAAGCAGGCGTAACTTTCACGACAGAGGTAGGTGGGGGTAGGTAGATAGGGCCGAGGGGGGGGGCAGGTTAGGTAGGGGAAGGGAGGAGAAGGTGGGGGGAGGCGGAAGGAAAGTTCCCTCTGAGGCTGCTCCGATTTTGGAGCAGCCTCGGAGGGAACGGAGGCAGGCTGCACGGCTCGGCGCACGCAGGCTGCCGATTTTGGGCAGCCTTGCATGCGTCGACCCCAGATTTTAATGGATACGCGCGGCTACGTGTGTATCTATTGAAATCCCATGTACTCTTTTTCGTGCCTGGTGCGCGAACAAAAGTACACGTTTGCGCAAGTTTATGAAATCTACCCCATATTGCACAGCTTAACGCAAATGAAAAAGGTGTAGTTAAAATCCGTGTTAAAGCTGTTCGATATGGCTTTGCAAATTGCGAAGCCGGCCCACTTGGCCAGAAATCCCTCCCCAAACTCCTCCCCTTTTCCTAATTTGCATCACACCATGCGTATTGGTGTTTTCACAAGCGATAAAGGAAAAGGGGAGGAGTTTGGGGAGGGATTTCTGGCCAAGTGGGCCGGCTTCGCAATTTGCAAAGCCATATCGAACAGCTTTAACACGGATTTTAACTACACCTTTTTCATTTGCGTTAAGCCGTGCTTAACGCGAAAAGCACCTTTAATATATGCAAAAACACCTTTATCGCATGCAAAAACACCATATAGCACTTTGATAGACTGTAAACCCTCTGGGGTAGATTTTCAAAGGGTTGCGCATGTAAGATAAGCGTGCTACCCCCGAAAACTTACCCCTGCCTCCCCCTGCACGCGCCGAGCCTATCTTGCATAGGCTCGGCGGCGCACGCAAGCCCCAGGACGCACGTAAGTCCCAGGGCTTGAAAAAATGGGCGTTCCGGGGGTGGGGACGTGGGCGGGGGCGCGCATGTTATAAAATCGGGCATAGATTTGTTTGCGCCAGGTTGCGCGAACAAATCTTTTTTTTTTTTTTATTTATAATTTATTGAGTTTCTTACATACATTTATATGAGATAAGAAAAAGAAAATAATATGTTACATCACATATCATTATTTAACCTAACAATACAGGAAATTTCTTGTAACAAACTTATACAGACCCCATTATCTAAGGGGGAGCCTTTTACTATTCGTATAACAATCAAGGTAAATATGACCCATTCATATACCTACGAGATTCATCACTTTTCTTTATCAAACTTAATCACAAAATAGGGCTATAGCCAGTTTAGCCACTTTTATCTCGAAGAAAAATTTCCAAGTGCCCTGGATCAACGAAAACAAACTTATTTTTTTGATATGAAATCATACATTTACATGGATACTTTAAAAAGAATGTGGCTCCTAGAGCCAATACTCTTTGCTTCATTTCCAAGAATTGTTTCCTTCTGTGTTGGGTTAAGATAAGCGTGCTACCCCCGAAAACTTACCCCCGCCTCCCCCTGCGCGCGCCGAGCCTATCTTGCATAGGCTCGGCGGCGCATGCAAGCCCCAGTACGCACGTAAGTCCCAGGGCTTGAAAAAATGGGCGTTCCGGGGGTGGGGACGTGGGCGGGGGCGCGCATGTTATAAAATCGGGCGTAGATTTGTTTGTTCCAGGTTGCGTGAACAAATCTACGCCCACATGCATGTTATAAAATCTGGCCCTCTGGGTATAGGGAAATACTTACAGTACCTAAATGTAATCCACTTTGAAGTGCTGAAAAAAAAAAAGTGCAAAATGCAGAATCTAAATCTAAATAAATAAATGGGGTAAAAAACAAATGGTGAAACACTAATAAAACCCCACATAATAAATTTCAGATCCAGTCCAAATAGTCTTTTTTTTTTTAGAAAAGTAAAGGAAGAAAGGACTTCAGAACACCACGGAGAAACATAGTTCTCAATAATATCACAAGTCTAAAAAAATCTCCTTTCAACCATAACCCTTTTTTTTTACTTCTTCTCAAATATATAATTTATGATAAAAAAAAATCAGCTAGTAATCCAAAACACCATATCACATGAGCTCATTTGAAAAAAAAAACCAAGTAGAGTATCCAATATGACTGCCAAGATTACCAAGATTTTGAAAACCATTGGACCTTCATGAGAGTAAGATTTTTTTTCATTTCTACTCATTTAAGGCTTGCTTCCAGTCACAGAAGGAATCTGGAGGAATATCCAATTCCTGCTTTTCTACCAAACTTGAGATCAAGAGGTGATTATAGATATGGGCGTTATAAATCTTGTCAAGCTTTGTTAGAACCTAAGCAACAGTTTTCCCATGGCTGTGTTGGTTTTAATGAGGTCATGGGAAAGCAAAAAATATATATATTTTTTTAGAAAGTCATAACATACACAACATAAGTGGATGCACAAGTGGTCAAAAATCTCAATTTGTCATCATGTTTAAGAGATGGATGTGAAAATACTGTTCCGCAGCTCGGGTTTTCAGGGCTGCCCTTTTCAAATAGTCTGGCAGTAGAGAGATCAGATCCATTCTGTTAAATATTTGGAAAATACCCATTTAGTCCCTGGTAGTTTGAAGAATCAAGGGGCCCAAAGACCAAGGGGACGTTGGGTGGTAAATAGTGGTAAATGAGTTCAAGGTGGAAGGTGTATCTGTGGCATGCACAGCTGCTCTAAGTCAGGTTTGAGCCATGCAAGTAGGGGAGTTTTATAACACACATGTCCTACATGCACAGATATCTTCTGATTTTGGTGTTCACCCAGATTTTAAAATTCACCTCAATACAATTGGCTGAAATTAGGAACCTAACTTAACCTAAATTTAGGAGCTCAACTTTTTTTGAAAATCTGATTTTTACCAGGCTAGTTGATGATGACAGTTGAAATTGTCCTCTCAAAGTGGCTAAGAATTTGCACGGTGTTTCACAGCACAATTTCAGCTGGATAAAAAGGATTTCTAGAGATGGGCTTAAATTGGGTGGAGTAACAACACATATTAATTTTGATTTTCAAATGTTTGCAGAGTTTTATATCACTGTTCCACCTCCCACAGAAACAGAAGGTGAACGTACATGGAAACGTTTGTGCTCATCTATTATTTTCAAAAGGAAGATACTTGTTGGGTTTCTCTTTGAAAATTGGCTGCAAGTCCACATTTATAAGATTACTCGTTCACCTTGCTGCTGAGACTTGCCCCCTTTTTGAATACAAATTGTTATCATGGCTGCATTTTACAAATAGGCTTTAAGCCAGCCAAGAGTAGATCTATATCAAATCTGCAGCCAATTATTTCATCAAGGCATAGATGTCTGTGCATTGAACATTTATCTAATCCAGCAGCTCAAACTTCTCTCCCAGATGAGAACAATCGATTTAAATAAGCCTACATAGGTGAAAGATCCAAATACCATTATATTTGCCACTATTCAAGCAATTTACTGTAAATGATTTCTTGATACTACACAGATAATTAAGTGGTTATATACATAAGCAGTATTCAAGCACTAATGAGGCATAAAGAATATCACATTTTACTGTTTCATTACTGTGGCTTGAGGAAAAAATATGCAGAATAATACTATTATCTGGACACAATAATTAAGACAATACAATAACCTAGATGTATCATTAATACTCAGAACTGCAATATTTGTATGAGTCGGTCAGTTTAGGTGGAAGCACAGGCTTCCAGGAGTCATTTAGTCAATGATTTTTCATTGTGTGGCTGTTATTATGTACTATATTAACCCCAGTTGCATAATGCAGCCGGTAAATATAGCCATATTTTGTACTGTGGAACCCTGTTGCTTTAGATTTATGATGCTCCTAAGTATAGTTAGACTGCTTCAAACATGAAGCTGGCCAAGGGAATCCATGAGCAGCAGGCAGCACCATTAAAAGTAATATAGCTGTCATGCGATTCCCAAGGTCAGTTACAAGATTTGAAAGGACAGCACTATAATAGTATTGTAGTGTACAACTTAATGGATAAGGAGAAAAAAAGGAGAAATCTACGTGTTTTTTGAAATCTACATTTTTTAAAAAATTTAAGATGGATTGATAATAGTTAATAGTATTTCAAATATTTGAATTAAGTGAGATTTTAATTGATTAACCCAATTCATTTGCCTTGTTGACAACAAAAATTAGCAATTCCTGAAACATGAGTACTTTGAAGAAGGTTAAATTTGATGAACTGGTATATTTGTTCAACCAAAACAACTAATAACTATATAAAAATGGTTATACATATATGCACCTTTGCCCTCTCTTCCTTGTAACATATAGAGATCAATATTCAAAAGATTTCCCCAGTTAAAAAAAACAACAGATTTTACCCCAGTAAAACTTAGCTGTTCATTATTCTCCCCCTCCCCCTCCCTTTATCTGTTTAAATTTGTGCAGCTAAAATTTCTACCTGAACACATTTAGCAGGGTAAGAAAGATGCCAGGTTGGGGGTGTTCTGGGGATGGGATATGCTCTTTAAATTTAGCCAGGTAGCTGGATGTTCAGTGCTACCCGGCTAAATCTGCATGGATGACTCTGTCCACACACATACCTGCCCTAATCTATAAACATGACAGTTTAGACAGATATTCAGGTGTACTTTCAGCCAAATAAGTGCTGTGGAGTATCCAGATAAGGTTATCTTTACCTCATCCAAGAGTATTTCAGTATTGACCCCATAGCCATTAGATAGCTCTTCAGACAGAGAGCGATCACAGAAACATGGGACATGATAATAGCACGGTCAGTCTGCTGATTCACATCTGACATTGAGCTTCATTGTTCCAGCCTCTCTCTCAAAGATCCTCCTTGCTTGTGGGGAGCCTGCACAGAGCAGCAGCTGCTACTACCCTTAACAGAAGCTTGTATGAAGTGACAGCTGCTGCTACCCTAAAATATACCGTAGATTGGAAAGATAGATAGAGAGTTAAAAAGAAACTTGCTGGGCAGACTGGATGAACAATTTTGTTCTTTATCTGCTGTCATTTGCGATATTCCTCTGCTCTCTTGAATTCTGATACTGTCTTTGCCTCCACACCTAAAGAAGGAGGCTGTTTTATGTGTGCACTACCGTCTGAGTAAAAAATATTCGATCCTCTCTGAAATGAAATTAATGGGGGCTCTGAAAAAAGGGGGGTGGAACTGCACCACGTGCCAATGTTTGCGAATACTCTGGACAATGGCTGGTGCCCAATCTGTATGTTGCAGAACATAGACGTCCTATGAAACTGTTTTTCTAGTTTGGTACATTAACAGTGATTCTCTTGGCGAATGTAAGGCTCAGTCTTTTGTATGCTGCTCGTATGACTCCAAAGGGGAAACCTCGTTCAAAAAAACGTTTCGCTAAGGAACAATGTTTAACATACATTTTGCAATCTTCTCTTGTGATAGTGTATCTATTTATTTATTTATTTATTTTTAATTTTTATATACCGACATTCTTACATCCAATGTAAATCATACCGGTATATCTAGTCTGATGGTATACTCTGTAGATTCTGCTGATGTCTCCTGAAGACTCCCAGTGAGAAAATACACTCAAAAATCTGACTCTTCCTTTCTGAACACACTACCAGAACCCTTATTCACTAGGGATGTGAATCGTGTGCCCGATCGTCTTAACGATCAAAATCATCTGGCAGGAGAAGAAAATCGTGTTTGGCACGATTTTTTAGTAAAACAATCGCTTTTTCCGATTAGTGCTCACTAACGGGAGTTAGTGTGAGCTAACAGGAAGTTAGCGCGCACTAACCGAAAATGATACAATTTGACACTTTTCAGGTCAGTTTAGGAATGCATATGTATTCCTATTGGCTGCCCTCTTATTTATTCATGTTACCAAGGTTCCCCCTGACAATATATGGGGGATGGGAAATGGAAACGGTTGGTAGCTTGACAAAAAAAGTAATGTGATCAACCAATGTGACTAGAACTTGTGCCCTATCCCTGATACCGGGAGTGTTGTGATCTTCCTGCTTGCAGTGCCGTATCCCTGATACCAGGGGTGTTGTGATCTTCCTGCACTCAGTGCCATATCCCTGATACCGGGAGTGTTGTGATCTTCCTGCACGCAGAGCCCTATCCCTGATACCGGGAGAGTTGTGATCTTCCTGCACACAGTGCCCTATCCCTGATACCGGGGGTGTTGTGATCTTCCTGCATGCAGTACCCTAACCCTGATACCGGGAGTATTGTGATCTTCCTGCATGCAGTGCCCTATCCCTGATACCGGGAGTGTTGTGATCTTCCTGCATGCAGTGCCCTATCCCTGATACTGGGGGTGTTGTGATCTTCCTGCATGCAGTGCCATATCCCTGTTACTGGGAGTGTTGTGATCTTCCTGCTCTCAGTGCCATATCCCTGTTACTGGGAGTGTTGTGATCTTCCTGCATGCAGTGCCATATCCCTGTTACTGGGAGTGTTGTGATCTTCCTGCACACAGTGCCCTAACCCTGATACTGGGAGTGTTGTGATCTTCCTGCATGCAGTGCCCTATCCTTGATACCGGGAGTGTTGTGATCTTCCTGCATGCAGTGCCCTATCCCGGTTACCGGGGGGTGTTGTGATCTTCCTGCACACATCCCGGTATCAGGGATAGGGCACTGCGTGCAGGAAGATTACAACACTCCTGGTATCAGGGATAGGGCACTGCATGCAGGAAGATCACAACACCCCCGGTATCAGGGATAGGGCACTGCATGCAGGAAGATCACAACACTCCCGGTATCAGGGATACGGCACTGCATGCAGGAAGATCACAACACTCCCGGTATCAGGGATAGGGCACAAGTTCTAGTCACATTGACTGATCACATTACTTTTTTTGTCAAGCTACCAACCGTTTCCATTTCCAATCCCCCCAACCATCACCTCAGTGGGAACCTTGGTAACATCAATAAATAAGAGGGCAGCCAGCCAGCCAATAGGAATACATATTCATTCCTTAACTGACCTGAAAAGTGTCAATTTGTATCATTTTCTGTTAGTGCGCACTAACAATGGTTAGTGCGCACTAACTCCCGGTTAGTGTACACTAACCCGATTAACAATTTTTTAATGATAAATCGTGGGAATTCCTATTGTATCGTGTTCTTTAACGATTTATGACGATTTTAAAATTATCGGACAATAATTTTAATCATTGAAAAATGATTCACATCCCTATTATTCACTCTCTCATAAACCTCCTACTTAGACTATTGCAGCCTGCTCCTCATAGGTCTCCTAGCAAGCTATCTTTCTCTACTACAATCTGTCCTAAATTCAGCTGTGCGACTTATCTTTCATCAAAGTGGCTACACTCATATAACTCCTCCTCTGAAGTTTGTGCATAGGCTACCCATCTGCTTCTGCATACAGTTTAAGCTCATCTTTCTCACTTGCAGATGCCTTTGCTCTGAAACACCTCACTGCCTCTCCTCTCTTAACTCTCTCTAGACCCCTCCTTGTGCACTCCGCTCGTTTCTCCTCTACTGCCAATTTCAGACTCTGTGCTCTTTCCACCTGGCTGCACCGTGTGCTTGGAATAGTCTGAACTGGTGCATCATGCTTCCTCTCTCACCGTGTTTAAATCCCATCTAAAGACCCACTTTTTTTGAGGCTGCTTTTAAATCTTAGGCCTGATTGGCTGTTTTATGCCTCATTAACTAACTGTTTTCTTTTATTTTTTGACCATTGTCTTACTTTATGAAATGCCCCAAGTCTCTTGTCCTGCATGTTTGTCTTATTAGATTTTAAGCTCTAATGAGCAGGGACTGTCTTTTTTTGTGTGTTGTTTGTCGTGTATCACTATAGAAAAGTTAAGTAGCAGTAGTAGTGGCAGTAGTACTAGGATGAGGATGATAATTTTTTAACTTTTCAATTCTCATCACACCAATACATATGGAGTACAGTAATGCTGCTTCATAGAGAAAACCCCACAGCTTAGTTTAAATGTTTTTCTCTCCGTGCCTGCAGTGTCAAAGATTACCCTCACAGGTCCAATCTCCTGTGGTACCAGGGCATAAACATTCCTCTGCTGGGAAACCTTTATCCACTGAATTATAAAAGAGAACTGTTTTGTGTGGCAAACGATTTACCATTTTTACCTCTCCCATAATATGAGGCATATAAAGTCAGAGTTTGTAATAGTTTTGCAAAGTTTTCTGCATTAAGATTGAGTATACCATCAAGCCTTAGATGAGATAGATGGAAAGGATTCAAGTCAAAATATACTGAGGAATTTATCAATTTTTAACAATGGACACTGATCCATTGCAGAGCCCAAAGGCATCATGTGTCTGTCTCACAGACCTTTGCCCATCTTGACTAGTGAAGCCTTGGGTAAGATCTTAGTACATTACATTTCCAGGCTAATCAATGCCGCTATGATTGAAGGGGCATTTACAATTTGAAAAACAATTCTATGATTTGCCCAATTCTGAAACATTTCTCACTAGATATTAATAATCCTGAAAACTTTATACCCTGTTCGGGCAATTCTGATCCTTGAGGACTATTTTCAGGGTATCACTAATGAATATGTTGAGGCATAATTGCATACAATAGAGGCGGAGTGCATGAAAATTTGTCTCATGCATGCACATTAGGGATATCCTGGAAACCTGACTGGTTAGTATCCCTCAGATATCAGAATTGTCCACCACTGCTTTAGACCTATATCAAATTTACCTTTTTTTGTGTAAGATGACACGAAGAGTCATACAGCAACTGGTCAGCATCTGCCAACTTGGTCCTTCAGGGCTACAACATTCAAGGGATTTCCACAATTAATATGGATGAGATCTATTTGCATATAATGGAGGCAGTGCATGCAAATATCTCATGCATATTGTTTGTGGAAATCCAGAAATCCTGACTGGATTGCATTGCAGTCCTCAAGGACCAAGTTTAGCAACTCAAGCCTATATGTAAATGATATTCAACATTTTGTTCCTCTAGACTGACATCAATAAATCAATCTCTGTTATAAGTGAATGTCTCCAGGCAATAAATACTTGGATGAAGATGAATAAGCCAGTTTTTAGGATTATGCAGCCTTGCTAAATTCTGTTTGTTTCATTACTTCTTTGGTAACTGCCACTATTTGTTTCATTACTTTTGTAATGAATGAAAAAATGTGTTCATTTGTCCAATTCATTATTCATTTTACATTGAAGTCAAAGGGGTAAGGACCTACTGACTTCAATGTAAAACAAAAATGATCATGGCAAAGGTCTGATGCTGTGACCTGAAAAAAGGGCAGATCCCAGACCTAACACTGGGGTCAGGCAAGGCTAGGTCCCATTGCTGATGCCTTGTCCCAGTCTCTGAGCACTGGGACTGTGACTAGGCCTTGACCCGAGGGTGGGTAACAGTCATTGAAGCCCGATCCTAAAGCCAGGTCCGATGCCAAGGCCCAGTGGGGTCGTGTTCCAATGCTGAGGCTTGGACTCGATGTCGGGGCCCAGCCTGAGGCTAAGAACCTGTCACCGAAGCCCAGGCCTAGGTTCAGGTCTGATGCCAGGGCTCTACTTTAGCAGCATCCTGGTCACCAAGGCCCAAGCCTAAAACTAGGTCTGGGCACAAAGCCAGGGCCTAACTAGAGGCTGGATCCCAGTTACTGAAGCCCAGGGACTAGGCCCAATGTCAGGACAGGGTCTAACACCTGGATGGGTACCCAGTTGAGGCTGAGTTCCTGTTAGTGAGACCTGGGTCCAGGCCTTGAGGCCAGGTCCCAGTCATTGAAGCCAATAACTAGGCCCAGGCCCAAGTCTGACACTGGGGCCTGACTGAGGCTGAGTTCTGCCCCCCAAGGCCTGGGCTGAGGCCCAAGCCTAACACTGAGGCTTAACCAATTTGGTCCCAGTTGCTGTGGTCGGGACAAGGGCAGGTTTGATGCTAGGGCCCTTCTCAGGTGCCAAGGCCTGGTCCTAGTGCCTAAAATAGGTCCCAACACTAGGGCCTAGTTAAAGCAAAGTCCTGCTAACAGGGCTTGGTCATAGGCTAGGCCCAAGCATAGAAGTAGGCCTCGTGTCCTATTCTTACTTGATCCATTGACTTAAAATGACATCATCTACCTGGAGGTCAAGCTGCAGTGCCATTACTGTAACACCCTCCTCCAGAGCAGACCATGCCATTTTGTTATATGTATCAGGTCAAGCCCTGGTTTTGGGCCTGGGCCTTGGTGACCTGGAGACAGCCTTGACCAGGCTCCTGCATTAGACCTAGGCCTGGGCCTGGGGCCTAAGCCTCGTGCCTAGGTCTGGACCTTGGAGACTGATTCCTGGCCTTGGGCTAGTCCCCAGCATCAGGTCTAGGCCTAGGCTCAGGCCTCAGCCTTGGCAACCAGGACATGGCCTCGACCAGGTCCTGGCATTTGGTCCATGCTTAGCCCTATACCCAGGCCCAGGCCTTGGCAACTAATTATGCCTCAAACCAGGACCCGGGGATGAGAGTAGACCCAGGTCTCTTTTTGGTTTGTTTAATTTGTATATACATAAATTGCCTGATTTTTTTATGTTTTGCACTTTTGTAAAAAATGAATGCACATCCCTACCACTTTTACATTCCAGAAAGACAGAGGACCATAAAGTTAGAGTTATTACCTCCAGACTTAAATGTAATGTTATTATTAGATGATTTCACCACTAAATGGCTTTAGTTTGGGAGTCATTTTTTTCTTAGAATTAATCATAGATATGCACATCACTGCTTCCATGAAGAGTGCTTTCTTTGTTTATGCTTCATGTGTAGCTTTTTAAAAAATATTTTCTGATTTAAAAACAGTAAAGCATGCTCTGGTCCTGTCATGCTTTGATTATTGTAATCTACTATATTTAGAATTACCAGTTAGAACTGTTAACAAGCTTCTGTTGATTAAAAATGCAGCTGATTGACATATCAGGCTATAGGGACTGTAACCCTCCTTAAAAATCTCTACTGACTTCTAGTAAGGTAGCATACCCAATTTAAAGCTTTATTGTTAACACTAAGGAATCTAAAAAAGGAGGGGTTCAGCATATTAGAGATGTGAACCGGAATCGGTTCCGATTCCGGTTCCGATTCACATGTGGTTTTTTTTTTTCATTCGGCCCGATCGCGGTTTTGTTTATCGGCTGCGCCCAAGCCGATAAACAAAAAACCCACCCCGACCCTTTAAAACTAATACCTTAGCTTCCCCCACCCTCCCGACCCCCCAAAAAAACTTTTTACAGGTACCTGGTGGTCCAGTGGGGGTCCTTGGAGTGATCTCCCGCTCCCGGGCCGACGGCTGCCACTAATCAAAATGGCGCCGATGGCCCTTTGCCCTTACCATGTGACAGGGTATCCGTGCCATTGGCTGGACCCTGTCACATGGTAGGAGCACTGGATGGCCCGTGTCATCTTGTGCTCCTACCATGTGACAGGGGCTGACCAATGGCACCGGTAGCCCCTGTGACATAGTAAGGGCTAAGGCTATCGGCGCCATTTTGATTACTGGCAGCCGATGGCCCGAGTGCAGGAGATCGCTCCCAGTCCCCTGCTGGACCACCAGGGGCTTTTGGCAAGTCTTGGGGGACCCTCCTGACCCCCACAAGACTTGCCAAAAGTCCAACGGGGGTCCGGGAGCGACCTCCTGCACTCGGACTGTCGGCTGCCAGTATTCAAAATGGCACCGATAGCCTTTGCCCTTACTATGTCACAGGGGCTACCGGTGCCATTGTTCAGCCCCTGTCACATAGTAGGAGCACAAGATGGCGCCGGCCATCCAGTGCTCGTACTATGTGACAGGGTCCGGCCAATGGCACGGATACCCTGTCATATGGTAAGGGCAAAGGGCCATCGGCGCCATTTTGATTAGTGGCAGCCGATGACCTGGGAGCGGGAGATCACTCCAGGGACCCCCACTGGACCACCAAGTACCTGTAAAAAGTTTTTTGGGGGGTCGGGAGGGTGGGGGAAGCTAAGGGATTAGTTTTAAAGGGTCGAGGTGGGTTTAGGGGTTATTTTTGTGTGCCATTTTTCCCGCCCTCCTCCAAAATGATAAGACAACCCCCACGAACAATATCGTGGGGTTTTCCTATCATTTTGCGGGAGCCCCCAATTTCTGACGATTTTGAAAATATTGTCCGATATTTTCAATCGTCCGAAGCCCAATTCACATCCCTACAGCATATTAATTAAATTATCTTTCTAATATATAGCAGTTTACTATATTCCAGATTAACCCATACGGCTCATCTCTGTGGCAAGCATGAGACAGATGAGAACCCAAAGTCAAAAATTCTCTTGAGCAGCACCTGTTCTGTTTCTTTTTTAAGCCCTACTCTCCTCCTCCCTCCCTACATACCCTACTTCCAAGAGCCCATTTCGACACCCCTCTACCAACAGCTCCCTCCCTTAGATATCCCATGCCCACAGCCCCCTATCATTTTGTATTCTCCCAAAAAGGAAAATTGGTCCTTACCTGCTAATTTTCGTTCCTGTAGTACCACGGATCAGTCCAGACTCCTGGGTTTTGCCTCCCCTCCAGCAGATAGAGACAGAGAAGTTTTAACGGACTCCGTCCTATACTCCTGAGGTGCCACCTAGAGTCTGTCAGTATTACACTGTACCCAAGCAGAGAAAGCTAACCATAATTCTCACTCCAAAACAACCTCCCTCCAAAGAGCAGAGGGATGAAAACTTGTAACATGAAAAAACGAAACACGCTCCTACTCTTACCCTGTACAGTGGGGCATACATTATAATAACAGTCAGTAACTCTGCAGAATATAAATAACAGACCGAGCGGACTCTCCCTCTCCTCCTGGGCAAGACTCTGGACTGATCCGTGGTACTACAGGAACGAAAATTACAGATAAGGACCAATTTTCCTTTCCCTCTATGTACCCCGATCAGTCCAGACTTCTGGGATGTACCAAAGCTTCCCTAACCAAGGTGGGCCTGAGAGAGTCCCACTCGGAGCACACTCGCCCTTGAAGGAACCGGGCTCTGGGGCCTGGACATCTAGCCAATAATGCTTGGCAAAGGTGTGTGCAGATTTCTAGGTAGCTGCCCTACAAATTTCTTGCAGCAATACCTTCTGACATTCTGCTCATGAGGCCGCTTGTGACATGTGAATGCACCTTAAGACTGACCGGGATCGATGGCCTTGGACAACATATGCCGAAACAATAGCTTCCTTTAACCAGCATGCGATAGTGTCCCCGGAAGCCTTATGACCCCATCGGGGTCCACTCCACAGGACGAACAGATGATCCAAGAGACAGAAACTCTTCATGACCTTCAGGTAACGTAACAACTCCCCCTTTACATCCAACTTCCTCAAATCCTTGACTCTGGAGCCGAAAAATCCAGGCTCGCAAAGGACGGGAGCTCCACTGACTGATTCAAATGAAAAGAAGACACCACTTTCGGGAGAAAAGAGGGAACTGACCGTAAGGAAACACCTACTTCTTAAATACGCAAGAAAGGCTCTCTGCACGTTAAGGCCTGTAATTCTGAAACACACCTCGCAGAGGAGATAGCTACGAAGAAAAACGACCTTCAACGTCAAATCTTTCAGAGCATCTTGCTTCAACGGCTCGAAAAGAGCATTACAAAGGGTGCGTAGCACAAGAGTTAGCTTCCATGAAGGACAGGAATTCCGAACCGGAGGGCGCAGGTTCTTAATCCCACGCAATAACCAAACCACATCTGGATGGAACACCAGGTTAATGCCCTGCTCCTTTCCCCGAAAACAACTAAGCGCTGACACCTGAACCCTTAGGGAATTAAAGGCCAATCCCTTAGCCAGACCAGCATGTAAGAAGGCCAGAACATTGGCCACCAATGGCTCTACCTCACAGTCCAGGCACCAGGACTCCAAAAACGCCCCAAAGTCTAACGTACCCCATGGAGGAGGAAGTCTTATTGGAAAGCAAGAGTGTGGCCACCACGGTATCTGAGTAACCCTTGCTCCTTAATTCCCGCCTTTCAAAAGCCATGCTGCTAGACAAAAGTGGTCTGCCTCTCTCAAACCAGCGGAGCCGTGATGCAGGAGATTCGGAGAGGGACGAAATGTCAGCGGACCGTCAACTGGTAAATTCAGAAGGTCTGCAAACCATGGGCGCCTTGGCCACTCTGGCACCTCGAGTATCACTTTGTCTGGATGAGCTTCGATGCAGCACAGAACTTCACTGACCAATGGCCACGGTGGGAAGATGTACCACAGAATGTCGTTTTGCCAGGGAAGGACCAGAGCATCTACCCCTTTTGCTCCTGGCTCTCAACACCGACTGAAGAATTGGGGTGCCTTGGCATTACGAAACGTCACCATCAATCCTTGAAAGTCCTGGTCCAATGGTTACACAGCAGACAAAAAGCTTCATTGGAGAGTTCTCACTCCCCTGGGTCCAACTTGTTGCGGCTAAGAAAATCGGCCTGCACATTGTCCACCCCGGCAATGTGAGAGGCTGCTATCCTGTACAAATGTCATGCCATCCAGTTGATTAAAAGCTGAGCTTCCATCACCACAGAATGACTCTTGGTTCCACCCTGATGACTGATGAAAGCTACCGTCGTCCCAGTGTCTGAGAGAATTCAGATGGATCGCACCCCTACCAAGGGAAGGAGGTCTTGCAGAGATAACCGCACTGCTCTGGTCTCCAAATGAATGATCAACCAAGAGGACTCCATCCTCATCCACTGGCCTTGCACTGGTCTCCCTTGACAGACTGCTGATGTCCGTGGTGGCCACAATCCAATCGTGCACCTCCATGGGCACCTCCTGGCTCAGGTTGTGTGAGAGGAGTCACCACTTGAGACTGGATCATGCCTAATCTGTAAGAGGAAGAGGAAGATGCAACTGGTCAGTGCCCAACTCCAGTTGAAGAGCAATGCTGATTGTAGATGTCTCCTATGAGCAAAGACCCATGGAACTAGTTCCAGAGAAGAAGCCAGTGAACCGAGAACTCTCAAGTAATCCCACACTCTGGGAAGGTGGTTGGTCAGCAAGTCTCACACTTGACCCTGCAATTTGATGACACGGTCCTTGGAAAAGAAACTCTCTCCTGGCGTGTGTTGAACAGGGATCCCAGAAATTCCAATGATTGGGAGGGAATCAGGTGGCTCTTGGTAAAGTTGATCACCCAACGTAGAGAATGCAGAAGCGGAATTACTCTTTGCACTGCCCAATGGCAGAGAGACTCTGACTTGCTCTATCAGCCAGTCATCCAGGTATGGGTGCACAAAAAGGCCTTCCTTTCAGAGTTGAGCCGCCACCACAACCAGGATTTTGGTAAAGGTTCTGGGAACCGTGGCAAGTCCGAACGGTAGAGCTCAAAACTGTTAATGATGTCCCAGGATAGAAAAAATCTTCAAGAATTACTGGTAACAGGTCCTGATGTCAATGTGCAAGTATGCCTCTGTGAGATCTAACAATGCTAAGGATTCTCCCTTGCGCACCGATACAATTAACGACTGCAGAATTTCCATACGAAACCGCGACTGCAGAGTTTCCATGCAAAACCGCAGAATCCGACAACATCTGTTGACTCTTTGAGATCGAGAATTTGTTGTTCCGCCGGAGGAACCTGTATAATGGCTCCGAGCTCAAGAAGTTGTTGCAAGGTGTCGCACACAGCCCGACATTTCTCTTTGTAAGCGAATGGAGAAACTAGATATCGGTGTCGAAGGAGTCAGACATACTCTAAAGCGTAGCAGAGTTGTATCATGCTAAGGACCCACTGGCCTGACGTTATATTGGTCCATTCATTGCAGAACAGAGACAATCTGCCTCCTACCCCCGGAGTCGAGTCATGAACTGGCCTCACTTTATTGTGAGGACTTGGTCCTTCCTGCCGATTGTGGGATTCCAGGCCTGCCAAAGCATCGTCCATGAAAGGACTGGGATCAGGACTGCTGCCTGCCAGGAACAGTTCTTTCCACATCACCCGACGATCGAGAAGAGCAGAAACACATGTTGCCTCGGAACTGGGACCACGAGGAAAAGGAAATCTCACTTTAGGATGATCCTCTGGTAGGCGATGAACCCCATTTTCTCCCAAGGACTAAACCATATCCTTAAGGTCCTTCCCGAAAAGGAATTTGCCTTTAAAAGGTAGAGAGCCCAGCTGTGCCTTCGGGGAGACATCCACAGACCAGTTCCTCAACCAGAGGAGTCTACGGGCAGAAAACACCGAAACCATAGTCCTGCAGCTGTCCGGATTAGGTCATATAGGGCATCTGTGCTATAAGCAATCATTTTCTCTAAATTAGACTATTGTAACACCATCCTACTTGGACTTCCCGCCTCTTACACCAAACCGCTTCAGATGGTACAAAATACAGCTGCACGAATACTGACAAATTCCAGGAGAAGGGATCACATAGCCCCCATCCTAAAGAGCCTCCATTGGTTACCTATACACTTTAGAATAATATACAAAGCCATTCTTACCACATACAAAAATATCCACCTACTGGCTCCCATTGACCTACAGATCCCTCTCCAACTACATAATTCATCAAGACCAACAAGAGATGCCTACAAAGGATCGCTACAGGTACCACCGCCCAAATCTACCAGACACATCACGCTAAGAGATCGGGCATTCTCTACAGCCATTCCACCGTTATGGAACTCCATCCCCTCAAACCTCAGACTGGAAACATGCATCTCAACTTTTAAAAAAAGACTAAAAACATGGATATTCATACAAGCATTCCCGGACTCAAACTGACCTATCTCTTCCACACCAATCCTTATCACCACCTACACCATGATTAACCACCTCCACTATTGTTTACATGTTTAAATTAATTATTAACCTGTCCTTTCTCTTCTTTCTCTGCCAAGTTCTAATCACCCTGTTATATGTAACTGCCTTTTCCGCACCATTGTTTTAGTTTATGTTCACAATGCACCCCTGTTTTATGTGAACCAGCATGATGGGACTGCGCTCTTGAATGCCGGTATATAAAAACCTGAAATAAATAAATAAATAAATAAGCTACCGCTACTCCCAACACCCCGCTTGCATAGCATCCTCTTCAGAGAGAGATGCATTAGCCTGCAAAGGTTGCATCCAGCAAAGACCTGCCCTCAAAGCAAAGCTGTTGCACCTAGCAGCCTAGACCCTCAGTGCGGAAACCTCAAGGATTGTCTTCAGCTGAATCTCAAGCTTATGATCTTGAAGGTCCATGAGGGCTGTCACGTCAGTCACAGAAAGGGTGGCCTTTTTGGTGACCGCCAATAGTGATCTGAAGAAGGTCCAGGGCATCTTCTGGTAAAGGATAGAGCTTGTCCATCGCTTCACTGACCTTCAATCCCAAGTCCAGGGTGTCCCACTCCCAAAACAATACACCGGTTACAGAAAGATGAAATGGAAAAGACCATGTTGGCCTACGGAGATCCACCCTAACCGGATCAATGTCCCCCATTCTGGAATCTTACGGCAAGGTCTCAATACCCAATTCTTCCAGCACTGCCTTAATAAGGGGGCCCAGCTTGTCCCTCCAAAAGAGACAAACTACCTTAAGCAACATGAGGGCCAAGGCCAGGATCATAGACCTGATAATCCCCATGGTCCGGCCCCATGCAGAGCTCTATCAATCAGCTCCAGACCCTCTGGATCAAACTCCTCAGAGGAGGAGTCAACCCCCACATAGGCCGACTCAGACCGAAGGGGTGCTTTGACCGCATATCTCCCACACTATCCTGGCGTCTGGCTCTTTTGGGTACCTGAGCCCCTGCAAGCATCTTAGAGCTTACCCCGGAAGGAATTTTCACTGCCTTCTGGGCTTTAAAAGCATTGTGGAGCAGCATGAAAAACTCAGACTAAAAGGACGATGGCAAGGAGTCTGAAGCCCTTTCAGGCCTCTCCTCAGCTGCGCCTGCCAGGTCCTACAGCACCTTGCTTCCCTCGGAGGTTGATCACTGCAGGGATAAAGGAGGAGGAGACTTCCCCTCCCTCACCGCTGTGTGAGTTGCCGTTCGTAAGGAATCCAATAAGGCGGCCATTCCCGCGCTGAGCAGAAACAGATCGGGAGACAAATACCGCGGCCGCCCTGAGTGTGCTGAGGCTCTGCACGCTACAAAACCACGACCCCCGGTGTTCACTGAAGTGTCCTCATCGCCTGGAAGCCAGGCCGAATACCAACATCATGGGACAGTCGCGAGCACGCGTCTCTGCACTCGCGGCAGGCTGCACCATGCGGCATCGGCAACAGACCACGGCTCCCAACACAGTAAAACCAACGGAGCTAACAGCTCTACTCGTCCCCCAGTGCGTTGGCCCCCCTTAACAGAGGAAACAAGAGAGACTCCGCCGGCACAGCAAACTAAAAACTTTTTTTTTTCAAGCCTGGCTGCGGGTCCTGCTGCCTAGGGTGAGTGAGCCGGGCTCTCCGGTATCACCCCTAGTTCTGAGGGTAGGACTGGTCCTCAGGGTCCTCAACCCCTGCCAGCAACAGCCTCTAATACCAGGGAAGATGGACCCCTCAGGACCTGCCAACTCCCTGGGAGGCCTCAGCAACTGATGACTTTACCCAAGGCAAGTCTAGCCTCACAAATCTGCTTCACTTTTTTGGAGGAGTTAATAAACATGTGGATAAAGGTGAACTGGTAGATGTAGTGTACTTGGATTTTCAGAAGGTGTTTGACAAAGTTCCTCATGAGAGGCTTTTAGGAAAAGTAAAAAGTAATGGGATAGGTGGTGATGTCCTTTCGTGGATTACAAACTGGCTAAAAGACAGGAAATAGAGAATAGGATTAAATGGACAATTTTCTCAGTGGAAGGGAGTGGGCAGTGGAGTGCCTCAAGGATCTGTATTGGGACCCTTACTTTTCAATATATTTATAAATGATCTAGAAAGAAATATGAGTGAGGTAATCAAATTTGCAGATGTACAAAATTGTTCAGAGTAGTTAAGTCATAAGCAGATTGTGATAAATTGCAGGAAGACCTTGTGAGACTGGAAAATTGGGTATCAAAATGGCAGATGAAATTTAATGTGGATAAGTGCAAGGTGATGCATATTGGGAAAAATAACCCATGCTATAGTTACACAATGTTAGGTTCCATATTAGGTGCTACCACCCAAGAAAGAGATCTAGGCGTCATAGTGGATAACAGATTGAAATCATCTGTTCAGTGTGCTGCAGCAGTGAAAAAAGCAAACAGAATGTTGGGAATTATTAGAAAGGGAATGGTGAATAAAACGGAAAATGTTAATGCCTTTGTATTGCTCCATGGTGAGACCGCACCTTGAATACTGTGTACAACTCTGGTCACCGCATCTCAAAAAAGATATAATTGCGATGAAGAAGCTACAGAGAAGGGCTACCAAAATGATAAGGGGAATAGAACAGCTCCCCTATGAGGAAAGACTAAAGAGGTTAGGACTTTTCAGCTTGGAGAAGAGACGGCGGACAGGGGATATGATAGAGGTGTTTAAAATCATGAGCGGTGTAAAACGGGTAGATGTGAATCGGTTATTTACTCTTTCAGATAATAGAAAGACTACGGGGCTCTCCATGAAGTTAGCACGTGGTACATTTAAAACTAATTGGAGAAAGTTCTTTTTCACTCAACGCAAAATTAAACTCTGGAATTTGTTGCCAGAGGATGCGGTTAGTGCAGTTAGTGAAGCTGTGTTTAAAAAAGGATTGGATAAGTTCTTGGAGGGAGAAGTCCATTACCTGCTATTAATTAAGTTGACTTAGAAAATAGCCTCTGCTATTACTAGCAACAGTAACATGGAATAGACTTAGTTTTTGGGTACTTGCCAGGTTCTTATGGCCTGGATTGGCCACTGTTGGAAACAGGATGCTGGGTTTGATGGACCCTTGGTCTGACCCAGTATGGTATGTTCTTATGACCGCTCTGAAGAAAATCTTTTTTTTTTTTTTTTTTTAAAGGAACAGCAATCCTGAAACTGTGCCTAAACTAGCCTCTAAAATCTAACCAGAGCCTTTTTTTTTTTTTTTTTACAACTGTCCCAGACTGTAGGATTTTGCACCTCCACCATCTGCTTGAGACAGAGAAATACTGACAGACTCTAGATGGCACCTCAGGGGTATAGGACGGAGTCTGTTAAAACTTCTCTGTCTCCATCAGCTGGAGGGGAGGCAAAACCCAGGAGTCTGGACTGATCCATGTATATACAGGGAATATGTGATTTTGTATAGCAAGGGTAACCTGCTTGAATTGAAACTGTATCCAGATCTGTAGACAGCCTTTTCCTGGACATCCCAAAATCTCTTCTCCTTGTGGCATCCTTTTCAGTCCATTGGCAATGGGTGTTTTTGATGGTTTCTTGAGATTGGCCTTGATGTTCTGGAACTAGAGCTAACACTGCTGTGCTGTTCTAGGTTGTATACAATATTGGTGATTGTTAGAGCTGCACCAGTTGATGTGGTGAAATCTCCAAGGAAGTGGAATGCAGAGATCAGGAGCAGACAGCTCTTCTGAATGACCAGCTGCCTTCTTTTTTGGTTGTTCCCTCTGGCACTGGTGGGCAAAGTCCAGGATCAGGGCAGGGCACCTGCTGGTACACACCTACTCCCTGCTTCAGTCTTAATATTCCCACTAGTATTTGAGCCTTCCTGTACACTGCCTCTTCCCATGCTTCCTCATCTGCTACTCCTGATTTCTTTCCTGCCTACCACTATGCACCCCACGTACCATCCTGCCATGCCCATTTAACTCTCCTGCCACTCTTCATTCTCACCTCTTACATGCCAACATACTCCACTCTTTCTCTCATTAAATACTAGGGATGTGAATCATTTTTTGACGATTTAAAATATCGTCCGATATATTTTAAATCGTCAAAAATCGTTAGAGCCGCGATACAATAACAATTCCCCCGATTTATCATCAAAAAATCGTAAATCGGGGGAAGGGGGAAGGCGGGAAAACCGGCACACTAAAACAACCCTAAAACCCACCCCGACCCTTTAAAATAAATCCCCCACCCTCCCGAACCCCCCCAAAATGCCTTAAATTACCTGGGTTTCAGAGGAAGGGTCCCGGTGTGATCTTTTACTCTCGGACCTCCGGTTCTTGTAGAAATGGCGCCGGCACTACCTTTGGATTTTCCATACGGAAAAACGATTTGCGGCAGGAGATCACTCCTGGACCCCCGCTGGACCCCCAGGGACTTTTGGCCAGCTTGGGGGGGGGCCTCCTGACCCCCACAAGACTGGCCAAAAGTCCAGCGGGGGTCCGGAACAACCTCCTGCAGTCGAATCGTGTTGTCTACGGCCGGCGCCATTTTGCGCAAAATGGCGGCGCAAAATGGCGCCGGCCGTAGACAACACGATTCGACTGCAGGAGGTCATTCTGGACCCCCGCTGGACTTTTGGCAAGTCTTGTGGGGGTCAGGAGCCCCCCCCCAAGCTGGCCAAAAGTCCCTGGGGGTCCAGCGGGGGTCCGGGAGCGATCTCCTGCCGCGAATCATTTTTCCATACGGAAAATGGCGCCGGCCATATGCCATATGGCCGGCACCATTTTCCGTACGGAAAAATGATTCGCATGCAGGAAGTCGTTCCCGGACCCCCGCTGGACTTTTGGCAAGTCTTGTGGGGGTCAGGAGGCCCCCCAAGCTGGCCAAAAGTTCCTTGGGGTCCAGCGGGGGTCCGGGAGCGATCTCCTACGCTCCTGACCTCGGGGGACAAAAAACAAAATGGCGCCGGCACTACCTTTGACCTGTCATATGACAAGGCAAAGGTAGCGCCGGCGCCATTTCTACAAGCACCGGAGGTCCGAGAGTAAAAGATCACACCGGGACCCTTCCTCTGGACCCCAGGTAATTTAAGGCATTTTGGGGGGGTTCGGGAGGGTGGGGGATTTATTTTAAAGGGTCGGGGTGGGTTTTAGGGTTGTTTTAGTGTGCCGGTTTTCCCGCCCTCCCCCCCACTGGACCCCAGGTAATTTAAGGCATTTGGGGGGGGGGGTTCGGGAGGGTGGGGGATTTATTTTAAAGGGTCGGGGTGGGTTTTAGGGATATTTTAGTGTGCCGGTTTTCGATTTACACGATTTTCACGATATTTAAAAAACCCAAACGGCGACGATCCGATTCCCTCCCCCTCCCAGCCAAAATCGATCGTTAAGACGATCGATCATACGATTCACATCTCTATTAAATACCCTAAGACAGAGATTACCATGGCCGACAGGACTAACAAACAAACACTTGCATTCATATTTTACCTCACAAAAATAAAGTTTTTATGAAATAGGCAAAACTAACTCACCAAGTAATTACTATAGAAATCTCATCTCCTCTCTCCTAAATCAAAAACATATTTACTCCTGAGTCCAGTAATAACTTCCCCACTAACATCACTAAGAAATTTTGAGCATAGAAAGTTGGCTTATATAGGATCTTTGGGGGTGAAAAAGTGGACTGAGCAGGTCCATTGCACAGTACACATTAATTTCTGTAACATATGATAAATTGCACAGTGAATGCCACAGCATGAAATATCGTCCATAAAACATGGAACTGGAGATTTTTTTTCATAGTTTGGGCATTTATGAATATCTTAGGTTTGAATTTTTAGATATGGCATATTGAGAAGTTATTTGGGCTATTTTGTTTATTAGTTGGGGTTTTAGGTTTATTCCAAAGGCTTGTGTGGTTAGCATAGGGTTTAGGTTTTTATAGTTTAAAGGGAGTTAGTATAATGGAAAATTTGAATGCCCTGGTTGTAGTGGGGAGGTAGCCATGTTTTGAACAGTTTATTAAATAGATCCCAGAAATGTTTTCACATACTGTAGGTCAGGCGTATTGAAATAATGCTATCAGACAAGTAAAACTTGGTTAGAAGGGTGATTTGTTGATCAAAATGCTTTAAAGAAAGAAAGAATCCTTGTCTTTGCTGTAAGCATTATTTTTTTTTTTTTATTAAAAAAAATGAAAGGTGACATTGTTGCGAGCTTTGAAGAAGGATGGAATATCTTTGGTTGCTAGGATTGCTAACTGGCACCAGAATTTCAGGACAAAATGAGCCAGTCCAAGTTTTACCCCCCTGTTTAGATGGACTTGTAGGGACCCATGTATGTAGTGAAGTAAATTAGAACTGTATCAACCTCTCCTGAATAAATAGATACAGCTGGCAGCCATCACTTAGCAAATGTGTTGATAAAGTATTGATCTGCTTAAAGCATCTTAACAGCTAAGTTGGTTATGAGAGAATTACATAAGAACATAATATATGCCATACTATTTATTGTCTTATCAGTCTCTTACATTTAATTTGCCAATGCTTATGCTTTATCTTATTTTCTTCTGATGGAGCCAGCATCATTAACTGCAACATGGGTTATTTTTTCCTATATGCATAACCTTGCAAGTTTCCACATTATATTCAAAAAAGTATGAGACTTCCCTTGTGAAAATCCATGCTAACTATGTTCCATTAAATCCTGTCAAACTATATGTTCTGTGATTTTATTCTTTATAATAGTTTCCACAATTTTTCCCAGCATTGAAGTCAGGCTGACCGGTCTATAGTTTCCTCGAGCCTTTTTTATATATTTTGGTTACATCGACCACCTTCTAGCCTTCAGGTATAATGAATGATTTAAGGCCCGGGAAAATTCCCTACCCCTCCCCACTTACCCTATCTGACGCCGCATCCTGGCCTGGTTCTGATGCCTGGACCATGGCCCGGACCAAGGTCTGAGGCTGGCGTGTGACCTGGAGGTGGGGTCCTGATCCTTAGACCTCTGTCTGGACCCAGACCTGATGCCAGGGACTGACCCAGAGGCTGTGTCCTGATGCCTGGATCCTGGCCTTGTACATGGATCTGGACCAAGGCCCAGACATCTGGACCTGGTCTCTGGATTCCCTGGCATTGTGCCTAGCATGGGCCCATTCCTATGCTGAGGCCCAGGCATTGGGACTCCACCTCCAGCTGTTGGTACCAGGCCAAGATGCTGTGATAGATTCGGTAAGTATGGAGGGGGGGGGGGGGTCGGGAATTTTCCCGGAGCTGGGCATTTGCTCAGGTCTTGTCTGAGATCCTGGCATCAAGCAATGGCCTAGGCTGAGAACCTGGTGTTGAACTTGGGTATAGGCCATGGTCCCTTCTTTGGGCAATGGTCTATGCCTAGGCAAGGTACAGGCCTCAGGCCTAGGCCTTGGCCAAGGCACCAGTGTCGCACTCAGGCCTAGGCAGGAGCCCCTGCTTTGGGTCTCTGTCTATTGCCTAGGAGAGGTCCCAACTTTGGGTCTAGGCCTAGACCTGACTAGTGGCTTTTTTTATATCAGTTTTCATAATGAAACAAGATTATCACATTTTAGCAGAATTTAACTCAGTCCAGTTTGAAAATGACCCAAAATGAAATAGGAATTTTTGTGTCATTTCCTAATTCATTTCTTCCAAATGCCCATTCCTGCTATTGAATGTAGCCAGCTGTCTTAAAGTTAGCTGGCTAACTATAGCCAGTAAAATTTAGGACAGCTTTTTGGCCTGACAGAATTAGCCAGTAGGTAGGCATGTGCCAGTGAGTCTGTAGTTGTGGAATTATGGGCATGGCAGGTAGGCATTGGCCAGCCAGCCCCTTTGGTAGAATAAGGGTCATGGCAGTTAGGCAAGTACCACTGCGAACAAGTCACCTATAGTGAAATTAGGGCATGGCAGGTAGGCATGTGCCAGCAAGACCTCTTGTTTGGTATTAGGGTATGACAGCTAGACATGAGGCAGCAAGTCTCCTATGGTAGTACTAGAGTACAATACTCACTAGAAAGGAATAGGGATGTGAATCGGTCTTCGGACGATTGAAAATATCGTACAATATTTTCAAAATCGTCAGAAATCAGGGGCTCCCCCAAAACGATTGGAAAACCCCACGAAATTGTTCGTGGGATTTCTCTTATCGTTTTGGGGGAGGGCGGGAAAAACGGCACACAAAAATAACCCCTAAACCCACCCCAACCCTTTAAAATGAATCCCTTAGCTTCCCCCACCCTCCCGACCCCCCCAAAAAATGTTTTACAGGTACCTGGTGGTCCAGTGGGAGTCCCGGGAACGATCTCCCGCTCTCGGGCCGTCGGCTGCCACTAATAAAAATGGCACCAATGGCCCTTTGCCTTACCATGTGACAGGGTATCCGTGCCATTGGCCAGCCCCTGTCACATGGAGGGAGCACTGGATTGCCGGCGCCATCTTTAAAAAGGGTCGGGAGGGTGGGGGAAGCTAAGGGATTCGTTTTAAAGGGTTTGGGTGGGTTTTTTGTTTATCGGCTTGGGCGCAGATTTGATGACCTACGGAGTGAGGAAACTCACTCCAAGATGAGATTTGTGCAATGTTCTCTCCACCTAGCTGCTTGTTACCCAGGTAGAGAGTCCATCAAGCTAGCTGGAGAGAACATTGCACAAATCTCATCTTGGAGTGAGTTTCTTCACTCCGTAGGTCATCAAATCTGTTCTGTTCGTACGTCTCACGTTGAATGTGAAAGTGGCCCCTAACCCCGTACACTAATACCTAAACCTCACCTCGAGTTACTAGGTGGGCCTCCCATAGGGATACAAATACCTGTCTAGGGAGGAGGCACTATGGCAAGTCTCTCTTTTTCTCTCTCTCTCTCCCTGCATCATACTGAAACAGGCCTGTCAGGATCGTGAACCGTGATATACTGGCAACTTGCGATAGCCTTTCGCATAGCTGATAGTGCAATTCGCAATACACATGCTTATTAGCATAAGGTACACCCCTTTTTGGTATCGCATGCGATACCAATGAGATATTGGAAAATGAGGTCCATAGTTTGGATGTATCTCTTCTTTTAGAATCATCTCAACAGGAGGTCATTAGAAAAGGGACACTGATTGTAGTATTTGTCTTAGAGATGGATAGGTATCCTTTTTTTAAGTTATATTTCCAAAATAGATCATCTTCATTTTTAGGTCAGAGGGTTAACATTTTTCTTGATGTATCCAGGACTAGATTTAAGATTGTGGTGCCCAGAGGCAGTGCCACGCCGATGGGTGCCCCTTTGAAGCTGTGCTGGCACATGGCACTATAGCAAGCAGAAGCAGGATTCTCTTTGGCCTGGATATTTGATGCCTTCAAAAATTTGACACTGTAGGAAATTGCCTATGTCATCTATGCCTAAATCCAGGCCTGGACATATCTGGTGTAACCCAGCAAACAAGGAAGATTGTTTCTGCAGCTGAAGAGCCAGATTTTATCACTTTCTTTCTGAAATTTCCTTGTAAATGTTTAATTGAATTTGAAGGAAATAAGTTTATTTTCCATGACGTTGTACATTTAGTAAAGTTTTCTTCTGAAAAAGCACCAAATTGATTTGAGTCTGATGCACCTTGCTTATTTGTATAACAATGGACTAAGTGGAAATTTGCTCAGAGTTGTTTCTTTTAACAATTAATTTCATAATATTATTTTGTTTTCTTCCATATGCCAAAGGATCCTCCGTTAGTGTGCTTGTATCACTGATTGTTGATTTTTGATCCTTTTTTCCCCTTCTATTCTGTTTTCTTTGTTCCAACATTCTGAACAAGTTTCCCAGACGTAAATTACATTTGAAAACTGACATTTCTGGGAACAGCACCTCTTTAAAAACTGTCACACTCTAAGCACCATCATCAGCATAAATCTAGCCTTTTATTCCTCAGACTATTGTTTGGCATTGTTATTGTAAGCAATGTGAAGATGCAATTATCGATACAAACAGCATGTAAATAACTTCATGCTTCTCTTTCTTTTCAAATCAATACATTGTTACTCCAAACACGTCTCTGCAATAAAATTGTTGACAGATGCCGACTGCAGCCACTTGAGACAGACTGACAATTGCACAAATAATTTTAAATCCTGAATCCATTATCTGTAAATAATTAT
Source organism: Rhinatrema bivittatum (assembly GCF_901001135.1). Classification (NCBI taxonomy): domain Eukaryota; kingdom Metazoa; phylum Chordata; class Amphibia; order Gymnophiona; family Rhinatrematidae; genus Rhinatrema; species Rhinatrema bivittatum. The sequence goes on along the minus strand of NC_042615.1, from coordinate 322,900,952 downwards.
CTGTTGACTTTTCCACTCTGTGCCCTAACCTCAGACCTGCCAAATGCAAACTATTGAAATTCAATTATTTACTTCTAAGAGCATATTAAACAGCAGCATTTATGAAATCTATTGTTATTTCCAACATTTCAGATAAACAGTGGCCCTGTTCTACTAACTAGACAGTGAACCAGGATAGGCGCTATGTATTCTGGTCTGATGGTAAGGTCATGTAACAGGAGAGTCCATTATGTGGCCAGCCCAATAATAAAGGGCATATTGTAAATATATATTGTTGTTAATGCATGAAACACTGCTCTGATAAACTACTGGTTATGCTCATCTCAATATTTCGATGAGAGAAAATTAAGATATGACTTGGATTTGAATGGAAGCTGTGAAGTAATTTATAAATGAATATTTGTGCATTATATCTAAGAGCGATTTCTCATGCTAGATAATGACCTACTAGTCACTTGATCACATTAGTAAGCATATTGTTACGCACTAAGGGTGTGCATTCATTCCCTATGAATCGGGAATCCGCAATGTGTAGGACCCTATTCGTTACGTTTCGCTTCCCCACAAATATATCACGATTCCCCACGAATACAACGAGTCTTCGCTGAATTATTCGGCAGCCTAAATAAGCCAATTTAAACAAATCCCCTACCCTCCTGACCCCCCCCCCCCACCAAGACTTATCAAAACTCCCTGGTGGTCCAGCGGAGGGTCCGAGAGCCATCCCCTGCCCTCATACCCTCGGCTGCCGGTTTCAAAATGGTGCCGATAGCCTTTGACCTACTATGTCACAGGGGCTACCGGTGCCATTGGTCAGCCCCTGTCACATGGCCATCAGTGCCATCTTGTGCTCCTACCATGTGACAGGGGCTGACCAATGGTACCGGTAGCCCCTGTGACAAAGTAAGGGCAAAGGTTATTGGTGCCATTTTGATTACTGGCAGCCGATGGCCCGAGTGCAGGAGATCGCTCCCGAACCCCTGCTGGACCACCAGGGACGTTTGGTAAGTCTTGGGTCCCTCCTGACCCCCACAAGACTTGCCAAAAGTCCAGCGGGGGTCCGGGAGCGACCTCCTGCACTCTGGCCATCGGCTGCCAGTATTCAAAATGGCGCCGATCGCCTTTGCCCTCACTATGTCACAGGGGCGGTCTCTGGGCCTTCCACTGTGCACCAGGCCTCATGCCAGAGCTCGGCATCCTCGGTGGTGTTGACCACACCCCTATGCGCACGCACAGGTAGGAGCACAAGATGGCGCCGATGGCCATGTGACAGAGGCTGACCAATGGCACCGGTAGCCCCTGTGACATAGTAGGTCAAAGGCTATCGGTGCCATTTTGAAACCGGCAGCCAAGGGTTTGAGTGCAGGGGATGGCTCCCGGATCCCCCGCTGGACCACCAGGGAGTATTGGTAAGTCTTGGGGGTGGTCAGGAGGGTGGGGGGTTGTAGTTAATTTAATTTTAGCAGGGAAACAAATAGGAATTAACAGATAAACGTATCAGGGGGCCCCTTGCCGAATGCAACGTATCTGCCCCCCTGATGAATACGAATCCCGAATGCAACGTATGGCGTCCCTCTGCACATCCCTATTACGCACCCCATCCACGCCCGCCCCATGCAAGGGCCTGCTCACCTCTCTGATTCCACGGCAGGTCCTGAGTCGGCCTCCCTAGCAGCAGCTGCAAGCTCTTCCAGGCCTCGGTGTCCCGTGGCAGAGGTCTCCGGGCATTCCACTGTGCACCAGGCCTCACGCCAGAGCTCGGCGTCCTCGGTGGTATTGGCCACGCCCCTACGCGCACGCACACAGACCGCCCGGCCTCTTGTAGGGCCAGGGGTGAGTCCTAGTGCTGGGGCGCGCCCTGATTGATTCCCTGATATAAGGAAGTCCCTACCTGTACTTCCTTGGCAATCGGCTTCGTCCCTTGTTAGATTGTCACTGCATCTGAACCTTGTTCCAGTCTCGTTCCAGGATCCTTCTATTCCAGTCTTGTTCCTGCCTTATTCCTGCATCCTAGTATTCCAGCGTCCTTCTGTTCCTGTTCGTCTGTCCATCTCCCCAAGTAGTACCTCAGGACTGTCTCACTGGTACTGACCTTGGCTTGCTCCTTAACCTGTCTGCTTGCTGCCTGCCTTCTGACTTCAGCCTGCTCCTAGACCCGCCTGCCTTCTGACTTCAGCCTGCTCCTCGACCTGCCTGCCTGCTGCCTGCCTTCTGACTTCGGCCTGCTCCTCAACCTGTCTGCCTGCTGCCTGCCTTCTGACCTCAGTCTGCCTGTGACCTCATCTGACCACCGGAACCTGACCCCTGTTTTATCGACCACTCCTTGGACTGACCCCCGGATTCTGACCTCTGCCTGCTCAACCACGTCTCTAGATTCTGGCTCTATTCCTAGCCTTGTCATCACCTACGCTGTTCTGGTCCTCCTTGCTCCATCTGACCTCCATTCTTGAACCTCTCTGCGCTCCTCTCCTGTCTGTGGACACGCCTGATTTCCATCTCTCCAGGAGACCCTTGTGAGGCCCACCTAAGTCCAAGCGGCCTGAGTCCCTACGGGCTCCTCCTGGGGGGACCTCGGGCTTTCAGTGATGAAGCTCATCCTAGCCTGTCTCCTCCAGTGCTCTGCCCCCTGGGGGCAAGTGCTTCCTAGTCCCTACCAGGGAGCCGTTCTCCACTGCTCCAGGACAAGTGTCCACCCCCGAGCGCAACACACATATCAGTGACCACGTTTTTTCTACAAATAATCTCATGATATATAGCTAAAAATATTTGTAAAGATAAACAATGGCTTTTGGCCAGTAATACTCAGGATGTCATTTGCAAAATCCCCCAGAACTTTGTAAATAGGGATAAACTGTTGGGATGTGTCATCAATTTGTTTGTTTTATTTAGCACACACACATTTTTTTAATATGCTCTAAATCAAATATGCACACATGTATGCTCTAATGTGTGCAGACTAAGGGGTAGATGATATAAATTTACGCGCGCACGTACTTTTGTTCGTGCACCAGACGTGAAAAAGTAAAAAGTACGCTGGATTTTATAAGATACGTGCGTATCTTATAAAATCCGGGGTCGGCGCACGCAAGGGGGTGCACATATGTGCAACCTGTGCTGCCTGTTCCCTCCACCTCCCCTCACCTTCCCCTCCCTTCCCCTACCTAACCCACCCCCCGGCCCTATCTAACCCCTCCCCTACCTTTGTTGGCAGATTTACGCCTGCCAAATGCAGGTGTAAATTTGTGCGCGCCAGCGGGCTGCTGGCGCACCATCACCCAACCCAGGGGCTGGTCTGGAGGCCTCGACCACGCCCCCGGGCCGGTGCCATGCCCCCGGACCCGCCCCGAACCGCCCTGACCCCGGAGATGCCCCCGACACGCCCCCTCCCCGCCCCTTTTACGAAGCCCCGGGACTTATGCGTGTCCCGGAGCTATGCGCGCACCGGCGGCCTATGCAAAATAGGCACACCAGCGCGCGAGTGCCCTGCGCGTGTAAATCCGGCCGGATTTACGCACGCCGGGCTTTTAAAATCCGGCCCTAAATGAATGTGCACATGCTAAATTTATTTAGTGCACATTAAATGAGATTTTTATGAACACTAAAATGAAAGAACATAAAACTAAATAAAAAAAAAAAGGAAATAAATAGATTGACTTTTTTTGGTTACTCACCCTTAATAAACTGAAATCAGTTAATATTTATATGTTGCATTGTAATGACAATAATATCTGAATGCGATTCTTGGAAGTTGTGTGCTACCAGTTTAAAGATTTTGATTACTTATGTCCTAAATAATATACATATCAGATTTCAAATTGTTCTTATTTTTTTGATTTTTAGTATTATGGTAACATTCTTGGTTTCTTTAGAGTATGTTCCCTAGAAGTGTCACTGTTCTAACCAGGGGCAAATCTGACCTTCCTTGCCCCCCATCACAATGACATAATACGTAATCAGTTTATAGACACTGTTTGATCAAGTGGAAATATATAAGGTCATAGCTTTATAGCTTTATTGTGACCTGACAACAGAATCTAGCCTAGTTATCCTGGCTCTCCTATATATATATATATACACAGATATACAATTAGCCTTCATTTAGAAAAAAGGGAGGAGCCAAAGAAGGATATGTAGGATAATCACCTCCGAAACCATTATCTTGCCCCATGCAGGCAAAGTCACAGTCCTTTCTGGGAGTAGCTCTCAGTAGGATGCTACCGGGCAGCTCACCTGTGCAAGCAAGACCACAGGCCGTCTGAGTCATGGCACAACTGCACCGAACATCTTTGGCTTTCCACCACTCCGATGCCAAATGCAGACAGAATCTGATCAAGCCAGAGAAGTCATTCGTTGCGTACTTTGGAGACCGATGATATACAAATTGATCTCATGTCTATTCATTGCGGAAATCCTGAAAATCTGACTAGCTGTTATAGGGGCGTTAGCACAGGTTTGGTAACCACTGCAATAGGCTTTGAGGACCAGAAGCATGTTTGGGAAATATTTATATGATGGCTGAGCAAAGCAAACAAGCATCACCACAAATAACTTCTCAGTTGCTGCTGAATCAAATAAGAAGGGGGAAGAACTGTAGATGAAAAGATTCCGGTGTCTGTGGTCTCCTCTAACAACAGAAAGACATTTTGTAAAAAAAATCTACAAATAGATAATATTTCAGAAGTGGAAAATAGTTCTACCTGATCAATCAGTTACTTGTTCTTGAAATCCTCTTAAGTTTTAGCTAATTGTTTTCTTTTTTTCAAGTTAAATAATTAATAAACATCTTTTTTGGTGGGCTGGTTCCACCTAAGAAATAACACGCATTTAGAGGGGAGAGAAGGTGATCATCTTATCAAAACGTAACAAGTGGGCCTTTGGGAGTTCTTATCATTAAGGCAATAATGAGCTTTCTGTGTATTTATTTATTTATTTATTTATTTATTTAACATTTTTATATACCGACCTTCATGAAAGAAATTCATATCAGATCGGTTTACAAATAACATGGGGGAATAACAAAGTCAATAACATGAGGGAATAACAAAGTGTACCATTCTGCCATAACGTCAGGAAAGCTGTATCATGTTTAAATATGCAATGTAATTGTGGATTAATTCAAAATAGTTATGCAGTTCATTTTTGCATGTTTGTTTTGTGGCTTTTTAAATTTATTTTATTTATTTTTCATTTTTTTGTTTTTTATAGTACACGTTTTGCAAATAGCATAAACTAACCTGTTTAGTGCATTCTACTTGCTAAAAGATTTATTAATTTATTAATTTTATTAATTTTATTTATATTCTGCCTTTCAGGCCCTTCAAAGCAGATTACATTAAAGTACAGTAGGTATAAATGTGAATACTAAAACATTTTAGCCCCTGCAATTTGCAAATAGCACATGTAAAGTGGCAGAAATTAAAAAAAAAATAATTTGTTTTGTTTGTTTTTGCTTAGAAATCAATAGGAAATGTTTTGGGATATTTTTTTTTCATATGTCATTTCAACCAATTGCACATCCCTAATGTCTAATCATTTCCACAAATTTACCTTCAAAAACTGTATTTGCTTTTTGGTTGTCGCACTGGGTAATACTGTGGAGCCTGCTTTTTTTTTTTTTATTTGATCCAGTGGTACTTTCTAATACTGATGGGTATTTTAGAGTGTTATTGAGGTTTTAAGTTCAAAAAGGGATAGCAATTCATGATCATCATTTGGAAGTCCTTGCTGTACAGAATTCTAGATTGAACACTTGAAGGATCATGAGATGAGGGACAATTGTTTTATTTTTCTCACACATTGAGTTCTAAAGATTAGGTAGGACAAGTATATTTCCACAGAAAATAGATGGGCATTTGTACCATATTTATATAAATCACTGTAGCACAATCATTGTCAAATTGTAGTGACATGCATTAATGAAAAAGCTTTTACAAACTACGCTGAAGTGGTTAACTATGATGCATTTCATCGCTACTTAAAATCATTGTTTCTAGGATGAAAATGTACTTCAAGCTAAAATCATGTAACCAGTTCGTCACAGTTTACTGCATAGCATATCACATTATAATTTCACTTAGCATGTTATTACTATGGTAACAGGTTCAGTAAACAGTTTTTTTTGCAGTATAAATAGACAATGTGCTTTAATAAATACCATCCACGACACACTTGGCACTCAGTTCCTGCCACATAACTCCCAAATATTGACCTCAAAGTGTTTGCTCCTTTCAGCTTTTTCTTCAGTTTTTTTTTGCCCATACATTTTAAAGGCAAGCAAAATAAGCATACAGTAAGCACCCTCTCTCTGAGCCAACATTTACACAGTGTTTCTAGTCCTAAATAATCAAGTCCCCTAGGGCTCATATCTCTGTCAGGCCTTTCCAAAACTTCAGTCTTGGGATTTTTTTCAGCATGTCCAAGTAGACTTTTTTGGCAGCTTCCTTCTTGCGGCTCTCCCTTATCTGGCTCTGATAACCTTACACTGTCTGAGCTGTCTTTAGATAACTGCCTATTGGCACCACCTGGATTTGGCTGGTGTGACATCATTCCCACCTGCAGCCTAGAACTCCACCATCAGAAACCGTTCTCAAACTAAGTTTTCTGTAATCACTTAATTAATCCATTTATTTTTCCTTGAGGTTGTAATAATCCTCTTAATTATATATGCTCTATTGGCTGTTTTCTGGTTGGCTTCCCTACCTTTCTCTATTTCAAGAAATAGAGCCACTGCAGCTTTTGGCTATTCTGTGATAGATAGATAGATAGATAGATAGATAGATTATAGATGAATGGATGGATAGAGATAGATACAAATATAGAGACAGAAATATTGGAGATATTATAGAATAGCCAAATGCTGCAGAGGCTCTATGTCTTGAAATAAAGAAACACAAAAGCTGCAGTCTTTGGCTGTTTTGTTATATACAGTTAGCAGATTGCAGAGAACAAGAAAAAGAAAATGATATGCTGTAGTGACAATGTTTATTTATATTTCTGTTTAAGAGGAAACTGAATATTGATTAAAAGTGGCTTCTGTGTCTTGTAGTTCTTGAAAGTAATAACCATCTCAAAGTGCTGGAAGGACAGTTTATCAATGTTAAGTCATTCAGGAATAATGCTATTGATTCTCTCTTATCTGCAATTAGTAGACTACAGTACTTTGCTCAGGAGAATAAGAGAAGTACCTGTAATTAAAGGCCAGATGTAGAAAATATATTCCCCACTGGCAAAAAAAAAAAAAGGATCAGATACATTTAGGGGTTCTTCCCATTTTGTGTCAGAGGAAAAAAGGTTTAGTACATCTGACCTAAAATGGACACTTGTCCTTAAGTACATCTATCGCCAGCCAACACATTATGGATTAATCAATGTACCCAGTGACCCATTTACCAAATATATTTATTTTTTAATTCAGTTTCAACATGAAATTTTGAAAAAGGGTTCATTGAGCTTAGTGATAAAAATGTATTCTGGTATACTGTACAATACCAGCAGAGTGGCTAGGTCTGAGAATAGTTGAAGACAATTGAAATAAATGTGAGTTATAATTTTTATATCCAAGGGGATAGAGTTTTTGTTTGATTTAGTGAAAAAAAGAATCAGGATTGCATTTCAACCTGCTTGTTGCACTCTATCTAAATGCAACAGTTGAACATCTGAGCAAGATTCAGACATCGATCTATACTATTCCTTCAGGAGATCTCAGTAAGAATTCAGTCTGTGTGTATTATTGATTCAGGTTACTATATTTGTAGAATAAAAAAAACCTAAAAAGTTGATGAAGCAAGTCTTTTGTTTTTTTTGTGAAGCACAATGGTATGAAGACCTTTTTTTTTTCTTTTATCTTATACAGTAGTAAGAATTATGGGCTATGTACCCAAGAATCCCTGCCTTCTCAGTCCCCAGAGGCAACAGAGAATAAAGAGTACATGACCAGATGAGCACACCATTACCTTAACCTACTACATGTTCTAAAAGAATGATTCAACTATCCTAAAATGTAGTTCCTTGAAAAATGTGTGTGTGTGTGCAGATGCATAATAGTGTGTGTGTGTGTGTCTGTCTGTGGGCATGTGTCTGTATATGCATGTATACATATGATACATAAGCTAATGAGGAGTGGAGGCAATGAGCGGTATACAGTAATAGGTACAGACCACAGTAGTAGGTAGTATAGCACTGGTTATGTTCATGGAATCTTGTCTTACAGAGCTCAATTGAAGAAACTTAACAAAGAATTAATTTTAACATATTCATTGTTTATTCACAGTTGCTTGAAGAGAACAGATTTTTGGTCCCTCGACATGGACCGTGTTTTGCCACATGGGCTGCGTCGGGAGGAACAGGAGCCCAAAGGATGAGCTGATGACAAATCAAAGAAATTGGAAAAGAGAGCTATAAGCAGGAACCAGCAACAACAAGGACACCAAACAGCGAAACGATTGTCATTAGGGAATTAATATTCAACAATAAAGAACATGCATAGTACATATAAATGTGACTTACATATAAATTGAATAAAGGACATAAATGTAAATAATAGAGAAATGATAAAATTATATAATAACATACTATAATAAAAGACATTGAACAAATGAAATGACAAGCATAAGTATGGTGAATATAGATCTGAAATTAATAAACTGGTAAATAAGGGATGACATACTAAAAATAAGATGCCAAGGATATGGGGGGGGGGGAACCATAGGGTATTGAAAACATTAAATGCTTAAGGCAAGTATTGCCAACAAGGGTTTGTAGAAGATAAATAAACTGCAAACATGGGCTGAAGGGAGGGGGGGGGGGGGGGGGAGGGGAGGATAAGGGGAAGAGGGGAGAGAAGGGCAGGGAATACCTTAAAACAACCAAAGAAACAAAAAAAGCAAAACAGCGGTACCGGTAAGGCCATTTATGTGGGATTCATGAATATGTAGAGGAGCCCTGCAGAGGAATCAGATGAGGAAGGGGGGACATTTTTGGAATAAGAAGGCAAGTCTGATGATACAAATGAAGTAACCGCAATAGAAAAGCATGTAGAGAGACTGATTTGTTGTCTGTATTCCCCCAAAGATTGATAACCTAGAAAAAGTTTAAAAATTTAAACCGATTTCTGGAGTACAGAACTGGAAAAGGGAAAGACAGCAAGGAAAAGTGAGAGAAGGGGGGAGGAACGGAATAATAGAGGGGAAGGAAAAGGGTTTTGGTTCCCCACCCCCTTTTTAAATGGCATCATCATACCATGGCAGCAGCATGTGTATTTTACATATCCCTGATTGGCTTCCTTTCTGCCGTTATTACTGAATCTCTACATTCCCTGCACCAGGAACCACTTGTTAGGGTCCCCAGTAGTACTTTGCATTTAATCTGGAAAACAATTATCTTCAGGAGACGCTGCTGCACTCCCTGGTAACTGTTATAAGGTATTTGCTCTGAAGCTCTGATCTTGAGTTCGTTTACTGTTCACTATCTTCTGGTCTTAACTTGTTGGTTCATTTGTTCTTCTATCCCTTCTTGTTTCATCTCATCTGATTCCTCTGCAGGGCTCCTCTACATATTCATGAATCCCACATAAATGGCCTTACCGGTACCGCTGTTTTGCTTTTTTTTGTTTCTTTGGTTGTTTTAAGGTATTCCCTGCCCTTCTCTCCCCTCTTCCCCTTATCCTCCCCCCCTCCCTCCAGCCCATGTTTGCAGTTTATTTATCTTCTAGACACCCTTGTTGGCAATACTTGCCTTAAGCATCTAATGTTTTCAATACCCTATGGTTCCCCCCCCCCCCCCCCATATCCTTGGCATCTTATTTTTAGTATGTCGTCCCTTATTTACCAGTTTATTAATTTCAGATCTATATTTACCATACTTATGCTTGTCATTTCATTTGTTCAATGTCTTTTATTATAGTATGTTATTATATAATTTTATCATTTCTCTATTATTTACATGTATGTCCTTTATTCAATTTATATGTAAGTCACATTTATATGTACTATGAATGTTCTTTATTGTTGAATATTAATTCCCTAATGACAATCATTTCGCTGTTTGGTGTACTTGTTGTTGTTGGTTCCTGCTTATAGCTCTCTTTTCCGATTTCTTTGATTTGTCATCAGCTCATCCTTTGGGCTCCTGTTCCTCCCGACGCAGCCCATGTGGCAAAACACGGTCCATGTCAAGGGACCATAAATCTGTTCTCTTCAAGCAACTGTGAATAAACAATGAATATGTTAAAATTAATTCTTTAAGTTTCTTCAATTGAGCTCGGTAAGACAAGATTCCATGAACATAACCAGCGCTATACTACCTACTACTGTGGTCTGTACATATGATACATGCAATATGACACAAGTAGTCTATGAAATCCTTTCCCATGATTTAAGCTTTACATGGGCCATGCTAAGAGATCCATTCAAACTCATATTTTACAACATTATAATTGCATTAAGGCAAAGAAATTGGAGTGGAGAGGGAGCACTGAGAGGAGAGGATCACCTTGCTGGTGGCTCTAAGAAATCAGTAAGTTTTGCTTGGGAATTTTTTTTTTTTTTAAAGTATTGAGGAGAAGTAAACTATTGGGGTATACTATTTAGTGTGTTTGTGCTTATAATAGTAAGGCAGCTAATAAACAGAAGTTAGTGTGTTTGTATTTCCCATCCCTCCCACCCCTCACCCACCTACCCCTAACTCATTGTTTAATTTATAGGCAGGTACCACTTTCACACTTCATGAATTCCCCATACCTTATTGAGAGTTTGACCATTCCCCTGTAGGCCACTACCAGACATATAGTTAATATACTAATACATTTAAAGGATGCTAATTAGACAGATTCCTACTCCCATAGCAACCTAAAATTTAACTAGGAATTGAACAAATTTGAGATGAAGACAGCAGTCCAGCAGCAAGAGGGGGGGCCTCCCAGTCTTTTGCATCAAGTGTCACATGTATTATATTTTTACACGCGATGAGAAGTATGTGTGCATCCGATGCAAAGAGCTCCTGTCTCTCAGAGAACGAGTCCAATCTCTGGAAGCTAGAGTGGCAGACCTGGAGGAGCTGAGGCAGAGAGAGAGGTATATAGATGAGACTTTCAGGAACATAGTAGCCAAGTTCCAGCTTCAGACTGGCAGCCCTGGTGCTGCCTTGGAGAAAGAAGGTCTCATGATCAGAGAGCATCAACTGGTGCAGCAGGAAATGATCCTGTAGCAAGGACCTGCTTGCCAGGTGGTGCATTGTCCTTTTGCACCGAGGATGTGTCTCCAAGGGCTATTGCCCAGGAGGGAAGGGTTAGGTCAGCAGTCATATTTGGTGATTCGATTATTAGAAATGTAGACAGCCGGGTGGCCGGTGGGCATGAGGATCACCTGGTAAGATGCCTACCTGGTGCGAAGGTGGCGAACGTCATGTGTCACCTAGATAGGATTTTAGACAGTGCAGGGGAGGAGCCGGCTGTCGTGGTACATGTGGGCACCAACGACATAGGAAAATGTGAGAGGGAGGTCCTGGAAGCAAAATTTAGGCTCTTAGGTAGAAAGGTTAAATCCAGAACCACCAGGGTAGCATTCTCTGAAATGCTCCCTGTTCCACACGCAGGTCCGCAGAGGCAGGCAGAGCTCCAGAGTCTCAAGGCGTGGATGAGACAATGGTGCAAGGAAGAGGGATTCAGCTTTGTAAGGAACTGGGGAACCGTTTGGGTAGGGGGAGTCTTTTCCGAAGGGATGGGTTCCACCTTAACCAGTGTGGATCCAGACTGCTGGCACTAACTGTTAAAAAGGAGAAAGAGAATAGCTTTCAAACTAGAACAAAGGGGAAAGCTGTTAGTCGCTCAGCAGGGAGGTATCTTCAAAGGATACTAATGATGCATTAGAATTAGGGCATCCCAACAGTGAGGATCCAATAATAAGAAAAGTAGTCCAAGTGCCTGTAACTAAAAACTCACCTGAGCTAAAAAAAATTCTAATTTATCCCTATTTATTAAAAAGCAGAATGAAAATACAAACAAAAAACACACTTTGAAATGTTTGTATGCTAATGCCAGAAGTCTAAGAAGTAAGATGGGAGAATTAGAATGTATAGCAGTGAATGATGACATAGATTTAATTGTCATCTCAGAGACATGGGGGAAGGAGGATAACCAATGGGACAGTGCTATACTGGGGTACCAATTATATCAAAATGACAGAGAGGAGCATCCGGGAGGCGGTGTGGCGCTGTATGTCCGGGATGGCATAGAGTCTAACATCCTGCATGAGACTAAATGCACAATCAAATCTTTATAAGTAGAGAAACCCTTGTGTGTTGGGGAAGAGTTTAGTGATAGGAGTATACTACCATCCACCTGGACAAGATGGTGAAGCAGACAGTGAAATGCTAAGAGAAATTAGGGAAGTTAACTAAATTGGTAGTGCAGTTATAATGGGAGATTTCAATTACCCCAATATTGACTGGGTAAATGTATCATCGGGACATACTAGAGAGATAAAGTTCCTGAATGGAATAAATGACAGTTTTATGGAGCAATTGTTTCAGGAACCGGTGAGAGAGGGAGCCACTTTAGAACTAAATCTCAGTGGACACAGGATTTGGTGAGAGAGGTAACAGTGGTGGGGCCGCTTGGCAATAGTGATCATAATATGATCATATTTGAATTAATGACTGGAAGGGGGAAAGTAAGCAAATCCATGCCTCTAGTACTAAACTTTCAAAAGGGAAACTTTGATAAAATGAGAAAAATAGAAAAAAACTGAAAGGAGCAGCTTCAAAGGTAAAAAGGGTGCAAGAGGCGTGGACATTGTTAATAAATACCATCCTAGAAGCTCAGTCCAGATGTATTCCCACATTAAGAAAGGTGGATGGAAGGCAAAACATTTACTGGCATGGTTAGAAGGTGAGGTAAAAGAGGCTATTTTACCAAAAGATTGTCATTCAAAAATCTTAAGAAGTAGAAAATAGAATAAAGCATAAGCATTGGCAAGTTAAATGTAAAATATTGATACGACAGGCTAAGAGAGAATTTGAAAAGAAGTTGGCCATAGAGGCAAAAACTCACAGTAAAAACTTTTTAAAATATATCCAAAACAGAAAGCCAGTGAGGGAGTCATTTGGATCATTAGATAATCGGGGTGTTAAAGGGGCACTTAGAGAAGATAAGGCCATCGAGAAAGATTAAATGATTTCTTTGCTTCGGTGTTTCCGGAGAAGGTTTTCATTGGTAATGATTCAGATAGACTGAACCAAATCATGGTGAACGTAGAAGATGTGGTAGGCCTGATTGACAAACTGAAGAGTAGTAAATCACCTGGACTGGATGGTATACACCCCAGGGTTCTGAAGGAACTCAAAAATGAAATTTCAGATCTATGTGACAGGGGCCGACCAATGGCACCGGTAGCCCCTGTGACATAGTAAGGTCAAAGGCTATCGGCACCATTTTGAATACCAGCAGCGGAGGGAGTGAGTGCAGGAGATGGCTCCCGGACCCCCGCTGGTACACCAGGGAGTTTTGGTAAGTCTTGGAGGGGTCAGGAGGGTGAAGGGTTGTAGTTAATTCAGTTTTAGCCGGGAAATGAATAAGAATTAATGCATGAACATATCGGGGGGGGGGGGCCCTTGCCGAATGCAACGTATCTGCCCCCCGATGAATACAAATCCCAAATGCAACATATGGCATCCCTCTGCACATCCCTAACAGAGAGTAGGATTAAATGGACAATGTTATCAGTGGAGGGGAGTGGACAGTGGAGTGCCTCATGGATCTGTACTAGGACCTATGCTTTTCAATATATTTATAAATGATCTGGAAAGGGATAAGACAAGTGAGGTAATCAAATTTGCTGATGATACAAAATTATTAAGAGTAGTTAAATCACAAGCGGATTGTGATAAATTACAGGAAGACCTTGTAAGACTGGAAAATTGGGCATCCAATGGCAGATGAAATTTAATGTGGATAAGTGCAAGGTGATGCATATAGGGAAAAATAACCCATGCTGTAGTTACACAATGTTAGGCTCCATATTAGGAGCTACCACCCAAGAAAGAGATCTAGCATCATAGTGGATAACACATTGAAACTGTCAGTTCAGGGTGCTGCGGCAGTCAAAGCGAACAGAATATTGGGAATTATTAGAAAGGGAATGGCGAATAACATGGAAAATGTTATAATGACTCTGTATCGCTCCATGGTGAGACCGCAGCTTGAATACTGTGTACAGTTCTTGTTGCCGCATCTCAAAAAATATATAGTTGCAATGGAGAAGGTACAGAGAAGGGCGACCAAAATGATAAAGGGGATGGAAGAGCTCCGCTATGAAGAAAGACTAAATAGGTTAGGACAGTTCATCTTGGATAAGAAATGGCTGAGGGGGGGATACGATAAAGGTGTTTAAAATTATGAGATGTCTAGAGCAGATAAATGTGAATTGGTTATTTACTCTTTCAGATAGTAGAAGGACTAGGGAGCATTCCATGAAGTTAGCATGTGGTGCATTTAACACTAATTGGAGAAAGTTCTTTTTTACTCAACGCACAATTAAACTCTGGAATTTGTTGCCAAAGGATGTGGTTAGTGCAGTTAGTGTAGCTGGGTTTAAAAAAGGATTGGATAAGTTCTTGGAGGAGAAGTCCATTACCTGCTATTAATTAAGTTGACTTAGAAAATAGCCACTGCTATTACTGGCATCAGTAGCATGGGGTAGACTTAGTTTTTGGGTACTTTCCAGGTTCTTATGACCTGAATTGGCCACTGTTGGAGACAGGATGCTGGGCTTGATGGATCCTTGGTCTGAGTCAATGTGGCATATTCTTATGTCCTTATGTTCTTATGAGGCTCCATTTACATAAGAACACTCCATACGCTCACATTGTGTTACACTTGCCGGCCATGGATGCCCACAGCCGGTCTCATTCACCCGACGCTGTGCTGAAGACTGCCTCAGGTTCCCCCGTAGTGGCTTATTGGGCATTTCATTTTGAAAAATGTGGATTCCACCAGCAACATTTCTTGAGGTTTGCAATTTTTGTGTACCCAGTTTCAGTTTTATTGAAGCTTTCTTGCAACTATATAATAAGTTCCTTTGGACTTCTTTTCAGCTTGATATGAGTACATTGCAACACATCTATGAAAAATCTCTGATATAGTTGTCTTCCATAATAAATACAAGCTCAAGCCTGATGCTGTGTTAAATGCATTGTTCATTAAGATGGTAATTTTCAAATCGGCACTTAGGTGCACATTTGCACAAGTGCACCGGCCCAAACCCAGAGACGCGGCTATTTTATAACATGCACGTGTTTATTTGTGCATGTTATAAAATAGCCTGACCTCATGCACATGGGCATTCAGATCCAGCTTGTGCCATGTAAGTTGTGGATTTTAAAAGGGTCATGTGCCCATGCCATTCCCAGTTTGCCAGTTCACCCAGTTAGCAACTTGGTCCTTAAACTCTCCTTAGTTTAATAGCCTACACTCTCCCCAGTTATTCCATACCCTTTAAACTCCTCAGAAATGGCTTGATACTTTTATTTTTTTAACTTACATGTCATTCATAGCAGAAGTAAAGATACGTAGCAGGAGTTCACCTGGTCTCACCTCCTCTTGCCACTTCTATTTCCCTCTTCACCTCTTATTGCTGCTTCCCTCTATCAAGATCCCCTCTCTTCTCACAACCCTTATCTTGGTTTACCTCCTCTATCAGTCCCCCACTCTAAGCCACATAACTATTTTCTAAGACCTCTTCACCTCTCTCTTCCTTTTAAATTTACCTTCACTTAACCACTCACCCCTGCTCCTCTTCTATCACAGCCCATGTCCTCTCTCCTAGCTTGTATCCCCCTTTCCCTTCTCATAGTCCATGTCCCCTCTTTCAGCCTTCTCTGCAATTCTCCATGCCCCTCTCTCCCTCACAGCCTGTGTCTACTCTTCTCTCCCTCCCACAACTCTTCTCCCAGTCCCACTTTCCCTCAGAGCTCCTCCTCACCCAGCCATAAGCCCTTCTTTCAATTCCTCTCCCAGCATGTCTCCCCTTTACAACCAACTCCCAGCAGTTCTCGCAGCCCCTCTCTCACCCTGGTTATGACTCTTCTGGATCTCTTTTCCTTTCTAGACCTTCTATCTGCAGCCTTCCCCATCTCCACTGCACCTCAGGAAACCTGTCTGTCCTTGTCTGCTGATGCTCTTTGGTTCTCCATTGGTCAGATATTCCACAGTCAGCCAACAGGCTGCAGGGGAAGGTGGGAATAGCAGCTAGGAGACAGAAGTGCAGTGCCTCTGCCAACAAATTCCAGAGTTTAATTGTGCGTTGAGTGAAAAAGAACTTTCTTCGATTAGTTTTAAATGTGCCACATGCTAACTTCATGGAGTGCCCCCTAGTATTTCTATTATCTGAAAGAGTAAATAAACAATTTACATCTACCCATTCTAGACATCTGATGATTTTAAATACCTCTATCATATCCCCCCTCAGCTGTCTCTTCTCCAAGCTGAAAAGTCCTAACGTCTTTAGTCTTTCCTCATAGGGGAGCTGTTCCATTCCCCTTATCATTCTGGTCGCCCTTCTCTGTACCTTCTCCATCGCAATTATATATTTTTTGAGATGCGGCGAACAGAATTGTACACAGTATTCAAGGTGTGGTCTCACCATGGAGCGATACAGAGGCATTAAGACATTTTCTGTTTTATTCACCATTCCCTTTCTAATAATTCCCAACATTCTGTTTGCTTTTTTGACTGCCACAGCACACTGAACCAACAATTTCAATGTGTTATCCACTATGATACCTAGATCTCTTTCTTGGGTGGTATCACCTAGAGATGTGAATCGTGTCCTCGATCGTCTTAACGATCGATTTCGGCTGGGAGGGGGAGGGAATCGTATTGTTGCCGTTTGGGGGGGTGAAATATCGTGAAAAATCGTGAAAAATCGAAAAATCGTAAAATCGCAAAACCGGCACATTAAAACCCCCTAAAACCCACCCCGACCCTTTAAATTAAATCCCCCACCCCCAATGACTTAAATAACCTGGGGGTCCAGCGGCGGTCCGGAACGGCAGCGGTCCGGAACGGGCTCCTGCTACTGAATCTTGTTGTCTTCAGCCGGCGCCATTTTCCAAAATGGCGCCGAAAAATGGCGGCGGCCATAGACGAACACAATTGGACGGCAGGAGGTCCTTCCGGACCCCCGCTGGACTTTTGGCAAGTCTTGTGGGGGTCAGGAGGCCCCCCCCAAGCTGGCCAAAAGTTCCTGGAGGTCCAGCGGGGGTCAGGGAGCGATTTCCCGCCACAAATCGTTTTCCGTACAGAAAATGGCGCTGGCAGGAGATCGACTGCAGGAGGTCGTTCAGCGAGGGTTCCGGTGCCTCGCTGAATGACCTCCTGCAATCGATCTCCTGCCGGCGCCATTTTCCGTACGGAAAACGATTTGCGGCCGGAAATCGCTCCCTGACCCCCGCTGGACCTCCAGGAACTTTTGGCCAGCTTGGGGGGGCCTCCTGACCCCCACAAGACTTGCCAAAAGTCCAGCGGGGGTCCAGAAGGACCTCCTGCCGTCCAATCGTGTTCGTCTATGGCCGCCGCCATTTTTCGGCGCCATTTTGGAAAATGGCGCCGGCTGAAGACAACAAGATTCAGTAGCAGGAGCCCGTTCTGGACCGCTGCCGTTCCGGACCGCCGCTGGACCCCCAGGTTATTTAAGTCATTTGGGGGGGGGGTTCGGGAGGGTGGGGGATTTAATTTAAAGGGTCGGGGGTGGGTTTTAGGGGGTTTTAGTGTGCCGGCTCACGATTCTAACGATTTATAACGATAAATCGTTAGAATCTCTATTGTATTGTGTTCCATAACGGTTTAAGACGATATTAAAATTATCGGACGATAATTTTAATCGTCCTAAAATGATTCACATCCCTAGTATCACCTAATATGGAAACTAACATCGTGTAACTATAGGATGGGTTATTTTTCCCTATATGTATCACCTTGCACTTATCCACATTAAATTTCATTTGCCATTTCGATGCCCAGTTTTCCAGTCTCACAAGGTCTTCCTGCATTTTATCACAATCTGCTTGTGATTTAACTACTCTGAACAATTTTGTATCATCTGAAAATTTGATTACATCACTTGTCAAATTTCTTTCCAGATTATTTATAAATATATTGAAAAGTAAGGCCAATACAGATCCCTAGGGCACTCCACTGGCCACTCCCTTCCACCGAGAAAATTGTCCATTTAATCCTACTCTCTGTTTCCTGTCTTATAGCCAGTTTGTAATCCATGAAAGGGATTAATTACATGATCCCTTTCGTGTAATCCACAAAAGGGATCATGAGAGGTCTAGAACGGGTAGATGTGAATCGGTTATTTAGTCTTTCAGATAATAGAAAGACTAGGAGGCACTCCATGAAGTTAGCATGTGGCACATTTAAAACTAATCGGAGAAAGTTCTGTTTCACTCAATGCACAATTAAACTCTGGAATTTGTTGCCAGAGGATGTGGTTAGTGCAGTTAGTATAGCTGTGTTTAAAAAAGGATTGGATAAGTTCTTGGAGGAGAAGTCTATTACCTGCTATTTATTAAGTTGTCTTAGAAAATAGTAGGGATGTGAATCGTTTTTGAACGATTAAAATTATCATCAGATAATTTTAAAATTGTTCTAAATCGTTAGAGTGCACGATACAATATAAATGCCCCCATTTTATCGTCAGGGGCATTTGTATTGTATCGTTAAATAGGGCACGGGAATTATTTGGGGGAGGGCGGGAAAACCGGCACACCAAAACAACCCCTAAACCCACCCCGATCCTTTAAAACCAATTCCTTACCCTCCCCAACCCTCCCAAACCCCCCCAAAATGTTAAGCTACCTGGTGGTCCGGGGGGTGGGGGCCCTGCGCGATCTCCCGCTCTCAGGCCATCGGCGCCATTTTGGCTGCCACTAAAATGGCGCCGATGGCCCGATAAAATAAAAAACCCACCGACCCTTTAAATCGATCCCCCTTAGCCTCCCCCATCCTCCCGACCCTTTTTTTTAGGGAGGCCCACGCCGCTAAAAAAAAAAATCCCCACCCGACCCTTTAAATTGACCCCCCCTCCCGACCCCCCCAAAACCTTTTAAAATTACCTGGTGGTCCAGGGGGGCCTCGGGGGGCCTCAGGGAGAGATCCAGGGGGGCCTTGGGGTGAGAGGAGAGATCCAGGGGGGCCTCGGGGGAAGTTTTCCCTTTCCCAGGCATCAGCTGTTCTAAAAAAAAAATGGCACCGATGCCCCTTTGCCCTTTCCATGTGACATGGTATCCGTGCCATTGGCCGGCCCCTGTCACATGGTAGGAGCACTGGATGGCCGGCGCCATCTTTACTCATCAGCTATGGGCTGATGAGTAAAGATGGTGCCGGCCATGTGATGGCCATGTGATGGCCGGCGCCATCACATGGCCGGCGCCATCTTTAAAGATGGTGCCGGCCATCCAGTGCTCCTTCCATATGACAGGGGCCGGCTAATGGCACGGATACCCTGTCACATGGTAAGGGCAAAGGGGCATCGGCGCCATTTTTTTTTTTTAGAACAGCTGATGCCTGGGAACGGGAAATCTATCCCCGAGGCCCCCCTGGATCTCTCCTCTCACCCCGAGGCCCCCATGGATCTCTCCCCGAGGCCCCCCTGGACCACCAGGTAATTTTAAAAGGTTTTGGGGGGGTCGGGTGGGTTTTTTTTAGCGGCGCGGGCCTCCCTAAAAAAAAAATTAGCAATGTGAACTGGAATCAGAAATGATTCCAATTCACATATCTTAACGATCAGATTCCCCCCCCCCCCCCCAAGTCGAATCTGATCGTTAAGACGATCTGGCACACGATTCACATCTCTAGAAAATAGCCACTGCTATTACTAGCAATGGTAACATGAAATAGATTAAATTTTTGGGTACTTGCCAGGTTCTTATGGCCTGGATTGGCCAGGATGCTGGCTTGATGGACCCTTGGTCTGACCCAGTATGGCATGTTCTTATGACATGGCCACCTATCCCTTGACTATTTACTTTTCCTAGAAGCATCTCATGAGGAACTTTGTCAAACGCCTTCTGAAAATTCAAGTACACTATATCTACTGGTTCAACTTTATCCACATGTTTCAAAAAGGTGAAGCAGATTTGTGAGGTAAGACTTGCCTTGGGTAAAGCCATGCTGACTTTGTTCCATTATACCATGTCTTTCTTTATGTTCTGTGATTTTGATGTTTAGAACACTTTCCACTATTTCTCCTGGCACTGAAGTCAGGCTAACTGGTCTGTAGTTTCCTAGATCACCCCTGAAGCCCTTTTAAAATATTGGGGTTACATTAGCTATCCTCCAGTCCTCAGGTACAATGGATGATTTTAATGATAGGTTACACATTTTTACTAATATGTCTGAAATTTCATTTTTTAGTTCCTTCAGAACTCTGGGGTGTATACCATCTAGTCCAGGTGATTTACTACTCTTCAGTTTGTCAACCAGGCCTACCACATCTTCTAGGTTCACCGTGATTTGGTTCAGTCCATCTGAATCATTACCCATGAGAACCTTCTCCAGTACGGGTACCTCCCCAACATCCTCTTCAGTAAACCCCGAAGCAATGAAACCATTTAATCTTTCCGTGATGGCCTTATCTTCTCTAAGTGCCCATTTAACCCCTCAATAATCTAACAGTCCAACTGACTTCCTCACAGGCTTTCTGCTTCGGATATATTTAAAAAAGCTTTTACTGTGAGTTTTTGCCTCTACGGCCAACTTTTTTTCAAATTCTCTCTTAGCCTGTCTTATCAATGTCTTACATTTAACTTGCCAACGCTTAGACATTATCCTATTTTCTTCTGTTCTATCCTTCTTCCAATTTTTGAATGAAGATCTTTTGGCTAAAATAGCTTCTTTCACCTCCCCTTTTAACCATGCCAGTAATCATTTTGCCGCCTTTCCACCTTTTTTAATGTGTGGAATACATCTGAACTGTGCTTCTAGGATGGTATTTTTTAACAATGACCACGCCTCTTGCACACTTTTTAACTTTGTAGCTGCTCCTTTCAGTTTTTTTCTAACAGTTTTTCTCATTTTATCAGTTTACCTTTTGAAAGTTTGGCACGAGAGCCGTGGATTTGCTTACTGTCTCTCTTCCAGTCATTAATTCAAATGTGATCATATTATGATCACTATTGCTAAGTGGCCCCACCACCGTTACCCCTCTCAGCAAATTCTGTGCTTCACTGAGAATTAGGTCTAAAATTGCTTCCTCTCTTGTCGGTTCCTGAACCAATTTCTCGATAAAAATGTAATTTATTCCATCCAGGAACTTTATATCTCTAGCATGTACCGATGATACATTTACCCAGTCAATACTGGGTAATTGAAGTCTCCCATTGTTACCACACTACCAGTTTGATTAGCTTCCCTAATTTCTCTTAGCATTTCACTGTCAGTCTCACCATCTTGACCAGGTGGATGGTAGTATACTCCTATCACTATAGTCTTCCCCAACACACAAGGGATTTCTACCCATAAAGATTTGATTGTGCATTTAGTCTCATGCAGGATGTTTATCCTGTTGGACTCTATGCCATCCCGGACATAAAGTGCCACACCACCTCCTGGGTGCTCCTCTCTATCATTGCAATATAATTTGTACCCCAGTGTAGCACTGTCCCATTGGTTATCCTCCTTCCACCATGTCTCTGAAATGCCAATTAAGTCTATGTCATCATTCACTGCTATACATTCTAATTCTCCCATCTTACTTCTTAGACTCCTGGCATTAAGATGCAAACATTTCAAAGTTTGTCCAACCTCTCCTGGCTCTATAGCTTTCTCTCCCCCCATTTAACCCAGTCCCCCTCAAATACTTCAGAAATGCCTGGAAATAGTTTTATTAAGACTTTACGCTTTCCACTGAAATATACCTGGGGGCGCACCCAGGTGCATAGCCACTTGTGCACGAGTCTTTGCCCTGCCCTGAAAAGTCAATGCACCTCCCACATGCCATTCCTTGTTTGCACATGTGGGTGGCTTATAAAATCGGGGGGACATACATATGTGCTAGATGCGGGCCCATCTCCCAATTTTGTCATATGTCCAGCTTTTAAAATTTACCTTTATGCGTGCAACTGTTAGCTCCAGCTGAGAACACCATTAGATCACCCCCTATCACCCCTTTTTTACTTGAATACAGTATGGGGCAGATTTTAAAAGCCCTATGTGCATAAATACAGCTGGATTTACGCGTGCAGGGGGGTTACGCGAGCCGAGCCTATTTTGCATAGGCCCAGCAATGCGAGCAAGCCCTGGGACACGCGTATGTCCCGGGGCTTGAAAAAAGGAGTGTGGTGTGGGCGGTCAGGGTTGGGGGCGTGGCAGAGGCCTTCGTGGGGCCACTAGGCCGGGGGATCGCCCAAACTACGCCTGCCCAGAGGCAGGCACAACTTGTAAAATAAAGGTGGTGGGTTTTAGGTAGCGCTGGGGGGCAGGTTAGGTAGGGGAAGGGAGGGGAAAGTGGGGGGAGGCGGAAGCAAAGTTCCCTCTGAGGCCGCTCCAATTTCGGAGCAGCCTCGAAGGGAGCGGTGAAAGCCATCGGGGCTCCCCTAGGGCTCAGCGTGCACAAGGTGCACAAGTGTGCACCAGCTTGCGTGCGCCGACCCTGGATTTTATAAAATACATGCGGCTATGTTATAAAATCAGGCGTACATTTGTGCGCGCCAAGTTGCACACACAAATGTACACCCACGCGTACCTCTTAAAATCTGGCCCTATATGTGCACATAACATTGAACTTACATATTTATTTTTTACTTTTTTAAAATATGGAATAAATGAGTATAGGCTACTTACATGCACATATGCTATATTTTATGTGCACAATGTTTTGAAAATTCACCTTTTAATTTTCAGGCATCTTAATGCAGACAAATTAATTTCTAACAACCAATAATAAAATAGCACAGATCTATACAAAGCAGATGTTTTCCCAAAGTTTTTTACCTTAGAAAAAAGAAAATATAGCATTAGACATTGGAATTCATTGCAATATAGTGTCATGTGGCAAAATGTTGAGGCCATTGATGAATTATTCACAAATGGAGGTGAGTGAAAAAATCATAGTACAAAGAATAGCAAAAGCTAGGCTCTTTATCTTTGCAGAAAAAAAAATGCAAAGTTTTCTACTTCTGCTAACTTTGTCATGATAACATTTAATGGAAAATGTAAAAAAAAAAATCACAATGAAAATCTAATGTTTTTTCATATATTCTTTGACAGCTACATTATTCACAAGCATTTTGAAACAGATTTACCCCAGCAGCCATCTGTGGCAAATCCATGAACTGGCTGCAGTTTTCTACAATACTTTAACTTATGACATTATCAAAAAAAATAGGTTATGACTTTAAAATGAAATGAAAATAAATGATTTCATAAAATCTTAGATATGTAAAAATATTCTTTCCTCAAATCCAGAAAATGGGTGTTTAAGCTATCAAAAATGTTTATGGC
This sequence comes from Rhinatrema bivittatum, assembly GCF_901001135.1. Classification (NCBI taxonomy): domain Eukaryota; kingdom Metazoa; phylum Chordata; class Amphibia; order Gymnophiona; family Rhinatrematidae; genus Rhinatrema; species Rhinatrema bivittatum. The sequence goes on along the minus strand of NC_042615.1, from coordinate 322,877,452 downwards.
AAATATTTTTTGTATTTTTTACAGAGTTAATGGGAATCCAATTGCAGTCCTTTAGGATACTGAATAGAATCTGACGTGTTTTTAAAACATATGTCTTGCTGGCATTGTTTGTCCTTATCTGAGCTCATCTCCTTCCCTTGGCAGTCTAGCAGAGCTCTCATCTTTAGCACATCACCCAGACATAATTAGGAAATACTTCACAGAGTGAAACTAAAACAAAACAAAACTATACAAAAGCCCCAACAAATCCTGTAAGACTCAGTTAAAGTCCTTATTGATCTCCCTGCAGAAGTCTAACCCGCAGAGCATAATCTACAGTGCTTCTGAATTTATGATATAGTAGGGCTTTCACAGCTTCTTTGACATTTTTAGTTTTCTGAGACAATGTTCTTATTAAACAAGGAAGTAAACTCATCCAACTAGCTACAAAAGAAAAAGAAGAGAGTTAAAAAAAACCCAGAATTGTGTTAGTGCCTTATATTCTCTTCTGCTTGCTTCTTGGAATGAGTTTTATTTTGTCATCCAGAAAATGGTGCATGGGGACTTCACCCCTTCTTTCTTCTCCATCCATGCCATCAGAAAGAAACAAAACCCTGATAGTCATAGTGGAAAAGTCAGACAAAATTTTAAACAGAGTGTGAGCATATAAGAAAATAAATAGCTGGTAAACATAGAAATGCAAATGAACAACTTCGCCACTACCTTTCTAAGTTCTGCTGAGTGTGCAACCTACATAGAAAATGAACTACATCAAAATAAACCAAGTGCCCATGTCTTTCTTTTTCGTTCCATGTCTTGCGTTCTCTTGAATAAATGTGCTGATTTGCTTAAACCAGTGTATAGCATGACTGGGCAGGTCATATATACAGCAGTTTGCATGGTGCCCATGACATGCTGCAGCCAGTGGCAGAAAGCACGTAGTATTAAAAAATGTAAATAGTACCAAATGATGCAAGTTTGTGCTGCATCAGTTGACATGTGGATGTAGCCTCATGCTATTTGAGAGGATAGTGACAAAACTGGATCTTTTTTGAAGGAAGCTATGTTTCTTCCAGATATGAACCTGACCTAAAAATCTGACTCACTGCACATTTTTTGACATAGTGACACAAAATTGGAGAGAAGCCTTAAAGATGAATTTTAAAAGTACTATGTGTGCCAAAGCCGGGAGATAATGTGCATATCTCGGGTCGGTGCGTGCTGTGTGGATTTTAAGAAGTACCTGAGTATGTGCGTATCTCCTGGTATATGCACAATTCAAAAAGTTAAATAAGGGGGTGGGGAAAGGGTGTGAACTGGGCATCACATGGGTGGGACATGGGCTTTCCAGGAAGGTTGCTTAAAATGTGCATGTATTTATGCGCATAAGTGTGCGCCAGGGTCCCCTTATGCATAACTTTGCTTTTGCTATGCATGGCGTGTAAGCTTTAAAATAGAAAAGTCAGGGCTAGTCATCAGAGTTTGAAGGGTCAGGGCTGATAGGGTAAAAGAGAGGCTATCGAGCTAGGGGGGTTAGGAAGTCCTATCCTTTACTCGGGCAAACTGGGAATGAACTGAGGAAATGGCTATTTGCGTCGTTGCGCGTGCCTAGCAAAATCCCTCCACTTATGCGGTTGAGGTGGCATTTGCACGCACATGAGAGCATCCATATAAACCTGTGCACACATGTACACACATATGCACATATAAGAACATATGGTTTAAAATGGCCACATCCATTGGCGCAAGCTGGCATTCGTGTGCCCATGCGAATGTTTAAAAGTTACTGTCTTAGTGAATCAAGCCCTTGGGTCAAATATTTTCAAAGAAATACAGTCCAGATTTACGTTTTATTTACTTTTCTTGCAAATATACAGAAAAAAATCAAATTAATAATAATGAAATTTTAGGACATGAAGCTGTACTCAGAAACATAATGGTGCTCACATTTCTTCTTCTTCACATAATAAAAGTAGTGTATGCTTCAAAGAAAGATAACTGGATTTACCTCGTCTTTTCATTATTAGCTCAAGGTGTCTTGCATTCAGGTACAGTAGGGGCCAAATTTTAAAAGCCCTACGCACGTCGGACCTAAAGCCCTGGGATAGATGTCCCGGGGCTTGTGAAAAGGGGCATTCAGGGGGCAGGGCATGGGTGGGGCGGTCTGGAGGCAAGGTGGGAGTGGGAAAAGAGGCTTCCGACACAGTGGCCATTGCCGCTGTGTTGAAGGATCGTGTGCCAGTAGGCTGCCAGCACACGCAACCTGCACCTGCCTCCAGGCAGACACAAAAGGTTAGATATACATTTTTGGGGGGTTAGAGTAGGGCTAAAGGGGGGAAGGGGTGGGAAGGTTAGGATAGGGGGGAGGGAATGGGGGAAGCCCATGGGCGTCGTTACGTGCAAGGTGCACTAGTGTGCACACCTTTGTGCACGCCGACTCCCAATTTTATAACTTGCACACGCCTGCGCGCGCAAGTTATAAAATCGGGTGTGCACCCACACGCTTCCATTAAAATTTACCCCTAGATATTTGCCTGTTCATAGAAAACTTTCAATCTAAGTTAAAATCTAAGTTAAAAAAGCCTTCTCTTTTCCCTTCTGATCACATGAATTATAGACCAAACTTGAATCTTCCATCCATGAGTGAGCTAATTGAAAAAATGTGTTTTGGCAATGCATAGCTGGCAGAGTTTTTGAAAGATCATAAAGTTCATGACCTTTATCAACATGGCTTCCACTGAAGACATGATACAGAAATACTACTAATCTCTCTGTCTGATTCTTGTCTCCAAGTACTTGACTAGGGAGTTCAGTTTTATTGTTTAATTAGATATCGCTCTGATCTTTGACACTGTCAGCAATAGTGTACTGATTGATAAGCTCTGCAGAATAGGGGTGGGAGACATTGTTCCGGATTGGTTTCATTCATTTTTACAGAAATATTACCAGCAAGTGAGGGTAGAAATCAAAACTCCATTTAAAACCTGTTAACGACAGAAGAGTCCAGCAAAGCTCCTGTTGAGTGTTGATTTTTCTTCTTTAGTCAGATTGATTTCCTCCTATGTGGTACAATTTAAATCTGTGACAATGATATCCAACTTTTCTGTCAACTGATTACAAAGAACCCTGTGTATAATGGCAAGCTTTATTCAAGCTGTTGGTGTCTGCTTGCATCAAAATAATTTGGCCTTGAATGCTAGAAAAATTGAAGTATTGTGGCTGAGCCACTGTACAACTTAAAATAAAGGAGACTCTCCTTTCACCTTTACCTGGCATTTATAATCAAAGAATCATATTTGATTCTAGCCTTACTTTGAAAATCCAGTTCAAGGTTTTGCTAAAAGCTGGCTTTTATAAGTTAAGACTGGTCAGACATTTCAGGGACGTATTGATGTAACCCCTGGGTTGGATAGAAACCTGATGCAGACCGCAAAAGGCACATAGAAATAAAATTAGAACCTATCTACACAAGTTCTCCATAAATAGCTTTTACTTTTGAGGTCCATATACTGTCTGTGCAGGGAAGCACAGCTTCAAGACCCTTTTGCATTAACCAATGTACACAGCTCTTTTCCAGACCCTGTAGACAGCACTGATAACCTCCAAGGTGTATAGCAGCAAGGATCATATTGAGAAGGAATATGTTTTCCAGCTTCTTTACTGACAGTTGCTAAAATTGACTGAAGATTCTTTAAAGCACTTAGATTTTAAATAAAATTAATGAACAATAATGAAAAATAAAGGTTAATAAATGTGCGACCTCAAGCTTCTAGTAAAGTCTTTTAATTTATGGAAGCCAATTCCTTAACAATTGATCTCCTTCTTTCGATTACTCAGATTGAAGAAAGCATAATCCGACTTCCAAATTTAAATCAATTTTCTCCCCACTGTAGTAGAATGGCTAGATTTTAGTCCCAATTACTTATCAGAAAACAGCAAGTCCCAATTCTCATACCTCTCCTGAAGTCTTCCTAAATATCTTAGATCTCCTTCTGAAAGCACCACTGGACACTCATCTCAAGTGCAGCACACCTGAATCAGACAAAAAACTCTTGAACAATACCTTCAGCCTCGCTCTGGTAACAAACAAGGATCTATTCCTCCTCTCTGCTTAAACCTCCACTTTCGGGCTCTTCATAGGTGAAAGACAGCTCTTCTCCCAATGATTGGAAACTAATTCCCTGGTAACAAGTGCACTCATTCGCAATAGAAACAAAAATAGCCTTACACAAAAGGGGAAAAACAAAATAAGAGACAGGGAGGGTGGAAAAAATTTCCTTATTTCCCAAAATGAGAGGAAAGTCCTTGAAGAGAAAGCAACTCAAAGTCAATCTCCTCTGCATTTGGGTCACTGACTGATCTGTCCACGAGGTGAGATAGAAAGCAGCAGAGTCTTCCCTACTCCTTAATCTAACTTTACCCAGGGACCTCCCAAATCCTCTTACAGGGAAGATTTCAAAAAAAGGGATCAAAAACAGTAAATAAGCAATAACAGGTCAGACAAGACTGACCCCCAAGGAGGGCTACTCAAGAAAATGTAACAAAAATACACAAAGCATATTCGCTGAGGTCTATTTGAAAACAGCAAAAACACAAGAGATGTGATTCGACCGAACATTTTGGTTCGGCCTTCATTATCGGCCAACCACGGGAAATTTTGTTTTCCCGCAGTTCGGGTCAATTTTAATTCGGCTACCCTCGAAACGATATCCGAAACCCGCCTCGACCCTTCCAATTTAATTAATTAGAATGGGGTTGTAAAAAAAAAACAAAAACAAAAAACCCACCCCAACCCTTCAAATTTAATTAATTGCAAACCCCCACCCTCCCGACCACCCCAAAAACTTGCCAAAATTCCCTGGTGGTCCACCGGGGGTCCCGGGAGTGATCTCCCACTCTCGGGCCGTTGGCTGCCAGAACTCAAAATGGTGTCGATGGCCCTTACCATGTGACAGGCTATCGGTGCCATTGGCCGGCCTCTGTCACATGGTAGGAGCAATGGACAGCCGGGGCCATCTTAAAAAATGGCACAGGTCATCCATTGCTCCTACCATGTGACAGGGGCTGACCAGTGGCACTGATAGCCCCGTCACATGGTAAGGGCAAAAGGCCATCGGCACCATTTTGAATAGTGGCAGCCGATGGCCCGAGAGTGGTTGATCGCTGCATGGATCCCCGTTGGAACACCAGGGACTTTCGGTAAGTCTTGGGGGGTCGGGAGGGTAGGGGGTTGCAGTTAATTAAATTTGAAGGGTTGAGGTGGGTTTGGGTTGTTTTTTTTTATGTGCCCTTTCTCTCCCCCCCCCCACCTCCCAAAAAAATGATAAGAAAACCACACGAATTTCATGGGTTTTCTTATCGTTTTGTCGCCCCCCCAAAAAAAAAAATGCGATGAAATAAGAAATATCATCTCTATTTCCTATTTCGTCGCAACCGAATGCACATCCCTAAAAAATACTACTAAAAGTCCAGACCCTAAGATGATGTTAATGGTTTATATGTCCTAGAGCACACTATCTGCAACTCCTTCTTAGGGGAGTCAAATCCAAACCTCTCTTCATAAAATCTCTATAGACTTCCTCAGCTAGATAGATAGTACACTCTTTCTGGTAAGGCAATCTAAGATTCCTTACACTTATTATGACATTAGGACAGTTATCTGGTTCTTAGTTATGACATAATAATCAGATGTAATTACATCTAAGGCTTCCAAAGTGAAAGATTTGCAGTGCTGGAAAACAAGTTTGTCAACCCCAATATGATAATGTGAATTAGAGGTTTAACTGAAACCAATCTTTCCTTATGCAATAAAAAAGTATAAATTAAATTCTAAGGGGCAGATTTTCAAAGGGTTACACGAGTAACCCCGAAAACCTGTCCCTGCGTGCGCCAAGTCTATTTTCCATAGGCTCGGCGACGCGCGTATGTCCCGGGGCTTTGAAAAAGGGGTAGAAAGGGGGTGGGGGCATGGGTGGGGCACCAGTCCGGGGGCAGGGCCACAGCGGCTGTGCCAGGGGTTCGTGTGCCGGCACTCGGTCGGCACGCGCAAGTTACGCCTGCCCAGAAGCAGGCATAAATCACAAAATAAAGGTAGGGGGTGGATTTAGGTAGGGCTGGGGGGCGGGTTAGATAGGGGAAGGGAGTAGGGGGGGGGGGGGGGGCGGAAGGAAAGTTCCCTCCGAGGCTGCTTCGATTTCACATGTTATAAAATCTGGCCCTGTGTTTCTTGAGACACAATAATGTACAAAGTACGAACAATAGGACTAATTCAGAATCAGTGTGTGTGAAATAATATGTGAGTCCCTACTTTCCTTAGCAGAGATTAATGGCTAATTAACATCAGGTGCTTAAATAATTTTGTAACAAGAAAACCACCATTAAGAGTAAACCTGTACAACTGAGTTTGGGCAGCCAAAATGCTTTGAGTTTGGTCTTTTACATAAAAATTAGTGGAAACTCCTGAAGCTATGATCAAAGAAAATTTCAGAAAAGCTAGTACTGTATTTTCCGGCGTATAAGACGACTTTTTAACCCAAGAAAATCTTCTCAAAAGTCAGGGGTCGTCTTATACGCCGGGTATCGTCATATAGGGCACACCTGCTCTCTGACCAGTTTCTCTCAATCACACACATACTCTCAATCAAATGCATTCTCTCACTTACACACAGGCTGGCTGTCTCTCTCTCTCTCTCTTTTTCAACCCCCCCCCCCCCCCCGAGCACAAATGGTAGCTGCAGCAGCTTCCTCCTCCAGCCCCCGCAGGCCAAGAAAGAAGAAACCCATCGGCCGCGGGAGGCTCATGGTGCTGTCTCCTTTCCCGATTACCAGCTCCTTCGACTGCTCGGGGCCGTTCCTGCTATCTTTTCATGCGGCACGGCTTTCTCCTTCCCGCGCACCGCACTGCCGTTCCCGCCGGGCTATCAGCACGTTCAAGCCCAGCGGGAACGGCAGCGGTGCAAAAAAAAAAAAAAAAAGTTGTGGCATCCGCGGCTGCCCTTTTCTTCTTCCCGCCCCTCCCCTTTGAACCGGAACAGGAAGTGATGCGCGGGAAGAAAGAGCCGTGCCGCGTGAAAAAATTGCAGCGGTGACAGCAGGAACGGCCCCGAGCAGTCGAAGGAGCTGGTAATCGGGAAAGGAGACAGCAGCATGAGCCTCCCGCGGCCGATGGGTTTCTTCTTTCTTGGCCTGCGGGGGCTGGAGGAGGAGGCTGCTGCAGCTACTATTTGTGCTCGGGGGGGGGGGGGGGAGTGGAAGTAAGTGAGTGAGAGAGAGAGAGAGGCAGCCAGCCTGCCTGTGTGTAGGTGAGAGAATGCATTTGATTGAGAGCATGTGTGTGATTGAGAGAAACTGGTCAGCGAGCTCATGTGTGTGTATATGTGAGAGACAATGAAAGTGACTGCTCAGAGAGATGACTGATGTGTATGTGAGTGTGAGAGAGAGAAAAAGCATGGAAGTGAGAAATCTGGGTATGTGAGAAAGCATGGGAGTAAGAAGCCTGATTATGTGAGAGAGAGCATGGGAGCGGGAGGGCTGGCTGTGTGTGTGTGTGTGTGTGCGTGTGCATGAGAGAGAGACTGGTTGATAAGGTGACGGTGTGTGTGAGAGAAAGAGACTGGTGTGTGTGAATGTGAGAGAAAGAATGTGATTCAGGGAATGAGAAGCCTGTGCACGTGGAGAGTGAGCATGGAAATGAGAGAGAGACTGGTGTGTGTGTGTGAGACAGAGAAAGTGATTATGAGAGTGAGAAGCCCGTATATGTACGGTAAGCAGAACACGGGAGTGGGAAGCCTGTGTGTGTGTATGGCATGAGAGAAACTGTTCAGGAAGGTGTCTGGTGTGTGTGTCAAAGACTGTTTGGGAAATGATTGGTGTGTGAGAGACAGAAAATGGTCATGGGGGCATGACTGGTATGGTGTGTGTGTGTGAGAGACATGGGCCCTAAGGAAGAGGTAGAGGAATAGGAGAGCTGCTGGAGGGGGTAAGGAAAGGTGGCTTTTTAAGTTTATTTTTCTTGATTGACTGCCATTTTAATTATTTAATATTATGTGATGTGTCTGCTTTTTTGAAATATTTTATTGGTGTTTGGAGAATGTTTAATAGTTTTTATGAGTTTTTAATTGTTGGATGTTATTCTGTTCATAGCTGTTTTGAAACATTTATTCTGCTTATTAGTATAGTTTTACAATTATTTATGTGTGGGGATCTATAGCTGCTTGCTAGTTCTGTTTTCCTAATAAGAGGTGTATTGGTTTTTAGGGCCTGATATACGGTATTTGTAGTGTTGCCTTTTCATAGATAGGGTTGCTCCTGTTTGAGTGTAAAATTATTTTTTTTCTTAAAAATATGTATAAAAAAGGGGGGGTCGACTTATACGCCCAGTCGTCTTATACGCCGGAAAATATGGTACTTGATGATAATCTACTTGGAGATAAGAACATAAGAAATTACCATACTAGGTCAGACCAAGGATCCATCAAGCCCAGTATCCTGTTTCCAACAGTGGCCAATCCAGGCTACAAGTACCTAGCAAGTATCCCAAAATTAAGTATATCCTATGTTACTGATGCTAGTAATAGCAGTGGCTATTTTTAAATCAACTTGATTAATAGCCAGATACACTATGGGGTAGATTTGAAAAGGTTGTGTGCAGACGTACATGTGCGCTCGCTACCCGGTGCACACACGTGTACTTCTGATTTTATAACTTGCGCACGCATGTTATAAAATCCTGGGTCGGCGCACACAAGGAAGTGCACCTTGTGCGTGGCGAGCCGCGCTGCCTTCCTCCACATTCCCTCCCAGGCCTCTCCGAAATCAGAGTTGCCTCAGAGGGAACTTCCCTATCCCCCACCCCACCTTCCCTTCCTTTCCCCTACCTCTCCCGCCCTTGCCTCCCTACCTTTTCTTTGTTTTTGTTTTTATCTCAAAACTTACTTCAGCCCAGGGGATGAAGTAATTTGTGCGCGCCGGCCAACTGCCGGCGCATAATCCCCGGCACAGCTGCAAATATGGCAGCTGTGCCAGGAGCCCGACTCTGCCCCAGACCTGCCCGCTCCCCACCTCTTTTGCAATCCCCGGGACTTACACACGTCGCTGAGCCTTTTTAAAATCCGCCCGAGCTGCACTAATTGGGGCGGATTTTCAAAGGGTTACAAGCGTACATTACACGCGTAACCCTGAAAACCCGCTCCTGCACGCACTGAGCCTATTTTGCATAGGCTCAGTGACATGTGCAAGCCCCAGGATGCGCGTATGTCCCGGGGCTTGAAAAAAATGGGTGCGGAATGGGCGGGACCAAGGCCTCCGGCACAGTGGTCATGCCTGGGGCTTGCGCGCCAGCACTCGGCGCGCAACTCACACCTGCCCAGAGGCAGGCGTAAAAATGAAATAAAAGTGGGGGGGTTTAGGGAAGGGCTGGGGGGTGGGTTAGATAGGGGAAGGGAGGGGAATGTGGGGGGGGGGGCAGAAGGAAAGTTCCCTCTGAGGCAGCTCTGATTTCAGAGTGGACTCGGACAGAATGGGGAAAGCCATTGGGGCTCCCCTAGGGCTTGGCGCGTGCAAGGTGCACAAATGTGCACCCTCTTGCACGCGCCGACCTCTGATTTTATAACATGCGCGTGGCTGCACACGTATCTTATAAAATCGGGCGTAGATTAGAAAATCTTGCCCATTGTACGTTGAATGTAAAAGAACTTTCTCCAATTAGTTTTAAATGTGCCCCATGCTAAATTCATGGAGTGCCCCCTAGTCCTTCTATTATCCGAAAGAGTAATAATTCACATTTACCCATGCTAGACCTCTCATGATTTTAAAGACCTCTATCATATCCCGCCTCAGCTGTCTCTTCTCCAAGCTGAACAGTCCTAACCTCTTTAGTCTTTCCTCATAGGGGAGCTGTTCCATCCCCTTTATCATTTTAGTCGCCCTTCTCTATCCCTTCTCCATCGCAACTATATATTTCTGAGATGCAGCAACCAGAATTGTACACAATATTCAAAGTGTGGTCTCACCATGGAGCCGATACAAAGGCATTATGACATTTTCTGTTTTATTCACCATTCCCTTCTTAATAATTCTGTTTGCTTTTTTGACTGCCGCAAACACACTGAGCTGACAATTTCAATGTGTATCTACTATGATGCCTAGATCTCTTTCCTGGGTGGTAGCTCCTAATATGGAACCTAATATTGTGTAGCTGTAGCATGGGTTATTTTTCCCTATGTACATCACCTTGAACTTATCCATATTACAATTGGATGACCAATTTTCCAGTCTCACAAGGTCCTCCTGCAATTTATCACAATCTGCTTGTGATTTAACTACTCTGAATAATTTAGTATCATCTGCAAATTTGATTACCGCACTCGTCATATTCTTTTCCAAATCATCTACCTTATAAATGGCCTGTGACCGACGGCCCGCAAATGCGCAGTAGAGCGCAGCTCTACTGCGCATGTGCGGGCAAGGATGTCGATCAGAAAAAAAAAATGGCGGTGGGGCCGCAGGAGCGGGAGGAGAAGCAGCGGCGCCGCGCAGCCGGCGCGCGGTGCCGCTGCTTCTCCTCCCCAGATCTACCGGCAGATCTCGGGGGGGGGGGGGGTGTCCACTCCCGGCGCCCCCCCCACCGAGATCTGCCGGCAGATCTCGGGGGGGGTCACTGCCGCGCGCGCGGGGAGTGACCCCCCCCGAGATCTGCCGGCAGGATCGGGAGGGAGTTAATGGAGCCGGGTGAGGGTTGCGGGAAGTCGCGCTTACTGCGCCGGGAGGAAATGGAGGTGGGTGAAGGGAGGGAGAGGGGGACTGGTGAGTGGGAGGGAGGGAGGGAGAGGGGGACTGAGTGAGTGGGAGGGAGGGAGAGGGGGGACTGAGTGGGAGGGAGTGAGGAGAAGGGGGGACTGAGTGAGAGGAGAGGGAGGGTGGAGAGGAGTGGGTGGGGGAGGGGGGTGGTGAAGAGTGAGGGGAGAGAGAATGAGGGGGAGGTGAGAGACAGAGGGATGTAGCCCGTTTTAACGGGCTTTACGGCTTGTTTATAAATATATTGAAAAGCACGGGTCCCAGTACAGATCCCTGAGGCACTGAGAAAATATCCATTTAATCCTGCTCTGTTTCCTGTCTTTTAACCAATTTGTAATCCATGAAAGGATATCGCCACCTGTCCCATGCCATTTTACTTTTCCTAGAAGCCTCTCATGAGGAACTTTGCCAAATGCCTTCTGAAAATCCAAATACACTACATCTACTGGTTCACCTTTATCTACATGTTTATTAACCCCTTCAAAAAAAGTGAAGCAGATTTGTGAGGCAAGACTTGCCTTGGGTAAAGCCATGCTGACTTTGTTCCAATAAACCATGTCTTTCCATATGTTCTATGATTTTGATCTTTAGAACACTTTCCACTAATTTACCTGACACTGAAATCAGGCTAACTGGTCTGTAATTTCCTCAGATCACCCCTGGAACCTTTTTTACATATTGCTGTTACATTAGCCACCCTCCAGTCCTCAGGTACAATGGATGATTTTAATGATAGGTTACAAGTTTTTACTAATAGATCTGAAATTTCATTTTTTAGTTCCTTCAGAACTCTGGGGTGTATACCATCCAGTCCAGGTGATTTACTACTCTTCAGTTTGTCAGTCAGTCTGGCCTACCACATCTTCTAGGTTCACCGTGATTTGATTCAGTCCATCTGAATCATTACCCATGAAAACCTTCTCCGGAATGGGTATCTCCCCAACATCTTCTTCAGTAAACATAGAAGCAAAGAAATCATTTAATCTTTCCACGATTGCCTTTTATTCTCTAAGTGCCCCTTTAACCCCTCGATCATCTAACGGCCCAACTGACTCCCTCACAGACTTTCTGCTTCGGATATATTTTTAAAAGTTTTTACTGTGAGTTTTTGCCTCTACGGCCAACTTCTTTTTAAATTCTCTCTTAGCCTGTCTTATCAATATCTTACATTTAAGTTGCCAACACTTATACTTTATCCTGCACATTTCTGTTTCCAAGTTCACATAACCTTGTTTTATTGTAACTTTTCTTCCTCTTCAATATTATTGTTACAACCCCCCTGTTCCTTATGAACCAATATGATATGATTTGTATCATGAATGTCGGTATAGAAAAGAGTTAAATAAATAAAAATAAACAAATCCTATTTTCTTCTGCTTGATCCTTCTTCCAATTTTTGAATGAAGATCTTTTGGCTAAAATAGCCTCTTTCCTCACCTTTTAGCCATGCCTGCAATCATTTTGCCTTACGTCCACCTTTCTTAATTTGTGGAATACATCTGGACTTTGTTTCTAGGATGGTATTTTTTTTTAACAATGTCCACGCCTCTTGCACGCTTTTTACCTTTGTAACTGTTCCTTTCAGTTTTTTTCTATTTTTCTCATTTTATCAAAATTTCCCTTTTGAACGTTTAGCACTAGAGCCTTTTCTTATTGTCCCCCTTCCAGTCATCAATTCAAATTTGATCATATTATGATCACTATTGCCAAGCACCCCCACCACCATTACCTTTCTCACCAAATCCTGTGCTCTAGGGTTATAAAACTAATTTTAAACATTTAGGGGTTCATCTATCCATCCAATGTCAGATAGTCTACAAATGGAAAGACTACAGTGCCTGTATACAGGTAGAGTTGTCCTGCCAAGATCACCCTGAGAAGAAATAAAAAAATTAATGATAAAATCACAAAAAAAAAACCAGGCTAATATCTAAATATCTACAGGCCACCTGTAACTACAACAAATGCAAGGGTTCATTCATCAATCATAAGGAAAAAATTGGAATCGTGTTCATAGAATGATAGCTAGGAAGAAAGAATATTACTAGCTAATATGATAACTTTAGAAAGAATATTCCTGCCTAACTCAAGTTCATCAGGACCATCTGGATGATCCATCAGATTTTGCAATAATGTTCTCTGGACAGATAAGTCAAAAACTGAAAATTTTGGTCATAATATCAAATGTTTTATTTGGCAAAAGCTAAATACTGCATTTCAACATAAGAACCTCAACCCCACTATCAAGCAAAGTACTGGATAAATCATGATGTGAGGCTGCTTTGCTGCATCAGGACCTGTCTGGAAACCAAATCTTATCAAAACAAATTTAGGCAAAAAAAAAGGCTTAAAAAAGAAAGGAATGAACCAAACAGAAATGTTGACTGTGAACTTTCCAATAACCCTACAATGGTTCATAATTGAGGCACTAGAGAGTGAAGTATCTTCCACAAAGTGTGACAGCTGGATTGGAGCCATCACTTCCTTGGTTCTCAGCCTGCTGATTTAAGCATTAATTGGAATTATTTTTTCTTGTATCAGAAACAATGAGAGGGATCCTAATTTAACTCCATATTTAAAGAACCAAAGTATGATCTATTAAAAATGTATCTTATCAAAATGAATACACAACAAAATAATATTTTTTGTAATAAGATCCAGCAAATATGAAATCATGGTGCTTATGTCATGCCATTACTCTGTTTATAATGATAACTCTTACACTTTATTCTGTCAAGATATTTAAATGTTAAGAAATATAATAGGCTTTCTGGTTGCAAGTACATACACAATTATGCACACATATACCCACAGAATATGCCTACTTTGAATTTTTTTCTTAAATTATTTATTTCTCAATTCTTTTGTACCACTAAATCAGATACCAGATCTGGTTGTATTGTGTACAACATAATAATACAATTATAAATTCACAAAATAAAATCCACACTTACAAATAGATCGGACTTAACCTTATAAAATAACAATAAAATTGTCATAAATGCTAAACCTATCAGGTAACTGGTAGTCACCAGAAAGCTATAATGAAAATAGCCAGGTTTTTGCCTATTGTTTCCATTGCCATTTTCTGGGGTGCTGTTCTAAAGGTTAGACTCTTGTACTAGAGATGGCTGAGAAAATTTTGAATTTTTTGAATGTTTTTGAATTTGAATTACAGTTTGAGAGTTGTTGATATGGGATTTCTAAAGGTTTTGAATTTGTGGAATCTTTTCCATCTTGTCAAGTATATGCTGGAGTTACACTCCAGTTATCCTACCATCACTGGATAGGATATTTGTCATGTGCATGATCGTGCAGTAGAAGGGGGATTTAGGAGAAGACCTAACGTGGACAAGGAGACAATGACTTTCTTCACCTTAGTATTTTTTATGCTGTTTTTGATTTTCTCAATTTTGGCTGCTATTTAAGTTATAGTAAACAAGTGATTTTGAACACCACCCTGGATTTTGTTTTGGCTTTCTCCTATTTTGCCAGAGCACTGGTTGAATAGGAAGGACGAGTGTGATTTCTACTAATTTTGGTTTCCTTGCTCTTAATTTATTTATTTATTTAAATTCTTTTGATATACCGATGCTCAAGAGCCATGTCTTATCATACCGGTTTACAATGAACTCGGGGTAAACCAATTAACACTGAAAGCGAAAGTTACATTACAACAGGGAAAGTCAAACAGGGCTGTTAAGAAAAAAAAGGATAGCTTAACGATTTATAACTGAAGAGCCGTGGCGGAAGCACGGAGAAGTTGTTTACATGGAAAAATAAATACAATTTACACTTTATAATTTACACATGGAGAAGTTATATGTGAATTACACAGCGGGGTCTACAGCGGGGTCTATTGTACCAGTTATATAAGAGCGTAGTTGGCAGAAAACAGTTCCTTTGTGAGGTGGCAAGAGGGTGCAATGGTGGGGTGATGGTCCAAGTAAGTTACCATAATTGTTTATTCAGGGTTTATTCTTAATCTAGACCCTCTTGCACATGGAGGTGATCATTGAGCTGGATTGTGAGCCGCTTACTATAGTAGTGACCAACTGCACCAGGGACACAGAAAAATGTTCTTTCCCCTTTCCGGACTTGAACCCACACCCTTAGCACCTCTGATTGATACTAACTGCACAAACAGGGGACCCGCTAGGTAGAATGTAGGTTTCAATTAGGAACTTACGGTTCAATTTAAATCCCTGGCACACACAAATACCAGGAGATACGTGCGTGGCTGGACTATGCACAGGCCATGTGCATTTTCCAAGAAGCTCGGCCACGCGCATGTCTCCCGGTATGCATGGAAGTGCCAGGTTCCTTAAAAGGAGCGGGCTGGGGAGGGGGCGGGGTGGGGAGGGCAGGGGCCGGCTGGGACAGCACCATTAGGAGCTGTCCCGGTAAAGCGCACCAGCAGCTGGCCAGCGTGTGGAACTTAATTCTGCTTGTGAGGGCAGGTAAGTTTTAAAACAAAAAAATGTAGATGAGTTGGAGAGGTTAGGTTCATAGTGGAGAGGGGAAAAGGGAAGAAGGATAGTTGGGGGTTGGGAAGATTCTCTCCCAGTCCGCTCCATTATTGGAGAGGACTGTGAGGGAGCTGAGGAAGGCCCAATCGCGTCACCGCACACTTTTAAATAAAATCCCCCCTTGTACGTGTGAGTGGGCATCCGTGCACACATGAGCGTGCCGATATAAAATTGGGTGCGCATGTGCACACGGTTATTGGGTTTTATAACATACGCGCCGTGATGTGCGTATGTTATAAAATTGGCGTGTCCTTTTTAAAATTCACCTTATAACTTCTAAACCTTTCCTGCAAATATTTAGCCCTAGCCCCTCATAATGCTTTGAACATCAAGGTCAACACCTTAAACTGAGAGCGCTTCTCAATTGGTAGCCAATGTAACTGATGTAACAATGGTGAAGCACCTTCTCTGCAAGGACAACCATAAAATCAGCCAGGCGGCTCTGTTCTGAACTTGAAGTAGTTGAATGATTTATTTAGGGAGTCCCACCAACAATACATTGCAGTAGTCAAATAGAGGGCAAATCAGTGCTTGGACCACTAATTTAAAAACTTCTCAAATGTTTGAGTCTATAAAAGACTACCTATTGTTGATAGATGGAGGTCCACATCTAACGTGCCATCCCCAAATCCTTAACCTTACTACTTTTAGCTACAGCTTTACCTCTAGCATTCTATTCTTAACTATACCACTTCTACTAATGCTCCACTAAACTGCCCTTCTCTCCCCATATAGGGGCAGATTTTATAAATCTGCGCACACGTGTACTTTTGTTCGCGCACCAGGCACGAACAAGAGTACGCGGGATTTCAATAGATACGTGCATAGCCATGCGTATCCATTAAAATCCGGAGTCGGCGCACGCAGCCTGCCTCCGTTCCCTCCGAGGCCGCTCCGAAATCGGAGCGGCCTCAGAGGGAACTTTCCTTCACCCTCCCCCCACCTTCCCCTTCCTAACCCACCCCCCCGGCCCTATCTAACCCACCCTCCCCCCTACCTCTATCATGAAAGTTACGCCTGCTCGAAGCAGGCGTAACTTTGCGCGCGCCGGGCCGGCTGCCGCGCTCCATGTTCCGGTCCAGGGGCTGGTCCAGGGGCCGCTGTCACGCCTCTGGAACGCCCCCGGGCTGGAACCATGCCCCTGGACATGCCCCCGAAACGCCGCATCACTCCCCGGCACGCCCCAAACACGCCCCCCGACACGCCCCTCCATGCAAGCCCTGGGACTTACGTGCATCCTGGGGCTTGCGCGCGCTGCTGAGCCTATGCAAAATAGGCTCGGCACACGCAGGGGGGGGGTTGGGGTAGGTTTTCGGGGGGTACACGCGTATCCCTTTGAAAATCTATCCCATACTGTTTGTAACAGTATTCCCCACTGTGCTAGCAGAAGCAGACAAAACCTGGTGCCCTCCCGCCTCTTTCCCCCATACTTCTAAATCTCCTGTTTGGTCTGCAAGTGAAAGCCTATGAAGGAGTGACTGGGTGAGGGAGATGCATTGGGATGACCAAAGAGAGTGTGGGTGGGGGGGAGGAGGGGGCAGAATTTATTCAGGATTACTAGCAGGCACATCCACTGTTTGACATTTTTTTTATTTTTGTGATCTCACTTCTACTCTAGAATAGGACTTCCCAAACCTATCCTGGGGACCCCACAGCCAGTCAGGTATTGTAGGATATCCACAATGAATATGCATGAGCTAAATTTACATATCATGGGGACTCAGAATATGCACATTTATCTCATGCATATTTATTGTGGATTTACTGAAAACTCAACAGGCTATGGGGTCCCCAGGACAGTTTTTGGGAAGCCCTGCTCTAGAAGAATTTGCATAGTTTTTTCTATCTTTTTCTAATATACTGGTGCAAAAATTAAAAAAGTAAAAGTTGTCAGCAAATGACTCAGTGGAGAATAACAGCTCTAAGTAAATTTAATTCAGAGACATAAAAGCATTTTTTCTTTGCTGGTGACATGTTAGAATGTGGGAAAAATAATTTGGATTATAAAGATATTAATCCCCGTTTATTAGTTCAATATAGTGTAGGCATTGTGTGCAAATGAAAGAGTTTTACATTGAAATGCATTTCCAGCAGAGCTTCAAACACATATGACGTGCACAAACCAATGAAGCAGAGATTAATTTATGGTGCTTTGTACAATTCATCTCTAATATCTATAAAGTTCAAACTGAATGCATTTCTGACTCATTTTTAGGAAAGTTAGATGAGGATTACAAATGAAGAAGAATACATTTTATAGCATTTTTTTTACACTATTCTTTTATTCTCATAAAAATATGACAAATTTTGTCATTTTCTGTCTTTCATACTGAAATATGTTCAATTAAAGTCCATGGCAAAGATTTTTGTGACTTTACACTTATGCCTATACACTTATGCCTCTTCTCATCATATTATTGTATTATCTAATTTGTTCAGTTATGCCTTCTATCGCTCCGGCTATCCTAGCCCTCCAGGTTAATACCCCTTGTTATATGTAACTTTCATTTCTTGTTATATGGTTGACTTTGTTATTCCCCTCATGTTATCTGTAAACCGATCTGATATGAATTTTCTTTCATGAAGGTCGGTATATAAAAATGTTAAATAAATAAATAAATAACTAAACCTAAAATATTTGGATGAAACAGACAAAATTACAAACTCTGGGCCTGTAAGGTTGTAGATCTAGAAAGGATAAGAACACTGCTGTGAATTAAAGTGGCACAAAGTTAAAATGGCAGGGTTTTAGGGTCTTTTTTTCCCCAAGCTCTGATAACCTGAGTTGATTGATTAAAACTCTATTCCAACAAAATATTGATTAGTTTCTGATTTCCACTTCGGATCGAGCATATGAAATTGAACAAAAGTTGGTTAAAAGTTTCTATATTTACTTGTTAACCAACTTTTAAGAGAATGATGATCAAATGTATGGATGATGTAGGATAGCTATTAGTTCATGAGAAATGTTCCTGACTGTTGAATTGAGCAAGCATGAGCTGGTTTCATGGAAGGGCAGACCAACTTTCATGGAAAGTGGCTAATCTGATGCCAGTTTTTAAAAAGGCTCTAGGGGTGATCTGGAAACTATAAACTGGTGAGCCTAAGGTTGGTGCCAAGCAAAATGGTAGAAGCTATTCTTAAAAACAAAATTACTGACCACATAGATAGACATGGTCTAATGGATATGAAGGGGGAATCAACATGGTTTTAGCAAAGGGAAGCCGTGCCTTACCAATGTACTAGATTTTTTTTGAGGGAGTAAATAAAGGTAAGATGGTTGATAAGGTGTATTTAGATTTTCAAAAGGCATTTGACAAAGTCCCTCATGAGAGACTTTGCAGAAAAGTGGGAGATCATGGAATAGGAGACAGTGTCATGTTGTGGATTTGTAACTGAATAAAAAACAGGGTAAGATAAACGGTCATTTTTCTGAATGGAGGAAAGTAATTAGTGGCATGACCTGTGCTATGTAGCATATCCATAAATGATCTGGAGAAAGGAACAACAAGTGAGATACCAAATTTGCAGAGCACACAAAATTGTTTTGAGCTCTTAAAATAGCAGCAGATTGTGAAGAACTACAGAAAGACCTAATAAGGAGACTTGGCTTCTAAATGGCAGATGCACAGTAATAGGGGCAGTAATACACATATATGCGTGTATGTTGGCGAGCACCAATGGATGCAGCCATTTTATAACATATGCACATATAGACACTTATGGTATAAAATATGCTGTACACACGTAAATGTGCACTCAATTTTATATAGATGTGTGTATGTGCACACAAATGCCGCCTCTACCGTATCAGCGGCGGGATTTACTAGACACGCTCCAGTGCAATTACCAATTTCCCCAGTTCATTCTCTGTTCGTCCAGGTAAAGGATAAAACATCCTAACCCCCCTAGTTAACTGGCCTACCCTATTACTCTATTAGCTGCAACCCTGCTAACCTCTTTAGCTTTTTTTTGTTTCAAGAGTTACCCATCATCCACTGCAGAAGTAAGATTACGCAATTACGCATTAGGGGACCCCCAGCATGTGCTTGTGCATGTAAATACTTATGCACAGATTTCATTGAGAAATCTAGGAATGTCCCCCATACAGTCCATACCCATGGAAATAACATTTTGTGTGCCTACCAGGAGAATGCACTTTTTTTTTAAAATCCATGCAGCGCACACCGGCCCAACTTCTGCATGTATTTGGCTTATATAAGGCTTTTAAAATTAGCCTTATAATGTGGACAGGTGCAAAGTAATAAAGGCAGGAAAAAATAATCCAAACTACACAGTGCCAATGCTGGGATCCATGTTAAAAGTCATTGCCTAGGTAAAGGACCTCTGAGTCTTTGTAGACAATACCTTGAAATCTTTGGCTCAGTGAGTGGCAGCAGTCAAAAAGGTAAATAGAATGTTGGGAAATATTTGAAAAAGAATAGAGAACAAATCTGAGAATATCATAATATCTTTATGTAGTCCATAGTGAGACCACACCTTGAGTACTGTGTGCAGATCTGGTCGCCCCACATCAAAAAAAGACATAGCAGACCTAGAAAAGGTACAGAGAAGGGCAACAAAAATAATGAAGAAGATGAGTAAATCTCCCCATATTAGGGCTCTTTAGCTTGGAGAAGAGATGACTGAAAGTGGACAGGATTGAAACTGATAAAATCAGGAGTAGAGTGGTACTGATAAATAATGAATGGTTATTTAGCCTTTCAAACAACACTAGGAAACTCCATGAAACTAGCAAGTGGCAGATTTAAATATTTTTTTTTCACACAGCTTAAAATCAAGCTATGGAATCTGTTGCCAGAGGATGTGGTCAACTCCACTAACATAGTGGGGTTCAAAAGAGGATTGCACAAGTTCCTGAAGGAAAAGTCCATAAAGCCAGAGCTTATCCCTGGGAGCGAGATACAAGAAATTGATCATCTATTGGGGATGTGCCAGATACTTGTGACCCAGACTGGCCACTGTCAATAATAGAATGCTGGGTTCAGTGGATCTTAGCATGGCCCACCTTGTGTACTTATCTAAAGATGTATACTCTAGGGGAGAGGTAAGACTGGAGAGGTAAGATAGACACATTCAAATACCTGATAAGTATTAATAATGCACAAGAAGCAAGCCTTGCTCAATGAAAAAGTAGTTCTAGAACAAGGGGATCATATGAGATTTTGAGGAGGTAAACTCTAGACCAACAACAGAAAACATATTTTCACAGAAAAGATGGCAGAAGCCTGGAATGCCCTCCAGGAATGGGTGCTGGGGAGTAAAATGGTAACAGACTTCAGGAAGTCATAGAATAAGCACAGAGGATCCTTTGCCTCAAAAAAGTGACAAGATAGCAAAATAATTAGTTAGCATCTATTTCAGACTAACAGGGTGCAAGTACGGTAATATCCAAAACTGAATACTTAGCAGGATCACAAGCATTCATGTAGCCAGGTCTGTCTGGCTGGTTGTGATGACCAAAATAATAGCGGCTAGGTCTGTAAATACAATAAAAATTGGAAGGCACTCCTGTAGCTGGTTCTGGCCAACAGGCTACAAGTTCCTCATGTGGATGGGATCATTGTAGCAGGTTGGCATAAAGTAGCTAGCCCAGGGGGGAACCTAAAAGTTTGGATGTTCAGCTGCGTTGATGGTGGTGAGCTCTTGTGGTTGGAAATAGGCGTGGGCACGTGGCATAAACTAAAGAAGGATCTTAACATGTTTAGCAATCCAAAAAGGCAGAGAACAATAGAAATTAACAAAAACTGTGATAAGGACATATATTCTACAGCCAGCCATGCTGTCTAGCAGCTTAAATATATCCTTGACAGTGTGGATGGGAATAACGGAACAGACTGGATGAACCAGTTGGTCTTTCTCTGACATCATTTGTTATTTTACAATGTTACAGCATTATGAGTTTACAGATGGTGTATTGGCTACATTAATATCCTGTATTCCTGGAGGACAGAATGGTAGTAATAGAATTACTAACAAAGTTTTCATTGTTAATCAAATATCAATTGTATTTATGTTGTATGAATCAAGAAAGGAATCCAGCTGAGCAAAGCCACTACATTCACACATTAAACTCTGCAGTCATTACCTGCCTGGCTTCTCTTACCTTGTATCTACATAATTATGTCAGTGCCAGAGCTCACTGATTTGTGCTCATGGGCAATTAGAACATTAATTGTACATGAATGCAATCTTCATCTAATTATTTCATTTCCTAATGGATCACATTAGTTGAATCAAAAAAAGAGTAGTTGCTTGATATGTTTCAGTTTTCTTTGGGGGGAGAAGGATAGAGAGATTAGTAAAGAGGTCCATGAGAAATGCTGCAATTTATACAAAATATGAACTGAAATCTCAATCCTGTGCAGGAACAAAGGGAAACTGCTTCAGGGACAGCCTTCTCTTTTTATTTAATGCTGAGAAAGAAGTAATGGCTTCAACAAAACGAAATGTGTTTTCCTTCTCTAAAGACCAAATGTAGATGGCTTAATGAATGCTGTAATTCTAAATTTAAGAAATATCAGATGAAGTTATTTCTTCATTTCCTTGGGGTTTAGGAAAGGGTATAATTAGGAATAGCCAGCGTGGATTTCAGGAAGACAAGTCACATCTCACAATTCTATTAGAATTATTTGAAACTGTAACTAGGCACATGGATACTGGTGAACCAGTTGACATGGTGCATTCGGACCTTAAAAAGGCACACAGTGAAGTACCACATGAGAAATTGCTCAGGAAGCTGACAGATATGGGAAAACATATTCATGGATTAGCAACTGGTTAAAGGGAAGAAGGCAGCAAGTGGGATTAAATGGCCAGTTCTCAAGCTGGAGGGGGATAAAGCTCCAAGGATTGGTATGAGGCCCAGTGCTATTGAGCTTGTTCATAAATGATCTACTGAATAGAGGATTGAGTAAGGTTGCAAAAATCACAGATGATGACAAACTATAGGGAACATTCACTAAACCATGGTATTTTTCCCCCATCATAGGGGCAAATGGCTGGCCGGTTCTAACAAAGTAACATAGTATTGATGGCAGAAAATGACCAAATGATCCATCTAGTCTGCCCAGCAATTTGCTTACTTTGAAATATAGCAACACCAGGACGTAATGAGTATATAGGAATCTGGAGGGTAGGCTAGGGTGGAAGGTGGGCCTCAGGGGAGCTAATGTTGATACTGAAAAGGTAGAGGATTTTATAAATACGGCTGACTCCAGGGTCATCGGTGGTAGAAGGGGGAGACCCACGAGGGGGGTCACTTTACCATAGAAGTATGTGACTCGGATCAAGTGGTGCCTTAAGCATGTCCACAAGAGTTTTGGGATGCTCATTAACATCCCAGTGTTCCCAGTAGAAGTTAGCTGCAACTCTTGAATTATAGCTAACTTCAAGTCAAATAATGCAGCTTTCATTTTTTTTTAAGAAAGCCAAGCTATTCGGTTTGATTAGTAATGAACTATTTAGCATGCATTTGCAAGATGATTAGCTCATTTTCTTTGAAAATGAATGCAATGTCTTGGGATAAAAAATAACCACAGACTTCTCACTGGCGGCAAGTTACCACCAATGTGGCTAAAATGGTTTTCAGGGCAGGTACATGAGTATTTGGCACCTTAGGTGAACCTTTTAGTCATGTATTCCACTCCCCAGTTTATCTTCAGGGTGAAGTTCCAGCACAGAGCTCCCTCCTACCAGTGGCAATGACTCCAGAAGAGCACTCCCTTCTGTGACGGGAGTATTTGTATTATTTATGTTTTATTGTATGCTGCCTAAGGCTATGACGTATGCAGTTTATAAAAACTAAATAAATAAATAAAATTGTGTTTTGCACAATGTCCCTCTGTGCCTTGCACTTGTGGAATTTTGCCATCACCAGCATTTTGGTGGTCAAGGCAATCTGCCTAATTTGCTTCAGGGAAGCACCACCCCTGAAGGAGGTTCAGCTAAAACAGGAATTGCTTTCCTGAATATGATTCACCAACTATTCTGAGTTTATCTAACATTCCAGGAGAAATTAAAAGGTGAATTTTAAAAGTCCAGTGCATGCCAACACCAGGAGATGTGCGCACGAGTTGGGCTTGCACGTGCTGAGTGGATATTAAAAACCGCCCGAGTTCATGCGTATCTCCCGCTGTGTGCACAGATAAAAAGTTTTCAAAAAGGGGCAGGCGTGGGCATGGTCTGGGCGGGGCCTGGCTATGAGACGAGCACGTAAATACTTATGTGCACTGGTGTGGACCGGGATTCTGTGTCACATAACTTTACTTTTGCTATGGTTGATGTATAAGCTTTAAAACAAAAAAAATGTAGGCATGGTCAGCGGGATTTTAAGGGTCAGGACTAATAGGAGAGGAAGGGAGGCTATTAAACTGGGGGGGGGGGGGGGGAGTTGGAAGTCCTATCTCTTAACTGGGTGAACTGGGAACAAACTGTGAAAAGAGCAAATGGTGTCTACACACTTTCCTTGTAAAATTTCCCAACTTACGCAGTAGATACAAGATTTGCACGCACGTGCGCGTATCCATTTAAAATTGAGCACAGGTTTATGCACATCCAAGCTATTTTATAAAACGCAGGCATCTCTGAACGCGGGCTGACGAATATGTGCACCCGTGCGCCATTTTCAAAGTTCTTGCCTAACTTTGCACATTTTTAACATTTTACTGAGTCATAGAAACCAAAACCACCAGATTTCTGAGGCAGGCGATAAGTAAAGTAAATCCTGCATCCAAGATCAGAAAATTCTTCAGCACAGATTTTGAGATCCTCTCACACATTGGGAAAGATTTGTCGGGAGAGGTCAATGTAGAGAATCTTCCTCTGATTGGCTAAAAATAAGACCAGATTTTCACCTAGTGGTTAAAAAGAGGCGGGGGAGGATGCGGGAGTAAAACAGTTTGTGGACATTGCATTTTCAAATGCTCTTTTTTTTTTTTTACACTTAATTGGCCACACACACAAATAACAGATTCAAAGCACACAGGCAATTTTAGCACATGTACCTTGCACTTGCTAATTTTCAAATGAGCAACAGGGTGGATGTGTTAAAATGTTATTTCTTTCGCCCTTTGCCTCCCTTTGTTTTTGCTTTTTTTTTCTCTTTAATATTAGGGATGTGAATCGGGCTTCGGATGATTGAAAATATCGTCTGATGTTTTCAAAATCGTCAGAAATTGGGGGCTCCCCCAAAACGATAGGAAAACCCCACGATATTGTTCATGGGAGTTCTCTTATCGTTTTGGGGGAGGGCGGGAAAAATGGCACACAAAAATAACCCCTAAACCCACCTCGGCCCTTTAAAACTAATCCCTTAGCTTCCCTCACCCTCCCGACCCCCCCAGAAAAACTTTTTACAGGTACCTGGTGGTCCAGTGGGGGTCCCAGGAGTGATCTCCCGCTCCCGAGCCGTCGGCTGCCACTAATCAAAATGGCGCCTATGGCCCTTTGCCCTTACCATGTGACAGGGTATCCGTGCCATTGGCCGGCCCCTGTCACATGGTAGGAGCACTGGATGGCCCGTGCATGGCCTGGGCGCAGCCGATAAACAAAACCACGATCGGGCCGGACGAAAAAAAAAAAACACAATGTGAATCCGAACCGGAATCCGAACCGATTCCGGTTCCGATTCACATCTCTATTTAATATTACTATATTTTTCTTTCTCCCTTTCTTTTCTCTGTCCCCTTCACTACCCTCCTGCATCCCAAATGTTGCGTCTCCTACTGTCTGCAACTGCTCCCTGTTCCATTGTTTTTTCCTTCTTTTGATAGTCTTACTTTACCTACTGCTTCCTTCTCTAATGTTTGCAATACTGGTTTTCCTGTTATGTATTCCAAGTATCTCTGTTTTCTCCCTCTATAAAGTGTTTCCAGCCTCCCATGGTTTTGCTGCCTCTTCCGCCCGTCTCAGTTATGTCAGTGGACTCTTTGGCTTTCTTCTGCTGCTGCTGCTACTTCTGTCTCTCCTGCTGCTGATGTTGTAAACAGGGTTCCCAATTGGTTCCATGTTGTTTTTTTTGAGGACAGGTTGATCCCATTCTGCTTTTACTGCATTGCATGTAAGAACCTGCAACTCTGCTTTTCTTACATAAATTAGAACTCCAAGCTGCTACAGGCAATGGATAAAATCAACTTGCCCTCAAAAAAAAAAACCAAACAAACTGGAGCCAGTTTGCAGCACTAACTGCATGGCCCCTGCAGAGGGGCAGTGGCTAAAGCAGTGGTGGCAGCTGCGGCCCCGAGCAGCGCCAACAGAAGGTAGGTAGGATGAGTCACATCTGGCTGCGGCAGCAACTGCATTGCCATTTAAGGATGGTGGGAGGGAGGGCGTCTAAAGGAATCCCATTCAAATTTTAAAGAAATCTATACATTTTCCCAAATAATTTATGATATCAAGCACTTTTTTTGTATTTGATGATAAAAATTGCTTCGGGCATATAATATGTGCCTAGCAATCTAAGAGAAAATAAGAATCTTTGTATAGTTTCTATAAATATAATACTGATTTATTCACTATGTTTAGAATCTCTCTCCATTTTGTATCCACTCCAGCTGTTATTGAGCCTAACAAACTACTTAACTGTCATCTACCGGCTATCCTCAATATCTAATTGCCCAGGCAGGGGCTGGCTGAGACCATGTTTATGCAGTCTTGATAAAGCATTTAGTCTCAAATTATTGTCTAATTCATTTCTTTTTTCAGGTTGGCCCCATGCTTTATTTCATTCAGGCTGAGTGCTGTAGCGGTCTCCTGTGAGCAAGCAATAATCTGTTTCCTTCAGAACTGCAGTACTTTAGCCAAGTAGCATTCCTCCGAGTGCTGTGATCATGGCTTCAGTCCTAAACTGACCAGTCTAAGGAGCAGGAGCTCAAGCCACGAACCAATCCTGGATCTCTTTCCTATTATATAATGTGTTATATATATACCACAGCACAGGAAATCCTGGAAAGAAACTGATCAGAGATTCAGGAATAAGCTGTCATGCTTTCATCAGGAGGCTTTAATGCAGAAGTGCATTCCAATTGGGTAAAGCAGCAATGCCAATACAGGACAGTCTGGTCCTGCTCTGTATTTTTGTAAAGTTTCCTGAACCTAATTTGAGCATTGCCAGTTTTTGTTTCATCTAGTATGTAGTGCTATTATGTCATTGCATCTAAATTGGAAATATGTCAACATATAGAATCCTATGTGTATTTTGGGCCATGATTTAAGAACATAAATATCCTGTGCAATCTTCCTTTAATGGTATAGAACTTTCATAAAATCTTAGGGGTTTGTCCTTCATTTTCTTCAGTCCACAGTATGCATTTCTTCTAGAGTTCAATCTACTAAGTAGAGGTCACATAGACATTTTTCATTTTTTTTGTTGTTGTTCCAGTTGCTGACTTATTCCTTTTCATTTATTTAAAACAAAGCATCATTCCCATTCACTCCCCGCCCCCCACCACTGGAAAACCTGCCCCATTTCTTCTCCCAATTTTCCTCTATTTCAAAGCCTCTTACTAAATTGATTTGTTCATGGGATTATAGTGATCTCTGATCTCTCTTGTGCTACCAGTGCTACGATTGAAAATGGTATCAGCCAACAGTATTTCTTGTACAGGTCCTTCCACCACATTACAAAACTTTTAAGATGTATGGGTTTTTGGTAATTCAAGAAGTCCAGTATTGCAAGGCTGCTAGCGCGCTCCTCCCCAGGACAGACGCTAATGGCACTGGCCCGGACCACCCCTGCCCCTCCTCACGCAGACCATGCCCCCTGACCCGCCCCTTTTGCGGGAACTGGCACTTCAGTGAGTAACGGCGATGACGCGCTTGGACTGGCCTGTTTTAAAATGGGTGTGTTGCGCGCAGTATCGGCCACGTGCATAATCCCTGGGGTTTGGTTTTTTTTGCACGTGGCCCTTTTAAAATCGGGCAAATTGTTTTTAATCTGTAAGCAAGCAGTTTTCCTGCCTTATTGCCCTAGTCATAGTATTTTTGACCCAACCTTCATATATTCCTCTCCGCTTTATAATTTATCAAAGCATGTAATAGTCCGCACTTAGGAAGCACCTTCTTATTTATCTGAGGACACCCATTCCATTTGTCAAAGGACTTTAACCACCTTCTCAGGTTATTTTCTTCTCTTTCTGTAGGTCCACTTTGTCACAGCAATGATATGACTCCTAACCACAGCTTTACCCACATCCCACACCAACCCTTGTGAAACCTCTGAAAAGTCATTTTGCGCAAAATAATTCAACACTATTTTTATTCATAAATATTTTCCAACTCTTTAATAACTAGAATTAGAGCCAGAATATAATTAATGTGTGTTAAACTGGACAAAGGTGATGGAGGGGAATACAAATGACAGCAATATATTAATGCACCAAAAATTCTGCTCTTTATAACCAGAGGTAAAATTCAGCATCATCCTTCAGAGAATATTTTAGTAAAAGTATCCTTGACTGCCTTTCATTTGTACTAAGATTCTTATAAGAACATACAAAATTGCCATGCTGGGTCAGACCAAGGGTCCATCAAGCCCAGCATCCTGTTTCCAACAGAGGTCAAACTAGGCTGCAAGAATCTAGCAATTACCCAAACACTAAGAAGATCCATTGCTAATGATGCGAGTAATAGCAGAGGCCATTCCCTAAGTCAACTTGATTAATAGCAGTTAATGGACTTCTTCGCCAAGAACTTATCCAAACCTTTTTTAAACCCAGCTACACTAACAGCACTAACCACATCCTCTGGCAACAAATTCCAGAGTTCAATTGTGCATTGATTGAAAAAGAATTTTCTTCCATTAGTCTTAAATATGCTACTTCCTAACTCCATGGAGTGCCATCTAGTCTTTCTATTATCCGAAAGTGTAAATAACCAATTCACATCTACTTGTTCAAGACCTCTCATTATTTTAAAGACCTCTATCATATCCCCCTTCAGCCATCTCTTCTTCAAACTGAACAGCCCTAACCTCTTCAGCCTTTCCTCATAGGGGAGCTATTCCATCCCCTTTATCATTTTGATCACCCTTATCTATATCTTCTCCATTGCAACTTTATCTTTTTTGAGATGCGGCAACCAGAATTGTACACAGTATTCAAGGTGCAGTCTCACCATGGAGCGATATAGAGGCATTATGACATTTTACATTTTGTTAACCATTCCCTTCCTAATAATTCCTAACATTCTGTTTGCTTTTTTGACTCCTGTAGCACACTGAGCTGACGATTTCAAGTATTATCCACTATGATGCCTAGATCTTTTTCCTGGGTGGTAGCTCCTAATATGGAACCTAATATCGTATAACTACAGCAAGGGTTATTTTTCCCTGTATGCAACACCTTGCACTTGTCCACATCGTTTCATCACTTTTCCTTAGCTCTCTTCTTTATTCCTACTTTTTTTTTGTCAACATTATTTGTTCAGCTGTCCAATAAAAATATAGAAAAATACTGGTGTTAGCATCTTACATCCAGTATTTCTTTATTATGAAATTTACATATTCTTTATTTCCCCTTCCCTCCATTTGAGCAACTTGTCACCATACTGTATATATACAGTATATCCATATCTTAGAGACTTATTATATAATCATCAAGAGGGCCCTTCATGGTAATGGACGCAGTCTTGCCTATCTGTCCATCTTAGCATAGTCTCTCAGTTCTGTAGAGATGCACTAAAACTGGGGCTAGGAGTCACGGGCTGCTCATATCAAAAAGGCCTCTAATGGTCCATATGATCACAACCTCTTTGATGAAGGATACACACACATGAGCTGTCAAACATCTCTACATCTCTGGCCCAAAACTGGGCCTTCCCAGACTTGGCACTAACAGAAAAAAATCTAGGGTTTGAGTTACTGGAAGAAGCCACAGACACATGGCTGCAACTAAAGGTGTTCTCTTCCTGCAAGACCAGATCCACAATTGGGCTCAAAGATGATTTGAGCCTGTCAGGTACTTATGTGTTAATTGACTAGATTAGGGCACCAATGTAGATCAGCATCTAGCATTTGGTTGACAAATTATTTATTATGCTCTATTTTAAGTCTTCCTGGAACTTGTAAAAGGTGTGAAGAAAGGTGAACTGAGAAACTAAGCAGCCATCCTGTTGCTGGCTTCCTAGCACCTCCCTCTCCCCACCAGGCCTGCACATTTTATATGGAAGAAATTAAACACAGTACTGGATTCAGTTCGCCAGCACTATTTTTTCTTTCAGTATTATTGGACAGGAGTGACCAGGGATGGCACCTTCCCTGTGAAAAACATCAGCATGGATAGATGGAAGGAGGTTGGAATTAGGAGAAGTGCCTGGGAGTATTTTGCTAATTTTTGTTTGGTGGCATTCTTTTTTAAAACAAAAGAAAGGAAAACAAATGGCATTTTGTTCATTTTTCTTCCATTTCATTTTAAAAAGCAATTGAAATGAAACAAAATTTAATTTAAAATGTCATGTTTCATTTCAAATGAATGCTCATCCCTATAGGAACTTATATTCTTAATATTTCAGAAAGAAAATGAAAATTATCTGATTCAACTTGATGTGTAAACAAAATAGAGGAATTTCTTATTGTATAGCTAAATGTTATGAGTAATAATTTTAATATGTCTCTCTCTCTCTCTCTCTATATATATATATAAATATTTTTTTTTATTGCTATTTCTATAATTTCTGTATATCCATATATAATGTATTATCTTGTATATTGGTCACTATTAGTCACTCTTCAAAACCCATATTTTGTGATTCCTTTTTGGGACATTTATGGGATTACATTTTAAACCAGCCGCCATGATGCAAACTCTGGAGGTAATTTTTAACCACAGATTTTACACACATTTTCAAGTGAAAATACTTTGCATGCACTTTCCTTTTTAATTAATGCAGAAAAGTTACCTGCTAATTTGCAGCCGCACTATTGAATATACCCCTGTAATGGAGAATATAGAAGAAGCACTCAGAATACCTTAAAAGATCGTATCCAGGTAGCTGTCCCCAGTCCCCCTTAAGGAAAGGAATTCTGGTTACAGGACAGTTCCTCTGAGCAGGGGATTAAAACTTAGGCTCAGGAAGACACAGAGAGGCCCCTGGGAGATGAGGGGAAGGCAGCTCCTGCGAATAACTGATCTATTGATGTTTGTTTAGTTGATGCACTACTAAAGTAAGAAGTTTATCTTATTTATTTTGCTTCTGAAGAATAAAGCTGTATGTAAAAAAAAAAAAAAAAGCAAGAATTCAACGCATATCTGTCCTCTGGCAAGCTACAGACCGCTTGGGTTGTGCTATAACCCAATTATCTTAAACTTAGCCTGATAAATTTATCTGGTTAATTTTAGGACTGCTCTGCAGTATGATCAAAGTAAACCAGATAAGTTATCTTTCTTACTCTGAATATCTGAGTTAGCTGGATCCCTTATCTGGATAATTTAACTCCACTCAGAAAGAATGCCACCACGTTATCCATCTAGCTACTTAGATGGATAAATTGGAGGGGTCAGCCAGTGGGGATTTTCAGATCCCACCATTTGTCCAGCTAAATTGAGGAGCTCATTCACTAAGCCACAAGGGCAAAAATACCATGAGAGTCACAAAGGAGCAGTAATAAGCCTTGCTGATTTGTGAGTCCCGTAATACTTTTCCCAGTGGCAAAATATAGCCAGGAAAAGTACCGCAGCAGTAAAGTGCCTCTCAAAAAATGTGCAATGGCAGCCCCAAGACTTTAGGTCCACTATCACTTAAGGGGACCGCTCGGTCCTATATGTCATCAGGCCTTTTCACAATTTATTTGTTTCTCTTAATTGATGTATTATGTTATTTTTCATGATAATTTATTTTATTTTATCGCATTTATTTTTTCAATGTTTTGCCTTTATTGTATTTAACATTGTATAATGATATATTTTTTTAAATTTTGTGAACCGGTATGATCTACCAGGAATATCAATATAAAAATAAGCAAATAAACAAATAAATAACTCCCCTAAATTTAAGCAAGAGACTTGGTCCCATCACCCTTGGAGGTGGTTGTTGTTGAAAAATAAAATGAAATTATAAAGTCTGGTGATGCCCTGCCCATATCCCCAGCCCCTTCCCTTAAAGTATGAATTTGGTCTGAAAAGGACGGAAACCCCACCCCCCCTACCCCCATAGTATTAACCATTATAAAAACATAAGAACATGCCATACTGGGTCAGACAAAGGGTCCATCAAGCCCAGCATCCTGTTTCCAACAGTGGTCAATCCAGGCCATAAGAACCTGGCAAGTACCCAAAAATTAAGTCTATTCCATGTTACTGTTGCTAGTGGTCAATCCAGGCCATAAGAACCTGGCAAGTACCCAAAAATTGTCTATTCCATGTTACTGTCGCTCTCCTCCCTTCTCTTCCCCATCTTATCTCCTAGCCTGATTAAAATTAACCCCATAGTTTTCTTTCTTTTGTACATATGTATATATTTGCAAACTTTGTTTATAATTTTATTGCAAAACTTCCCATGTTATTGTTCCCCCTCTCGTTAATGCCTTGTTATCATGTTTTTACTGTTCAATGTAAAGCGCCATGCCGTGCATTTGTTTTTGCGTTACAATGTGAACCGATATGATATCCTGGATGAATGTCGGTATATAAAAAATTTTAAATAAATAAATAAATAAATAATAGCAGTGGCTATTTTCTAAGTCAACTTAATAGCAGGTAATGGACTTCTCCAAGAACTTATCCAATCCTTTTTTAAACACAGCTTTACTAACTGCACTAACCATATCCTCTGGCAACAAATTCCAGAGTTTAATTGTGCGTTGAGTAAAAAAGAACTTTCTCCGATTAGTTTTAAATGTGTCACATGCTAACTTCATGGAGTGTCCCCTAGTCTTTCTATTATCCAAAAGAGTAAATAATCGATTCACATCTACCCGTTCTAGACCTTTCATGATTTTAAACACTTCTATCATATCCCCCCTCAGCCGTCTCTTCTCCAAGCTGAAAAGTCCTAACCTCTTTAGTCTTTCCTCATAGGGGAGCTGTTCCATTCCCCTTATCATTTTGGTCGCCCTTCTCTGTACCTTCTCCATTGCAATTATATCTTTTTTGAGATGCGGCAACCAGAATCGTACACAGTATTCAAGGTGCGGTCTCACCATGGAGCAATACAGAGGCATTATGACATTTTCCGTTTTATTCACCATTCTCTTTCGAATAATTCCCAACATTCTGTTTGCTTTTTTGACTGCCGCAGCACACTGAACCGACAATTTCAATGTGTTATCCACTATGATGTCTAGATCTCTATCTTGGGTGGTATCACCTAATATGGAACCTAACATTGTGTAACTATAGCATGGGTTATTTTTCCCTATATGCATCACCTTGCACTTATCCACATTAAATTTCATCTGCCATTTTGATGCCCAGTTTTCCAGTCTCACAAGATCTTCCTGCAATTTATCACAATCTGCTTGTGATTTAACTACTCTGAACAATTTTGTATCATCTGCAAATTTGATTATCTCACTCATCATATTTCTTTCTAGATCATTTATAAATATATTGAAAATTAAGATTCCCAATACAGATCCCTGAGGCACTCCACTCCCCATTCCCTTCCACTGAGAAAATTGCCCTTTTAATCCTACTCTCTGTTTCCTGTCCTTTAGCCAGTTTGCATTCCATGAAAGGACATCACCACGTTGTCAAACGCCTTCTGAATATCCAAGTATACTACATCTACCGGTTCACCTTTATCCACATGTTTATTAACTCCTTCAAAAACGTGAAACAGATTTGTGAGGCAAGACTTGCCTTGGGTAAAGCCATGCTGACTTTGTCCATTAAACCATGTCTTTCTATATGTTCTGTGATTTTGATGTTTAGAACAATTTCCACTATTTTTCCTGCCACTGAAGTCAGTCTGTAGTTTCCCGGATCACCCCTGAGCCTTTTTTAAATATTGGGGTTACATTAGCTATCCTCCAGTCTTCAGATACAATGGATGATTTTAATGATAGGTTACAAATTGTTACTAATAGGTCTGAAATTTAGTTTTTTAGTTCCTTCAGCACTCTGGGGTTTATACCATCAGGTCCAGGTGATTTACTACTCTTCAGTTTGTCAATCAGGTCTACCACATCTTCTAGGTTCACCGTGATTTGATTCAGTCCATCTGAATCATTACCCATGAAAACATTCTCCAGTACGGGTACCTCCCCAACATCCTCTTCAGTAAACACCGAAGCAAAGAAATCATTTCCTTATGTATTCTTTTTCACCCTCCCCCCGCCCACTCCTTTGTCTCGTCTACCCATATCCCTCCCTCCCCTATTTATTTATCTTGTTTATTGCTATGTTACTGAGTTTATGTTACAAACTGTTCCTTGTAAAGGCTTTGCCTATATATCCTTGGGTGTAAGTTATCTGTAAACCAGCACGATGTGCAAACGGCTGCCGGTATATAAAATAAATAAATTAATAAATAAATAAATAAATTTAATCTTTCCGTTGAAGCTCTGGTGGTCTACTGGTAGACTGGAGTACCCCTAGGCTCTGGGCCAGGCAAAGGCCATTTTTCAAAATGGCTTTGGCAACCAGGCCTGGCCTTTTCCCCCTATTACATGTGAGGATCTAGAGGGTGGGTTAGGGAAGGAGTCTGGACTGGGAAGCCAAAATTTTACTTTCAAATGTACTTAATTACAACCCCTCCCCACCATCCTGATCCCCCCCCCCCAAGACTTTCTAAAAGCCCTGGTGGTCCAGCGGGGGCCCCGGGTGCGATCGTCTGCTCTTGGGCTGTTGGGCCTACCAGGAATCAAAATGGCGCCAGTGGCCCTTTGCCCTTACCATGTGACAGGGGCTACCGGTGCCATTGGTCGGCCCTGTCACATGGTAGGAGCAATGGATGGCAGGCGCCATCTTAGAAAATGGCACAGGCCATCCATTGCTCCTTCCATGTGACAGGGTCTGACCAATGGCACCGGTAGCCCCTGTAACATGGTAAGGGCAAATTGCCACTGGCACCATTTTTATTAGTGGCAGCCGACGGCCCGAGAGGGAGAGATCGCTCCCAGGACCCTGCTGGACCACCAGGGCTTTTAGTAAATCTTGGGGGGGGGGATCGGGATGGTGGGGGGGTGTTGTAATTAAGTAAATTTGAAGGGTTGGGGTGTTTGTTTTTTTCGTGGACAATCGCCGAAAAAAAAAAAAAAACGATCCGCTGGAAAACAAAGTTTTCCAGGAAGCACCCGACCCGTAGCCCGATCCGAAATCTAAAAACAACACACATCTCTACTATTCACCTCATTTAAAAATGTGCAGTGCCAGCAGAATAATAATCAGGCCGATACAGTAAAGTGCGGCCGCAGTTACCCCGTTTCTAACCCACTGTGTACTCACAATTTTGCCGTGTAAGTCTAACCCGCGATTCACTGTTTTTACTGATCCTTACCGCTTCTTTAACTCGATGCGTATCCCTTTCCGCCTGCGGCACGGCGTGTGCACATGCGACTTCGCTGCCTTGGGTGCCCATATTGGACCTACAGGCATGCATGTATTCATTCTTCGCCGGCGGGGCTGCTGAAACCATTCTCTCTCGACACCCTTCTACTGCTGCTGCTGGGGGCTTGAATGGCCGTGGCCAGGGCAGGTGAGCGGGGGCTGCGGGATAGTTTGGGACTGTGAAATTTCGTGTCTCTCGGCTGGGGCTTGGATTGGGTTGGTTTGGTTTGGGACTGGGCGGCTAAGTGCGAGAAGCATTTTTTTTTTCTTTGATTGGGTTGGTTTTCGACTGGGCGGCTAAGTGCGAGAAGCATTTTTTTTCTGTGGATTGGGTTGGTTTGGGACTGGGCGGCTAAGTGCGAGAAGCATTTTTTTTCTGTGGATTGGGTTGGTTTGGGACTGGGCGGCTAAGTGCGAGAAGCATTTTTTTTCTGTAGGAGAGCCATCCACTTCCTGGTACCTGTCATTTCAAACGTCATTTGAAATGACATTTGAAATGACAGGTACCAGCACACCCAGGATACTGTATAGGCGCTGTATAGCGCCTATACAGTAAAATGGATTGCGCTTCATGGACGCACGTTGGATGTGGGTTGGTCGCGGCTTGCATTTGCATGCCATTTAAATACAGTATCGAGTGGTAGGTGATCCTTACTGTGCGTGCGGCAAACGCGGGTGCGCCGGGCACTAACGCAGCTCTTTCTACTGCACCTTACTGTATCGGCCCGAATGTGAGGTATTTGAAATACCTTGCATTCTTGCTGCGCTAATCCTTTTACTGCGCAGTAAACAGCCTAACACAGCTTAGTGAATGAGCACCGAAACTGTACAGATGGTGCTGAATATTGAACTCCTACTAGTTTCTAATATCGGAATACTTTATTAACAACACCAAGTTATATATATTCCTGAACCTACAAACAATAATGCAGAAATGAGTAAACAGAATATTTATGTGATGTAAAAAGTGGAGGGATTCTAAATTTCACATTTTTGACAGGTGGTTAGTAAATTATGACTGCTAATTTTAGTCCAACATAAAATTGGCTGTGTCTATTGCACACCTGGCAGTTTTTGTCTTTGTAATTCTAAATCTGGGTCTTGAATTTTGTTAGAGGAATGAGCACATTGTTTAATGCAATTGACTTAATTAATTTAATAGATGTTTAACATCATTCTGTTTAAATGTCATCCTTTGCATTATTTTTTTTTTAAATGGCATTTATTCTGCCTCTGTGATTAAACATGCTAATATTTAAATAATAACTTAGAAGTGCTTAAAGCTTATGAAACAATGCTAAGCGTCCCAGCGATAACAACTCTGAAAGCAATACACTGCACTCTTTCCAGTGTGCTAGCTAGCTTCCCTGCTGATTACAAAAGTATTAAACCTGGTGATCATTCAGCTGTGTGATATTGTACTTACCATACCCATGATTTACACATTTATAACGCTAATTAGAACACTAGTAACCTTAAAGATTCTTAAACACAAACTGAGGTGATGTTTAAGCTATTATTACAGCATAGATGTGGTTAATTGTATATGCTAATACATAGCTAAAATATTAAAAAAAACAATTCAAATCTTGAGCTGATCCTATGAATCCACAGCAAGTTCTGTGAACTGTCCCTTGGCCTTTTTATCTGTGTATGTGATGACGTACACAAACAACTCTAAATTAGTGATACAAATGTTGTATTTGATTTCAAGAGGAAGCTCAGTTTGGATTATATTATGGGCTATAGGGTCATTTTTTAGCAGCCTGCAGAACAAAGTTGGCAAATATGTTTTTAAGTTACACTAATTTTCAATGCCAATTAATGTGTATGTTTGCACTCAATTACACCTAACAATTTGTATGGGTATAAATCCAAGGCCTTCCCTTATCCTGCCCCCAGGAACTCCTCAGCTTAGTCCAGGTAAAGTTACATGCATACAGGGCGTGCCCGCATAAGTTTATCTGTATATCAGTTGAACAATTTTGTAATCAGCTATTTCTGCAGGGAAAGCGCTGTTTTACCTATGGAAATGCATTTCACAATTGCCCTCCCTAGAAAACTTGGTGGAGGGGGGGGGGAGAGGGGTGATTTGGTGTATCCTGTTTCTTTTTAATATTATTATTTTCTTCTTTTTTTCATTGCTATAGAATCCATCTTTTCTTGCTCAATGTATTGCCTGGTCTATTTGATAAAAATAAAGTTTGAAAAAACAGAGTGGGATCTGGGATAATTCTATTGTTGAAGTTCTAGACATTAAGGGGTAGAATTTCAAAAAGGATGCGAGATTTTATAACATTCGCGCGCTGGCACACACATGTTATAAAATGCCAGGTCTGCACGCGCAAGGGCGGGGGGAGGGGGGTGTTTCTAATTTTGCAAATACACGCGGCGACGCATCAGGACCTTCCCCAGTTCCATCCCAGTCCGCTCCAATTAAGGAGCGGATTGGGAGGGAACTTCCCAACCCCTTACCCTAACTTCCCTTCCACTTCCCCATTCCTGCTCTCTCCCTATCCCTATCCTAGCTACCCCTATTTGTTTTATTTTACCTTTTGCTCCTGCCAAGGAGCAGGAGCAAGTTGTGCGCGCCAGCACAGCAGCAAATGGCCACTGTACTGGGCGCCTCTAGCGCCACCCCTACACCACCCTGCCCAGAAAACACCCCCCGGCCTGCCCCTTTCAGGAAGGTCAGTGCTTATGCGCATACCCGCCTTTATGCGGGTGGCCGGGCCTCTTTTAAAATTGGCTTGGCGCGCGCTGGGCCCGGCCACCCGCGTAAAGGCCGGATTTTACACATTTCCTTCTGAAAATCCACCCTTAAGTATTTTAAAGCCTCTCTCATAATATTTTTGGGCATAGCTCTTTTTTAATAAACTCATTGTCATTGAGAATGTAGACACTGTATATAACCAAATTACCTATAGATGGAAAGGTTAATATATATTTTCATAAGAGATATTGCAGAAGAAGTACTGGGAAAAGGTTTGCCTTTTGGAGAAAGACTGGTTGAATTGATGGAGGGATCAGAAAACCGGTGACTGCAAATATATGCACAAATAAGTATTTTCAAAACAGTTTGCATGTATATTTTATAAAATGCTTCTGCATATAAATTGGAGTTATTACGTATACATATATTTTTTACGTGTCTAAAATAAACATGTGCATGTTTATAAAATAAATAGAGAAAATGTTTTCTTGAATTGAAAATATTTGCACATACTGGATTATACATGCATACTTTCAGAGTAGAAATTCGCACATTTTATGACTTTGCAGCTCCCATAACACAGTTCATAAAATACTAGGCATCTGCATTCATTGCTGCATTCATTTAATTTGTTTCGGCAGGACATGCATATTTCATGAATGAATAATGGGTGCAGGAATTGGATGGTTTGCACGTATGTACTCGTAAATAGATGTATGTACATACCATCCATTTTGCATGCCTACTATCCATTCAAGAGATATGTGCATATTGCCAAAATGAATGAAACAAATGGAGCAACAAATGCACATCCCTATAAAATACTACTATTAATCTCTGCATCGCCACTTATGGCACAGTGGTAAATGCTGTACCAAGAACAGTTTGACAGTTAGTTTCAAAGGGACTAAAACAGTATGAGGTGATCATATCTGATGATATTAAAGTAGTGAAACAGGTAGACAAGATGATGGCAAAAGCCAGAAAAATGCTTTGTTTCCTGGAGAGAGGAATAGCCAGCAAGAAAAAGGATGTGCCCTGAATAAGTCTTTGGTGCTACCTCATTTGGAGTATTGCATACATTTCTAGAGATCACGCCTTCAAAACATATGAATCAGTCAGTCTAGACAACAGCTACTAAAATGGTCAATGGTCTACATCAAGAAGTATATAGGGACATAATTAAAGATCTAAATATGTATACCCTGGAGTAAAGGAGAGAAAAGGGAGACATGTAGAGATATTTAAATACCTCGAAGAAGTAAAGCAGGAAGTTTCAAATGAAAGGCCTAGAAACATGGGGTCAAGGGATGAAGGTGATAGGGAATAGACTCAGGAGTATTCTCAGGAAATATTTATTTACAGAAACGTGGAACAGCTTCCCTATGGAGGTGGCAGAGACAGGGACAGTATCACATTTTAAGAAAACATGGGACAAGTACAGAGGATCTCTGAGGGATAAAATGGACTGTAAAGCTAAGCAGGAGATGTAGATAGGCAGATTGATGGGTCACATTGTCTTTATCTGCCACCATATTCTGTATTTCAATGGTAAATTCAGCCATTGAACAATATAGTAGAAAATATTAA
Source organism: Rhinatrema bivittatum (assembly GCF_901001135.1). NCBI lineage: Eukaryota > Metazoa > Chordata > Amphibia > Gymnophiona > Rhinatrematidae > Rhinatrema > Rhinatrema bivittatum. The sequence goes on along the minus strand of NC_042615.1, from coordinate 322,838,342 downwards.
TCCTTATTAAACTTAAAGAGCAGATTAATAACTGACAAAAGATTATACTTTCTTTGGAAGTTACTTTTTTTATTATCTGTGAACAATATGTTTTTGCTGTGGAACAAAACAGTCAGTTTTCAATTTCCTATTGAATCAGTTCCTAAAAGGAGGGAGATCTGATGACATCATCTGGTTGATTAGTGCTGCTATCTTTTCTGTTGAAAAGTGTCTATGTTGGTGAAAGAAACGGAAAAATGATAACATGCACATACTCATGTATTGTGAGTCTGTGTTGGTTTGATTGGAGAAGACAGAAATTGAATGTAAAAGAGTGTTATTGACAGTGCTTCTGTAAGATTTGCAAGTGGGTTTTATTGGCAGCCATGTTGGCAGGATGCCAGGCGGCCTGACTAATTTATTTTGTATTAAGAATGTAGAATTTCAGCATGATGGCACTTCATTCATCACATACTAAACTGTATGAAACACTGCTTAAGAATGTTTGAGAAGTACATGGCCCCTAAAAGGTGCTAGCTGGAGCAATTGAGTTGGCAAAATGCATGACATGACTAGCACTGGAAATTAGTTAAACACTTCTGAGTGTTATAAAAATAAATAGGGAACTAGTTGCATATTCATATAGCAATTATGTTCTTTAGGCTGTTGTTTTGCTTGGCTCAATTCTTTACACATGCATTTTTCCTGTTCATACCTCACCCATACATAAAACAATATAAAAACATCTTTTTATGAGCATGATATCCCATGATTTTTTGCATTTTCCATCTACAGTAAAATGTAATCTGTGTATTATTATTTTGTTTCTTTTTTTAAGTGTAGGGATAACTCTTTTTTTGTATTGTTTCTCAAGCTGTATTTCTTCCTTTACAGTCGATGTAGCATTGCAGTTGGGTGGTTCTTTTTTTTTTAACAGGCACCTTTTATGTATTTATTTATTTTTGAATCCTTATTCATTTGAATAAATAAAACATATTCTCAATTTATTTTATCTTGATTTTTAAAATATGTTCACATTCTTTTTTTTTTTTTTTTTTAGAATCTTTTTATTGGGTCTACAGAGAGGAGCATCAACAGACAGTCATTTGTAACAAACACTGATTAACAATAACAATCAATAACTACTGTCCATGATAACCCTCTGGGGCCCTCTTTTATCTTTATACAAAGCAACTCAAGAAAACAAATATGTTTCAATAACAAAATACAATCGGATCACACCCATTCACTCATTCACACCTAGACTGATCCCACACCTAAGAACCCCAACAGCCCCCTCATTCCTCACTGTTAAAGCTTACAAAGCACTTTTCCCCCACAAACAAAAGTAGCCCTTCATCCATCTTAATTGTTTGGGAGCCAATGTTTCCTTTTTTACGTAGAAGTTCCAGTTCTGCCGATTGTCTTAGCGTGGCCATCCATTCTCTCACATGAGGTATAGTGTCTACATTTCAATATAACAGAATTAGCTTTTTCACCAGTGTCAGAGAAACAATAAGGAATTGTTTCCCACCCACTGGTAGACAAACATTCTTGACAAAGATATGCAAAACCAAAATTGTTCCTGACCATGGGATCTTGCAATTTAAAATATTGTCTAAAAACCCACACACCTGCCTCCAATAGTTTTGCATTATTGCACATCCAGTAAACGTGTGACATAATGTTCCAGTCTGCACATTGCATTTTAATCAGAGTTCGTAATCCCAGAGATTCATACATTTCCCTGCATGACGTGTTAGATATATTCTATATATACATTTATACTGTATTTCATGTAAGTTGGCGGGGTGGAGATGCCTATAAATGCTTTAAAAGGCTACTTTTAAATCAGGTTCTGTGACTACCAAGCCCAAGTCTTCAGACCACTTGGTCGCCAGACCAAACAGATGACCTTTAGCCAGAGTGGTTTGAAGATGATTGGCCCATATCACAATTTTGTTAGATTTGGGAGTGGTGTCAAAGAATGAGTTCTCGTCATCTGTGAGTGCAATTAATCCTAAATCTCCCTTGGCCAACTGAACACAGTAGTGTCTGGCCTTCAGGTAAGTGAAAAACTGTTGACATGGGAAATCCCATTCCTCTTGCAATTGTGGAAAGGAGAATACAGTCATGGAATCCTTATCTACCCACTGAAGGACTGCACGAAAACCATTTGATTCCTAGTCAGAAAAAACACACGAGTCCATCCCTGGAGGAAAATCTGGGTTCATCACCATGGTTAAAAAGGGGGATGTTGCCAGGGAGCAGCTTATGCATTTCTGCCACCATAACCAGGACTTTTGCAGCGCTTTTAACCAGGGATGGGGTAGAACCAGAGATACCAACCTGAAACCAGACATGTGTAATAGATTAATAGGGTAAAATGGTGCAAGAATGTCTTTCATTAGTTCCTTGGTCTCAAATTTATTGTTGCCCGCCACCCAGTCCTGAATGTGTCTCATCAAACAAGCAACATTGTATATCCATAGATCTGGGACTCCCAGCCCTCTTTCTAGTTTACCCAAGTGAAGGGTGTCCAATTTGATGCATACCCTTTTACTTTCCCAGATAAAAGAGACCAAAATAGAGTGAAAGACACGCAGGTCTTTGTCTTTGATCCAAATAGGTAACATTTGTATACAATATACAATTTTGGAAAGTATGACCATTTTTATTAGAGCTCAGTGTCCCATCGGTGACAATGGGGGGACCCCCTCCACTTCTGCAAGAGTGATTTAATTGTGTCTAGTATCCCCAAAAAATTACTTGCATATATGTCCTCATCCCTACCTGTAAGCTTAATGCCCAGGTATGCCAAACCCGTTGGGACCCAAGAAAAAGGGGAAGGTTCACTGCTAAGTACTTGGAAAAGAGGGATCTAGGGGGAGAGCTAAGGATTTATCATAGTTGATCTTGAGACCAGCGAAAGACCCCAAATCCTCAAAAATATCTAGTATAGTATATAGACAGTCTGTGGGGTTATGCATAAAAAACATCATATTATCAGCAAAAAGTGCTAACTTTACTCTTTTATTACAAATGGCAATACCTTGAAAAATGTCTAGCTGATGCAATCATATGGCCAGAGGTTCCAAGGATAATATAAAAGTAATGGGGACAATGGGCATCCCTGCCTAGTTCCACGCTCTAAGGAGAATGGGGACGACAACAATCCATTTACCAAGAGTTGTACATGTAGTTGCTGATATAATAGCTGTACCCATTGGAGAAACGTCTGGCCAAACCCATACTGTTGTAAAATCCAAAACACATATGGCCACTCCACATGATCAAAAGCATCTGATCTCATCCTTGAGCCCTAGAAGATTGAAGTGCCAAGATAGCCTTCAGAAAATTATTGTTAGCCATCCTGCCCTTAACAAATCCAGTTTGATCTGGGGATACCAAAGATTGAACTACTTTATTTAATCGTATAGTGAGTACTGCAGCAAGGATTTTAGCATCTTGGTTTAAAAGCGAGATCAGATGGTAAGCATCTGGAGAGCTCAAATCCTTGCCCAGTTTAGGCATTAGGATCAATGTAGCCAAATTTTGACCCTCCCCAAAGGAGCCACTGATTTGTGCCGCATAAAATATAGTGGGGTAGATTTTCAAAGGGGTACGTGCGTACCCCCCGAAAACCTACCCCAAACCCCACCTGCGCTCACCGAGCCTATTTTGCATAGGCTCGGCGGCGCGCGCAAGCCCCGGGGCTTGCATGGAGGGGCTTGTCGTGGGCGTGTCAGGGGGCATTCCGCGAGTGATGCGGCGTTTCGGGGGCGGGCCCAGGGGCATGGCACCGGCCCAGGGGCGTGGTCGAGGCCTCCGGATCATCCCCCGGGTCGGATGATGGCGTGCCAGCAGCCCGCTGGCGCGCACAGATTTACGCCTGCTTTCCGCAGGCATAAATCTGCCAACAAAGGTGGGAGGGGGGTTTAGATAGGGCCGGGGGGGTGGGGTTAGGTAGGGGAAGGGAGGGGAAGGTGAGGGGAGGCGGAAGGAAAGTTCCCTCTGAGGCCGCTCCAATTTCAGAGCGGCCTCGGAGGGAACAGGCAGCGCGTGCTGGGCTCGGCGCACTCAGGTTGCACAAATGTGCACCCCCTTGCGCGCGCCAACCCCGGATTGTATAAGATATGTGCGGCTACCCGCGTATCTTATAAAATCCAGCGTACTTTTGTTCGCGCCTGGTGCACGAACAAAAGTACGCCCGCGCGTACATTTATAAAATCTACCCCAGCATGCATGGGAGGTACAACTTTATCCCCCAAAGGTCTGTAGAACTCTGGGCCTAGTTCATTAGGGCCAGGTGCTTTAATTAAACAAAGTTGTCTGATAACACTAAGGAGCTCTGCTTCCAAAAGTGGGGAGTCCATCATCTCTTTAACCTCATTGGACAAATATGGTAAGAGCAACCCATCAAAAAAATGCTGTCTGTGTTATACAGAAGGGGCTCCAGCTTTGTATAGGTCCAGGAAATTTGACGTGCATTGTGTACCAATTTTGTAATTAAAGTGTGAGGGCCTCTGGCAGTTTTAACCAGTCTGGCTAAAATTTTACCCAATTTATTCCCCCATTGGTAAAGTTTGTATTTATTTTCAGTTTAAGTATGTTTTTATTAAGAGGCAACACACATATCAATTGGACATCTTACATAATATAAAAAGATATAACAAATATGCACAATAGTCAATTCAATGAACAAAGCTCAAGTGTGTCCCTCATAGTATATTGTATAAAAATGATAAAACAAAACATAAAAAGTAGAAAAAGAGAAGAAAGAAAAGAGTGGAAAAAGAGAAAGAAACAAATCACCGTAGCTGAAGGTAGGAGGAAGAACCAACTACCATGGACATTAGGACTATATGCGACTTGAAAATGATAATGGATGTACTAAGGCTACCCAGCTACCATATTTAACATGGAAAGGTAGTCATCAACCGGCTTCCACACCTGACACCAGGATGCAAGCCTATGAAATTTGAGAGCCATAGCCTTCTCATATTTAATATAAAGGCATATGGAGTTCCACCACATATGTTCGGAAAGGGAGTTGCTATTCTTCCAGTTGGTCATGACATTATGCAAGGCAACCAATAACAAAAAATCTAACAATTTGCTGTGAGCATTAGTTAGATGGATGGAAGGATCATTACTTCGCAAAATGACCAAGGAAAAGGTCAAAGGACATGTAAGCGATAAAATGTCTGAAATGATAGACCAGATTTGTCTCCAGAATTTGTGCACTATGGGGCAAGAATACAACATATGAGTAAGTGAACCATTGCCTTCTTGACATGACCAACAAGCGTGAGATTGTGCTAATCCAGCCCTGTGTAATTTCCACGGAGTCCACACTGCTCTATGCATAATAAAATAAGCCGTCTGAGTTAAGCTCGAGGAGAGCGAGATTCGTATCGATTTCTGCCAAAGGTATTGCCATTGACTGGGGAGTAATTGTGTGTGAAGAGTAGTCATCCAATATGATTGTACCCCAGTAGAGGATGTCTGCACTACACAGCTCTTAATGTGTCTGTACAGCCTGGATGCAAGATGGCCCCGATCCCCATACAATGAAAAAAAGGACAGTAAAGCAGGTTCAGCTTGCGAGGAGAGAGCCGAGGTAGAAATATCTTGAAAAACGTGCTGTAATTGCAGCCAAGCATAATATTGAGATGTGGGTAAACCAAATCTAATGCGCAACTGGTCAAAGGGGAGTAATTTATTATTCTGAAAGATGGATGTCAAAAACCACAACCCACACCTTTGCCATGCTGGCCAGTTGATGGTATGATTATCTATTTTTATTTTGGGGTTATGCCAAAGCGGAGCATAAATTGAGTCAGTCCAAGGAGGCAAAGTAGGGGATCGCATCTTATCAAATTCTATCATCGCTCTATGTAAGGACCTTATTATAGGATTAAGTTTAACAGAATATGACAATGGAACTCCTGGAAAATATTTCATGGGAGCAGGAGATATTAACACCCGTTCTATAGAAAGCCATCTAGGGGGAACAGATGAAGGACTGTCAATATTAAAATAGTGAGAACCTTGTTGTAACATGTAGGCTTGGTGATAAGTGTAAAAATCAGGGAAATTTACACCTCCATGTGTATTAGCTAGCTTCAATTTAGATAATGCTATTCTGGGGGGTTTATCTTTCCAAAGAAATCTGGTAAGCAGGCGGTCAATCTGTTTATAGAAGTTACTAGAGAAAAATATGGGAACCATAGATAGTATATACATAATCCGTGGGGCAAGAACCATTTTAATAGAGTCTAGTCTCCCCCACCAAGTCAAATGCAAAGGGGACCATGCTATCAATGCGTCACGAAGTGTTTGAATGGTGGTTTCCTCGCAATGAGTAACAGTTAAATTAGAATCCATTTGAAAACGGATACCTAAATATTTAAGCCCACTCTTAACAGTTTGTATAGGAAGTTGAGCCAATTTTAATAGGGCACCTTGGGAATTTAAAGGGAGCAGCTCAGTCTTATGCCAATTAATCTTGTAACCAGAAATGAGAGAATAGCTGGAAATAAGAGCAAATAGGGAGGGGAGGGACATCTCAGGATTAGTAAGAAATAGGAGAACATCGTCTGCATAAGCTGATAGTTTAAACATTTCACCTCCTAACTCAAATCCTTGTACATTTGTTGCTTGTCTAATGGATAGTAATAGTGGTTCCAAAGCCAGGTTAAAAAGAAGGGGAGACAGAGGGCAACCTTGGCGGGTACCTCTGTGTAAAAGAAAAGGCGTAGATGAGTGAGTGTTGATAAAAAGAAAAGCCGTGGGAGAGGTATATAAAGTTTGAACCCAGGAGAGAAAAGTTGGGCCAAAGCCAAACCACTGGAGAGTAGCCCAAAGAAAAGGCCATTCGACACGATCGAATGCCTTTTCTGCATCTAATGATACGGCCAGTGCCGGGGTTGTCAATGTGGGTGCTTGTTCTAATATATGAAAAAACATGCGAGAATTGTTAGCTATCAACCGACCTTTTACAAATCCAGATTGATCCGGATGTACAATAGAGGGCAGGACTTTGGATAAACGAATCGCTAGGAGTTTAGCAAAAATTTTGTAATCTGCATTCAATAGCGATATTGGTCGATAGTTAGAGATAACCGAGGGGTCCCTTCCCGGCTTTGGAAGAACTATGATACATGCCTCAGTAAAGCTAGTAAGACCATCTGGAGAAGAGAGAATCGAAGAAAAATAGTGATGTAAATGAGGAGCAATCATTGATTTAAACGCATGGTAAAAGTCAGAAGAAAGTCCATCCGGCCCCGGGGCTTTACCGCTGGAGAGCGATGTAATAGCTGCAGAAACTTCCTCAATAGTGAAAGGCATTTCCAGTGAGGAGATTTGAGATGATGTAAGAGCTGGATGGGAAATGTTCGCCAGGAACTTCTGAATAGATTCCGCTGAGGAGTCGGCTTCCGATTGGTAGAGAGTATCATAAAAAGATCGAAATTCGTGTAGGATATCTGCATCGGATGTCAGAGGCGCCTTGGAGGTAGACAGCACCATGTCTATGCGTTTCCTCTCCTGGCGTTTCTTAAGATATGAGGCTAGGAGATGTCCGCACTTGTTATTTTCAGCATAGTAGGTCGCTTTTGTGCGACTCAGGTGGAGTTGAACTTGAGAACTTAAATGTTGATTGTAGCTATATCGTGCTCTTAACAAAGCCGTAAGGGTGGTCAGAGTTGGATCCTCAATATGTTTGTGTTCAAGTCGTTCCACTTCTTGCTGAAGTGCAGATAAAGTAGCTTGATAGGATTTTCTGAGACTGATAGAATGACTGATTATGGAGCCTCTAATCGTAGCCTTGAAAGCTTGCCATAAGGTAGCTGGAGACACATCTGGGGTAGAATTGAATCGAAAATATTCTTCGATATGGCCTTGAATTTTAGAAATAAAGGAAGTGTCAGACAAGAGTGAAGAATTGAAACGCCAGCGATGCTCTGTAGGGACTGGAGAAAGAAGTTTAAATGTAAGTTGAATCGCAGCATGGTCAGAGATCAGAATGGGATGAATGGAGGCTGCTTTTAATGCAGGGACAAGCTGTTTCGAGATTAGGAAAAAATCTATCCTTGAATAAACGTTGTGAGGTGCAGAAAAAAAGGTATAGTCTTTAGTCGTGGGATGCAGTAAACGCCACGGGTCTGATAAGCCATGTGAGTGTAGTAATGATAATAAAAGTTTGCTGGATCTAGAATTCGTCGGCTTCAATTTTGTAGTCCGGTCTAGAAAGGGATCTAAAACCTGATTAAAGTCCCCTCCTATTATAATAGGTGCTAGAGGCATATTAAGCAGTTGAGTGAACAGCTGATGAAAAAAATCCGGGGTATCTGCATTAGGCGCATATAGGTTTAACACAGTATATTTATGCTGTGCTATCTGTATCTGAAGCATAGTCCATCGGCCCTCACAGTCTGCAGAGCTGTGTAGGATTTGTGCGTCCAATCTCTTATGTATAAGGATAGCAGTGCCCCTTTTCTTATGAATAGCGGGACTATAGAGGACTTGGCCCACCCATTGTTGTTTGAGTTTGCTTGACTCCAAAGAAGTAAGGTGAGTCTCTTGGAGGAGCGCGATGTCAGCATGGAGTGATTGTAAATAGGTCAGGATTTTTTTCCTTTTGATCTGGTGTGTAAAGCCGTTGACGTTCAGAGAGATGACAGTAATCTCATTAATGTTAGTCGCCATGAGATAAGTTGGAATCTTCGCGTTAGGTAGCAGGGGAGCCAGGTCAAATAGTCTGGTGATACTGGCGATAATTGCAAGGTGAAGAGAGAAAGAACATTAGAAAAAGTCCAGAAAAGTCGTCCAGAAAAAGAAAAATAAACAAAAATGACCAGCCCAAAAAAGACTGATAACAAAGCCATACAGGCTATTAGTTGCATATGAGCCTCTCGTAGTGCCAGAGGTCCCAATAACCAATCAGTTTCCTCCAGACTTATGACGACAAATAATCTGGTTTAAACCCCCTTGTTAGGTGGGAGATGTTTCAGGAAAAATAAAATAGAAAAAGGATATATAAAAGTCGACATTTCCCAAAACACAGAATCAAAAAAAATTAAAAGAAACAACTACCTCCGGCTACTCTCTGAAAATGAGAGTGAAGTTAGCATATAAAGGGTTCTCAAAGAAAGTAGCTGAACTCCGACTTTTGCGGAGAGTAATATATACAACCAAAAAGAGCCGGTATACAAAAGCTGCGTTCAGCAGCGCATGTAGAAAAACGGATACCAATTTGTAACTATAACCTTTTCAAGTTACCATTTCTGAGGGTTGGTCCTGGGTGCGTAGAAAGTCTTCTAGCGCAGCTGGACTGTGAAAAATTTGTGTGTGGTTGCGGTAGGTGATTTTCATTTGGGCCGGATATAGTAGGCCATATTGTGCACCCATATTTCTGAGACGGGGCCTAAGCGCAAGAAAACCTTTCCGTTTAGCTGCAGTGGCTTTAGCGAAATCTGGGACAAAAAGAATTGTGTTACCTTTATAATTAATAGGCGCTTGATTTTTCGCCGCTGTGAGTATGAGCAGAGTATGCGGGTGTCGCAGCACTTTAAATATGAGAGGCCTTGGACGAGTGGCATCTCGTAGCGGCCTAGTTGGGATCCTATGCGCCCTTTCAATTTCAAAGGGCTTGTCGAATTTTAGCTTAAGACACGCCGGGATAAGTTGCTGTAAAAAGGCTATAGCGTCGTTGCCTTCAGTGCCTTCCGGCACTCCCAGTATCCGCAAGTTGTTTCTTCTATTTCGATTAGATAGGTCTTCTATTTCTGCTTGCATTTGCTCCATATCTTGTCGAAGTTTAGGGATAGTCGAGGTCGTAAGCAGCAAAGAAGAAGTCTGAGCTTCCACGTCATCCAGCCGGATCTGAAAGTGTGCCATTTGCTGAGAGACAGCTTGCAAATCAGATCTTATGGCTGTGGTTGCATCCGTATTAAGCTGGAGCATTTCTTTTAATTGCTTAAGCTCGACGAGAACAAGTTCAGCAGACGCAATACTTTTTTGCGTGGCGAGTTTCTCCGGTGTTGGGGGATCCAGTTTGGCACGTTTTGAGCCCGAAACCGCTGCGAACGCTGCTTCAATTTTCCCCGATTTGGGTACAGACATGTCGGCTTATTCGCATTCGTCCGCAATACCAAAAAATAAAGAAGGTAAAAGGGGATTATTCCAAGAATGCTAGCGAAGTCTGGTGGAGCGCGATGGTTAAGCGGCCATCTTGGTCGCTGCTCGAGAGCGCCCCCCCTAAAGTTTGTATTTATAATAAAATAAGTTTTGTTGGGCTTTTTGGATTAATAGCTCATTTAATTCCCTCCAAACTGCCAATAGCTCTTCTCTAGTTGAATAGGAAAGATCATTTACATGCTGCTACTTCAAAGACTGAAGGCATTTTGTGAGCTCCATTAAGGCCCTATTGCGTTTTACCCTGACACCCATAGAGTAGTCTATAATATGACCCCTCATGACTGCCTTGGCTATATCCCAAAAGGTAATATCACTAACACCTGAATTGGCATTGAGTTCTAGATATTCATCCCATTTCTGTTGTAAAAAGCGACAAAAACATTGATCATTTTACAGTCAAGGAGCCATTCTCCATTGCAGCCTTCTCTGTGAAAGTTGGACACCAAGGAGTGATGTAATGACTATGTCATGTTCTGAAAAGGACACCGATGCTATAGTGCTATCTTCTAGTCTGGAAATCAAGGATTCTAACATCAAAATATAATCAAGCCTGGTATACATATTATGGACATGCGAGAAATGAGAAAACTCCTCACTATCTGGGTTCTTAATGCACCGTAGTTCTTGGCATAAGAAAGCAGCTCCAATACTAGCTTGGTTGTGACTCGGTTCTTAACAGGTTGACAGTCGACTCTGGGGTTATCGGTAATGTTTATTTTTTTTTTTATAATTTTATTTTTATAGCAATTTAACATAATTAAGAAGAAGAATCTTGCATCAGAAAAATGAAGTTCACAAAATATCAAATAGAAATACAAACATCATCTGCAGATCATTTGAGAAATACCCCTTCAACTCCACATAATGCAAGGAAAAGTAGGGGAGACATAGAAAAATAGAGTGGAAATATCCAAGATAAAAATAAAGAAACACTGAGAAACCCCAGTTACTTTATATTTTCCGGGGGTACTTAAGATGAAACGCCCAAGAGCACTTTAAGTTGGTCTGGTTCAAAGAACACATAATTAGCATTGTTATACTTAACCAAACATTTACAGGGGGTCTTATCTAAAGGAGGGTACATAAAGTACCCCCCTTTAGATAAGACCTCATGTTGAAGGGTACGAAATTTTCTCCGGCACATCTGTGTACACTTAGTGAGATCTGGATACACCCAGATTTTTTGCCCTTAGAACGTTAATGAACGTGATTGAAAGAAAAATCTTAACACATTGTCCCTATCAGATGAAAAGGCAAATGTGACTAGAAGTGTCCCTCTTTGTGCAATTTCCATCTCTTGGGAATTTTGAATCAGTTCAGACAGATTCATTGATGATTCCAAAAGAGGATTTTCTTCTTTACTTTCTCCAGACTGAATGTGGCCCTTAACTTGTGGTAGATAATATGCCTTTACAATCACCGGCAACAGGCAGCTGGGATTTTTAGAACCTGAGACATATAGTTCTTTAAAAGTTCGACTAGAGCCAGTTGTTTGATTATTGGAAAATTAAGTACTCTCAAATTCAACACGCGGATGGAATTTTCAATGTTCTCAATTTTCCTTGAAACTTCCCCCTCTGTCTGTATTAAATGTTGCTGAATCTTCTCCACTGCCTTTACTCGAGAGTCCAAACTCAATATTTTCCCCTCTTGATTTGTTAATGCATGAGTATTCATTTTAAGAGCATTATTAGTTTCAACCACAACTTCAGATAGTGACGATATTGAGGTTTCCAGTCTCACTATAGCGTTCCACAGCGCATCTAAAGTAATAATGGCTGGTTTAACAACTTTAATTTTATCATCCTGGGCCTTGGAGCTTTCTTTGAGTCTCGCATGATGACCATCCCAGAGCCAGAAGGAAGCGGTGTTCTTGCATCTACAGGGGTAGATGCAAGAACACCGCATCTAACGGGCATCCCATCCATTGCCTGTAATTCAGGCATCATCACTGGTAATATTTCATATCCCCCTTCTGTCTTTTGCTGTTCTTTCTGCTCTGGCACACTCTCTTGGGGGTCTTCCAGTCTTATTCCTGGCTTTACATGCCAGGACCCAGAGAAGACGGCGTCATCGGCGCTCCCGGACTCAGGGAGTTAATGCTGGGGGCAAGCTGAAGCACTCTGTAGGGGTGTGCATTCGTTTTGAACGCATATGTAAAACGCAACTTTTTTTTTTTAACTTAAAAAAGTGATGAGGCGCAACTATCGCGATTTCCAACTTATTCAAATGTTGAATAAGTTGGAAATCGCGATAGTTGATCCTAAATAAACACTTAAACCCCCCACACTCCTGACCCCCCAAGACTTACCAAAACTCCCTGGTGGTCCAACGGGTGGTCTGGGAGCGGAGGCGCGGTGGACCACGTGATGTCCGCGTCACGTCGGAGTGACGCGGACGTCACGTGGTCCACCACGCCTCCGCTCCCGGACCCCTCGTTGGACCCAACCGGAACTTTTGGCCAGCTTGGGGGGGTCAGGAGGCCCCTCCCCCTCCCAGCCGAAATCGATCGTTAAGACAATCAAGGACACGATTCACATCTCTACTGTCTATCCTTGATAGCACCAGAATCATTAGAACATTTCTCAGGATCTGCCATCTTGGGCTATGTAGAACGCTGCATTTTGGTGAGTCAAATAGAAGACTGGTGGAGAGGAGAAAAAATTAAAGACTGCATCTGCCACAGGAAAAATTAAAAATGCCAAGCCTGCTCTTAGACTCCCAAAAGAAAAGTTTCCAGTTCATCCTTCATCGTCAATGTGTGGCTTGTGCCTTGAACCGTGACTCGTACCTTAGTGGGATATTGAAGGGCAAAACAAATGCTTTTGTTGTAGAGTTGTGTGCAATAAGGGACATTACTTTTCTGGTTGCCAACACGTGAGCTGAAAAATCCGGAAGTAATATAATTTTTTCCCCTCATAAAGCAGCTCCTTCCATTGCTTATAGCTTGCCAGAATTTTGGTTTTGTTGAGTAAGTTAAGGTATCTTGCGATAGCCTGCCTAGGTCTCTGATTATCCAGCAGTGGCCCCAAGCTGTGCACTCGCTCAATGATAGCCTACCAGTGTTTGCCACCTCTAGGGCCTGTGGCAGCCACGTCAAAAACAAAGCTAGCAACGCTTCTCCCTGAAGATATTCAGGGAGTCCCACCACCTGTATGTTATTCCTATGGCTCCTGTTTTCGAGCTCATTGAGCTTGTTTTTGAGGTCGGTGTTCTGTTTTCGAAGCACTGCCAGAGTGTCCTCAGTGCCATCTTGTTGCGCTTCTTGCTGGGCAATTCTAGCTTCCACGGCTGCTTGCTACAAATGATGTTGCTCCATTTTTTCGTGAAGCTCACCTAGGGAGGATTGCAATTTCTGCAACTGGTCATTCAGAACCACAGTAACAGCTTTGGTGAGAGATTTGTGGGTTGCCTCTAAAACGCCATCGGGTGGGGTGCCATTTTATCATTGTGTGCTGCAGGCTTCTCTGCCATCATCTTCCGCGCTCTGTAAGTCATTAATGGCTGAAAAGAAGAAATCCAGTCACGATCAATAGGTGCAATAGTGTTAGTCCCAATGCAGCAATTTGGTCACAATAGCCCAGAAAAATATGGTATATTGATGTGAGTTTCCGAGGAGCCAAAAGGACCAATCTCCATTCAGCAGTGCATCATCACCGGAAATCCTATATTCACATTCTAAAATGCAAGATTAGCATTCCAGGAAACCTGGAGATTAATAACTAATCATTGGCACAATGAATACTGGGAAAAAATGTAGACATTTGCCTTTCTGAGCTGATGACTCCAGTAACTTAGATTACCATATCTATAAAACTTTTCCACCCTGACATGAAAATGTTCTATAGACCCTGGATTCTAATACCTCCTAGCACTGTACATATATTTACTCCATGAATTATTAAAGAACATATCTGAGAAATGGTGAAGTGGGCAAAGCAGTACTTTACTACTACTACTACAAATTTATATTAGCTATCTAAACATCTCTCCCAGTGGACTTATACCTTTTGGACTAAAATCTTATTAAATTCCAAGGACTAAACATCAGAGCCTAAGGTTTGTAATAATTTGGCCTCTAATATTTTGCAATATCTCCTGCATTTGAAAAGGGTGATTCAAAGAAAGTCATTTTGCAGTGTTGGTTATGAGAAGACCTACCAACAGTAAACCAGTGGAGAAACTAGTTATATACTACGTGTATGTTTGAAAAACAGGTAAAAAAAAAAAAAAAAGCTGACCTATTATGGAAAAGGAAAATATTTTTGCAAATATGGGAAGTATATATATATACAATTGTTGCCTCCTAAAGTGTATAGTAATATTCTTAATGACAGAGACTGGTCCAGGTACTTAAGTTAAATATCTATACCAGATGATAATGGTTTAGAGGTAATATAACCCTGCAGGGGGGGAGAGGAGGGTTCTGTTGTTTATAGAGATGCTGAGTCTTCTACATGGGGTGTAATGGTCAGAACTCACCATTGTATCCTATATCTTCAGTGTAATGTTGAATATGTTTGTTTTTCTTGTTACAAATTTAATAAAAATGATTTAAACATAAAAATTCTATAGTGCTATTCAGCATACAGGTCAAGAGACTTGGGGGAGTTACATATAGTAAGACAATGGATAAAATTAGTTAATGAGGTGGAAAGCAGACAATTAGGCTTAAGATTTAAAAGGAGCCTCAAAAAGGTAGGTTTTTAGATGTGATTTAAACAAGGTGAAAGAGGGATAAAGACGCATCAGCTCAAGAAGTCTATTCTAAGAACATGGTGTAGCCAAGTGGAAAGCAAAGTCAGGAATTGGTGGTAGAGGAGAAAGGCACAGATAGGAGTTATTTGTCTGATAAAGGGAGTACATGAGGAGGGGTATAGCGAGAGAGATAAGAAAGTAGAGGTAGTGAGGGGCTGCAGAGTAAAGGTTTTTGAAGGTGAGTAAAAGGAGCTTCAACTGTATGTAGGAATGGATAAGGAGACAATGCAGTGAATTCAGTAGAGGGGCTATATGGGTGTAGTTACTTTGGTGAAAGATAAGTCATGCAGCTGAAGTTTGGGTATATTGTAGTGGAGAAAGATGGTGAACTGAGACTACTGTGAGGAACAGGTTGCAATAGTCTAAGCAGGAAGAGATGAGAGAGTAGATAAGGGTTCTCATAGTGTAAACAGAAAGGAAGGGACATATTTTAGCAATGTTATAGGGAAAGAAATGGCACATTTTAGCTGAGTTTTGGATATGTGTTGAAAAGAAGAGAGAAGAGTCGAAGATGATTCCTAGGATATGAGCTGAGGGTCTGGGAGGATGACCATGTTATCTACAGAAATAAAGGAGAAAGGGAGGAAGTTGGCATAAGGGGAAAGACAAGGAGCTGTGTCTTGGCCATGTGGAATTTAAGGTCGCAGTGGGACATCCAGGCAGCAATGTCAGACAAGCAGGTCCAGATCTGGGACTGTCTTTCTGGTGAAATTTCTTGTGTAGAGAAGTAAATTTGGAAGTCATCAGTATAAAAATGGTTGTGCGAGGAGAGGGTCCTGAAAAGAACCCTGTGGCACACCAGTTGATAGTGGGATGGCAGTAGAAGAGGATCTGCCAGAGGAAACACTAAAAGTGTGATGAGAGAGGTAATAAGAAAACCAAGACAGGACAGAGTCCTGGAACCCAAGTGAGGACAAAGCATCAAGGAGCAGGTGGTAAAGAGTGAAAAGTAGCAGATAGATCAAGGAGAATATTGCTTCTTATTGGTCTCCCAGTGAGCCATCTTTCTCCACATTACTATGAATATTTAGAATGATTAAAAGAAAAGCAAGTACACAATGTAGCAGTTCAAAGCAATGATTTCCTTCTACTTCATATTTAACAGAATTTTTAACAAATAAATCGACTGAGAAATGTCTTGAATTAAAAGAATGAAAAAGAGTGGTAGGGAATCTGGGTTTAGAGATGCATGATCCTTTGTGCTGTAAGGATCATGCTTAGGCAATGAGTGAATGGAAATGGAGAGATGCAAAGAATGCCTGGATTCCCTTCTTTAAAACAGTCATTTTTTTCTCATTGGAGAAGATACTATTTGATGTATTAGATACAGATCTATTCTGAAAAGATGTGTGAATCATTCTTTTGTAATATCAGAGCCTGAACCTAGCAAAACAATTGAATTTGTGTCCTTTTTAACTAAGTGCATTTGAACAGTATATACTTCATGAGTGGAAGGCAGATGTGTGTGTTTGTATTTTCTATAGTTCTGTGTGTGTGGGGGGTGGGGTGAGGTGATTTTATTTTTTTCTGTTAATGTTCCATAGACTTTATGCTTCATGCTGTGACCCCTATTCCACCCAAAATGTATTGTGATATCTAAGTACTGTATAAAAAACACAGTGTCCTTTCCAGATTTATGGCACTATTCAGCCTGCGTGCTTTATTTTGGATTTAGAAGCATCTTCAGCCACAACCTAGGTGACCATTTTGTGACCAAATCTTAAGATAGGCAGGTATTTTAGGTGCTCTGGGTCCAGCTCAAGATTTAACGCATATTTTTTTTTAACCTGGTACAATTCTGTTTTTTTTTCACTTTTCAAAAAAAACAAAATGAAACAAAAAAAAACAAAACACAACCCCTTTCTATGTGCTTGTCTTAAAACAATATCTAGTTGAAGGTATAACCAGGCATAAAGGGCAAAGTAACGCATTATAGTAATGTGTGAAGTTCAATAACATACTGAAAATGTGCAAATGTATAGAGTATCATAAAAATGTGAAATAAAACAAATTGTCTGGAAAGGGGTGTGGGGTGCTGGAGATAGGTAACTGTATCGCTGCCGCATGATCCAAATAAGACGTGAAGTAAGCCAGTCAAAAGGCCCTTATTACACAACAATTGTAACACTGTTTAAGGAAGCACAGAGGGTCAATATGATTCAGCTTTAATGCTAATGGTATAGCATAGTTATTTACATTTAGAAAAGCATATGTAAAAAGGAAGAGAATGTTTCATACAACAGACCAAACATATAATTAATGCTAGAACTGTTTTTAATGGAGCAGAAGCAATGCCCTGAAAGGTCAGTTTTCTCGCTTCCGTTCTTGAGCTGCAGTATACCACCTCCATGACTCCATTTGGTAACTTGCATTTTCAACAGTGTATTGCTCTAAAAAAAAAATAAAAAATCAAAGGAATGGAAATAAAGATAGCATTAACATGACATGATTGCTTTTTTTTTTTTTTTTTTTTTGTATAATGTAGAAATATAAATTATTTCCAGTTTTATTGCTAAGAATATTAGATGTCTATTCAGAAATCAAGCAGAATCTTCCTAAAGCATATTCAGCCTAATCTCATTGAAAATAGGAACTCTTTTAAAAGATAATAGTTGCGTAATGTGTTAAATTGGCATTTCATCTCTTATTATTTTGGAATTCTTCGGCATTTGCAAGAAATATCACTACAGCATGCTCTAATTACTTTTTTTTTTCTAGATTATAGTTTGGCATTCTTTTCTTATTAATACAGTATTTGTTCCCTGTTGTTAATGATGTATTATCCAGATAAGATAAACTTATCTGGATAAATTTGACAGGATATTCCACACTGCAGAATATATACCCAGATAATTGAAAGCTCTATGTATAGCATTAAGGCAAAATAAAGATGTCAGCTGATGAGCTCATGAGCCTACAACAAGCCTCTTTCTGAAGACTGCCACAGTGAAAAATGCATAGCCCAACTGCTCCCAGAGGTATTATGTGGAAGTCATGATGTCTTCTGCACTTTCATTTCTGTTTTGTTGAAATACATGCATTTTGGGGCACCTGTTACAAAGAAGAATCAGTGAGCATATATGCTTCCAACAGATGTCTATCAGGCTGCCTGGTGTAGACAATCTTCTGTGAGTAGTAATGACTCAGCCTCTTCATTAGCAGGTAGAGACAAGCTTGGCACAGACATCATTGAATGTTGATGATGAAGAGGCTAGGAAAGCAATCGGTAGCCTCTGTAGGTAACTAAAGTGCCAGAGGAAGTCTGTAAACAGCAATTTCCTAACGTGTGTGTGTGTGCCTGGGTGAGTGATGTACTATGTAAGTCTTCATCTATATCTGTGTCTGTGGATGATGTAGGTCTCAATTTTTTCCTTCCCACACTAATGCATACACCAGAGCATGTGTGTACCTAATGAGCACACACTGGCTTTAGCCACAAGCAATCATGTGCTTCTACTCTTTAAATGGAAGCTACAGGTATGGTAATATGTAGGCAGTTAGAAAATGGTCTCACACATTGTAACATAACATTTCACCTTGGCCTTATTCATTCAGCAGAGAGGGGGTTGAGAACATTGCCAGTGTAAGAGCTCAGATATCCAGTGCCACTTTGCCAAATGAGTATGAAACAGAGTAGAGATCTGGATGTAGTTGGCCCTATGTAGCCACAACTTGACATCTCCCACAATGTATCTGGGATGCCTTGCCACACAGGCAAAAACCAATATACTTATGAGGCATAGTAGCAAATGAGAGGGTCATGTATTGATCTGAGAAGTTTCCACTGGCCTTACAGCTATTCTGCCAAAGTAAACCACACCTTGCCCCCAGACTTTCAAAGTCTTCCATTAAATGGATGTGTCTGCATCCACTGTAGCTTACTGGATTACAATGTGAAATGTAATACCCTCATGAGCATAGAGTTCAATGTTAGGGCACTAAGAACAACTAAGATTAGAGTCTTTTTTGTTTTTGTAAGGATGAAACTGCTTGCTGCATCAGTTGTTAATTAACCTATCACAATATGAGGGTTCAAGTCCTGCTCCCCTAAACCTTGGCTTAATAGCACATCTCTGCATTGGCCTGCATGTGTGGTATGTGCTAGTCAATGTGCATGTCTGCCTGTGGACTTTGTGACTTGTTATAGTTTATGAGGGTCTGGTTGTTGAGTATGCTTATCTCTTACTGTCATTGTGTGGGTCTCACTGTAAATATGTCTGGGTATCTATCTTGCTCTATGGAAATCTGGGTGTGTGTGCTGGGGGGGGGGGGGAGGGATATGCTCCCTGATGGTTACTTGCAGCCTGTAGGCCCATGTGTATGTGTCAATGGAATCTTGTATGCAAGATGAAGATATAGCCTGAGGGTCCTTTCCACCAATGTGAGGCTGTTTAGCTGCATTATAATTAGCTGAAATGTATTAATGATATGCCTAAAACACAGACATATGTTCCTGAGGCATTTTGAGAATGAAACCACACAGCTACACATTGCCTGTAAGAGCCCATTTTGATGATTATGAAAGTGCTCAAAGGAGTCCGATAGTATATACTTATTTCCACTGGGGCAGATAGCAAGCAATTTTGGACACAGTGATGCCACACACCCTGAGTTGCAGAGAGCAAGACACACACATTAAGATATTATTTATGTATTTATTAGGTTTTATATACCGTCGCTAGGACAAGCCATTGTAACGGTTCACAACATAGTAAGAAAGACAAAGAGAACAATCGCTAATACAAAATCAATTCCTATCGTAACTTTCTTCTCATAAGAAAACAATTGAAAATAAAACAAATAATCAAAAATGTAATAGTACAGCCTAAAAATTCATAAAAAAAATAAATATCATGCTAACAGCAATAATAACATTCCTAAAATAATAAAACATGAAAATCAGGTTAGTAATATAATAAAAGTAGTAAAAAGAAAAAAAATTAAAATAAGATAAAAACAGTAAAAGTCATAAGAAAAGAGTAGAAACATAAAGCACTGTAAGCTCAGGCTGTGTATGCCTCACTAAAAAGCCAAGTTTTTAAGTCACATTTAAACTTTTTAAAATTGGTCTCAAGTCTTAAAACAGTTGGTAGCATGTTCCAGATTTTGGGACCTGCCAATGATAATGCTCTCTCTCTCACTTGGTTCAAGTGCGCTGAGTGTACAGAAGGCAAGGATAGTAAACCCATGTTTGCAGAATGTAAGTTTCTTTGTGGAACATGCAATCTAATAGCTGTGTTTAGCCAATCTACCTGTTCACCGTATATCAGTCTATGTAAAACACAAAGTATTTTAAGTTTGACCCTAAATTCAATAGGTAACCAGTGTAGTTCGATTAGAGTAGGAGTAATATGATCAGATCTCTTTTTGCCAGTTAAAATTCTTGCTGCAGCGTTCTGGAGGACTTGAAGTAGAAGAATGGAGGAAGCGGAAAGTCCTAAAAATAGAGAATTGCAATAGTCTGTACTTCAGAATATTAACGCCTGTAAAACTGTCCGGAAATCATTTTGCGAGAGGAGGGGTTTTAAGCGCTTCAAAGTCATTAGTTTAAAGTAGCCTTCTTTTACTTTTATCGAAATATGTTTATTGAGAGATAATTCTGGATCAATGATAACTCCTAAATCCCTAATAGTTCTGCCAACTGGAAATTAGTGTTGTCTTTTAAGAAAATTAACCTTGAAGATCAAGGGGAAATTTTTCTTTCTAATAGAATGACCTCTGTTTTTTTAATATTTAGAACCAGCCTCATTTGTGTAGTAACTGTTTAATTACTTTCAGATACAGCAGATGGCGTATTTCGGAGTCAGGCTGGCAAGGGTCTTGGCAGGCAGTGTATCTTGTAGTCAGACAGGCAAGGGTCTTGGCATGGAGAAACAGAAGACAGGAAACAGGAATCAGATGACGGAGGATCCAAACAGTAACTGGAACTGTTACTGTTTGGACTGAGAAGCAGGCCCTGCCTTAAATACTTGCAGTTTGGGAGGAGGAGTCCAGGCAACTCACGCGGTGACCCCTGAAAAGGGGTTAGGTGGTAAGCACGTGTGCCTGGGAAGCCAGGGGTCAGGAAGAAGGCCAGAGCAGGAGCCGCCGGCGTGCCATCCTGCATGCAGCGTCGGCATCGTGGTCCAGGAGGAAGGCCGCGGTGCGGCGCAGCGCGGCTCACCAGCCACGACCGCCAGATGAAGTGAGATTTCTGGGTCCAAGGAGGCAGAGTCGGCTGCACTGGTAGGTGAGGGATTCTGGCTGTGATCCCATTTGGCCGACTTTCGTAACAGTACCCCCTCCTCTAAGCCCCTCCCCGGTGGTTTGAGTTTCTTAGGATGATCCCAGTGAAACTGCTTGATCAATTCTTTATCAAAGATGTTGATAGAGAGCTCCCAAGAATTTTCTTCAAGACCAAAGCCTTCCTAAGCAAGCAGGTGCTCCCACTTGCACCCCCATCTTCAGACTTCTAGGACCTTGCGTACCTGGTAAGTGGTATCTTCTTCAGCGGACGTAGATGGAGCTTCGGGTATCTTCCTGGAGGGCCATGACAACACTAAGGGCTTCAGTAAAGAGGTATGGAAAGCATTATGGATCTTCAAGGAGGCTGGTAAGCGGAGTTGATAGGGCACCAAGCCCAGTTACCGAAGGATAAAAAAGGGTCCAATGTAGCAAGGTGCAAGTCGCATAGAAGGTACCTGTAACCGGATAAACTGGGTACTGAGCAAAACCTTTTGGCCAGGACGATATTGAGATCCGGCACAGCGATGGAAATCTGTGAATTTCTTGGCTGAACTACCAGTTTTGAGGAGGATCTTACGAATCTGTGACCACGGCTGCCCAGAGGCTGTCATCTGGGAAGCCGACAAAGGTTACAGGAATTGGTAGTAGAATAGGGGGAAGCGGCTGTTTGCCATAGACTATCTGGAATGGGGAAGCCCCTGTGGCAGTGCAGGGATGAGAATTGTGCAAGAATTTGGCACATGGGAGTAGTTCAGCCCAATCGTCTTGGCGGGCATTGATGTACATTCGCAGAAATTGTTTAAGGGAGCGATTCATCCTTTCCACCTGGCCATTCGCTTGTGGGTGATAGGCTGAAGTAAGATTCAGAGCGACGCAGAAATGTTTACAGAGACTTTGCCAGTGAATTGTGGGCCACGGTCTGTGGAAATGTGGTGAGGTAGGCTGTGGAGTCGAAAGAAGAGCTGAGTAAAATGTTGTGCTAGGTGCGGAGTTGAAGGAAGAGAGGGCAAAGCCACAAAGTGGGCTATCTTGGAAAATTGATCCATGATGACCCAGATAAGTGTTCCTTCTGGAGGGAAGTAGGTCCACCATAAAATCTGATGAAAGGTGTGTCCAGGGTTCACTAGGTGGAGGCAGAAGCTGGAGCAGGCCCCAGGGTTTGCCCATGGGTGCTGTTTGTTGGGTGCAGGTTGGGCAAGAGGCCACATAGGCGTGAAAATCTGAACGCATACTGGGCCACCAGTAGTATTGTAGTAGATGTGCCAGTGTTCTCGCCCATCTGGGATGTCCAGCAGAAGAAAAGTCGTGACCCCAAGCCAATACTCTGTTCCGAAGCCTGTGTGGCACCACAGTGTTCCCTATGGGGACCATCTGGGTGGCTGCAAGGATCACACGTGCAGGGTCAATGATGTGGCTTACACTATCGGGTGCCTCTTCCGGGGAGAAGGACCATGAGAGGGCATCTGCTTGTTAGTTCTTGGAGGCAAGATGATAATGCAGCTCAAAATCAAAGAGCGTGGAAAGCCCAACAGGTCTGGCGAGGGTTGAGGCGCTGTGCATGGTGCAGGTGCTCTAAATTCTTGTGGTCAGTGTAGACCATTATATGATGCTGGGCTCCCTCGAGCCACTGGCGCCACTTTTCGAAGACTATTTTAACCGCCAAGAGTTATTGATCACCTATTGTATAATAGAGATGTGAATCGTGTGATCGATCGTCTTAACGATCGATTTCGGCTGGGGGGGTTGGGAATCGGATCGTCGCGGTTTTGTTTTTATAAATATCGTGTAAATCGTAAATCAGGGGAGGGCGGGAAAACCGGCACACTAAAACATCCCTAAAACCCACCCCGACCTAAAATAAATCCCCCACCCTCCCGAACCCCCCCTAAAATGTCTTAAATTACCTGGGGTCCAGTGGGGGGTCCCGTTGTGATCTTCTACTCTCGGGCCACGAGTGCGTTGATAGAAAATGGCGCCAGCGCTACCTTTGCCCTGTCATATGACAGGGCAAAGGTAGCACCGGCTCCATTTTGGTTCCTGTCCCCGACGTCATGAGCGTAGAAGATCGCTCCCAGACCCCTGCTGGACCCCCAGGGTCTTTTGGCCAGCTTGGGGGGGCCTCCTGACCCCCACAAGACTTGCCAAAAGTCCAGCGGGGGTCCGGGAGCGACCTCCTGCACTCGAATCGTGTTGCCATACGGCCGGCGCCATTTTGCAAAATGGCGCCGGCCATATTGCAAAATGGTGCCGGCCATATTGCAAAATGGCGCCAGCCGGTTTTGTTTTTATAAATATCGTGTAAATCGTAAATCGGGGGAGGGCGGGAAAACCGGCACACTAAAACATCCCTAAAACCCACCCCGACCCTTTAAAATAAATCCCCCACCCTCCTGAACCCCCCCAAAATGTCTTAAATTACCTGGGGTCCAGTGGGGGGTCCCGTTGTGATCTTCCACTCTCGGGCCACGAGTGCCATTTTGTAATATGGCCATATAGCCGGCGCCATTTTGCAAAATGGTGCCGGCCGTACGGCAACACAATTCGAGTGCAGGAGGTCGTTCCCAAACCCCCGCTGGACATTTGGCAAGTCTTGTGGGGGTCAGGAGGCCCCCCCAAGCTGGCCAAAAGTCCCTGGGGGTCCAGCAGGGGTCCGGGAGCGATCTTCTACACTTGTGACGTCGGGGACAGGAACCAAAATGGCACCGGCGGTAGCGCCGGCGCCATTTTCTATCAACGCACTCGTGGCCCGAGAGTGGAAGATCACAACGGGACCCCCCCCCCCACTGGACCCCAGGTAATTTAAGACATTTTGGGGGGGTTCAGGAGGGTGGGGGATTTATTTTAAAGGGTCGGGGTGGGTTTTAGGGATGTTTTAGTGTGCCGGTTTTCCCGCCCTCCCCCTTCCCCTCCCCCTTCCCTCGATTTACGATTTTTGACAATAAATCGGGGGAATTCCTATTAAATATCGCTGCTAACGATTTTTGACGATTTAAAATATATCGGACGATATTTTAAATCGTCAAAAAACGATTCACATCCCTATTGTATAATTCTGTTGAGCGGGCGTGAACTTCTTAGAAAAGAAGGCATTGGGAAGTAATGTCCAGGATGGATCGAATTGGCTTAAGATTGCCCTGACTCCTTCAGAGGAGGCATCCACCTCCAGGATGAAGGGCAGACGGGGATCTGGATGACGAAGGTAGGAGTGATGCAGAAAGGCCTGTTTTAAGGCCTGGAAGGCTTCCTCTGCCTCAGCAGGCCAGTCTTTTACCAGAGCTCCTTTATGGGTTAAACTGGTCAGAGTTGCCGCCAGGCGGGAGTAATTTTTGATGAAGGTTTGGTAGTAGTTGGCGAAGCCTAAGAAGTGTTGAAGACTGCGTAGGCCTGTCGGCCGGGGCCAGTTCAGAATACTTTTCCTCTTAGCTGGGTCCATTTTGAACCCCTGGTTGGACACTATATAGCCCAGGAAGGGCAGCAAGGTCTTCTCAAAGACACATTTCTCTAATTTAGCATAGACACTGTTCTCTCTTAAGAGTTTCAGGACTTGACATTCGGGTTTTTGATGGGTTTGCAAGTTCTTGTAATATATCAAAATGTCATCCAGATAAACAACTACGCAGACATATAGGAGGTCATGGAGGGTCTCATTTATCAAGTTCTAGAAGATGGCGGGCGCATTATAGAGCCCGAACGGCATGACTTGATACTCTTAATGGCCATTTCTTGTGTTAAATACCATCTTCCATTCGTCACCCTCCTTGATTCAGACGAGATTGTACGCACCTCGTAGATCTAATTTTGAAAAGACCTGGCCCCCTGTAGGTAGTCAAAAAGCTCCGTTATCAGTGGCAAGGGGTAGCGGTCCTTGACTGTAATCGTGTTCAAGCCACGATAGTCAATACAGGGCTGGAGAGACCTATCTTTTTTTCCCCATGAAAAAGAAGCCGGCTCCAGCCATTGAGTTGGAATGGCGGATGAACCTATTTTGGAGGTTTTCCCAGATGTAGTCTGTCATGGCTTGGGACTCCAGTTCCGAGAGTGGGTATACTTTGCAACAAGGAGGTGTGGAGCCCTGGATCAAGTTGATAGCACAGTCTGATTGCCGATGGGGTGGCAAGGTGCTAGCTGCTTTCTTTGAAAATACATCAGTGAATTGAGCATATTGAAGAGGCAGCCCCACCGGTACTTCAGGGGCTGGGTTCAGGAGAAAGCTCACCGAAAGCCATGAAACATTTAGGATAGCAGGAGGAATTCCAGTGGTTGACTCAGAGAGACGTCCAGTTGATCTGAGGATTGTGCTGCTGTAACCATGGGATACCCAGGACCACCGGGTGAATGGCCCTCTGATTGACGTAGAAGGAGATTTGCTCATGATGCCCAGGTTCTACAAGGCACTCCAGCAGAATGGTTGTATGGGTGATTCGACCTGGCAAGGGCTCTTCGTGGATTGATGAGAGAACCAGTGGAACAGGACAAGGCTGAGTGGGAATTGATAACTGGTCCACGATCTCTTGTATGAGAAAATTCCCACTGGCCCCTGAATCCACCAAAGCCAAGGTAGAAAGGTTGCAGTCTTGGAAGGTCAAAGTCACAGGCAAGATAAGTGGAGGGATAGGAGCAGTTAGGCCTAGGGTCAACCCTCCAGAGAATCCTAGGCCCTGGAGTTTACCGGCTGTACTGGACATTGGACCAGGAGGTGTCCAGAATCCCCGCAATAAAGGCAGAGACCCGAACAGCACCACCTTGGGCATTCCTCTGGTGACAAGGGGCCTCAGCCCTGTTGCATGGCTGCTCCGGAGAGGCCTCAGAGGACGACTATGAGGAGACGCTCGGTGAGACAGGATGAGGTCGAGGAGATCCAGTAGTGCGTCGTTTAGACCCTGCAAGCTCGAAGTACCTCTCCCGGAGGCAGCGGTCAATTCTCCCGGCTAGGTCAATTAATGTGTTTAGCGTTCCTGGAATGTCATGGGCTGCGAGCTCATCTTTGATCTTAGGGGAAAGACCATCTAGGTATATAGCTCACAGACATGGCTCCTCCCAATGGAGCTCAGTAGATAGGGTGCGAAACTCCAAGGTGTAGTCCATCAGAGAACGACTACCCTGTCTGAGATGAAGGAGTTCCGTGCTGACTTGTGTCTGCCACCCAGGGGTTTCGAAGATGTCTCGAAAACATGCCAAGAAACTCAAAAGGTCCAGCAACAGTGGATCTAAACGTTCCCATAAGGGTGAGGCCCAGACCAGGGCCTTCCCTTCTAGCAGAGACAGGATATACATTGTCTTGGTCAAAGCATCTGGGAACAGTGCAGCCTTATGTTCTTATGTTCTTATATGCAAAAGTGCATGTTACACTGGTTAAGGAACCCATAACAGTGCTGAGGGTCTCCTGCATAGCGAGGTGGAGCCGGTAAAGGAATTACTGGTTGGGGAGGTGCTGCTGAGGCCAACGAGCCAGAAGGAGGAGCGGCCACAGAATCCAAGCGAGAGTTGAGATGCTCCATAGAAGCCTCCAGCGATTCCACTACCTTCTGTTGTTCCAGGACCATTTGGGCCAGCCCAGGAATTGCCTGCAAGGCAGGAGCCTCAGCCAGATCCATGGCCTTGGATAGCTATTCCAGGAGTGGATCCTTGGGCCTGCGGAGTAGGGAACCAATGGGGAGGAGCCCCCAGAGGGCCTTTCCGATGGCAGGCGAGGCTGTAGGAGATCTGAGATCCCGCAGGACCTTCAACACTACCAGCCCTCATTCCCCATAGGTTGAGCCCTTGGGTACCGGGGCCAGCTGGACTTACGTGGGGTCTCAGGCTGGTGGTGACACTTGAGTCCACAGTCAAGGATGTAGGCAGATGGCGTATTTCGGAGTTAGGCTGGCAAGGGTCTTGGCAGGTAGTGTATCTTGTAGTCAGGCAGGCAAGGGTCTTTGCAGGCAGCGTATCTCGTAGTCAGGCAGGCAAGGGTCTTGGCAGGCAGCATATCTCATAGTCAGGCAGATAAGGGTCTTGGCACGAAGAAACAGAACACAGGAAACAGGAATCAGATGATGGAGGATCCAAACAGGAACTGGAGCCAGGAGTAGCCAAGGCAAGGCCTCTCGCGGTGACCCAGTGACCGCCGGCTGAAGCAAGATTCCTGGCTCCAAGGAGACAGAGTCAGCCGTGCTGGTGGGTGGGGGAGTCTCGCTGTGGTCCCGTTCGGCCGACTTTTGCAACAGGTGAGCAAAGCTGAAAGCTACTGCTTGGATGTGACTTGCCAGCCCAAGTGAAAACACCATTGCTTGGCAAATGGGTAATCACAGTATCTGTCTTCTGAAGGCCAAATAGGTCTAGCTCCACTTGTGCAATGCAAGCATAGAGTGTGGGAGTAGCACACCTGTAGCTACAGCTTTCTGTGTGATCCAATGTAGCAGAACTATACACACATCACAGCTACTATTGTGTGTGGAGTTCTGCTGTTGTGTAAACACATTGAAAGCATGTGAGTCTTGCCTGCATCAAACTGCTGGGTACTATACACTACCTTCTCTATACTTCTATATTATGTATCCTGAAGTCCATCAAAAGCCATTTAGATGGACAACTCTAAAGTTATCACTCTAAACAACTAATGTGCCATATTCATCCATCTTTAAGATCAGGAGAGTTCTTGAATGAGTAGATGTGAATCGGTTATTTACACTTTCGAATAATAGAAGGACCAAGGGGCATTCCATGAAGTTAGCAAGTAGCACATTTAAGACTAATTGGAGAAAATTCTTTCACTCAATGCACAATAAAGCTCTGGAATTTGTTGCCAGAGGATGTGGTTAGTGCAGTTAGTGTAGCTGGGTTCAAAAAAGGTTTGGATACATTCTTGGAGGAGAAGTCCCTCAAATAGTTTGTTCCCAGTTTGCCCATGTAAGGGATAAGACTTTCTGACCATCATAAGAACATAAGAAATTGCGATTAGTAGCTATTAGCCACTGCTATTAATTGCATCAGTAGCATGGAATCTTCTTAGTGGTTGGGTAATTGCCAGGTTCTTGTGGCCTGATTTGGTCTCTGTTGGAAACAGGATGCTGGGCTTGATGAACCCTTGGTCTGTCCCAGCATGGCAATTTCTTATGTTCTTATGGACATAAAATATTGCTCATTAATGTAAAACATATTTAGGTATGAAGTAGTTAATGAACAGTAGATCCTGTTAGTACCAGTGAAGGACTTTGCAATGCTGATATAGCCTATTAGAGAATGTCACTCAGGGCTGATGTTTTGTTACTT
Organism: Rhinatrema bivittatum; assembly: GCF_901001135.1. Taxonomy (NCBI): domain Eukaryota; kingdom Metazoa; phylum Chordata; class Amphibia; order Gymnophiona; family Rhinatrematidae; genus Rhinatrema; species Rhinatrema bivittatum. The sequence continues at coordinate 322,809,926 of NC_042615.1, read as the reverse complement.
ACCTATCTCTGCAAATGGCTTGTTATGATTGCTAATCCAAAATACAACTCTTGAAGGCAAAAGGCCTCTACTCTAATGTAGTCTTTTGAAGAAATTCATCTTGCAAGGCTGTGCCACATGAAACAAAACCATAAAGCATTATTTTATAGATTGATAACATCCTGCAATGCTCTTGCATAAGATTATGACTCCCTGGCTACACTCATTTCTTTATAGCCCAGGAAATGGAAAAACATCATGAGAGAGTCTGGTGTCCTTCTAAGGAACAGCGTGAGTAGCAACTCCTTGCAGAATTTTAAGTCATTTGCCATCTATCCCCTCATTCTTTCTCTCCCATATCCCTCCACCCTTCACTGATAAAATACTTTGCATTCGTTATTAAAACACATTACTCTGCATTAGCATGGCCCTGCAGCAAAAGCTGTTCAGTGCTTCATTGCACAAGGGTAGAAACTGTTCAATGTTCTAATTCAATTTGTTTTTTGAGCCTGTGGTATTATGACATAGCTTATGGGTAGAAGCTTAATTTGTTTTTTACTCTTACTGCTATGCCAGAATACAATCTAGAACTTAAAAATAAGAAGACTACTCGCGTTGACAAAATGAAACTCACTTTTTGCTGCTTAGACTCTGACTCTTAAATGGGACACCCTTTCTTTAAAATAAGAAATCTATACTGTGAATCATGGGTTCCCCAATTCACTCCTTGAGGGCTACAACTTAGTTGGGTTTTCAGGATTGCATAGATTTCCTGCATATTTATTATGGAAATGTTGAAATCCCGATAGGTTTGTGGATCTCATGAACTGAGATCGGGGATCCCGGCTGTTAAATGAAGGCTGCTAAGCATTCACTTAGCAGAAGAGCTTTTGATTTTCAGAACAGAAGCTGCTTTAAAATGAATCTGTTTTTTGTTATACAATGCTCTTCATGTATTTTATATGTCGCCTCTGCTACTATTTTTACCTTGTTTTCCAGTATTTTAGGGGGGGGGGGTTGCAATTTGGGGGCCCTCAATTTGCTATTGTCTCAGAGCCATAAATAGCCCTCGGAGCATGGGCAAAGTCCCTCTTCTCTAGCAGAGAGGATTGATCAGCAGGAGGGTCTTTCTGCATCTCTGGCAGACTGACTAAGGAGGGGCATCCGCTGCTTCACAGTGCACTGACCCAGGAGTCTGGAGGTTTGCAGAGGCTTAGAGTTTTTAAAGAAGTTTGGAGTAAAGCTGGGTTTTTACTGTTGAGACCATGATATCCGAAATTGAAGGACATGCAGACCCCTGGGCTTGAAGGGCAGGGTTTCTGATTTTCACTTTTGCATTCAATAAATGTAAAAGATGGGGATTTTGAGGGCACATCTGGAGAAGAAATTGTTGGACATTTTTCAGACCAGTTTCTGCAGTAAGGTCGATTTCCCCTTGATGTGGACATTGGAAGTTAGTTGTTTACTCACTGAAATTTTTAACAAACCAATGATTAAACACAAACCACTTTAATATTAATAGGAGGAAAAGACCTCAGAAATGCATTGATGCCTGCCTGTTAAATAATTTAACTTTTTAAGCCATATACCCATTTGTAATCACAGGGCAAGCAACCTGCAGCCTAACCTTTCTGAAAAAGTTTTTTTTTCTTCTTATTTATATGTCTATATATTGTTTTCTTTTTTCTTTATAATAAAAAGCTTACGGGCGGATTTTAAAAGCTCTGCTCGCGCGCCGGCGCACCTATTTTTCATAGGCCTGCCGGCGTGCGCAGAGCCCCGGGACTCGCGTAAGTCCCGGGGTTTTTTGTCGGGGGCGTGTCGGGGCGGGGCCAATCAATGTGGCGTTTTGGGGGCGGGGCGGGTCCGGAGGCGTGGTTTCGGCCCGGGGCGGTCTGGGGGCGTGGCTGCGCCCTCCGGAACCGCCCCCGGGTCGTGTCTCGGCGCGCGTGGATTTACGTCTCCCTCTGGGAGACGTAAATCCGTGGACAAAGGTGGGGGGGGGGTTTAGATAGGGCCGGGGGGGTGGGTTAGGTAGAGGAAGGGAGGGGAAGGTGAGGGGAGGGCGAAAGAGAGTTCCCTCCGAGGCCGCTCCGATTTCGGAGCGGCCTTGGAGGGAACGGAGGCAGGCTGCGCGGCTCGGCGCGCACCGGCTGCCCAAAATCGGCAGCCTTGCGCGCTCTGATCCTGGATTTTAGCAGATACGCGCGTAGCCGCTAAAATCCAGCGTACTTTTGTTTGCGACTGATGCACCAACAAAAGTACGCGAACGCGCATTTTTTAAAAATCTACCCCCTAGCTTTTAGAAAGAGGCCTTTTCTTCTTTCTTCTTTGCTGCTCGCTTTGTAAAAAACTGCCAAATCACAAAAGACAATGTCCAGGATTTCGTGTGAGCTGCCTCAGGGTAAATTTCTGAATCCAAATAGAAACAAACATGTACAAATCAAAAAAGCAAGCATGCCAATCAAAGTCATTTTCATGATGCATAATTCTCACAGCATTGAAAAGATCCTATATCATATCATATCATATATTATATCATATCATATCATTTTTTAGAACAGAGTACTGCTCTCAGTAGTAGACTTCTAATATAACAAAACGCCCAAGCGTGCACAGAGATCTTATAGTTCATCCTAGACATGTGCTTTGAAGTGCCAGGAAGCTAAGCATTTTTCATATAAAAAAATATGTTTCTGATATTTATGCCTGACAGTGTATACTCTTGGCAGTCCCTATGAGTGCCCTCCGCAAGGAGAAATACAGATAAATATTTATTTATTTAAAACATTTTATATACTGTTTTTTATCCGGGAGTAATCAAAATGTTTATAAAGATGTCAGGACCCAGGCCTACCCAATTGGGCTGAGCCAAGTCCAGTAGGGACCTCCCTGGGCCTCTCTGATCCCCCCCATCCTGCTTCAAATAAAGCAGTCAGGTCTGGGGATCTCCTTGGCCCCCACTTGGCTCTCCATGGGTGTTCTTATCCAGGTAGAAGAAAGGGCCAGGAGTGATCCCCACTCACATCTCTCTTTGCTGCAGCTATTAGAAAATAGTGATAGACACTGAGACCAGTGGCAGAATGTCATTATGTCACTGGTCTCAGGGCCTGATACCATTTTCAAAAATCTGTATCAGGAATAGGATTGACTGAGGATCACCCTTGCCCTTTTATCCTATCTGAAAAAGCATCCCTACAGAAGGGGTAAGTAGGGATGTAGGAGGTCCCTGACCCTATCTGCTTTATATGTGGCAAGGGGAGAGAGGTAGGAGGGGGCCTGGAGTGTTGCGCCGGAGGTGGACCCTTGGGCCAAGGTGGGATTGATGCTACCCGTAGGAGGGATCCTTCGGGTCCCCAGCATTGGCAGGCGGAGTGGGCTGGAGGACGGAGGCTGACTGGCGCTTCATCAATACCAGCCCTTGTTCCCCATGGGTAGAGCCTTTGGGTACCAGGGCCAGCTGGGATTAGGTGAGCCTCCATATGTCGTCATCAATGGAAGGATCGAGAGGTCAACTCAGAGGCAACAACAGCGAAATGAAGAAGTCTGTACTGGATGAGGTGGAGTCCCAGAGACCCGGGCGCCAATAGAACCAAAGTCAGACAGAGGGCGCCCGGGCAAGAACAGGTCTAAGCCTGCATAGGTCAAGTCCAGGATGTAGGCTGGAAGTGTCATGGGGCAAGCTGGAGTCAGGGCTGGCAGTAATCAGGAAGCAGTGGCAAGACAAGGGTGAGGTCGGGCTTGGAGAGAGTCAACAGCATAGTCAGGCAATGCAGAGATCCGGGCTTGGAGAGAATCAACAGCGTAGTCAGGCAATGCAGAGGTCCGGGCTTGGAGAAAGTCAGTGGTGTGGTCAGGCAATGCAGACGTTGAGTCCGAGAAGGTAGTCCAAGGGTAGGTTAGGAATCAGGAACACTGGAACAAGGAGAACCGGGACAGGAGACAGTGAGCATCAGAAACCAGGAACGTAGGAGAATCACCAGGAGGCAAGTATACGACCAGCGTGGAGACCTGTTGTAAAGGCAATCCTTGGGAGTGGAGCCCGGCCTTAAGTACCGGAGCTCCGCTGACATCATCATCCGAGGCTGCGGCCAAATTCCTTCATAAAACTCAATGGTGCGCGTGTGCGCGCCTAGGGAGGGACGCGGTGTTGGATGGCGGCGTCTCTCCATGGGCCACGTGGAGAGGCCCAACACAGAGCACAGATCAGCAGCTGAGCCAGGGGCACTGGGGGTGGCCCGAGGACAGAGCTGGAGGCCCATCACCACCAGGGACGAGGAACCAGGCACTGGACTCGTCTGAGTGAGGTGAGGGGGCCAGGCCGCGGGTCAGCTGCAGCTGGCACACGTAACATGGAGAGACCCCAGATAGACTTGGCTTATCCATATGGGTAGGCCCAGGCCCTTGCATCTTTATTTACGAGTACTTTATGTCAGGGGATGGAGGGGGTGGTCAAAGGTCCTGGAACAGATATGGTGGGAAGTGGCGGGAGTCACAATTTTTTTTTTGTTCTTGGGAAATAGTGAGCTTTTTGCTAATAGTGTGCACTATTTGCTGAAGCTAAAAACAAATGAAAATTGTTGTGTTTTGGATAGGCCTGTGCATTCATTTTGTGTAGGAGAAAACCAAATTTAAAATGGGCCATTTTAGTTCAGCTAATCCATTCATTTAAACATATTTATATCTCTATTGTCCAAAGACAACTGCAGGCATTCTGAGGCTTCAGCATAAAGTTGTCAATGTGTTCTTTGTGTCCCAACAGTACAAGGTGCTTATAGAAATGGGGGTTGTCTAATCTTAATGTCCTCCTGACTCAGGTCTGGAAGCTTGTTCTCACTGGCATCAGTAGGATGGATGTGCTGGGACATCTGATATCAGTTGTTCTCCTTGGCAGACATCTGAGATGTGTACTTTTCATCTGGTGTTTCCTCTCCTTGAAGTCTCTTCTGTATTTTTGCTTCCTCTCATGGGGTCCAAATGTTCTCTCACTTCTACCTTCTTGTACCAGGCTTAATTTTATTCTGGTTTGCAGCAAGGGGGCTGAGCCTCAGCTAGAAAAAAAACAAACTGCATATTAGGGATGTGAATCGTGTGATCGATCGTCTTAACGATCGGTTTTGGCTGGGGGGGGAGGGAAATCTGATCATCATAGGTTTTTTTGTTAAAAAATCGTCAAATCGTAAATCGGCGGGAAAACCGGCACACGAAAACAACCCTAAAACCCACCCCGACCCTTTAAAACAAATCCCCCACCCTCCCGAACCCCCCCAAAATGTTTTAAATTACCTGGGGTCCAGTGTGGGAGGGGGGGTCTCGGCGCAATCTCCCGCTCTCGGGCCACGGCTGCGTTAATAGAAATGGCGCTGGTGGCCCTTTGCCCTTACCATATGACAGGGCAAAGGAAGCGCCGGCGCCATTTTGGTTCCTGTCACCCGACGTCACGAGTGCAGGAGATCACTCCCGGACCCCCATTGGACCCCCAGGGACTTTTGGCCAGCTTGGGGGGGCCTCCTGACCCCCACAAGACTTGCCAAAAGTCCAGCGGGGGGTCCGGGAACGACCTCCTGCACTCGGGCCGTATTGCCAATATTCAAAATGGCGCTGGTGCTACCTTTGCCCTCACTATGTCATACTATTATGTCATACGTATGACATAGTGAGGACAAAAGTAGCGCCGGTGCCATTTGCCCACACTATGTCATACGACCCGTATGACATAGTGAGGGCAAAAGTAGCGCCGGCGCCATTTTGAATATTGGCAATACGGCCCGAGTGCAGGAGGTCGCTCCCGGACCCCCTGCTGGACTTTTGGCAAGTATTGTGGGGGTCAGGAGGCCCCCCCAAGCTGGCCAAAAGTCCCTGGGGGTCCAGCGGGGGTCCGGGAGCGATCTCCTGCACTCGTGACATCAGGTGACAGGAACCAAAATGGCGCCGGCGCTTCCTTTGCCCTGTCATATGGTAAGGGCAAAGGGCCACCGGCGCCATTTCTATTAACGCAGCCATGGCCCGAGAGCGGGAGATCATGCCGGGACACTCCCCCCCCCACTGGACCCCAGGTAATTTAAAACATTTTGGGGGGGTTCGGGAGGGTGGGGGATTTGTTTTAAAGAGTCGGGGTGGGTTTTAGGGTTGTTTTGGTGTGCCAGTTTCCCCCCCCTCCCCAGATTTACGATTTTTTGACGATAAATCGGGGGAATTGCTATTGTATCGCGGTTCTAATGATTTTTGATGATTTAAAATATATCTGACGATTGTTTTAAATCGTCAAAAAACAATTCACATCCCTACTGCATATGCATAGTTAATTGTGAACATGCTATTTAGCTCAAACGTGATATGAGCTCATACAATGTATAGTTTCATGGGTTTGCATGCATGCTCATAGTGTTCACAAACTATGGAGGCTAATTTTTTTGTTAGTATAGACTAAAATTGAATGCATACCCTATTGTGTCTTTTTTTTAATGTTTATTTAATTTGTATGTATTTGAAATATTTATATTCAATCATATTCAATAAAAATGTTCAAAGCAGATAAAAGTAAGCATTGAGTCATTTACTCAAAAATGTTTTAATGTGAGTTTTAGTGAATAGGCACTGTTATGTTTAGAAAAAGATTGTAATAATTGCTTTTATCCTACTCGTCTTTGTTGCTGGATACTAACTGGAAAGTTTACCTGACTATCGCTGGTGCACATCAGTAATTCAGTCCTGAAAACTGCAAGATATTGAGTTTGTGTTAATGAAACCATCAGACAGTGACTGAGCTCAGGCTATCAGAATCTATTTATTTATGACTTGCTGAACAACACTTGTGTTCTTAATGGAAAAGAAAAGCCTCCCAGGTTTAAGCAGTAGAACACATAGCATATGTGCTAGATGGGTGCACTGGAGTCAAATCTCACAATAAATGCAGGGTAGTTGGCCAGCTTGCAAAGAATTGTGCTTTCTCATTTCATTTTGGTCAGCTTCTAATTTCTGCCTTCACCAAGACCATTTAATGCCTTGCAACAATGTACCAGTAGCTCAGTCAACCTGAAAGCTCAGTAATCTTGGCGCTGGATTGGTTTCAAGTGCACGGCCATAGTAAGAAAGGATGGATCTTGTGCCTTGCCTTCTATTTAATCTGTTGCTAAAGATCTGGAAAGGTTCCAGATTTCTTGATTGCAGCAACTAGTTAACATGATCTATTTTCTTTATATATTACCAATCTAAAGTTAACCTAACTATTATTGAACAGAATATGTTACATATTAATTATGTAACAGCGATAAACAATTGTTAAAAAAAAAAGCTTATAGCAAGTAACAATAGATATGATGATATTTCAAGATTACTTTCTCTCATTCTGTCCCAGCAATACAATAAAGAAAATATAGACTTCCCCATGTCTTAATCAACAGACAAATACTTTTCTTTCAGAATGGAATAGTTATCTCTAAGTAGTATCTTTTTTCTGTCACTATTTTCTCCTTTGAAGTTGATATTCAAAAGCATTTATTTAGATAATTTTGAGTTACATGCATATCAGGTTTCAATATCAGCAATGCTTATCCAGGTAAAGTTTTTCAAGATTATTCAGACAAAATTAATTCAGCTGAGATGCATTTTGAGGCATTTTGAGACAGAGTTGAGATAGCTGAATAATGTATCCAGGTAACTCTGATATATAATATAAAAACATACATTTGCCTCAATTTTTTCAACCAACAAGGACATTGAATTGTACAGTCTGGAGAAACAAGAATGGGGGTAACTTGCTGATGTGGCGGTTACTTCCCTTAACCAATAAGCTTGATACTTTTGATGCAACTCCCACATTGCTCTCTGTTTCAACAGCAAGAGGTAATGGGGAATTGAACAGTGTCTTGTATGGAGCGCTGAATACTGCCATGGACTTGCTGAGCAGACTGGATGGACCATTGGTCCTTTTCTACAGTCATTTCTATGCTTCTGTGTTTCTATGGTAGAGGTAGATATCTCTGCCACAGCACTTGACTGGTTCAAGTCTTTTCTCCATGATCACATTTAGACCAGCTTCCTAGGACAGGTCTACTCTCTTCTAAGTGGTGTATCTCAAGGCTCTATTCTTTCCCCCACTCTCTTCAACATTTATCTGGATCCACTGGGCAAGCTAATCAGGGACTGTAACATTCCTTTCCAACTATGCCAATGATATTCATCTCCTCTATCCTCTGGGTGCAGACCCTGATCGAGACATCCAAATGTTGAATACCTGCCTAATGAAGATTGCAGACTGGTTACATCTCAACATATTGTATCTTAACCCCCAAAAGATAGAAGTACTCTGGATAGAAAATTGTACTATTCCTCCACCTGCTCTTAAATAGTTCTGGAAGGATCCCTGATACCATACAGCATCTAAATCTGCAGCCTGGGTTTCACCTTAGACTCCAAGCTCACCATGGAAGCTCAGATATGTTCCGATGATAAAGTTGTTTTCTACCTTCACCAGCTCTGTCATTTCTGTCTTCTCTTTAATGCTCCTGCTTATGCCAATATCATTGAAGCCTTTGTAATCTCCTGAACAGATTGCTGCAATTCCCTTTACATTGGCTTTCTCAAAAAAACTCATTAACTGTATGCAACTCATTCAGAATGCTGTAACACAGACTCTGCTCAATGCTAGTAAATTTGAACCAGTCACCCCACTTCTTAAATCTCTGCACTAGCTGCCAATCTCTCACTGCTCTGTCTTCAAAATCCTGGTCCTGGTCTTTAAAGCCCTCAAAGGCCTTGCACCACCCTATCTGTCCAACCAACTTTCCCTGTATACACCTGCTCACCCACTACACATGCTATCGAACACTTGCCTGATAGTGCCTGCCCCCAAGGAAATGCAGCTCGTCAGCAAGAGGAGAAGGACCTTTATATGTTCAGTCCTGACTTTTTGGAACTTCCCGTCTCCGGACATCAGGTATTTTTTAGGATCTCCTGATCTATAGGAAAAAAATGCTGAAAACATGTCTATTTGCTGAGGCCTTTGGCCCTTAGAGGAGGCCTGGTGCTTCTGACCTTTCTTAAACTGTCTCTCCTGCTCTCCATTGCCTAGTTGACAGCTGTCCCCCACATACTGTCCCATCTCCCCCCACATGCCCAGTGTTTCTCAGTTGGTGTTCTTCAGATGGTGCTTCTCAAATGGCTTGCTCCTCATCCATGTACTTATTATTAATGATGATTTAGTATTGTATCTCTTGCATCTATCTCATTGACTAGTACAATATTGTTTATTCTATTGGAGCGGACTCTTTTCTGCCATTTTTAACATGCTTTGATCTCACCTGCTGGAAGAGTGTGTAATAAATAACAATGATGATAAATAGTTGTCTGTGATAAACATAAAACCTTTTTGCTCAATAATTATTCTTGATTTTCTTTTTTGTTTTTGTAATTTTCCTTTAAAATGTCATATCAATTTAGTCCCATTATATTATTGGTTTTACTGTATTGCATTTTTGTACTTTCTCTGGAAATGAGATACATCAGCCTTTGTTAATGATGCTAAGAATACAATACTTTTGAGTTCTTCACTATGATTTAAAGGTTGTGTTTTTCACCTAAGGAAAACAATTAAGCATTAAACAAGAGACAAACCATTCAATTTCTCTGATCTGTTATGTTGTCTCTTAATGAGCAAAAATTGTCAGTGTTGCTTCTAAAGTTAAACTTTGTGTCCTTGTGTCACAAAAATGGGAAGTGACTCATAATAAAGAATTACATTCCAAGATAATTTGTTTAGTGATAGAATATTGGCTGTCAAAGGGTACATGGGACCACATTTCATAAATATGAGTACAAATAGGGCTGGTATTGGTTGTCCAAGGTGAATCTTCAGCCTTCTGTGGACCCCCACCCCCTCCCAATTAATTTTTAGGACCTTATATCCCCCTTGAGAATTTGTTAATTAAACTCAGCAATTATGATCACCCCACTATCCTTCTCAAAATAATTTTGTAAAAAACACATATTTGGACATCAGACTTAATGATGCTGCTGAATATCCCATTAAGTTATTCAGATAGCTATATCTGGCTAACTTAACTAGCCACTCTGCGGCTGAATATTGGCCCCAAAGTGTCCAAGTACAACCAGGGTCCTCAGATCTACATGAGTCAGGATTTTAAGGATCTCTACTTCAGTGGATGTGTCCCTGGGGCTTGGAACATGCTTATCCTCCATGAGGTGGCACGATAATTTTCCCAAGTGGGCTAGTGTGTCCTAACTGGGACTTGGTCTGCTACCACTATACCTGAGATCCAGGGTGAAGTCCAAACTCCAATCTGGCAGTGTCCTGTATCCTGGCATGGAAACTCCATTGGGGTTCTCCAGATGATTTTCTCTACTTCTCTCCCTTCTCTTCAAAAGATAGCTTCAGGTCTTCCTGAAGGAAAGACCAACTACTGAAAGCAGTCCTTACAGCTTCCAGGTCAGGGCAAGGAAGGATGACAGAAAAATACTTCCTTCTCTCTGCAATAGAAAAAACTCAAACTGGGAAAACCTTCCCTTTTCTCCTTGAAATGGGCACTATATCTTCATCTTGGTCAGGGTGACCCATCCTGAGCAGGGGATATTGCCTGCCAGGAATGGTACATGTCAAAACTGTAAATATTTAGAAAACTGCAAAATCCTTCCACTCTCTCTTTCCTCTCTCCCATCCAGTCCTGTCAGGGGAACTGACAGGGCAGTGTCCCTTAGGGGTGTGCTATCATTCAGGATGAATTAGGCAATTTCAATGAAATTGCTTAATTTGTCTTAGTTTGGAGACCCCGAAACCTGAACAAATTTTTCCCAAAATTTTGGGACAAATTCGGTTTCAGGTTAGTGTACGTGCTAACCCAAAATCCAGGTCCCACTGAATTACAAAGGCCCGAACCATGGGAAATGCAATATTTCCCATGGTGGGCCGAAAATGAAGCTCAAACCAAAGGGTTCAGGCTTTGCACATCCCTAGTGTCCCTCCCTTTATGTGCTAGACTGGGAGTCTAACTGGGTCAGCACACACTGAAAACACTCCTTCTCCTTTGAAATCAAATCTACACTGCCACACTCTAACTTTGACTAGACCCCCTCCTTGCACCTAAGGGACTCCCTATTCCAGACATCCTTTGCAGGAGGTGCAGTATTGAATGGTATGCCTCTTTGCAGTTGTCTAACCAAGGACTGAGAACAAAAGCCATCTAGTGGAGACCACGTAGTCTCTATATCATATAAACTGTGCTCTCTCTTCTATCCTCCTTTTACGTGATCCTTTATGACAGGGTGAGATTTTACATGGAATGAGGAGTACCTAAAGAGTGAGGAGAATTAAAGAATGAAAGCCATATGTTCTGCTAAGTAGTGTTTGGAAAACATTTTGCGAGTAATGGAGAGAAGAACATATCTTGAGATGGGAGGTGGATTCCAAATTCTGGGATCCAATGTATCATTTGGGTTGAATGTTGGTCTTGACTACATATCCCATAACTCTGATTTATTCAGTATTATCTATCTGTCCTCTATATGACATGTTTATAGTTGCTGGCTGAGATTTACCAGATGAAAAAGAGTTGAGTTTGAAGATATTCTTGAGCAGTCTTCATTTTTCCAGGTCTCAAGGGAGCAGAGTTTATGGAAGGGAAAGAGGTTGATTTTTTTTTCTCCCTGAGGAGATCAAGAGAGACAGGGAGAAGCACTACTCACCTCATTACCTTTCAATGTCCACTTCATCATCTGCATGTTTTCTCTTATTGCTGAACTCACAAAATAAATCAGAGACTGATCGTTTGCCATATACAAGTCATATCCTCTCAATATTTTATATACCTCATAAGAGGGGTTACAATATTCTTACTATGAACTAAACCATAATAGAATATCAGTTACATAGCAGTCCACATTTGATTAACCTAATGACTCGATTATCTACTATAAAAATGAATGGAATTTCATAGGAGAGCAAACAAAGCCGAAGAAGCACCACGTGTATTCTTTATAAAGCTAAAAAGGTAATCCCTTTCTGTGTAAAAAAATAATAATTCTGTTCTCACGCTGTAGGTAGGGTTGTCTTGGTGTCTGTATGCATCACATGGGGGTAACATACCAATGTGGCCACTTAAGTATCACATGGGGGCGTTGCACTGATGTTGTCCCAATGCATTTTTCTAGTTCACCAGTTCTTATCCAGCAGCATCAACATGAGGATACATAACATGTAAACCACCCTCCTCTCATATGCTGAGGAAGAATGTGAGAGAATGTGATGCACTCTCTTTCTCCACCTCGAGTATGTCCCCTTTCATTCCAGTTTGGGAAAAACACCAGAGTTGCAAACTGCTGTCGTGTCACAGCCACGTGTATGATAGAAGTGCCTGATTTCCTGAGCTGACTTCATGGTAGCTGCAAACCCTGCCAGGAGCTGACTCTGGATGAAGGGCCACAGTGCTGACGGAAGATGGGAGACTGGCAATAGTAATGTCAGAGGAGGATCCTGGCAGAGAAATGCATTGAATAGCTTCAGTGTCAGGGTTATGGACTATTTGGGGGGGGTTATGGACTATTTGGGGGGGGGGGGGAAGGGGAGGTCATGTGCAGTCCCACATAAATAGCAACACTCACACACTCTGTCCCAGACAGCCTCCATCTCACTCAAAAACAAGTTACAGCCACTATCTCTATCACTCACACACACACAGTTTCCTCTTACACATACACACACAATCACATTCTTTCAGAGATACACACAGACATCAAGAATCTGGGTGATTCTACTAATAATAAACAATTCATTTATAACATTTGTTCCCCACCCTCATAAAAAAAAAGCAACAGAATTATGCAAGAATGTTAACATCAGGGTTCCATTGTAGACAAAGTCTAGTTTTCCAGGAAAGTCTTGTATCACCTCTACAATGGATGAAGAAAATCTGAAAACATGAGTTAAACTGAAAGCAATTTATAAACCAAATACACACAAGCAAAGATCTTTTTTCCTCTTCTTGTCACAAATCAGTGATAAGCTATGTGGCAGATTTCACAGAGTCATGGGAATCTGACAGAGGCCCTGATATGAATGTGTTTACTATGACCTCTGGAACTAGTCTGAGACCACCCACCAGTTCATTTCACATAGGCCACAGTTTTAAACCTCTGAGATGCATGTGAAATGATGTCCTAGATGTGAAAGGTTCTGTAACACTATGACCATTCTCTTCAATCATCTACTCCCTAAAAATAAAACCCAAAACAAAATGATGTCCAGAATACTCAACAGAAGGCTGAACACAATGTCTTTTTCCATCTAAAACATCTCCAAAAAATTAAGTATATTTATCTCCTCTGCTGTGTATTCATTGAAATAGTGTAGTGTATGGTGTCTCAGTCAAATAATATATCGGCCCTAGAGTATGTGGTAACACTGAAAATGCACTGTAAATGTCATCATTATTGTGTGTGTTTATTGTGCTGTGCCCATACTCCACAAGGTACTCATAAATAAGTACAGGGATGCAATAGTTCATTTACTAGTCACGAAAAGCAATAAAAAAGGGGGTTTGCTGCTCCCCAAATAATGTGAGCATAATTAAATCATTATAGACACTATATTATGTCAATTATGATGAATTAGCAAACATTTTTATTTTAGTTTTGCTTGATGTTAATTTACTGATTTGAAGGTCATCCTTAGTCATTGGCAGAATCAAAAATTGTCCATTCTACAAACACGATATCTATAACTCTACAAGACAGAAAGTTGATTGGTGTATGCGATGCTGATAGTTCTTATTCCTAGCTTCAAATGTCACTGTATTTCATTTTACAATTGGATGTCTTCCAGTAACAGAACTAGCATCCAGGCTGTGAGTTAATGTAACCATGCTGATAAGAGAGAGAGAAAAAGAGGTAATTGATTCAGCAATGATACAGTCCGGCATTGATAGAGTCACTTATGATAAGCCTAGTGACCTTTCTTTCAACAATACATGGCTCCAAGCTGGCACTTTGGTCAAATAGTTAGCTATTCATCTTTATGTGCTATCTGCAGGTAATAATTTGTGAGGATATGTGAACATAGTTTGATACAGCAAAAGATAAACTTTAATCAGATAATAATTATTGAGCTGCAGCAGGTCTGGGGTGGCCTGGTGGTTACCCAGAAGGTAAATTCCAGGTGCACATGCATTAAAAAACGAATCCTACTGTTAATTGAAAGGCCTTGAAGGTAGTGTTCAGGTGCCATATTGTATCTCATTTAGTGGGGACTAACAGGGAAAATCAGCAGAGTATTAAACATTTTAAAGATAAGATTTAAAAATTCTAAGCACTGGTATTTAGAAAACCAATACGGAGATTCTATGGAATATTGCAAATGCAATATAATATTTCAAGCTTAAGATATGCAGTAATATGAAATCCAAAGAATGAATGTACAATCAAGAGAACAAGCTGGAGTAGCTTTTAGTTTGGTTAGTTTGCAGAGAGATATACTACAGAAATTGAAGATGACTAGGAAGAATTAAGAGAAATAAATGAGTTCTTTCGAAAGAACTATGACAGTATATCTACATCTAAAAAGCCAAGTACTTGTGCAGCATATTCTGCATTATTTGGGAAACTGCCAATTGTGGAGCTGGCTGATTAGGCCATACGAAAGCTCAAAGAATCCTTTATGTAAACAATAGAAAAGCTGAATAGAACACTTAGGGCTATGCAGATTTAAAAAAACAACACTTGGCCCAATCAGGTTTGTTTATCATGTCCAATTGTATGATCAGTTACTCATCTGAGCAAGAAAAACAGTTGATATGTTGTACAAGGTCATGATATCCATTTCTTAAAGCCCCCAGGGTAGGCGTGGGGGTAGAGTGAAGCAGAGGAAGAAGCATATGATATTGAATCCTATAGACCAATATTGATGCTTATGGTAGAAGTGGAAAACATTATTAAAAATGATTGTAATAGATCACAAACTTGTGTAGCAGACCCTCCACATGGGTTTCATACCAGACTGTTTCAGCTTCTGATAATGGGGTCGATTTTAAATGCCGTGTGTGCGCGCAGTTCCCGGCGTGCGCTAAAATCTGCCTGCGCCCAGGATTTTAAAATCCGCGTGCGCATGTGTGGGCAGCATGCACAGGGGGAGAAATTTTCACAAAATACATGCGGCAACACAATCGGGCCTTCCCCAGTTCCCGCCAAGTCCACTCCAATTAAGGAGCAGACTGGGAAGAACTTCCTTACCCCCTAACCTAACCTTCCTACCTCTTCCCCTCTCCTCCCTGCCCCCTTAACCTAACCTAGCTGTCCCCAAATTTTTTATTTTAGTACTTATGGTTCCTCTGGAGCAGAAGTAAGCGCCACGTGCTGGCCAGCTTCCAGCGCACTATTCCCCAGGACAGAGTTGAATGTTGCTGTCCTGCCCCCCCCCCCCCCATCCCTCCCCTCCCTCTGGCCCGCCCCTTTGGAGAGGCCAGGCACTTTGGCGCATAAACCCTGAAATTTACAGGGGTAGCCCCCTTTAAAATGTACTTGAATATGAGTAGGCTGTTCATGCTATCATCATGTAATATGAGTTCTGAGGAGGTTTAGATTAACACATTGTCAGAATACTTGACACTTTTCTTGAGTGCAATTTTCTACTGGAGATACTGAAGCTTACTGCTTTTGGGAAGAATTTTGTTCCGTGGATTAAAATTCTTATAAATGTCCAGTGTGAAGTCCGTGCATGAATAGCAATTTGTCAGTGCCATGTGGGCTGCAGTGTGGGATCCAGAAGTTGCCCGCTGTCTCTAATATGGTTTGCATTGACAGTAGAGATCTTAACCACCTTAATGCAGGTCAAAGAAATTCAGAATTACAACAGGAACAGCGACTAATTTAATTTCAATACACACTGATGTTTATCTGATGTACAGTTTGTAGTCGATCCACAAATATCGCCCAGATTGTTACAAATAATAATTTATTCAGAGATGTTTCTGACTTTTGTGTAAATTGAAATACATCAGGGTTTTATCCTTTAGGCATTAATAGGGTATTGGATCAATCAGTGCAACCAGCTTGAGCTGGAAAAGAATACTTTAGATAGTTAGGAATTAATGTGTTAAGGCATCTCTAAATTTAAATTTAAATTATACCTCTATAACAAAAAAAGATTATGGTTTGTTTAAAAAGATGAAAAAATCCACCATTAACTCTTAACAGGTAGAGTCAACATGTTAAAATAATACTCCCTGCACTTTTGTATTTACTGAATTTATAGTTAGGCCAATTCAAGTGCTAGAGGAGAGTTTTGTTAACTGGACTCTACTATAACCTGTATTTTTTTTGTGGAGAAAGAAATGCCCTCCAGTGGCACTTATATTATATACATATATAAATACAAAAAGCAGATTCAAAAGGCAAGTTGGTGTTGCCAAGTTTTAAAGCGTAGTATTTTGCTGAGCACTGTTCTTCAATAACAGACTAGGAGCCCATTCAATGTACTAAGCTGCATTGCATTTCACTAAACTATCAATGTTTAAAAATATTGAATATTATATGCTATTCTGTTAGAAACATTTTTCATTCGCTATTTGCCTTTTTTAGAGCATTATTGGCTCTATACTGAAATTTGAATGCTTATTCAAGCATTATTTAGCTTTTGATTCTGATTTGTATAATTATGTAGCTCATTACTTTGCATAGATTTTTCTGTGAACTTCGCAAAAGCTAATTATCACAAGAAATATAGAAACATATAGAAACATAGAAATGACGGCAGAAAAGGACCAAACGGTCCATCCAGTCTGCCCAGCAAGCTTATGATAGTATCTACTGCACCATACAGGTCACTCCCATACTTATCTGTTTCCCAGACCATCAAATTCAGGGCCTTTGTAGGTTGCTGTTTGAGTCCAATTCCCCGTAATCTCTTGCTGTTGAAGCAGAGAGCAATGTTGGAGTAGCATCAAAAGTTACAGGCAAGTTTCCCCCATGCTTATTTGCTTTCCCAAACTGAAATATTCAATGGCCTTGTTGGTCACTGTCTGAATCTAATTCTCTTTTTCCTCTTTTCTCCCTGCCATTGAAGCAGAGAACAATGGAGTTGCATCAAGAGTATGAAGGCACCTCAGGAATAATGGTCATGCTAATGCACAATAATTAAATGTGTGATATTTAGGTAAATACATATTTGAATTCTATTACATGGGCCATATTCACATGTTAATTAACATGTGATGACAGCTTGTATTATTGCACCTTAGTAGATACATAGCTCTTGGCTATCAAAAAACATAAATGGATGCTTTATATTGTACATTAAACATGGAAGAGAGCTAGGCTATAGAGATGTACTTACTAATATTTTTCATATTCATTTTGTGTTTTTCATTTTTGGATTTTTTCTTCATTTTTTTGTGTTTGGGATTTTTATTTTATTTTATTTTACACTCTCAGGGTCATTTTTCAAATTGCCTTAGGACATTATCGCAGGCATTAGGGACCTAATGCCAGGAATAAAAAAATGCATCATGAGAAACATATGCAAATTTTAATTTGTTTTTTCCAAATGGAAGGAGTATGGGTGGAGTACATTAAAATGAGGGGTGCTTAGCTTTGTTGTGATAATCTATTGTGGGTTTTAGATTTGTGCTAAAAGTCACAAATGCCATTTCAGGCAGAAAGGAAGAGAGAGAGAGAAAGTAAGTACCTCTAGGGAGGCACACATAATAGGCAGCTTTTTATACCACTGTAGGAGGGGCAACTAGTAACTCGAGGTGAGGTTTTGGTGGTGCACTTGGTTTTGGGGGGGGGGCAGTTGTACATGCACAATCAGAGGTATGAACAGCACAATACACATCAGTGAAGATTTGATGTGATTTGGAATGATGAAAGGTACTCAAAGATGAGATTTGTACAATGTACTCTCAACCTAGTTTGATAGCACATTCCTACTAGTTTATCTGAAACAACTGTGGTTGTACAAATATATACAAATATATTGAACATATATTACATTGGAATTATCCATATTACTGCAATGTCTATAATAGTGCAATGCACTGTGGCTAAATGTAGAGACTTTGGGTCTTTCTAAAATGGCAACTCAGATTCTAACATATTACAGTTCAAGTGGCAGAAAATGCCTGTGCCCTATTTTGGGAAAAATGTGAACTCAGAACAATTGCATGAAAAGAACAATGAGAGGGGAGGGGCCAATGTACTAACCTGTGTTCATATCGGCCATTAATGCCAATTAACACACCAATTTTAACACAGATATTAATGTCTAGTTTAATCCCTGACCTGCTAAAGGGCATAAAATCCTTTCAGTAAGGAAGGCATTAGCAGGATGTTTTACCATGGCCAGCCAGGATAAGGCTATTACCTGCTCCCTTGAGTGCAAAAGAAGGACCCACTGCATCTTGATTCACCCCCCCTATCTCTCACACACAAGCAGATAAGTATCATCTATGGTCTAACTTACTTATTCATGCCTGTGGCAAGTGGACCTCCCCCTGAGCTTTCAAAGGGGCTCTGAGCCCTGATGTCCCCCCCCCCTTCTACCCCAATACCCAGTCCTCTCCCTTCTTCTTAACCACATCCGAGGTTTCATAAAGGCAGGTGGAGAAAAGTGGGCTCCTCAGTTGCTCTTGTTCCACTTGCACTGACAGCAGCTAATCGACAGCTCTTCTTTCCTGAAGGGATAAAGGGTGGGAGGGGGAACACTAGGGTTCAGATGATCTCACAGGGGAGATCAACAGCCAGGAAGAGGGAGGAAGTAGGGGTTGTTTGGGCCACAGAGGTCCTTTACTCATTTGCAGGTGGGGATGTGTGGATATGTGTGGGGGGAGGGGAGTGTCTGTGGCCCTAAGCAGGATGTAGAACCTTCTTCAACACTTGGAGGGGGGGTTAGACGTGGATCATCACAAGGCATGTTAGTCTGATACTTTCACGCAAACCTAACTATGCCACTTAACCAGTAGTTATATTTAATGTTAGCCAAGGGAAGGGAAGGGTGTTGGGGGAGGGGGGTTTGTGGTTGCTACTGCAAATTGTGTATTCTATTTGCAGCAGCCCATTTTAACAAATGAATTTCTATGCATGCATTTGCATGTGACACCGCTCATTAATATGTTTGTGCGTTAGGCCACATTAAATTTATATTTACATCAATCTGGTCTAATGAGAACTATTACACTAAAGATCATTGAATTGCGCAAGGGTTATCATGCATTAATGTATGTTTAATATGAATTAATGCTTGCATTAGCATTATTAACACATTCAGAAATCAGATAGGCCAAACATTTTTTCCCTTAGGCACCAAGCGATCATTTTTCAAAGAGATCTATTTGGCTAAATCAAAGCCTTGAAAAATTAAACAGGGCTGAATGACTACATTTTATCCTCTAGATTCACTAAGGGCTAAAGTTTCTGTCAAAAAATGGGTGAGTACAGAGCTGCTGACTGGTTAAGTTTAGCTAGATAACTGTAGGCATGTTAAAAACTGACCAAAATCTAACCAGCTAAATGTGTCTTTAAGTGGCTGTCTTTAGTTATCTTTAATCAGCTGATTGTACTTAGTGAGCTATCTTTCAGTTGGACTTTCGGAAGTGAAATATTTATTTATTTATTTTTTACCAGTCTGTATAAAATCTCAGTGCTTTCCAGTGACACTACAGCAACATAATAGCAGGTGGTGTTTGTCTTTTTTTTTTCCTGCTGTTTCACATCGGGTGCTTTGAGCTATGAACTCATCATGTAATTGGTGAGACATCAGGAAGAGGGACTCAATTAAATACTGAAATAAAAAAGAACACTAGTTTTCTGCTTGCAAGAGCAAATGTGTGCATCATGGTACATTGTATTTGGAAGTTGTGCATTAGAAAATGTAATTGAAATAGCTTGACAGTTCATTTCACTGAACCATTGCATGCCATCAGTTTTGGATATGTCCTTATTTATCTTCAGTCACTGACATTCAGATTTAGATATGGACTGCTACAGGTATGCCAATTAGCAATCACTATTCATTTAAGATTTCAGAATTCAGTCTTTGGATTAACTATTTAAAATATGTCTCTTATTGCCATTATAAAATGTGATTGTAGAAGTACTGGTAGCCCCATAACAACTTTTCTGGCTGTTGGATTATTACTGGTGCAAGCTATCTCACTAAGGGCCTAATTCATTAACGTTTTTTCATCAAATCTGTGATCCTCATTTTGAGCGGGAAAAATATCTAGAGCTTATGGTGATACTGGACTATGCTCTATTCAGGAAGGAGGGCTGGGGTGTTTGGAAGGCCTTTTTCTCTGCGTCACATTTCTATGTAAAGGAACCTCAGATGGCAGAATTTAAAGGTCTGTAGCTATACTTTACAATAGTTTATTATCTTGGTTAAATGATTTAGCTTTTTTTTTAGCAAATAATCAGAAATATGGTTAAGGGTCATTTGTGAGGGGAAAGCATAATTATTTTTACAGCTTGTAGATAGTGGAAACAGTTCCGAATAAAATGTTTATCTACATTTTTAAAAGCAATGTATATGCATAATTCTGCATTTTGTATAATAATAATAAAGGATTGCTGAATGACCAATTACTATCTGTATGTTATAATTTTAAGAGAAATATTCTATTTGTGTTCATGCTCACAGAGTGCTAACAATAAGAAAGCATCTTAATTTAATTAGGTAGAGGACACCTCTTAAAAAATTAAGTCTAAGGTAATATAGGCTCTGAAAGTAGAACTGCTTTAGACAGAAATTCTCTCATCATTTTTATTGTGGTATTATATTTGTCCAGAGCAGAAATCCAGAGGGTTACTATTGAAGTTCAATAAATACATTTTGTGTGCATTTCTCAAATAAATATGAGAAACATCATCATTTGATTTGTTATTTACAAGGCCATTTATCAAATCGTGTTAAGGAATTTTCGCATGCGTTAAGGTGTTTTGGCATGCGAAAAACACCTTAACACATGCGATAAGCACCATGACGCATCGTGCAATGGAAATTTTTAAAAGGGGAGGGATTGGGGGCGTGATTTCCTTAAAAGTGGGCTGGCTTCGCGAAGCCATAACGCATGATATCGCACAGTTTTAACGTTGAAAATAACTACACCTTCTTCAATTATGTTAAGGTGTGTGATGTGCCCATAACGCAATTTGTGATATTTTTTTTGGAAATTCCATTTTGGGCATTTTTAGGCTGCGGCCGTGCTTACTTACATCCTGCACCGTTCTCCAGCCCTCCCTGGGTCTGCTCGCAGCACAGGCCAATCTCCACCGCCGCGTTCCCCATGGCTCCTTGTGGTTGCCAAGATGCCGCCGCCAGCTACGTTGTCTCTGCGCCTTCCTAGGCGTGCGTGTCACCGGGTCCTCCTTTGAAGCCTCTTTGGTGGGAACCTCGGGGGTGTCCCTGCTTGATGATGTCATCAGATCAAGGTACTTAAGCTCCACCTTCGCCCTCAGCTAGCCGACGTGGCAACAAGTTCCGTACGTCTCTACTAGCTCCTGCTCAGTGTTCCTGTGGCTACGCTATCGGACTCCGTTGGACTTTGGACTCTGTCTGGTACCCGCTCCTCGGGGGCCAGTGGGCGCTCTCTCTATGGGACCTTGTCTCCTGTCCTCCCCCGCTCCTCGGGCTGGCCCTGCACTTCCTGAAGTCCTACTCTGAAAGTCTTCCTGCTCCTTAGGGTTGCCTCCTGGAACACCCTTACCACTCAGGAGTTACTTAAGCATTTCTTTTCTCCTCGGGGTTGTGCCTACGTGCTGTCTGGACTGTCAGCGCTTCCTCGTGGCTGTGTTTCCCTACTTCTCAAGAGACTCTCAGCACCGTCCCGCTCCTCAGGACAGTGTCCTTGTGCCTTTACCATGACAGCCTGCGCCTCCCCGTGGTCGCATCTACGTGCTATGAGACTACCAACACTTCTCTGCTCCTCGGGGCTGTGCTCCTCTATTATACAGAGACTGCCTGTGCTCCCCACACCTCGGGTTCTACCTACATCATCATTGGAGACCTGACTCAGGCTTCCCTGCTCCATGGGTTAGCCTGCGTCACTACAGCCGCACCTCCCTCACTCTGCAGCTCCACCCCTCAGGGGTGTGTCTCTGCCATTCCTCCTGCATGCCACTCTCAAGCTTACTGCCTGCATCTCTAGAGGTCTCAGTCAAGATATTATCGGCAGCCGCTTCCCTTCTGGGGAATCCCTCCTGGCTCCTCAGGACTTCACCACAGTCTTCCCCAGAGCTCCGTGCCGTGCCTGTCCTCGCCTCCTGTCGGTGTGGGCCTGTGAGGCTCCTCCCCATAGGTTACAACAATTCATACCATGAGCCAAGGGTCCACCAACCCACAAACCATAATATGAGATGTGGGAGGAGCGTGGGGGAAGAGCCTGAGATGAGGGGAGAAGGAGGGGGGGGGGGGTGAGAGAGAGCCTCTGGGGTTGGTACCATAGTAAGCAGCTATTTATGCTACTATAGGAGGCTTACCTAGTAACTCAAGGTGAGGTTTAAGTAGTAGTGTAGGGGTTAGGGGCCACTTTGACATGCAGTGTGAGATGTACGAACAGAACAGTACACTCTTGTGAAGATTTGATGTCTTTCGGAGTGAGGAAACTCACACAACGATGAGATATGTACAATGTTCTCTGATCCTAGTTTGATGGACTCTCTACCTGGATAACATCAAGTTAAGTTGAGAGAACATTGTAATCTCATCATTGTGTGAGTTTCCTCACTCTGAAGAACATCAAATCTTCAGAAGAGTGTACTGTTCTGTTCGTATGTCTCACTCTGCATGTAATAGAGGCCTCTAACTTCTACACTACAACCTAAACCTCACCTCGAGTTACTAGGTGGTCTTCCTATAGTAGCATAAATAGCTAACTTATAGTCTCTCTCTCTCTCTCTCTCTCTCTCTCTCTCTCGGAAATTTAGTTTTGTTTGTTTTTTTCATTTCATCGCTTTGAGCGACTGTTTCAATCTGTAAAGCAATTCATAAATGTTATTAAATAATTGAAAAAGATAAATAAAATGTTGTAAATCTTCAGATCATTGTTAAAAATTCCCTCTCATATATAATGGACAATAATTCCTTTAATGTATTCTACTCTTCATGTATGGCATCATATACCTAAGTTCAGTGTTATACCTGCCTGAACATTGAAACTCTTTTTTGTGTGTTTGTATTTGAAGATGGAAGAAGGTTACACTCTAAACATTCTTAAGAAACAGGATTCAGGCTTTCTTCAGGGGCTAAGAACACCTTCTTAGTTAAAGACAAAGGAAGATTTCAGTTGTTCTGCTTCTTTGCTTGTAATTCACTAGCACCTGTGAAGCATCCTTCATGCATTTCAAAATGAGGGAATAAATATTAGGTTATAGCAATCAGTCAGAAAATGTAAATGTAAAGCAGTATCCTGCTCTAATAATAACAGTAGCAAAAATAAGATGTTTAATCATCCATTTCCAGTTCATATTTGGAGAGGAGAGGCTGAATGCTTGAGGGAAATCTGAGTGAGAGTTTTAGCACTGTTAAGAGGGTTGGTTGCAATTAGCTCAATATAGCCCAGAGTATTAGACTACTATCAGCCAGATGAGAACCTGGAAGGGATGAATACAGAATTAGGTATTAAACCTGCTTTACATGCTGGCCTGGCATCTTGAAATGAACCTTCACTAAACCTGCAGAAATGTGCTTCTCTTAGCACTTTTAAATCTTCTCTAGATGTCTCTGAGCATACTTTTGAATGCTTTGATTACAGAAATATATTATTGATAGAATGTAAGATTTCTATTGTTTTACTATTATTATGTTCTATGTACGCTGATACCCAACCCTGCTCCTTCTGTGACTCAATTGAAAAATGATGTTTTTTTCTATTAATCTGGCTTTTCAGGTAAATAAAAAGAAAGAAAGCCACAAATTCCTAGTTTATTTCTCCTAGACTAAATGGCTTTGTCATGGAAGAGTTATTTGTATTATAATACAGTGGGGCAGATATTCAGCACCAATTAGCCTGTTAAGTTCTGACTTAGCAGGCTAAGTGGTGCTGTCTGAATATTTGACCACACTCAGCAGCTGCCACTTAGCAGGGGTGATGGTTTATCAGGCTAAACATCCAGATAGAAGAGGCGTGGGATGCAGCATTCTGGGGCAGAGCTATTTATTCAGCAAAGGTAAGCCATGCTATTTTATCATGGGAGGGAATGTAATCTGATGCCATTGGCCGGCCTCTGTCACATGGTAGGAGCAATGGATGGCTAACGCCATCTTAAAAAATGGAAATATCTGGGATTCTATTGAACTGCAGCTACAAGACTTTTTTCAAGATATAGAGCACTCTCTTCAGTTGGTTCCCCTTCCTTGCTGGGACCCTTGCCCCACAGACAAGAAAAGGGGTGAGCTACTCCCAGAGAATAGTACTGAGGATACCTGTACAGAGTGAAGAAGAGAGAGTTCCCTATGTATGACCCAGTTTGAACACAGACGGGAAGTAAGATAGGTAACACATCAAATGGACATTTATTTAATTCTGCAAATCAAAGTAAACTTTCTTTTCAGCATTCATATTGTGTCCTGCCTGTTTATACAGTACTAACATCACCAAAGGGAACAGTTGCACACCTCAGGGAGGATTCCTGTTTGCTCCTGGGCCTTAAAGTTTAAGCCTTTCCCCCATAGTAAGAATCCACTTCTTGGGACTTGTGGAAGTGGCAAAAGTAAATAGCTCCAAGAGAAAATTTTTTGTGTGCCTTGGAACTACCATAAAATCCAAAAAAGGGTTACATAAATATCATAGGGGGAGGCATTCCCACCATATTTTGTCCTTGCCATGAGAAAATATTGTGGTAGATTCCCGGCAATAATTTTTCTCACATAAAAACTCCCAAAGGGAATTTTTACACTTGAAGGGTAAAGGTTAGGCCTGACGCTAACCCTTTAAATATGTTCATGGAGCATTGGGCCATGCACTACTATCCTGATGCTCTGGCACTAAAGTTAACTTTGCCTTCTGATTTGTAGCTAACTTTTCAGGAATTAATATGGCTTGCATTTTTTTGGTAAGCCTTGTAAATTCATTTGCATTGAATTACATAGGTATCACATACTTTGCATGAAATTTGCAAAATGTATGCATGTAAATCTCATGCAAAAAAGCTTATCTTATTAGGGGCATGATTTGGCCCACATGACTTGTGGTATCACCATGATATGGCGATATCATGTGTTTTATATAGCGTTTATTGCTCAATAAACTCTGTTTCATGCATTATACCCATATCACAACATAGTAAATCACCTCCTTAGCAGGATAATTGCTAATATTCAGCCTCCTCTGACATAGTTAGCCAGATAAATCTAGGACCTTTATTTGGATAAACAGCTAATTATAAGATAGCCGAACATATTCATGGTGTGGATGTGCTGATGAATATCTCAGCCAAGGTATAAGAACATAAGAACATGTCATACTGGGTCAGACCAAGGGACCATCAAGCCCTGCATCCTGTTTCCAACAGTGGCCAATCCAGGCCATAAGAACCTGGCAAGTACCCAAAAACTAAGTCTATCCCATGCTACTGATGCTAGTAATAGCAGTTGCTATTTTCTAAGTCAACTTAATTAATAGCAGGTAATGGACTTCTCCTCCAAGAACTTATCCAATCCTTTTCTAACCCAGCTACACTAACTGCAATAACCACTAGGGATGTGCATTTGTTTCCAACATATTGGTAATCCGCAACGTATAGGGCCATATTCGTTGTATTCGTGGGGAAGCGAAACGTATCGCGATTCCCCGCGAATACAACAAATCTTCACCAAATTATTCAGCCGTCTAAAGGAGTGAATTTAAACAAACACCCCAACCCTCCTGACCCCCCAAAGACTTACCAAAACTCCATGGTGGTCCAGCGGAGGGTCTGGGAGCCTTCTCCTGCTCTCATGCCGTCGGCTGCCAGTATTCAAAATGGTGCCGATAGCCTTTGACCTTACTATGTCACAGGGGCTGACCAATGGCACCAGTAACCCCTGTGACATAGTAAGGTCAAAGGCTATTGGCGCCATTTTGAATACCAGCTGCCAACAGTGTGAGTGCAGGAGATGGCTCCCGGACCCCCTGCTGGACCACCAGGGAGTTTTGGTAAGTCTTGGGGGGGTCATGAGGGTGGGGGGTTGTAGTTAATTCAATTTTAGCCGTGAAATGAATAAGAATGAATGCATGAACGTATTGGGGCCCCCCTTGCTGAATGTAACGTATCTGCCCCCCGATGAATATGAATACCGAATGCAACATATGCCATCCCTCTGCACATCCCTACTAATCACATCCCCTGGCAACAAATTCCAAACTTTAATTGTGCGTTGTGTGAAAAAGAATTCCCTCTAATTAGATTTAAATGTACCACATGCTAACTTCTTGGTGTGCCCCCTAATCCTTCTATTATCTGAAAGAGTAAATAACCGATTCATATTTACCCATTCCAGACTTCTCATGATTTTAAACACCTCTATCATATCCCCCCTCAGCCGTCACTTTTCCAAGCTGAATACTCCTAACCTCTTTAGTCTTTCCTCATAGGGGAGCTGTTCCATCCCTTTTATCATTTTGGTTGCCTTCTCTGTATCTTCTCCATCGGAAATATATCTTTTTTGAGATGCGGTGACCAGATCTCTTTCTTGGGTGGCAGCTCCTAATATGGAACCTAACATTGTGTAACTATAGCATGGGTTATTTTTTCCTATATGCATCATCTTGCACTTATCCTCATTAAATTTCATCTGCCATTTGGATGCCCAATTTTCACAATCCATTTGGATTTAACTACTCTGAATAATTTTGTATCATCTGCAAATTTGATTATCTCGCTCTTTGTATTCTTTTCCAGATCATTTATAAATATATTTAAAAGCACAGATCCCAATGCAGATCCCTGAGGTACTCCACTGCCCACTCCTGTCCACTGAGAAAATTGTCCATTTAATCCTATTCTCTGTTTCCTGTCTTTTAGCCAGTTTGTAATCCACAAAAGGACATTGCCACCTACCCCATGACTTTTTATTTTTCCTAGAAGCCTCTCATGAGGAACCTTGTCAAATGTCTTCTGAAAATCCAAATACACTACATCTACTGGTTCACCTTTATCTACATGTTTATTAACTCCTTCAAAAAAGTGAAGCAGATTCGTGAGGCAAGACTTGCCTTGAGTAAAGCCATGCTTTGTTCCATTAAACCATGTCTTTCTATATGTTCTGTGATTTTGATATTTAGAACACTTTCCACTATTTTTCCTGGCACTGAAGTCAGGGTAACTAGTCTGTAGTTTACCAGATCGCCCCTGGAGCCCTTTTTAAATATTGGGGTTACATTAGCCACCATCCAGTCTTCAGGTACAATAGATGATTTTAATGATAGGTTACAAATTTTTACTAATAGATCTGAAATTTCATTTTTGAATTCTTTCAGAACCCTGGGGTGTATACCATCCTGTCCAGGTGATTTACTACTCTTCTTCAGTTTATCAATCAGGCCTACTATATCTTCTAGGTTCACCTTGATTTGTTCAGACCATCGAAGCAAAGGAATTGTTTAATCTTTCTGCAATTGCCTTATCTTCTCTAAGTGCCTCTTTAACCCCTCGATCATCTATTGGTTCTACTGACTCCCTCGCAGGCTTTCTGCTTCAGATATATTTTTAAAAAAGTTTTTACTGTGAGTTTTTGCCTCTATGGCCAACCTCTTTTCAAATTCTCTCTTAGCCTGTCCTATCAATGTCTTACATTTAACTTGCCAGTGCTTATGCTTTATCCTATTTTCTTCTGTTGGATCCTTCTTCCAGTTTTTGAATGACGATCTTTTCGCTAAAATAGCCTCTTTCACCTTACCTTTTAACCATGCTGGTAATCATTTTGCCTTCCTTCCACCTTTCTTAATGTGTGGAATACATCTGGACTGTGCTTCTAGGATAGTATTTTTAACAATGTCCATGCCTCTTGCATATCTTTTACCTTTGTAGCTGCTCCTTTCAGTTTTTTTCTATTTTTCTCATTTTTTCAAAGTTTCTCTTTGTGAGTTTAGCACTAGAGCCATGGATTTGCTTGTTGTCTCCTTTCCAGTCATTAATTCAAATGTGATCATATTATTATCACTATTGCCAAACAGCCCCACCAACATTACCTCTGTCACCAAATCCCGTGCTCCATTGAGAATTAGATCTAAAATTGTTCCCTCTCCTGTCAGTTTCTGAACCAATTGCTCCATAAAACTGTCATTTATTCCATCCAGGAACTTAATCTCTCTAGCGTGTCCCAATAATACATTTACCCAGTAAATATTGGGGTAATTGAAATCTCCCATTATTACTGCACTACCAATTTGGTTAGCTTCCCTACTTTCTCTTAGCATTTCATTGTCTGTCTCACCATCTTGGCCAGGTGGACAGTAGTATACTATCACTATACTCTTCCTCAACACTCAAGGGATTTCTACCCTTAAAGATTAGATTGTGCATTTAGTCTCATGCAGGATGTTTTTCCTGTTGGACTCTATGCCATCCAAGACATAAAGTGCCACACCGCCTACCGGATTCTCCTCTCTGTCATTGTAATCTAATTTGTACCCCGGGATAGCACTGTCCATTGGTTATCTTCCTTCCACCATGTCTCTGAGATGCCAGTTAAGTCTTTGTCATCATTCACTGTTATATATTCTAATTCTCCCATCTTACTTCTTAGACTTCTGGTATTAGCATACTATATTTCAAAGTGTGTTTTTGTTTGTATTTTCATTCTGCTTTTTAATTGATAGGGATAAATTAGAATTTTTTTTAGCATAGGTGAGTTTTTAGTTACAGGCAGTTGGACTACTTTTCTTATTATTGGAACCTCACTGTTGGGATGCCCTAATTCTAGTGCATCATTAGTATCCTTTGAAGATACCTCCCTCTGAACCATGTGCTGCTGAGCAACTGTCAGCTTTCCCCTTTATTCTACTTTAAAAGCTGCTCTATCTCCTTTTTAAAGGTTAGCGCCAGCAATCTTGTTCCATCCCTTCAGAACAGACTCCCCCTTCCCCAAAAGGTTCCCCAGTTCCTTACAAAACTGAATCCCTATTCCTTGCACCATCGTCTCATCCATGCATTGAGACTCCGGAGCTCTGCCTGCCTCTGGGGACCTATGCGTGGAATAGGGAGCATTTCAGAGAATGCTACCCTGGAGGTTCTGGATTTAAATTTCTACCTAAGAGCCTAAATTTGGCTTCCAGAACCTCCCTCCCACACTTTTCTATGTCATTGGTGCCCACATATATTTGAAAGCCTGTCCTCACCAGCACTTTCTAAAATCCTATCTAGGTGACGAGTGAGGTCCGCCATCTTCGCACCAGGTAGGCATGTTACCAGGCAATCCTCATGCCCACCAGTCACCCTGTGGTGGAGGTGACTGAGTCCAGGAAAGGCTATTGAAAAGCTAGAGGCATTAAACGGAAGCAGGGAGGGGCTGGTAAGAAAGAGAGGGGCTTTGGGGCCACCATTTGGTGCTTGGACATGGATAACATCCAGTGATTTGGCCTTGACAGATCGCCAGCCAGGCACATTTGAGAGGGGATCTGGTGGGGCCTGCTGCATGGCATCTTACTTGAACCCCTCAGGTTATAATGGTCTGATGCTGGTCCAGGGGCTCATAGGGAGAGAGACCCCCCAGTTCTGCTTGGGTGGAATGAATCGGAGATATTGGCACCTACTCGGTGGTTGACAATAGTCAGAGTTGGCAGGACTCAGCAGTTAAATTAGACTCCCCTTTTAGGGGATTATAATAAATGGTTGTGGCCATTTTCATCTCAGTGATGTGTCATGTTTTCCTTGTGTGTGTATTGTTGGGTTGCCAGCCGGGATGAACAAGGGTGGGATAGAACCATGGGTGTCCGGGCTTCTCGGTTAATGGGAAGACCCCCAGCATGGATGTGTGGGTGCCACTAATAACTGAGCACCCAATGCACCCATGTGGGTGCTGCCGCCACCATGCCAGGCTTACTGAAGATGCACGGTGGGAAGGGGGTCGTGCCCCCCCCCCCCCCCCCCGTGATGGTCGAAATGGCACTGGCCTTGTCTGACCAGCACCACAGGTGGAGCTTCTTCATCCGTTGGGGCTGGCGTGGCTGGTAACATAACTCCTCTTGGTTGGTCAGGTGCTGTGATGTCATCAGAATGCACCCCGACGCCTGACCACTCAATTGGCCCGGAGGAGCAGTGTGCTGAAGTCGGTGGGGGGAGGTGATCAGTGGGAAATTTAAAATCTGCCAGCTCCCCTTTGTTTGCCTCTTCTTCCTTGGCCCCAATGCAGTATGATTCCCTGCCTTACTCACCCTTGTGTTAGACAAAATTAACTGTTAGTTAGCAAGTTATTATTGTTAGCTGTTATTCTGTCGTGGCGGTGGTGACCGAGTCCAGGAAAGGCTATTGTAATGCTGGAGGCATTAAAAGGAATCAGCAAGGTGCCGGTAAGGAAGATAGGGGCCTTGGGGCCACCACTCAGCGGTTGGCCACAGATGACGAATGTCAGATCCGAGGATTGGACCCTGACGGATCGATGGCCAGGCACGTTTTAGAGGGTCTCCGTTGGGGCCTGCTGTGTGGCGGCTTGCCTAGACTCCTCCAGGTATGGCAGTCTCATGCTCATGGAGATCATGCGCCCCCCCCCCCCCCCCCACCACCACCACCAGTTCCGCTTGGATGGAATTAATCAGAGGTATTTGCATCTACCCGGTGGTTGAGAATAGTCAGCATTGGCAAAACTAGGCACCTAAATTAGGCCCCCCATTAGGGTATTCTAATAAACGGCTATTGCCATTTGCATCCCAGCAATGTATCACATTTTTGTATTGTTGGTTTTCCAGCCATGATAGGCAGGGGTGGGATATAACCACGGGTGTCCGTGCTGCCCAGTTAATAGCCTGCAAGTCGATGTCACTCAGGCAATCTGTGAAAATCTTATCCCCAAATTATAGACCAAGCCCCTATGAACTATAGTAAACAAAATGTAGTTTTAATAAAAAGAAAATCAATTGTTCTTCTAACAGTGTCTTCAGATATGGAACAAACAGGTTTTCATCATGAGTTCACAATAGAGTCTCATAGGCTGAGAATGTAGTATAAGATGGAACAATAAATATGAATTGGAAGATGGATGTGTGCACCATATCTCAAAGTTGCTTTGACAGAAAATGTCATGCAAGAGAAAAATTAGATCCACTGCTGTTTTTAAAAATGACTTTCTTTATTATATAAAGGGCATATATAAGTCAAGGACACTGCCAGAACTAAATTTTTGGGAGAGTCTGAAGTTTAAAATGAGTAGGTACTGCAGCCAGCCACACCACCCCACCTCCATCCTATGTAGGTCTTCAGGGCAGAGGCTTCCAAACCCTTTTAATTTCTATCTCTTCACCTTCTCCCTGGCCTGTGTCACACACTCTCTCTCTCTCTGGTTAAAGCGACTACTATATACAGGTATTAATCTCTCAGTATAGAGCAATTTTGTTAATAGGCTTCCACCCAGCCCAAGCATTCTGTGTTTTGAAAGGTCTGAGAGAGGAGGGATAAAAAAATTACAGAGAAAAATAAACAAGGAGTTTGGTCTCAAAGTTGTACATGTCCAGTCCAAGGGCAGTTGTGATTCCCATTCAAGCTAGCCTTCTTAAAGGCATAGGGGAACATGGACTGACAGTAATTCATATGCCTGCAGATCCTCTAAATGCTGCAAATAAGAGGCTGAATCAGATGGGAAATGACCCAGCTGCTAGGGGTGGGGGCCTGAAACACAATGAGCGGGTGCAGGCTCTTGAGGCACACCCATGGGTATATCTCTGACCTCTCTCTCTCTCTCTTAATGTTCTTAGACTCTTAAAAAAAACAAAACTCCAATTACACCTGATCTGCTTAGCATACACTATGCTGTAAAAGTACATCAATAGTATTAATTTCTTACTTGAAACTGACGTGCAATTTATTTATTTATTTTTATTTTAAAACTTTTCTATACCGTTGCTAAGTAAATACCGTCGCAACGGTTTACATGTAGGCACATATTTAATGCAGGTAAAAGTGTACAATAGTACATTCTAACAGGTGCCGTCAAAGGTTCGGTTACAATATATCATTAGACATAGTCATTTAGCGAAGTAGTTCATGACCAATTGTACCAAGGTACTTACACCGGTAGTTTTATTACACATAGTATTATAGTTATGGTTTATTGTGGTGTGGAGTTCATAGACTAATCTACTGTATAGTAGGGATGTGCAGAGCAAAAGTTTATGTCCATATGTCCATATGTCCAAAGGGGGTCCCATTTGCGGTCAATATGGACATAAAAAAAATTAAATGAGTTGGGTATATGTCCATATGTGCAAAAAAAAAAATTTAAACCCCCCTCACCCTCCTTAATCCCCCCCCCCAGACTTACCACAACTCCTTGGTGATCGAGCGAGGAGTGAGGACGTCATTTCTGCAATCCTTGGCGAGAAGCATGTGACGTCGGCGGCACGTCGAGTGACGCCGGCGTCACGTGATTCCCGGCGAGTTCGCGCCGGAAGGCTCGTTCGGCCCAAAAGGAACTTTTGGCCAGCTTGGGGGGGTCAGGAGGTCCCCCCAAGCTGGCCAAAAGTTCTTTTTGGGCCGAACGAGCCTTCCGGCGCGAACTCGCCGGGAATCACGTGACGCCGCGTCACTCGACGTGGCGCGACGTCACATGCTTCTTGCCAAGGATTGCAGAAATGGCGTCCTCACTCCTCGCTCGATCACCAGGGAGTTGTGGTAAGTCTGGGGGGGGGGGGATTAAGGAGGGTGAGGGGGTTTAAATTTTTATTTTTGCTCAACAATCGCGATTTCCAACATATCCAACATAGCTATGTTGGATATGTGGGAAATCCGATCGTATATGTCGAATCCTTTTTTTAAGTAAAAAAAAAATATGAGTAGCGTTTTACATATGTGGTCAATACGAATGCACATCCCTACTGTATAGTCCTAAGGACTGTATGTCGGTGCCTTTCTGTCTTTTCCTGAAATATTTCTCTCTTCTCCTGTCTCTTTGTAAAATGCTTGTTTAAAAAGCCATGTTTTTAGGTTTTTCTTGAATGTCTTGAGATCACTTTGTAGCTGATCTCTGGAGGCATTGTGTTCCAGATTATGGGTCCTGCTAATGAAAGGGCTCTTTCTCTCACTTGTGTCAGTCTTGCTGTTTTAACTGATGGAATGGTTAGGAGTGCTTTATTTGCTGAGCGGAGGTTCCTGTGTGGAGTGTGTACCCGTAATGCTGTGTTCAACCAGTCTGATTTCTCTTCATAAATTAGTTTGTGAATGATACATAGGGTTTTGTATTGAATTCTGTGTTCAATTGGTAGCTAAAGTAACTCTGCTAGGGTTTCAGTTATATGGTCCCTCCTTCTTTTTCCAGTTAGTATTCTAGCTGCTGTGTTCTGAAGTATTTGCAGTGGTCTTAATGTTGTATTAGGTAGTCCTAGCATAAGGGCATTGCAGTAATGTGTGCTGGAGAAGATTAGTGCCTGCAGTATTGTTCGGAAGTTATTTTGAGTTAGCAGTGGTTTAAGTTTTCTGAGTACTATGAGTTTTGCATAACCTTCCCTTACTTTTAGTGATATGTATTGTTTCAGATTGATTTCAGAGTCTATTATTATTCCCAGGTTACGTACTTTTTCTGCTAGTTCAATTTTCTGGTTGTCTTTGAGTATTATTGATGTTTGACTGATTTCAGAATTTTTTCATTCTAAGTGAAGAAATTCTGTTTTATCAATATTAATTACAAGTTCCATTTGTGTCAGTAGTTGTTTTATAATGCTTAGGTACATGTTGGCTAGGTTTAATGTTTTCTCTAGAGTGTCCTCTATGGGTAGAATTAGTTGAATGTCGTCGGCGTAAATGTAGTGGATAATTCCTAGCCCTACAAGTAAGTGGCATAATGGCAGCATGTATATGCTAAAAAGGGTTGCAGATAGGGCTGATCCCTGTGGAACTCCTGTTTTGAGATTAACTTTTTCTGATAATGTGTTGTTGATCTGAACTTGGAAAAACCTGTTTTTTAGATATGATCTGAACCATTTTAAAGTTAGGCCATGTAATCCGATTTCTTCCAGTCTATTTAGTAGTATTTTATGGTTTACTGTGTCAAAGGCTGCATAGGTCAAGCATTAGTAGAATGTACAACATTACTATTCATCTTTTCATAGTGATTATGTGAGGTTCCTTTACTAAGCATCAGCACGTCTTTAAAATGTGCTATATTTCTATTATTACCCCTACCCCCACCCCTCATTTTATAGGATCCAATCCCAAAAATGATCATTTGGTGCTCTTCTTTCATTGATAGAAGCCACCACAGTAGCATACGGATAAGAGGGGAATGTAACTCGCCCTGAGCTTTCTTAGGGATGAGTTTGCAAAGAAATTAATCAAATAACTAAATAAATCCCTGGGAGCACGTCATTTCTATGTCATGCTTAAACCCAACTAACCCCATTGCGACATGAGCCATAGGGGTGCCTCCATATTTCTTCATTTAGATTCCAGATGAATGTACATTATTATATTTATTGAAACTAGCTCTATTCAATAGCAATGTTTATGTAATGTTGTCATGCACTAAACTGAATCTCTTTTTTATAATTATCATTCCTGTAGCTGTGGTGTTACATAGTGAGAGCAAAGCAAATCTTTGGCTTCGTGGATAGCGTTTCTGTATAATGGCATTATAAAATGAATTAATGGCAGCATAAAGATGTCATTAATGACAGATAGGACAATGTAAACCTGAACAGTTAGGCTTCTTTTGAGCACTTAAAAAGCAAATCACCACATTAAATGTGCTTCCCCCCCCCCCCACCCCCCCAGATCTGCCTTTTCTTTCTCAACTGTGAATGGTTTCATATATCCTTTCCTCTGTTTTGCAACATCTTGCCATACATAGCATTAAATCCTGCATGGTTAGTAACAGCTTCAGTTCACAATGACACGCGTTCCAGAAGGAAAGTTCAACCACATTCCAGCATCTTTGGTACAGAGTTCTAGGATCTTTTTTGGTTCAAAAACAAATTAGATTTGTTGCAGTTTGTGATGCCTCTTATTATCTAAGCATCAAATTGTCAGGGGCATGCACGGGCAACATTTTTATTTCGTGTTGCTATTTCTGTCATTTATTTAGTTGCATTGTTTAAGTCATTTCCATTTAAAGTCAATGAGGGAAGCAAATGCATCATATTTTTTACTCTAACACACTCTATAAGATGACATTTTAAAAGCCTGGCACACTCCAAAATCATCAGATGCACACACAAGTCAGGCTTACTTTGCATCAGCAGCAAAGGGAACAGCACCCCAAGACAAAGGGATGGTAACTTTCAAAGTGGCGCATGGGCGCACACATTGGTGCGTGTGCATCAGAACTCGCAAGGGGATGCAGCAATTTTATATTTTGCACACAATATAAAATAGCCTGAGCACGCGTATATGTATGCCTAATTTTAAGTGGGCGTGAATCTAGATGCACAAATACCAATTTTATTGCGTTAAGTCAACGCAACATGGTGCATGTCCAGTTTCACCAGTTTGCCCACTAGTTTACCCAGTTAAGAGCTAGATCCTCCAAATCTCCCTGGTTTGATAGCCTTCACTGCCCCCAGTTAACCCAGACCCTTTAAACTCCTTCAAGATGACTTCTTTTATTTTTTTCCAACTTACTCCTCTTCCATAGCAGAAGTAAATGTATGTTGCAGTAGCCCTGGATGCGCAGTGGGGCACATAAGTATTTATGTGCACATTTCATCTCTTGGCCGCACCCTAAAATGCCAGACCACACCCCTTTTTAAAATTGAGTAAGATGTGCATGTAGCAGGAGACATATGTGCATCAGGGTGGCTTTAAGAATTTGGTGGGTCAACGTAAGCCTGACTTGTGTCAGCATCTGATGATTTTGGAGTGCGCCAGGCTTTTAAAATTTCATCTCATAGAGTGTGGCAAAATGGCATAGAGAATGTCATGAACACCCCATGGCAGTCTGAGAGGGTTAGTGGTGAAACAGTGACACAAAGATTTCAAGGCACCATGAGAGAGCAAAGCAGCGCAAACAGTGGAATGAATATCACAGGGCATAGATTGAAGGGTAATGCCGCAAACACAGTGCCACGAAGACCCCCAAGGCAGCAGCAGCAGCAGATGACAAAGGGCATTAGCAACTGTGGCATGAGCACTTCAAAGCAGAATAAGAAGGAAAAAAACAACTTGGACCATGACATAAACCCCCCACCGTGAGAAAAACAAACCAGCACAGAGTTTGGATACCCAAGGCAGTAAAAGAGGGACAAAGGGCACCAACAACACTGTAAAAGAGGTCGTTTTAGTGGTTTGTCTTTAATGCATGTTGTTTTAGCATTTTGTGTTATGGTGACTCATCAAAAAATGAAAAATAAATAGTGGTATGAACACCCCTAAGGCACCATGAGAAGGGGGAAAGCAAAACAATAAACGCCATGAAAATACCAAGGAAGAAAAAGATGGGCAAAGGGCAGCAGCATTAGTGGCATGAACACGCCAAAGTACAGCCAGAGTCGCAAAGCAGCACAAACCATGTCATGAACACCCTAAAGCATCGTGAGAGGGGGAAGGCAGCACAGACTGTGGCATCAACGCAGCAAGGCGATGAACCAAAAGAGCAGCAGGGGCAGGCCAGGGAAAAGCAGCCAAGATCCCAAGGCATCCAGTGAGAGGCCGGGGAGGAGAAGTTTCTTTTGAGCCTTTTAGCATGTTTATGCCAGTGTTGGCACCATTTTGCCCATGCATTCCACCTCCCTCTTTGACCCCCCCCCCCTTCCAACTCCAACTCTGTAATTTCCTCTTCTAGCTTCCTATCTCCTATCCCCCCTTGCAGTTCATCCATTCTCTCTTCCACACATCCTATTCATTTCTTCCCTAATCATTTACCTTACCCCTGCCTCCTGTGCAGTTTCATCCACATTCCATCTTTTACCTTTCCCCCCCCCCCCCAAACTTCAGTCCTATTCCTCTTTTCTTCTCTCCTCACACTGCTTCACCCCCAATTCCTCTGGTTTATTTCACCTCCCATCTTCACTTCTCTCTTCCTCCCTCTTAATTTTACCTTTCAGTCTCATCCCATCCCTCTTCTTCCTTCTCATCCCTATCTCAACCCCCAGTGCAACAATTTCTCCACCTCTCCTAACCTTTCCGCACCCTGCCTCATTTCACAATTTACCATTATCACAATTTACCACTTCATAATTTCTACTCTCTCCTTTACCCCAGCAGCAATTTTATCACCCTTCCTCCATCCCCCTTCTGCAGTCTCAGCCCCTGCCAATGTCTCATTCACCCTTTTTCTCTCCCAGTCTGATTCTCTTCCTTCCTCAGTTCGACCTACCCCTCTGTCTTCTGTACCAGTAGGAGCCCCATCTGCCACTTCAGACATCTCTAGCCGTTCTGGAGACACTGCACTTTTTATACCAGAATGACAATGGGTATCCAGAGTGGCACATTCAACTCTCCTTGCTTCAAGAGCCGGAAAGGTGATACCATGGTGGTCAGGGTAGAAGGGGGGAAAGGGTAAGACTGCAGGAGATAGGAGGGAAGGGCTGAAAAAATGGTGCCATTGGGGGAGGGGCTTAAGGCCACTGGGAATGGGGAAGGTAAGTTTGAGGTGGGCATGGCACTGATGGTTGTTAACTGTGCCCTGGCTTACAGGGATGGGCAAACAGTCCAGAAGTTAGCCAGAGAAATGGGAAAAGGAGATGAACTAGATTGTTATATACCTAGGTAAAACTGATGTTAGCAAATGATGAGCTAGTTTTCATTCTGAATAAATCTATCACATCTGGCCAGGTCCCAACTGAACTTAAGCATGCCATCATAAAACCTATACTCAAAAAGCCAAACTTAGATCCCACAGAGCCAGCCAACTATCGCCCAGTGTCAAACCTCCCATTCCTATCCAAAATACTAGAAAAAATCATTAACAGGCAACTCACAGACTATTGAAGACCACGATATTCTCTCCCCATCCCAGTTTGGTTTCCGTAAACACCACAGCACAGAAACCTTACTCATCTCCCTTTCAGAAAACATACTTAGAGCTCTTGACAAAGGACAATCACACATACTAGCACTGCTAGATATATCAGCCGCCTTTGACACAGTCAATCACAACACACTTATCAAACGCCTCAAGGAAATTGGCATCTCTGGAACTGCCCTACTCTGGTTTCAATCTTACCTACACGACAGGAGCTATAGTGTAAAAATTGGTCGTAACGAATCCAAACCTGTTAGGCTTTCACAAGGAGTACCCCAAGGCTCATCCCTCTCGTCAACCCTTTTTAACATCTACCTCCTCCCCCTCTGCCAACTTCTTTCCAAACTGGGTTTCCAGCACTTCATCTATGCTGATGATGTGCAGATTCTCATACCAATTACTGATTCCATCACAAACGCAATGAAGATCTGGAATTCCGCCCTAGCTGAAATAAACAAATTACTCACAGATAACTTTCTAGCACTCAACACCAACAAAACAGAGATACTCATCCTTTATCCCCCTAATAACCCCCCCCCCTCAACCTCTCTCCCCCCTCGCTTTCCCCCTGCCCTTCCACACAACTGGTCCGCAGCTTAGGCATATGGATAGACAACCATTTTAACCTAAAAAAATTCATCTCTGCTACGATTAAGAGCGGATTTTTCAAACTTCACACCCTGAAAAGAATCAAACCTCTATTACACACGTCCGATTTCCGAACAGTACTACAGGCCATGATCCTTTCCAAGATTGACTACTGTAACGCTATCCTCCTAGGCTTACCAAAAAATACCCTCCAACCACTTCAACTCCTACAAAACGCTGCTGCCCGCATTCTCACCAACACGCACCGTCACGAACACATCACCCCTGTCCTTCAATCCCTACATTGGCTCCCTGTAGCCTCAAGGATAATATATAAAGCCCTCACACTCATACATAAAGCCATTCACAACCAAAACATGCAATGGTTCACTGAACATCTCCAACTCCGCAACCCAACCAGACCAACTAGACAACAACACAAGGCCAAACTCCCAACACCGTCCCCCAAACTCATGAAACACGCCTCTATTAGAGAACGCTCTTTCATCATGGCAGGAACCTCACACTGGAATAATATGCCCCCCCACCTACGCCTGGAACCATGCCACAAAAAATTCAAACAGAATCTTAAAACATGGCTCTTCAAACGAGCATACCCCGACTAATTGACTACCATCCACATCTAGAACTCTACCCCCCTACCTGATCCAAACTTACTAATACACTTCCCTCATCTACCCACCTTCTCTTCTCCCTCCTCCTCCCACTTCCATATTCCCTTCTGCTCACACTACCTCTCCGCCACCCCCCTCCTCCCCTAACCTTTACTATTTCCCATGCTAACATTCCATATTCCCTCCAGCTCACCCTACCTCTCCGCCCCCCCCCCTCCTCCCCAAACCTTTACTGTTGCCCATGTTATCAGTCAACTTTGACTGCCTCCTCCCTTGTATATAGTTAATTTTCAGTCTCTTGTATATATTTTACAAGCAGATAATAATCTATTGTAAAGCCTGCTACTATATCATTTTATATTGTGAACCGTTATTTATATTCATTGTAAAGCTATTTGCTATGTTATGTTACACTGTGAACCGAGGTGATGTTTTGCTACGTGCCCCGGTATATAAAAATTCTTTAAATAAATAAATACAATTACAGGTCAAGTTGCTGGGAAAAAAGTGTTGGATAGATTACTGAGTCCGTGATCTTCTCAGGAGTGCTCCTTCTCTGCCTACAAAACTAAAGTACAAGGAATTGTCCTCAGAAAGCATTTCATTTCATGCTAGAAATGTTGATAGTTTGAGGACTGAGAATGTACCTCGGATAATATGGATCTTTATAACTGGGCTGGTCCTTTGCCGTCATTTCAAGTCCTCCACAGATTGAGATTTAAACTAAGCATGGGTGAAAACATAAACTGGGCTTCCCTGCAAGCAAAAAACAGTGGAGGTAAACAAGATAAACAAACCCTTGATGAATAAAAGCCCTAAAGAAATCAGTCAATGAAATAAAGAAGATGGAAATCAAATGTAGAGGAGAATGATCTCTGAAAGTGCATAACAGAAAAATGTAAAAAGTGAACCAATAAATATTCCTGAAGTATACTGATATACAGAATGTAAAATATACATTTAGAATGTTTTGCTTATTAGGCCTCAGGAACCGGAGTTGGTCATTCATACTGCAATAATACTTACAATCCATAGACAAGAGGAAAGTGTCATGTTTTCTTGTAAAGAAAGTGTCTCTCCTTGCTCCTCTTTTGAAAATATAATTTATATACAAACCTTGTGGAACTCAGAAGAGTAGTATGAGAGCAAAGGGATAAAATTTTCATAGCTATAAATCTCTAGTGCAGTTTTTGGGGGTATTTTTCAAAGCCATTTATGCGCATAAAGCCCCAGTTTTATGTCTGATTTTAAAAAGTATACATATAAGTATAGCTGGGTGTAAAGGTGATTCAAGGGTTTCTCTGTGGAGACAGACCAGGGGGTGGCAGTGAAGAAGAAGAATGGTAGAATAAAGATTGATCAGATCTGTAAAAATAGCCAAGATTGTTGGAATGCAAACAATGTTAAAGTTTAGCATGAATGCTAAGGTACGTCAAAGGTCAGCATTAAGTTTTGCTTCTGTCTTCTTAAAGAAATATTAGGCACTATAAGAATTCAGTATTAATATAATAAAGATGAGTATTAATAACTTCACTATGCAAATAAAGGAACTAACTCATTGGTGTACAGGTTTAGAAGAGATGATGTATAAAATCTGCTGTAAATCTTCTGGGCTTGAGCTCTACATGAATTTTTCTCTGGTGTGGTATTCTGCATTGCTCCATAAGATGTCTTCTCTCTCTATATAAAAGACTTGTGTCATATCAGTGAACCAGTCATTCAATCACACTGTCAAATTCTTGTTTGGCCTCTAGGTGATGCCTGGAACAGTGAAAGGTGCACTAAATAAAGACAATCTGTTCTGTCTGCAAAGGCCTATCTATCAGGTTTCCGTGCACACCTACATGCACATGCATAGGCAGGCACACACACGCAGACAAACATTGGCAGAGGCACAGGCTACCAAACACACATACACACACATATATTCACAAAGGCGGTCACACCCACACAGGTAAACACAGGCATAATCACACAGGCACATGCACAGCACACACACAAGCAGAAACAAACACGCACACATAGGATCCTCCAAGCACACACACACACACACACACACATGCACACAATCACTGGCTCCTGCACACACAGGAACAAGCGCACACACACACACACACACACACATACACAGCGAGTATTATACACCAGACTACCTGAGCAATGCTGGGCAATTTTCACTAGTCTTACTGATAAATAATTCTTCTTTGCCAAATGTTGGTGTTCAGTGCTTATTCCAGCAATAGGGCATTGCCCATAACATGTGTCATTTATGCCCTCCAAAGAAGAGGTGTAACTTTGCACAAGAAAAACATTCTGGGCCAACTAGCCAAGTATTTTCAAAGCAAACTTAAGCAAAAAATTACAGGATCATTTAATCCTCTGATCCAGCTATATGAACTCGATTGAAACCTATGATACACCATTGTACTCCTATTGCTTAGTGCTATGCCAACTGAAAATTAGATTTTAATTCTATAGCTGATTCAAATTATACTGTTTGCTAAATTTGTTGTAATCTATCCTGAGGCCATTATTGGTATAAGGTAGAATATCAACTGTCTATAAACATATAAATAATATTTGCTAAAATCTGCCTGTACAATATGAGCTATTTGAAAATTACCCTCCCTGTGTATTTAACATGATAATAGAGTTAAAGATGGGCAAAATTATCGAGGTGAACATATATTAAAACTCTGCCTTTACCTAGGTATTTCTAGTGGATGGGTGGGGGTCTCTTGATGGTAAATCAGTGATGGAAATAAATATGTAAATTTAACAAAATTCCCAGTGAGTTTTTTCTTTGTTCAAAGTTTGATCACCATGAAGTAAAACCCTGCTCAGCCAGTAATACCTGGATCACTCCTTTATAAAATGTCATCTTGAACTTCAGTGGGATGTTTTCTTTTATTGAAGAAAGTATTGTCACACAAATCCAAGATCAGAAATTGGTTTGCTAATAATAAGCCGCTATTGAACGTCTGAAAAATGGAAGTTCTACTTCTGTCAAAAACAGAAACAGATATTGCTTCTGTTAGTGTTTTACTTGATGGTATTTCTATACCTGTCAAAACTCATGCTCACAAATTGAGGATTCAAATGGACTCCTCATTATCTTTATGACCACATTTCAACTCTTTATTCTAGGTTAGGGTGGCAAACTTTTCCATGGACCATAACTGGACACCCCACTAAACTTGGGGAAGGTTGCAGACTACTGTCAGATATCGATGCACTCACTACTTGGCTTTCAAGCACTCCCTCAATATACTTTGTTTTATAAAATGTTATTTCAACTATCCTCATAAAAACATAAGAACATGTCATACTGGGTCAGACCAAGGGTCCATCAAGCCCAGCATCCTATTTCCAACAGTGACCAATCCAGTCTACAAGTACCTTTCAAGAATCCAAAAACAAAGTATGTACCATGCTACTGATGCTAGTAATAGCAGTGGCTATTTTCTAAGTCAACTTGATTAATAGCACTTAATGGACTTCTCCTCTAAGAACTTATCCAATCCTTTTTTAAACCCAGCTACACTAGCTGCACTAACCATATCCCCTGGCAACAAATTCCAGAGTTTAATTGAGTATTGAGTGAACAAGAATTTTCTCCGATTAGTTTTAAATGTGCTACTTGCTAACTTCATGGAGTACCCCCTAGTCTTTCTATTATCCGAAAGAGTAAATCACTGATTCACATTTACCCATTCTAGAACTCTCATGATTTTAAACACCTCTATCATATCCCCCCTCAGCCATCTCTTCTCCAAGCTGAACAGTCCTAACCTCTTTAGTCTTTCCTCATAGGGGAGCTGTTCCATCGCCATCTCCTCATAAACACATCAACCACTAGGGATGTGAATCGTTTTTCAACGATTAAAATTATCGTCCGATAATGTTTATATCATCTTAAATCGTTATAGAACACGATACAATAGAAATTCTAATGATTTATCGTTAAAAATCGTTAAATCGTGTTAGTGC
Source organism: Rhinatrema bivittatum (assembly GCF_901001135.1). Taxonomy (NCBI): domain Eukaryota; kingdom Metazoa; phylum Chordata; class Amphibia; order Gymnophiona; family Rhinatrematidae; genus Rhinatrema; species Rhinatrema bivittatum. Next base: position 322,766,651 of record NC_042615.1, on the reverse strand, counting down.
GCACTAACGGGAGTTAGTGCGCACTAACTCCCCGTTAGTGCGCACTAACTCGATTTAGTGCGCACTAACTGAAAATGATACAAATAAACACTTTCCAGGTCACTGAAGGTCAGTTAGGAATGAATATGTGTTCCTATTGGCTGGCTGCCCTCTTATCTATTGATGTTACCAAGGTTACCACTGAGGTGATGGTTGGGGGGATGGGAAATGGAACTGGAAACTAACGAACACCAACAGAAAATGAAACAAAGTGTTCACACTTCCCAGGTCAGTAAAGGTCACTTAGGAATGAATATGTATGTATGTATTCCTATTGGCTGGCTGTGCTCTTATCTATTGATGTTACCAAGGCTAACACTGAGGTAATGGTTGGGGGGATGTGAAATGGAAACAGTTGGAAACTTGACAAAAAAAGTAATGTAATGATCAGCACTCACGTGACTAGAACTTGTTTGTTTATTATTTTTGTTAGCAGGCACCTGAAATGCTAGTGCATGTTGAATTTGCCAATCACTGTGCATTTTAGAAAGGTGGTCCTGGCTGGAACTGTACACAGTTCAAATATATGTAATTGATTGTTGGTAAGTGTATTTTTTAAGTAGCCACACTGGCACAAGTATGTTTACTTTTCCTCCTACTTAACTCACTAGCTCAGCTTTGTAAGAAGGGCTTCTCTGCTTGTGTGTTGTTTTTGTTTGGTGTGAGGAGAGCAGAAACATCAGATCTTTATTCAATCTACTACAGTCATCTCTTACAGTGCCCTATCCCTATTAATACCAGGAGTGTTGTGATCTTCCTGCACACAGTGCCCTAACCCTGATACCAGTCTGAGACAGCTCCCTCCCTGCATTACTAGTGAGAGGCTGGCTTCACAGACAGGGGGGAGCTGCCTGACCCTCACTCCTGACTTCCCCCATGTCCCAGCTAGTGAATGGTGTGTGGGTGAGGGGGGGGGGGAGGAGGATGGTGAAGTCTGAGACAGCTCCCTCCCTGCATTACTAGTGAGAGGCTGGCTTCACAGACAGGGGGGAGCTGCTTGACCCTCACTCCTGACTTCCCCCATGTCCCAGCTAGTGAATGGTGTGTGGGTGAGGGGGGGGGGGAGGATGGTGAAGTCTGAGACAGCTCCCTCCCTGCATTACTAGTGAGAGGCTGGCTTCACAGACAGGGGGGAGCTGCCTGACCCTCACTCCTGACTTCCCCCATGTCCCAGCTAGTGAATGGTGTGTGGGTGAGGGGGGGGGGAGGATGGTGAAGTCTGAGACAGCTCCCTCCCTGCATTACTAGTGAGAGGCTGGCTTCACAGACAGGGGGGAGCTGCCTGACCCTCACTCCTGACTTCCCCCATGTCCCAGCTAGTGAATGGTTTGTGGGTGAGGGGGGGGGGGGAGGATGGTGAAGTCTGAGACAGCTCCCTCCCTGCATTACTAGTGAGAGGCTGGCTTTACAGACAGGGGGGAGCTGCCTGACCCTCACTCAAGCAGAGAAGCCCTTCTTACAAAGCTGAGCTAGTGAGTTAAGTAGGAGGAAAAGTAAACATACTTGTGCCAGTGTGGCTACTTAAAAAATACACTTACCAACAATCAATTACATATATTTGAACTGTGTACAGTTCCAGCCAGGACCACCTTTCTAAAATGCACAGTGATTGGCAAATTCAACATGCACGTGTCTGCTAACAAAAATAATAAACAAAGAAGTTCTAGTCACGTGAGTGCTGATCATCACATGTCAAGCTTCCAACTGTTTCCATTTCACATCCCCCCAACCATTACCTCAGTGGTAACCTTGGTAACATCAATAGATAAGAGCACAGCCAGCCAATAGGAATACATATTCATTCCTAAGTGACCTTTACTGACCTGGGAAGTGTGAACACTTTGTTTCATTTTCTGTTGGTGTTCATGAGTTTCCAGTTCCATTTCCCATCCCCCCAACCATCACCTCAGTGGAAACCTTGGTAACATCAATAGATAAGAGGGCTGCCAGCCAATAGGAACACATATTCATTCCTAACCGACCTTCAGTGACCTGGAAAGTGTCTATTTGTATCATTTTGAGTTAGTGCGCACTAACTCGAGTTAGTGCGCACTAACGGGGAGTTAGTGCGCACTAACTCGAGTTAGTGCGCACTAATCGGAAAAAACGATTTTTAACGATTTTTCAACGAAATAATCATGCCAAACATGATTTTCTTCTCCTGCCACACGATTTCTATCGTTAAGACGATATGGAAAACGATTCACATCTCTATCAACCACAGCCTCTCATGCTGTTTTTCTCTCTATCACAACTAAAGCCTTTCTAATACACGCTCATCTCCATACTTCCCCATAAACACACAGCCTCCTCTCTCATACACTGGTGGTTTGCAATTCCCTTTCCTTAAAGCCTTCCCAGCCTTTCATCGGTGTCTCCCTTGTACCACCTGTCTCTCAAATGCCCTCCCCCTCCTCCTCCTCTGTGCCCTCTTCTCTTGTGCTGCCTCCTGTCTTTAGTCCCCTCCCTCCCCTTGCTTGTCTTTCCCTCCTTCTTCCCTCCTGTCTCTCTCTCCTCCCCAGTGCCTTCCTCTTTCTCTATCTCCTTTCTTCCTGTGTCCCCTGTCTCCTTTGTGTCTCTTCTGTCTCTTCCTTCCCTTCCCCCATCTCTGTCTCCTCCTTCCCTCATGCTCCCATTGTGCTTCTCCCCTTCCCTGTGACCTTCCTTCCTTTCATAACCCCTCTGTATCTCTTTCCTTCCTTGCTCCACTTGTGTCTGTTTTCCTTTCCCACCCCTTTTCTCTGTGTTCTTTCTGCCTCTCCTCTTTCCCCACCTTGTGACTCTGACTGTCTCTTTCTCCACCTTCCCCTCCTCCATTCCTCTATCCCTCGGCTGGCTCGCTGCAGCCCCTCTCTCAGGTCCTGGCCCAGCACTCAGTGAGGGAGGGGGAGGGACACAGAGGGCATTTCTGGGGAGATCTGTGGAATGCTGGGAACTGAGGGCTGAAAACCTGGCTGTCTGGTCCAAAACCGGGCAGTTGGCAACCCTATTCCAGGTTTCTTACTATAAACTACATCTTTTGCGATCTTTAAAACCTCTACTCATTCAGGCTGATTTCTGTAATGTTACATAAGCTTTCATTCTGTCTACTCTTGATTACTGTAATGTTCTTTGTTAGGGATTTCTTCTTCATACTTTAAGTCACTTCAACTCGTACAAAATTCTGCCATTCATCTGATTAATCGGGTAACACTTCGGGAACATATCACTCCTGTTTTAACCGCCGTGCATAGGTTACCTGTCCAATGGCTGATTAAATTCAAAGCAAGTACTTTGGTTTTTAAATCCTAATACAATCTGGTCCTGCCTTGTATTGCATCCACAATACACAATTACCAACCAGGCCAGACACTCCGGTCATCTAGAAATTTCTTCTTTAAGAGAATCGTGACTTTCTGAATCTAGAAATAGGATGCTTAGAATTGCAGGCCCTACCTTATGGAATAATTTACTGAAAGAAACAAGGGCAAAAACAGACCTGTTAATCTTCAGGTAAAGGCTTAAAGCCTATTTCTTTCCCCTGGCTTTTCCCTCTTAAAATTCCCTCAGTGACTTTTCAGGGAGGTTGTGGTGACTTTTGAGGGCAGGTCGGTCATAACTGCCTCTGTGGGTTTGAGAAAATAGGAGATTTAGTTGTGTCCAGGAGGTTTTTTTTTTTATTTTGTTTACTTATGATTGCTTGATTATTCATGATTGTGTATGTACTGTATTGCTGTTATCCACCAAGTAGTTTCAAATAAATAAATAAATACATACATACATAAATAAATGCAAGTAGTTCCTCTTAAAATCACTGAGTTATTAATTTGGCAGCTTGGGTAATAGATTAGTATAAGGGTTACAATCTCAGAGACATATTGGGTTCAGAATTTGCTTTTTGACAGGGACAGGGTGTAAAATTGTGTTGTTCAGCTGATTTCTAAAGCTGAAAGAATAGCATACAGTGTAATTTAGTTTGATACAGTTAATTGTTTAAAAAGAATACATCTGGAATAAACAGAGAAAAACAATGTGAAACATATACATGTCAAATCAAACATTTTACAACATTTGTATACAGGTGTCATAGTTAAAATAGTGCATAAACGGTTACTATAACTAAACTTTCAAATCACAGGCATGTTAAAGCCAGCAGAATAATATGTGTCACATGTCAGTTCTACTGTAATGGTGCGCTGGGCTTTAACACCTATTATACCACATCAACAATATGTTGATTGCTCAAAGGGCCATGTTAAAGCAATTTTAAAAGCCCAGCTTGCGTCAAAACCAGGAGATATGCAAATATGTTGGGCCGGCGCATGCCGAGCAGATTTTAAAAGGCACCTGCATACGTGCATATCTCCTGCTACATGGATGAATGAAAAGTTCAGAAAAAGGGGCGGGGCATGGGCATTCCTGGATTTTCAACTTCAAATTTGCACATAAATACTTGCGAGCATAGGAGTGCGCTGGGGATCTCCTGCTGCATAACTTTACTTCTGCTATGGATGACATGTAAGTAATAAAATAAAGAAAAATAGATTGACGGGGTTTTAAAGGTTGGGGCTAACAGGGAAAATAGGAAGCTATTAAATTAGGAGAGCTTGGAAGTCATACCTCTTACCTGGGTGAACTAGGAATGAACTGGGAAAAATTGGAAATGGTGTCAGGGTGCATGTTTACTAAAATCTCCCCCCCCCCACACACACACTTATGTGGTAGAAGTGGCATTTGCGTGCATAGACACATGCCCACTTAAAACTGTGTGCAAATGTGCACGCGGTCAGTCTATTTTATAACATTTGTGCATTTATGAATATATGTTATAAAATGGCCATGTCGCTGGATGCGGGCCAATGAACGAGCACACATGTGCGCCCGCACGCCTGTTTAAAATTTACCATCCTTTATTTATTTGGGGCCCGATGATGAAAGCACATTCAGAGCTCGATATCCATTCAAGTAGGACTTATCTGGCTATCTAGCAGTCTGCTGAAAATAAGAGGCGCTAGATAAACCTGGATAAGTCACTTACCCAGCTATCTTTTAGCCAGTCAATTTGTGGGCAGGCAGTGGGCAGAGCAGGGTGACACTACTTATCTGGTTAAATTAACTGGATAAGTTTGAGTAGCCATAAAGCTGTTCTAACTTAGCTGGATATAACTTATCCAGCTAAATAGCGAGATATGTGTGGATACTCAATGGCATATCCATGCCGCTGACTATCCCTTGTAACTTATCTGGATAAATCATATCTGGCTAAGTTACTTAACCAGCCAGCGCTGAATATCGGGCCCTTGGTATATATTGTGTTAACTGGCCCAATGTGAATTGGCCAGTTAGTGCAGAGGAAGAGCCTCCTCGCCTTGCATGTCATTTCCCTTCATGCCCCCTGATGGCTGCCAACAACCATATCCCCCAGTCAAAACCCTGGCCACTCCAAGCCAGCTGGTGGGAGGAGAGTTCCTTAACTCTTGCTCACTTGACCTCTTGTCTCTGAATGCTGCTGCTCAGCAACACCGCAGACTCTGAATTATACATATGAGGATGTGATGGGGATTCTCTATCAGATTTGGCTTTTGTGATGGGGAAATTCTCATCCATCATGAGGTTCTTAAGTTTGGGTGGTGGAAGAGTGGATCACCTTTAGGGAAAGCCATACTTTTGTTCAGATGGTGAGAGGGTTAGGTGAACTCCGGAGTAAAACCCATGACACTGCCTAATACTACTATGCTGACCAACTCAGATCAGCATGTAGGCGGTTAACTCAGGGGGAATAGTTAAATATACCCTGGCAATGCAGTTGATGAAAGGTAACTGTGTCATAAATAATGAGGATATTACCTTGGTATTTACATAATTAAATGTGCACAGCCATGTTAATTTTTAACATGAGAACATCTTATTAAAAGTTAACATGTCATTTTTAATGTGGCTGTACATTGGTATTACATAAAACACGCATTAAATCTATTGTAAAGTATATATTAGCATTAACACCATTTGGTACATACCCCCCTTAATGCTTGATTCAAGTTCTTTGTCCATAATAACAACAAAATTGAAAAAAACCCTGAGTGACACAGGCCCAATTAATCATTTTGTTTTTTTTGTTTTTATTTCGTTCTAAAAGATATAGTAGACATTCTTGTTTTAGACTGAAGAAAAATGATGCAATTGTACCGTGGAATAATGTAAATCTCATCTTCACATCCTATATAATTTTAAATCTAATTTAGTCTTTCAGATGTTGGAGTGATACTCAGAAAGGTTAATATCAGCGGTGCACTTGGCTTGCAAACACCCATTCTCCATTTTGTGTTAAATGTCCTCATTTGTCATGGTACAAAATTAGTGTAAGAAAACCTTGTCTATGATTCCATGTTTCATTATCATGAGAGCTATGCTTATAATACATTTAGCTCAATGAACACTTAGGGAAGTTCGCTCCTAAATATCATTTTTTATATTCATGCCACGTCTGCTGAAAATGTAGTAAGAATCCATCCATCTTTCTGGTTCTGCCATTCCATTATTAAGTAAACAACATAACATCTGTTAACAAAGCAGAGACAAGCCGTTCCAAGTACCAAACCATTTATCTTTCCATAAAGGTAACTTTTATGTTGAATATAGGAGTTTTCTTCTTTATATATATCCTGGGGATGTGTGGAGGAAAATTTTTCTTTTTTTTTTTTTGTCATTTGCAGATGGGGGGTGGGGTTCGTGATTCAGTTTGTCTAATGTTTATGTCATGTTCATTTGCCGAACTGAAATAAACAACATAACGTAAAAAAAAAAAAAAATGCACACCCTTGCTCTGCTGCAGCCCTGCTCCCCATCCCACCCTCAGCCACTGCTTACCCCCCCCACCCCCCATGAGGGCTTTCCAAGATAGGAAGGAGCAGGCCAAGTCTCTCCGGTTCCAATTTATAAATGGTACTGGTCTCGGGACTGACTGGTGCCAAAGTTGTTTTATGGCCATCAGGCAATATGGACATAAAATGTGCTTTGCAGTCATAAAAATACTTAGCCCCAAAGGCTCAATCTGTCTTTCCTTGGAGGAATGAGGACAGAGAGGAGAGAGAAATAAGAAAACATTAAGTGACTCCAACTGCACCAACAGCAGCAACAGCAATGGTGGGAATTATGAAGTCTGCTAGGTGGCAAAAGAAAAGTTCACAGTCTTCACCTCACTCTCAAAACTGAGATTAGAGTAACACATTTAGAAATTCAACAGATAAAATGCATTCCAATAGGTTTGTGGACAAAAGAAAGAGTTCAAAACTCTTACCACTAAATGAATTCCATATCCAAAAAGACAGCAGAAATCTTGATGTGCACTACAGTGAATTTAATTCTGGAATGTAATTCAGTAATCCAATCCGCAGATTTGATTAGATGTCTCCACTGCCTTTCCAGAAGTCATCCCTAGTCCATACCATAAATATCTGTTTGATCAAGAGCAACCTTCTCAGGATATTATAACTTGAAACTGGTGATGTTACTAAAAATGTCATTTAAAATTTTCCCTGAAAATGAGTTTACATATGATTGAGCAAAACTTGCTCCAACTGCCATTTTAAAAGTCTGAGAAATTTATTTTATTTATTTATTTAACGTTTTTTATATACCGACAACCGTTTGCACATCGTATCGGTGTACATTTAACTCAAAAAAGGTAGGCAGAGCCTTTACATGGAGCATTAACTATAAAAATTAAAAGGTATTACAAGAAGCAAAAGGTAAGCAGAGCATTTCATAGAACAGTAACTATAGAATAAGCGATAATGGAATTACAATAGATATAGAAAACAGGTTTTATAATAGATATGAACTATATGTACAAAATATTTACAAGAGAATCAAACAGTCCTATGGAACAATAGGTTTTAATACATCATGTGGATGGAATAGCGGGAGGGTAGGCTTGTTGAAAGAGAAAAGTTTTTAGTTTCTTTTTGAATTTTGGTGTGGATGTTTCTGTGCGGAGATCTGGAGGGAGAGAGTTCCAAAGAGTGGGGGTGGCGAGGGAGAAAGCCCTGTTCATTGTATAGATGAGCTTGAAGGGTTTGATAGAGGGGGAACGGAGTGTTCCTTGGAGGGCAGGACGTGTGGATCTGGTGGATGTGCGAGGGAAATGCATGTTGTATCCAATGTAACTGTTTTCTTACATATAGGGCTGATTTTTAAAACCTACACGCGCGGCGTACATTTGTGCACGCTACCAGGCAAATGGCCGCTATGCCTGGAGGCTCTGGCCCCGCCCCCCGGACCACCCATTCCCCGCCCCTTTTTGCAAGCCCCGGGACTTACACGCATCTTGGGGCTTTATGCACGCCACCGGGCCTTTTGAAAATAGGCCCGGCGCGCGTAACCCCAGCTGGATTTTCGCGTGTAGGGCTTTCAAAATCTGCCCCATAATTTGTTGCAACTGCTATGTTAAAAAAAATCTATCAATCGGTGAATCATCAGTCATTTGACAAGCTGTGCCTACATCTATTATTCCTTACATAACTGAAAGATGAGAGAAAAATGTTGTAAATTATATGTATTCAGTTTTCAATTGTATCCATTTTTTTACAGTGTTTCCTGTGATTTTAAATAATGTATTGTACATCAATGCTGTGAGAAATGTCTGTTGGTGAATCAAACTGCCATTCTATTCAGTTTGACTTTGCTCCCCAGTCCCTTCATCCAGGCTATAGAGAATGACGTTTTTGTACAGTAAGTGATGCCAGTCACAGTGTCCATTCACTTATGCTTCTTCATAGTACTTTAGTATAACTGATGAAGCTGATAATTGGTTTAAGTGGCAAAAATGGTTACTAGTAATTAGATAAGACATGGTTTATGGGAGGTAATGAATACTTTATCAATGCTGAGAAGTGTGGGAAAAAAAATTAATTTGTGTTATGTGTTAGTACTACACACAGTATGGTATTATTATAGTACTACATTGCTGACTCAGTTTATGGCCTGCTGGAAATCCAAAAATGTTCCTGCAATATTACTGCCTATGCAGTCATTCCCCTTGCTATATTGTTTGACTTTTCTTCCCTATATAATAGCTTGCATTTATGCTTGCTGAATTGTATCCTGTTTATGACCATTCATCCAATTTGGCAAGAGGATTTCAAATGCTAATCCTGTATGCTAAAGTTCTTAAGACTGCCTCCATGCTTAATATCATCTGTGAATTTTTTAAATATGTTTCTTTATGCCATGATCCGGCTTATTTTTAAAACTGTTAAATAGTAATAATCAATCATGAGTCCCACTTGATATTTCTTTCTAGATTGGCACTCAACCAATAATAACTATTATGAATTTTCCGGTCAATTATTTTTTCACCTAATTGAATCATGATCCATACTAATAGTGCTCAAATTGGGTCCTCATGATGAAGGTTTGATTTAAAGATGAAATAGATTTGTGAATCTGCTTCTTAGATCAATTGTATGGGAAATGATCCCATAAATTTGGTTATATGTATCTTAAGCACCAGATCCATCTGGGGATCTTGAAGACTGGTCTGAAAACCATTGAAATTGTTTGTATTTTGTTTAGGATTATATAATGTGAACAAGTCAAATGCCTTACTTAGATAAATTGATCAGTGAACACTATTGCTTCCTTATCATTGACAAGGTCTGTTACTTTGTTATTGAAGAAAATTAGGTTGGCAATATTTGTTCTATGTTGATTGAAATTTTCACTGTATCATCTAAATGCTAACAAGCTGATTATTTGTTGATTGGCTCCTGTAATTTACCAAATGTTGAAGTCAAACTCAGTGGTCTATTATTTACAAGATTTTTTTAAATTTACTCCTCTTTAAAGACCAGCAGCACATTCGGATGCTTGCCTTCCTTTGGGGTCATGTTTATCCCTCACAATTTCTTAAAGATAATTGTAGTAGCTTTTGCAATAATTTCAGTCAAAGTTTATAATGCACATATCAGGCCTTGCTCAGTCCTGGTTTTAGCCTAAGCTCTCAGTTATTCTCCAGTCCTGATGTTAAGTGTTTTAACTGTTTCATCACAGGGGCTGCCATTTTGAAAATGATGTTAAAAATGACCTTTATGTGGAAGGTGGTTTCTTTGGAAACAAGGATTGCAGAGACAGATTTGAATTGTTTGAATATTGTGATAAAATGGGCTAGATTTTGAAATATAAACACAGAGATTATAATAAAAATACATACAAAAGATCCAGTTTGTATATTTTTTCCTAATTATTATTATAGAATACAATATTACTCAATAGGCATCACTACTGTAGACATTAGTGCTATTGTATTTAACATAGTAGTGCACAGCACAGAACACAACATGCATGGTTAAATTGTCTCTGCTGAAAAGGGCTCACAATCTTATTCTCAGTACAAGGAATTTAATTAACTTGCTTAAGGTCATAGAGTGACTTATTGACAGTGGAATCAAGTCGATGTCTTCAGATTTACAGTTCTATGCCCTAACCACTGTGCTATCATGCCGGTTCTCCTTCAACTGCATTATTCACTGCCCTTAGGCCCTGTGAAATTAAGTTTGACTAATGCTATCTTAAAACTCGCTAATGAATCAACATTATTTTACCACAGTAAAATATGGATTAGAATATTTAGGAAGTTACTCTCTTTGAATTCACAAAGGCTGTCATAATATTCTGACTGACCTTTAAAATCTGTTCCCAGCTATTTCCAAAACTTTTTTTTAACTTCTTTTCTGTTTAGAGAATTTAATCATGGGGGTCATTTTGTAATACCTTGCATATGTTTGAATTAAATATGCATGCATAACTTCCCTTTGAAAATTATTGATTTATTTTCTTATTTATTCACTCTTATATTCCACTCCCTCAGAGAAGTAAAAGGATGCATATAAACACAAACCCCATCCCCAGTATTGCCTCTGCTCACTATGAATTAATCTTACATGCATATATATCCTATTCCAATGTGGGTTTACCTGCATATCGGGCAGCAATTTTGTAAAAGGCCATTTCCACAGGTAAAGCATTGTTAAAGGGCAATAATGAGAGCCAAATGCCCATAAAAGGGGCTCTGTTGACCACATTTGGAACTACAAACAGGTAAAAAGCAGTAATATGTAATATAACTTCCCTAACACTATGGGGGTCCATATTCAGCTGCTGAGCTATTTAGCTAATTATATATAACCAGCTAACAAGCGGTGTATATTCAGTGGTGCATATACCCAGCTATCTTAAAATCATTTATTTACTTAGTTATTTAGTTGTTTCTTATAGACTCTTATATTCCATGCACATCCAAAAGTACCTTTTGTCCAGGGTGGTTTACAAGAATACATAGTCAACTTCATATAAACATACATTTCAAAAAGTTAAAATTACATAAAATACAGCAATTCATTAATATAACAATAAAATGAACAAACGTCTTATCTGTACACATTTTAAAATAATAACATTACCTTCACCTGTCATCTGAATTCCATTAACATCTTTCCTTGAATGTATTGTAAGCATATTCCATAATATTGGAGCAATATAGTTGAAAGCCCTGCCCTCGACTGAACATTTTTATATTGCTGCAATATGGGGCAGATTTTCAAAGCCCTACGTGTGCCGGGCCTATTTTCAAAAGGCCCGGCAGCTCGCGTACAGCCCCGGGACATGTGTAAGTCCCGGGGCTTGAAAAAATGGGCAGTCCAGGGGTGGGGGCTTGGCCAGAGGCCTCTCCACAGCCGCTGGGCCAGGGGATAGTGCCTCTGGCAGGAGTAACGTCCACAACAAAGTACAGGTTTGTTTTTTTTTGGGCTGGGGGGCAGGACAGGGAGGGGAAGGGAGGGGAAAGTGGGGAGGAAGGAAAGTTCCCTCAAAGGCTGCTCCAATTTCAGAGCGGCCTTAGCGGGAATGGGGAAAACCAGCTGGTCTCCCTGAGGGCTCGGCGCATGCAAGGTGCATTAGTGTGTACCCCCTTGCATGTGCCGACCTCTAACTTTATAACATGCATGCGGCTGCGCACGCATGTTATAAAATCGGGCATACATTTGTGTGTGCCGGGTAGCGTGCACAAATGGAGGCCACGCGCTTACCTTTGAAAATCTGCCCCTTTGGGTGCAACTAATAAATGAGTATCCAAAGATCTCTATGATTTTGTGGGTATAAACCATTGAAGACCTTGTTTCAGTGAACCGCAAACTTGCTCATACAAAAGATTTTGCACTATTGCAAGTAAGCCAAATTTATTCCTGCTTTTTATGGGAAGCCAGTGTAGAAACCTTTCGGCTGGGGTGACATGAGCAAAGTGTGATAATCCTCATAATAAGCATGCAGCTGCATGTTGAACAAGTTGTAATACCTCACTAATTTGTCAGGCAGTCTTATCCATAATGTACTACAATAGTCAATGAGACCTAGAACAAGAGACTGAAATACTGTACACAGCATGGTAACTGGTAAAAAATACTTTAAAGCATTCAGCAATTTCAATTTATAAAAAGCCATTTTAGCCAACAGATGAACATGGGTTTAAATGTTAAACTTGAGTCTAATTTGACTCCTAGTCTCTTTACTTCAGTCAAAACGGGGAGTGTAAAATCAACAAATATGATTGGGTTACAAGTATTTGGCAAGGAATTCCTCCCAACCAATAAAAGTTTTGTTTTTCCGAACATTTAGTATGAGGTTATTATCATTGAGCCATGACTTGATCTCTGTCATTTATTTGTAAAATTCAATTTGCAGCAACTCTTTTTTTTTTTGCTTTTTGGTATAAATAGCTGTATAGCATCTACATATAAAAAGTGTTATGTATAACCAACTAACTTTAGGAGAGCCCTAGTGCCCAACAAGAGTTGGCTGTATAAGTTAACTTTGAATATTGGAGATAGACAGTTAACTTACCTGTCTAGCTCTGCTCCTCCCTGGAATACCTCCTATCTCAGGAATGCCCCTTAATTAGTTGGTTAGATTCTAGCGGGGTAACTAGAATTTAGCCAGATAAGTTACTTAGGGGGTTATTATCCAAGCTGCGTTATGGGCTTTTCGCATGCGTTAAGGCGTTTTTTGCATGCGAAAAGCATCATAACGCATGGTGCGATGCTAATTTAGAAAAGGGGTGGTATTTCTGACCAAGTGTGCTGGCTTCATAATTTGACATTCAGATTGAGATGTACGAACAGAACAGTACACTCTTGTGAAGATTTGATGTCCTTCGGAGTGAGGAAACTCAACCAAAGATGAGATTTGTACAATGTGCTCTCAACCTAGCTTGATGTTACCCTGGTAGATTGCCCATCAAGCTAGGTTGAGAGAACATTGTACAAATCTCATCTTTGGTTGAGTTTCCTCACTCCAAAGGACATCAAATCTTCACAAGAGTGTACTGTTCTGTTCGTACGCCTCACTCTGAATGTCAAAGTGGCCCCTAACCCCTACACTAATACCTAAACCTCAACTCGATTACCTAGGTGGTCCTCCTTTAGAGATATAAATACCTAACTACTATGAGGATCTTTTAGCTAGTCTCTCTCTCTTTTTTCTCTCTCTCTCTCTCACTTGCTCTCTCTCTTTCCAGTGATTATAGGTAGGAATTACAACAATTGTGGTACTTACTACAAAGCTCAAAAAGTTATCACACTCTGAGATAATACCTATGCGGTGCTAAGATAGTGCACTTTGTGATAAATAAGCTATTACCATAAAATACACCCCTCTTCCTATCGCATGCGATAGTTTGATGAATCTAGCCCTTAGATGGATAGTTTTTATGTTATCCATCTAAATGGCATTTGAACATGGACCTCTATGATTCTTAATGGTATGCACAATGCAGAGAATGGTAGACCAACTTAACATAAAAGAAACATTTTTACTAATATATTAATCTCTGTGGCTCCCTATATAATTATAACTAATAGTCTTCAAAAGTCATTAAAAACATAATCATTAAACAAAATCCCAGTAGACAAAAAAAGAAGTAAAGAAAAAAAAGTGTGAGAAACTGCAAGTTCATTTCAAGACTGCCAATCAAGCAGGAAGGTTGTAAAATGTCCAAGGTCATCCTTCATTTAATCATTGGATACTGTGAAAACTTATTCCAGAGATCATTATATAATCAATAATTTACTTTAGAATATTTCAGTCATAAAGAGTAAATAGCAGTCCAATGTGAAGCAATGGATAATTCCACTAAATGTAAACAAACATTTTTACAACTGCCCCAAAAGTAACGTTTTGTTGACTTTCTCACTATGTGCTTCATGTGCTGTGTGTTCACTCTGAAAATATTGTCTCCCCATCAATATGAGAAATAATTACTTGTAGGGGAAAAATGACTCCCTCCCCCTCCTCTACATTTTAATTCATGTTGTGAGCAAACTTGCTTTGATCCTACATCATGGAGATGATGCATCAAGATTTCATAGTCAAAATTCCCTCCTTTGCCCTTCCTTTCCATCAACAACTCTCAGTGTTGCGCTTTCCACCTTGCTGCACCATAGACCTGGAGCAGCTTTTCTGAGTTGATGTGTCCTACTCCCTCTCTGGCCATATTCAAGCCATGCCTAAATGCCCAGGTTACTTTTAAATTGTAAACCTTGGAGCTCTCTGATCATAGCCTTGTTGATTTTAATCATGTTTGCTATTCTAAATACATTTCCTGTAGCCTCTTGTTTTTCCTGTATGCGAGTCTCAACTCAATTGTAAACTCTACAGAACAAGGACAGTCTCTTATACATATATATGTACTGCTTTGCATACATCTAGTAGCACATAGAAATGATAAGAGTAGTAACAGAACAAATCTCTACACTAGAATTTATTGCATTTGTTGACAGAACTCATACATCAAATGGAAGAAAAAGAAAAGCATTTTCACTAAATGTGATAGCATTCCCTTATGCAACCACCACTATTCAAGGAGGTATATATGAAATGTCTCATCTGCAATTTATTTATTATGCAAATAGTACATCAATGAAGACATTATCACACATAGAAAGGAACATGGGGAGAGTCATTTTCAAAGCTGTTTTCTTGGGTATAACTCATGGAATATCTTGTTATAAAATTGCCCATCCAATATGTGGGTAAACTTACTTCTGTATGTCATATATGCATATACAAACAGAGCACAGGTGTTCCCAGGGGTACAATTGGGAAGGGGTTTACATTTATATACATACGTTTTTTATTTTAAAAATTATGAATCAATGTTCCTGAAAAATGTCTGTGTAGAAATTAGCAGGTTTAATTTTGCACAGTAGTTTTGCTGGGATAATTTTCAAAGCAAATGCATTGCATACATGTAAGTTCGCTTTGAAAACTGGTGTGACTTATTTGTGTTTTTACTGACGTTCTTATGCAGACTATCAAAAATTATCCCTGAAATGTGCACCAGTATATGTTTTTCAGTAACTTCACAATTAAATTATATAAATATTTCTGGTCAAAATGCCATTTCAAGTATCGCATAACTATTCCCTTTTGGGTTAATTTTAAAGGCCCTATGTGCGCCAAAGCAGGAATACATGCAGAAGTCGTGCCTGCACAAGCCATGCAGATTTTAAAAGGCACGTGAATATGTGTGTATCTTCTGGTAGGTACACAAAAATCTTTTCCTAAAAAAGGGGCAAGTGTTACAGGTTCAGACCATGTACACTAGTATCCTGCCCAGGGGCTCTGAACAGGGGGCTAATCTAATAGAAACACACAATTACTGGGATTATACCTGGGGGCTTGAACCCAGGAGCTTATTCCCTATACAGATAATCACATGCAATTACTGAGATTATACCTGGGGCTTGAACCCAGGAACTGATCCCCTATAAAAAGAGCATTCTGTACGTCATGATTCCAGATAAGAAAGTAAGTTTATTTGAGCAGTAGGAGGATAGAAAAAATAAAATCAGATCATATAAAAGAAGTAATGGTAGATAACAATTGCTACATAGATTTAAAAAGATTACATTTCCAAAGGATCAGCTGTACCATCATGTCCAGGGCTCTCTCTCCACTCTCTTTCTCACTGTCTCTTCTTATACACTACTAATACTTGAGAAAAAAGTGATGTTTCCTCCCTCTGAGTTCTTATCAATTTTCAGACACAGCTGTGTGTCCTTCACTTTCTCTCTTAGGCTTTAGTATAAGTTAATTGCTAGTTTTCTCATCATAGACTTAATGGAATAACTAAATAAACAGACTCTTGTCTGTTCATAAACATTTCACAGTGCAAGATAGTAAACAGGAGTTCACTCAGAAGTTGGTCTGTGGCCTTCAAACTAGTTAGTATTTGGGTGAAAACTCTGAATCCATACGGCCTATCCTCTATATACATCCTCAGCAAAAGTAACAAAAAATGACTCCAACAGGTGGGGCATGGAATAGAAATTCCAGGATTTTTTAATGAAACCAACGCATAAATACTTATGCGCACAAGCACGTGCCAGGATCCCCTACCATGTAACTTCTGCTATGGATGGCATGTAAGTTGTAAAATAAAAAAAATCTAAGCTAGTCAGCAGGATTTTAAGGGTTGGGGCTAATAAGGTAAAAGAGAGGCTATTTAGATAAGAGGATTAGAAAGTCCTATCCTTTACCTAGGCGAATTAGGAATGAACTGGGGAAATTGGTAATTGCATCAGACTTTGCTTCTACTAAAATCTCTCCACTTATGTGGTAGAGGTGGCATTTGCATGCACATGCGCGTGTCTGTATAAAATTGTGCACGCATGTACATGCATATAGCCTATTTTATACCATGTGCACATATATGCGCATATGTTATAACATGATTGCAGCCATTGGCACGAGCTAGCATAAGTATGTACATGTGCGCCCTCATGGCTCTTTAAAAATGACCGTTCCTTAGTGTATTTAATTCTGAGTGATGGGGTAATGCTTTAGAGACAAATGGCTTTTATAAACAATGCACAGACTTTATTTTTCAGCATGGAGTTGCATGTCTACTAAGATTAGCTATATTGAATTTCTTAAAGCATTTATTTTTTACCTTTTAGAATCTATTCTTAAACTATAGCATTTATTCATTAGGAGCAGATTGTGATAGTGCAAGAAACTGATTGTGGCATATCATTTCTTGAATCTCATGTGATAGTATATTTTGCTTAATATTTTTTAATAATTCATGTTTACTAATATTGGCCTAATTCACTTAAGAGAGTAATTTTCAAAAGGACTTACATGCATAAAACTGAGTTTTACATGGGTAAATCCACTTTACTTGCATAAATGGCTTTGAAAATTCCTACAATAGTATGTTACATATAAACATTATGGGGTAGATTTTCAAAGCAGCGCGTGCGTGTTCATGTGCGTGCGGTTCCCAGCACACACAAATGGATGCACCAATTTTATAACATGCACGCGCCAGCATGCACATGTTATAAAATCAGATGGCCACGCACACAATCAAGGAGCAGACTGGGAGGGAACTTCCATACCCCTCTACCTACACTTCCTCCCTCTTCCCTTCTCCTCCCCACCCCTTAAACCTAACCTACCTTTCCCTAAATTTTTTATCTTATTACTTACTGCTCCTCCGGAGCAGAAGCAAGTTACACGCACTGGCCAACTGCCGGTGCGCACTTCCCCGGAACAGCAGCTAATGGCCGCTGTCCCAACTGCCTCAGTCCTGCCCAGACCACGCCCCTTGGCCGCCCCTTTTTCAGGGCCCAGCACTTGTGCGCGTACTGGGGTTTACGCGCATGGCTGGGCCCATTATAAAATGTGCGCTGCGCACGCAAGGCCCATCCACACAAGTAAACCTCGGGTTTTACATGCATAGGCCTTTGAAAATTTGGCCTATAACCCCTTTGAAAATTCACTTATAAGTTTTTGTTTCTTATTTTGAATTGGGCCTTATATATAAGTATATTAGCATATTAGATTCTGTTTTCAAAGGAAAGAAGCGGTGGCCTAGAGTTTAAGCTTAGGAACCATGAGATCTGGGTTTAAATCCTGCTTCTGCTGTGATCTTGAGCAAGTGAATTTATTTCCTATTAGATATCTGCATATTTTAACCCTTTTGGTACCTATACCTAACTTTTTGTAAATCACCCTGTTATAAGGTGCTGTATAATGATGAAATAATAAAGGAAACAAAGACCAGTTCACAAGCAATTCACCAAGTTGTGCACTTTTATGTTTGTTACATGTGCAACTTTAAAAACTGTACATTGTTTTAAAAAAATTGCAAATTGAGCACGTAAAAAGAAAACAAACTGAAATGAAAATAAAAATGAATCTCATAGGTCCTTTTTCCCATTTTATTTTGAAATGACACAGCTTGTTTTGTTGTATTTATTTTAAATGTTGTTTATAACAAATGCACATTCCTAATTGTCATGATATCCTGAAGTTTCTGACTCTTTCATTACTCAGGACCTGACCTACTAATTTTTTTTTCTCATAGATACAGGATGGGAAAAGTCTTAGAAAGGTTGGTTCTTAGCTTAGAAAAATATAATAGGAGCTATACCATCAAAGTCCATATTGTCAGCTTAAACCCAAATAAAAACAAATCAAAAAAGTGATTGACATTTAAATAGCAACTTAGTCTGTTCTGCTAGGTTTGAATTACACTAGATTGTTGTCAACAAGACTTAATCAAAAGTTATATGCAGACAATTATTTATTTCTACAGACACAATTATCCAGGTTTCTCTGTGGGATATGATAAAGACATTCACCACACAAACCATAGTTTAATGGCTAATATCTATACAAGCTCAAGAACGCCATTACTGAAATGTAGTTCCTCTTGAGTAGGCTTTGCTCATGAATTTCATTTTGTTAGCAGGTGTTCAATTTCCAGTTTAAATGCATTTCATTAGACTTGAAACATATTAGATTAGGTATTTTGAACCAAGGGGGATTTTTGTAATGTTCTTTGTATGTTACAATATGGTGACATGTTAAGGTTTCAGGGTAGAAGAGATAATTTCACTTGACCATAGAGAGCAACCTAAGTGTCTCAGATAATTATTGTACTATGTATGTATAGTGTCAATTAGTTATTAAACTGGAAAAGTCTGAAATCCATAGGGACAATAATAATGGGAAGCCACCTGAGAACATAATTAGCATTGACAATAATATCAACTTTGTATTATAGCACAAGAGACAACTACAATTTCAGAGTAATTTATTAAATATGTATTCCCCTTCCATTTGCACAGATAGCCAAGTTTATTCTTTTTAAATAGATTTCTTCAGCTAAATAAATTATACCACAGATTTTCTGACTCCCAAAACTTAGACCAATTTATATTTTCTCAGAATAATCATAGTTGTGATTTAATATTAGCTAATCAGAATGCAGAATTTTACATACCAGCTTCATAATTATTCATTTTATTGATGAAAGCATGTTAGGTAAGGTTAAGCACCTCCAGTTTGAATGGTTATACAAATCAAAAGGACTACACTATTAAATATACTTAAATACAATATATAGTGCTGATAAAGTGTGTGAATTCCAAGTAAAACAATAAGAATTACAAGTTCTTATCATGATACCCTTGTTTAATTGAAACCAGTTATTTCTTTTGCAATAAAAAGTGTATCAACAGGGGCACCTGGCCAGCCATCCACCCCCCCTTCCTCCCTACCCAAGCACAAGCCATGGGGCCCCACTTCAGTACAGGTCATAAATAGACAGGAGTCAGTAGTTTGATTGGGAATATATATATGGCCGCAGCTTTGTTATAACAATAACAATATACACAGGTCTAGGTAATGAGCCTTTTAACTCGTTCCGACCTTCCTTTACTTGGATCCTGTACCAGGCCTCATCCAGGAGCTGAGAACCAGGATCGTCAACCAACATATTCTGAGGACTGCTTCTGCGGCCCCTTTACCAAGGTCTGCTGTGCATCACAAGGTCTTATACTGGGCTATAGATGAAGCTTGGAAGATGACATCCCACCACCCCGAGCCACCAAGACCTAGCCCCCCCCCCTCATCTCTCCCCCCCGGCTCGAGGCTCAGACATCCACTGCCACAATTATTCGATCTCTGCAGAAAATGCTATTTCTAACATCAAATAGGTCAAACCCATAATTTGCAGAGGGAGGGAGAACAGAAAATTGTTTCCGCTGGCCAGAGGGATACGATCAAAAGGGGAGAGCAGTAGACTCCTCTCCCCTTTGAGTCAACAATTGGTGGCCCCTCTTCATCATCTCAGGTGGCTGGCCAATGAGGCACCAGGCTGAGCCGACTGCCTGGAGACATCATCCCGGCCCATTGAGCTTCTCCCTCCTGTTGAGTGGCCAGCCAATGCAATGACATGTCAGGCCAGCTGCCCATGATGTCATTTCCAACTGCTTGACCTACCAGGATCCACACAAAGATCTACATGGCCACATAAATGGCTGCCATGTGGCCCAACAAAGCACTCCAAGAGCCGGTGGGCACCCCCAAAGGGATAGATGCCAGCTATTGGTGAGTCCACATTGAGAGAAGAAGGGAGGAAGCAGAAAGAGAAATTACACCCCCCGGAAAGACAAATCAGGTAGAAGGGAAGGGTAGGGAATTTGCACAACCATGAAGCATCCGTTGTCATATGGATTACACAAATCATATGGAATACACGAGTACAGGCTACTTACATGCATATATGCTAATTTTTACACATCTAACATTTTGAAAATTCACCTTTAAATGTTTTGTTTGGCAAAAACAAAACACTGCCTTCCAAAGTAGGAACCTCATCCCAACTAACAAGCATAGTAATAGTAGAGGTATCATGCTGTGGGACTGCTTTGCTGCATCATGTACCAGACAGGTTTCCATCATTGATGGAAGCATGAATTCTGCTTTATATCAGAAAATTCTAAAGGAGGATGACAGGCCATCCATCCATCCATTGATCCATGAAATGAAGCTAAGCCAGAGGTGAGTCCTGCAGCAAGACAAAGACCCCCAAACATTCAAGTAAATCTACAACAAAATGGCTCAAGAGGAAGGGATCATGTGCTTTGGATTGGTCAAGTCAAAGCCCCAACCTAGTTGTGACAAGAACTGACATGAGCTGGTCATGCAAGAAAGCCCTCATATGTCACAGAGTTGAAATAGTTCTGTAAGGAAGAATGACCCCAAATTCCTCAAGGGCAATGTGAAAGACTGATGCACAGTAACAGGAAACATTTAGTTGAAGTTATTGCTGCTCAAGGAAGAGCCATCAGTTACTGAATGAAGTGTTCACATGCTTTCTACACACAGATACACACTTTTTGTTAAAACAATAATCAAACTATATCCTTTTTGTATGAGTTATTTATTCAATGGGTTTTTCTTTTTCTCTTTTTAGGGTTTCGATTAGGCTCTTATTATGTTTAAATTACAGACCATCCTAGGTGTTTCACAAATCTTTACTCAGCACTGTATTGTACATACTGGGGTGAATTTAGCAAAGAGTTACATGCATAAAAATTAGCATATATACAAATAAGCCAATACTCATGTAGTCAGTATTTTATAAAAGACAAAATTATGCATGTACTTTACATTTTGCATATGAATGGTCTAGGAGTGCTCCAGGGCATGGCCAACAGTTATGCATGTAAGTTGCTATTATAAAAGATACACATGTACATTTGGCAACAGGGATGATAAGTATCAAACAAGCCAAATGCACTGTTTAACCCGCAGTTGGACGCGCGGGTTGTGTAGGTGCAACCTATGCAATAAGGGGATTAGTGCCTCCACAATGCACGGTGAAACTTATAGTGCTCATCACATGCAAATACATGTTGATGAGGCTATTAGTTACTCACCCAAATTAAAAAAAAAAAAATGTGCATTCACTACTTCCAAAAGTTGTACAGAAAGGCAGAAAATACTGTGTTTTTGTACATCCTCTGGCTTAATATCGTAGCAATATTAAGTTGGAGGAATGAAAAATTAAAAAAAAAAAAAGTTTAAAAAAAGTGCCAGGGTCAGGTTCAGGAAATGGACGCTCAGTTAACCAGCGTCCATTTTCCAAACTCATGGCTGTGCGCTGGTTAGGAAAACGGATGCCTATAAATTCAGCTTCCATTTTCTTAACCGGCGTATGGCTACGGACAGCCGGCCTCTCTTAGGTGCACGTGGTGGCACTAGGGGTGCGCAATTGACCCTAGCACCTCCTTGGCACCCCCAGGAGAGGTGCCTGGGGGCTCATTAGGAAAGTGGGTGCTGAACACTCAGCACCCACTTTCTGCACATTTTAATTGTATTGGCCCCTATGTATGGATGCATATACATGAGGATATGGCTGCACGTAGATTTACGATAGTCTTTTATGACTTGCGTTTAACACATGATTGCATATTATAAAATATGTGTTTCTTTACCCCCACAATATATCCACACATGTGTGCTTATGCACAAATACATGCAATGCACTTTTCCTACCAATTTAAAAACTATGGGCCGGATTTTAAAACCTACGCGCAAGGGGTACATTTGTGTGGCTACCCGGCACGCACAAATGTACACCCAATTTTATAACATGTGCGCGCAGCCGCGTGCATGTTATAAAATCCGGGGTCGGCATGCGCAAGGGGGTGCCGAGCCCTAGGGGAGCCCCAATGGCTTTCCCCATGCCTTCTGCCCCCCCACCTTCCCCTACCTAACCCGCCCCCCCTGCCTTATCTAAACGCCCCCTAACCTTTATTTAATAAATTGCGCCTGTCTCTGGGCAGTTGTAGATTGCACGCGTCGGCCGAGTGCAGGCGAGCGATACCCTGGCACGGCCGCTGTGCCGGAGGCCTTGGTCCCACCCCACCCCTTTCACAAAGCCCCGGGACATACGCACATTGCACGCGTCGCCAGGCCTATGCAAAATAGGCTCGGTGCGTGCAGGAGCGGTTACGCACGTAAATCCTTTGAAAATCTGGCCCTATATGAACATAAATTTTACAAGTGAAAATAATATAGGAATTCCTTGCATAATTCCTGATTTACATGAATAAGTCAATATATTTTTAAACATGCATGCATAATTGACATTAGCAGTTTTACCAATTACTTCACCTGTTCTCCCAGTCCTTCTCCAGGTCATTGAGACCCTTGTGGTCCTTCAACCTGAGCTCCCCCCTCAGTTCACTCAGATCTCCCACCTGGCCAATAGTACACAGTAAACATGTTTAATATCACGCAGGATAATTAGCAGATGTAAAATGTTGCAGGTAAGTTGGCAATCTCCTTCATGTGTGACTTTTAAAATAGCAACTTATACATGTAAATGTTGGCCACACTTCAGAATGCCCCAAGCCACTACTGTTTGATGTACATATATGTGTGTGCATCAAAACAAAAATGTGCATGTATGTTTGACATTTACAAAATAGAAGGTATGTGAATATATGCTACTTATATGCACTTTTGCTAATTTTTATATATGTAACTCTTTGAAAATGGACTCCTTACTTGCATAATTTTCCATCTGCTAATTATCTGGTGTAAGACTTTATTGTGTATTATTGGCTGAGTAGGAGGTCTAGGTGAACTGCGGAGAGTTTACGCTGAAAAGCCAGGAGATAATCTGGAGAAGAAATGGGAGAACTGGTGAAGTAATAGTTAAAGTGTTTAATTTGAATTCCGTGGGCATGAATTAAAACATACCAACTTACATGCATAAATCAGGTTTTATGCAAGCATGTCCTACTTTATTTTCACACGTAAAATATATGCACGTATATTTTAAAAATAGGTAGAAAAGTATGCACATTTAATGCTTTGAAATACTCGCATTGCACTGCATTTATTCATGCGCAAGCAATATGTGTATATGTTCTGGAGTAAAGGTACAAGCATTGAGGTAGATTTTATAAATTTACGCGCGCGCGTACTTTTGTTCGTGCACCAGGCATGAACAAAAGTACGCTGGATTTTATAAGATACACGCGTAGCCGCGCGTATCTTATAAAATCCGGGGTCGGCGCATGCAAGGGGATGCACATTTGTGCAACCTGCGCGCGCCGCCTGTTCCCTCTGAGGCCGCTCCGAAATCGGAGCGGCCTCAGAGGGAAATTTCCTTCCACCTCCCCTCACCTTCCCCTCCCTAACCCCCCCCCCGGCCCTATCTAAATCCCCCCTACCTTTGTTGGCAGATTTACGCCTGCCGAAAGCAGGTGTAAATCTGCGTGCGCCAGTGGCTGCTGGCGTGCCATCACCCGACCCGGGGGCTGGTCCGGAGGCCTCGACCATGCCCCCGGGCCGGCGCCACACCCCCAGGCCGGCGCCACACCTCCGGGCACGCCCCAAACCACCCCCTGATCCCCGGGCACGCCCCCTCCCCGCCCCTTTTATGAAGCCCCGGGACTTGCGCTCACCGGTGGCCTATGCAAAATAGGCGCGTCTGCTCGCGAGTTCCCTGAGCGCGTAAATCCGGCCGGATTTACGCGCGCAGGGCTTTTAAAATCCTGCCCTTTGTGTAGAAGTATTATGTGCAGTTCTGGTCACCACATCTCAAAAAAGAGATAGCA
Source organism: Rhinatrema bivittatum (assembly GCF_901001135.1). NCBI lineage: Eukaryota > Metazoa > Chordata > Amphibia > Gymnophiona > Rhinatrematidae > Rhinatrema > Rhinatrema bivittatum. The sequence continues at coordinate 322,742,151 of NC_042615.1, read as the reverse complement.
AAGGTACAGAGAAAGGTGACCAAAATGATAAAGGGGATAGAATGATTTCCTTATGAGGAAAGGCTAAAAAGGTTAAGATTCTTCGACGGCTGAGGGGAGATATGATAGTCTATAAAATAATAGGGATGTGAATCGTTTTTTGACGATTTAAAATATCGTCCGATATATTTTAAATCGTCAAAAAATCGTTAGAGCCACGATACAATACCAATTCCCCCGATTTATCGTTAAAAAATCGTAAATCGGGGGAAGGGGGAGGGCAGGAAAACCGGCACACTAAAACCCCCTAAAACCCACCCCCGACCCTTTAAATGAAATCCCCCACCCTCCCGAACCCCCCCCCCAATGCTTTAAATTACCTGGGGATCCGGCGGTGGTCCAGAACGGCGGCGGTCCGGAACGGCCCCCTCAATAGAATCGTGTTGTCTTCAGCCGGCGCCATTTTTCAAAATGGCCGCCGCAAAATGGCGGCGGCCATAGACAAAAATGATTCGACGGAGGAGGTCGTTCCGGACCCCCGCTGGACTTTTGGCAAGTCTTGTGGGGGTCAGGAGGCCCCCCCAAGCTGGCCAAAAGTTTCCTGGGAGTCCAGCGGGGTTCCGGGAGCGATTTCTTGCCGCAAATCGTTTTCGTACGGAAAATGGCGCCGGCAGGAGATCGAGTGCAGGAGGTCGTTCAGCGGCGGTCCGGAACCCCCGCTGAACGACCTCCTGCACTCGATCTCCTGCCGGCGCCATTTTCCGTATGAAAACGATTTGCGGCAAGAAATCGCTCCCGGAACCCCGCTGGACTCCCAGGAAACTTTTGGCCAGCTTGGGGGGGCCTCCTGACCCCCACAAGACTTGCCAAAAGTCCAGCGGGGGTCCGGAACGACCTCCTCCGTCGAATCATTTTTGTCTATGGCCGCCGCCATTTTGCGGCGGCCATTTTGAAAAATGGCGCCGGCTGAAGACAACACGATTCTATTGAGGGGACCGTTCCGGACCGCCGCCGTTCTGGACCACCGCCGGATCCCCAGGTAATTTAAAGCATTTGGGGGGGTTCGGGAGGGTGGGGGATTTAATTTAAAGGGTCGGGGTGGGTTTTAGGGGGGTTTAGTGTGCCGGCTCACGATTTTAACGATTTTTCACGATAGTTTACACACCCAAACGGCAACAATACGATTCCCTCCCCCTCCCAGCCGAAATCGATCGTTAAGACGATCGAGGACACGATTCACATCTCTATAAAATAATGGGTGGAATGGAATGAGTAAATGTTAATCAGTTGTTTACTCTTTCAAAAAGTACAAAGAGCAGGGGACACATAATGAAGTTACTGCGCAATACATTTAATAGTAATAAGAGAAAATATTTTTTATTCAACACATAATTAAACTCTGGAATTCATTGCCAGAGGTTGAGGTGAAAGCTATTAATGTAGCTGCATTTAAAATTGTTTTAGACAAGTTCCTGGAGGCAAAGTCCATAAACCATTATTAAGGTGAAGTTGCTTATTCTTAGGATAAACAGCTTGGAATCTGTCTACTTGTTGGGATCCTGCCAGATACTTCTCATCTTAATTGGCCACTAATGGAAACAGGATACTGGGCTTGATGGACCATTGGTCTGACCCAATATGGCAAGTTTTATGTTCTTATTTTATATTACAAGTATGTATGATGCATGTAAATTAAAAAATACATTCATAGATCTATGTGGGCCCATATATACGCTTTTAATTAAACTTTAAGACCCACGCACATGCGCACATGTGTGTGTTTGCCTGCGCGCGCACATGGCTGCACCAATTTTATAACATACATTGTATATGTACACTTGTTATAAAGTTGGCTATTCGCACGTACATGCGCACACAATTTTCCATTGAAGTGAGTATGTGCATGCGAATGCCATCTTGAGAGCATAAGTGGGGGGAATTTTAGTAGGTACGCACAACAACACATTAGGCCTTTTTCCCAGTTCACTCCCAGTTCACCTCAGTAAAGGAGAGGACTTCCTAAACCCCCTAGCTAACTTGCTCCCTCTTACCCTATTAGCTCCAAGCGATAAAACCCACTGACTAGCCAAAATTTTTGTTACACTACTTACACGCCATCCATAGCAGAGGTAAAGTTACGTGGTAGGGGACCCTGGCATGAGCTTGTGCTGACTTCATGGTAAAATCCCATCCTGCCCATGCCCTGCCCAGACCACGCTCATGCCCCTCCCCTTTTCTAGAAAAAAAATGTTATGCACATACCGGGAGTTACACACATGGCTGCAGGTCTTTTAACATTTGTACAGTGCATGCGGGTTCGAGTCACACGTGTATCTCCAGTTTTGCTGCATGCAAGGTTTTGAAAATCAACCAGATTCAGTAGTATATGCCTCTGTACATAGTTGTTTGAAAGTTATCCTCCCCATATACATTGGAATTATTGGCACTGTATCCTGAGATTGCCAGAGGCAGGATTTCATACTTTACTTAAGTATCATTTGAAGGATTATACATGATGCAACAAAGAAAAAAAGATATTGAATTATACTTAAAATTTCATTGAATTATAGTTAACTATTCCAATGAAAATTCAGGCAGCATTCATAACTTGAGACCAGAAAGCTGTAGAAATATAGAACAATTTTGATTGAAACAGATAGCATTATAAAGATGTGTTTTCAGGGTGGAGGAATATTCAGAAACTCATTGTACTCTTGCTCAATGTTTCTGCTATGAATACATGTCTTCTATATCAAACAATATATTTTCAGTATTAGATAATATTTATTTAAATTTAATTCAAGCAACCATGACATAATTTTATATTTATGGCTCATTCAAAATTATTGTTTCTATATTTAGTAGTTACATGGTTACAAAAATGAATTAATTTTAGGTCAAGATAAAAACGTCTTTATATTTCCTCAGTCATTTTTAAGGACTATGGGCCGGATTTTAAAAGGGTTACGCACATAAGGTACATGTGTAACCCTTTTAAACCCCCCTACGCACTGAGCCTATTTTGCATAGGCTCAGCGGCACGCATGTAAGTCCTAGGGCTTGCAAAAAGGGGCAGGTGGGGCGTGGCTAGGGGGAGTGGTGTCAGTTCGGGGGCATGATCAGGGGCATGTGGGTGGTCCTGGGGTGTGGCCGAGTGCCCCGACACAGCGGCCTTTGTCAGCGCCTGTCGCGCCAGAAGACAGCCGGTGCACATAAGTTACTACTGCCCAGAGGCAGTAGTAACTTTTGGAATAAAGGTAGGGGGGGGTTTAGATAGGGCTGGGAGGGTGGGTTAGGTAGGGGAAGGGAGGGGAAGGTGCGGGGGGGGGGGGGGGGGTGGAAGGAACGGGCAGCGTGCGCAGGGCTCAGCGCACGCAAGTTGCAGAAATGTGCACCCCCTTGCGCGCGCCGACCCCGGATTTTATAAGATACGCGCGGCTACACTCGTATCTTATAAAATCCAGCGTACTTTTGTTCGCGCGCATGTAGATTTGTAAAATCTACCCCTATATGATTACAGTTCTATAACTAATATTTAATTAGTAGAGACATGAAATCAATTAAGAATCAAACTTGAACCAGGTGAATTTCAGTCAAAATTCAAAAGAAATTTAAAAAAAATGAAACTGATTTAATAAATTACATTTGCATTTTTATAATAATCCAGTGTAAATCTGGAATGCTACAAAAATCACTTCCTGCTTTGCATCACATCACCATGATTATTTTCAAATCCACTTCAAAAAAGTTCCGTTAATTAATTTGATGAAACAAAAACAATTTTCCAGGTTTCTTTGTAGGATATGGTAGACATTTAAATATCAACACCAAAGAAATGCCAAAAGAATCCCAGTATAATCACATACACACAGGGACGGTCACTTTCATACCAGTGCATGGGCGCAGATGTGTTTGTTGGTCCACGCACAGGGACATAGTCATTTAATAACATACATGCATATATATGTTCATGTTATAAAATAGCCTGACCACATGCACGTGTGCTGAATTTTAAGTGGGTGTGCGTTGTGCACCCAAATCCCACTTCCATAGTGTAAATGTTAGGATTTTAATAGAGATGCATGCCGATGGCATTGTCGGTTTTCCCAGTTCATTCCCAATTTGCCCAGTTAAGGAATAGGTCTTCCTAACCCCTGCAGTTTAATAGCCTTCCTTCTCCCTTGTTAGCCCCGATGCATAAAAACCCCACAGATCTGCCTAGATGTTTTTGTTTTATTACATACGCATCATGCTTAGCAGAAGTAAAGTTAAGCATGAGTATTTATGTGAAAATTTCAGATGAAATTCCTGGAATGCTCATGCCCCGTCCAGACCATGCCCACACCCCGCCCCTTTTTGAGAAGTTCCAATATGTGTGTGAAACATCATTTACGCATGTATCTGGGCGGCTTTTAAATTCTTCTCGCGCATTCCATAATTTCAGGGCGTCAGGCTTTTAAAATTCACCTTAGAGGAGGGAAACACCCTAAACATCAAAGTAATTTGGTCACCAACAAAAAAACAATTGGAAATCCTCAATTGTTACAAGGTGCCAGCTAGCTAGCCTGTCAGTGTGCCCTGCAAATCCAAGCATGGACCACCTGGTCAAATTGATCATTCACCTTGGAAGCCACCCAATATAATTTTTTTTAGAAATTTTTTTAAATGCATATTAAAAATCATGTAAACAACAGTCCTGAACCAAAGTTCAAACACAAGCCCAACACGGCCCGTGTTTCACATACAGTGCTTCCTCAGGAACATTTGAGACCTGTGGTCCAGATGAAGATCAACAATAGTCTAAAGATTTTCTAAGCATTTAACGGTCTAGCCCCCTGAGGAAGCATTGTAAGTTTTAATGATTTGTGTAAAATATTCCCAGTAGACCTCATCTTTCCCTCTCTCATTATTTACTTTACTGATTGTATAAAAAGTCTTGATACTCACACCACCTGAAATCGGTATCAGTGATCATTATGGAGTCAATATATTTTAGCAGTTTTCAGTCACCTTCGGGCAAACAGCAACAGATGTTCAAGTCTGAGAAGAAAATGCAACGAAAAGCAAGAACAGAGATAATCAGCAAGAGCAGGAGGTGGCCTGACCAGAGGCAATCTGGAGCTGATTGGGAATAGCCCGCATGCATTGCAGCTAATGTTCATTGCACATTTACCCCATATATATTGCAGGTAGTTTTGAAAGGGAAAGAAGGTTGTGCTGTTTCAGCATTGAAAATTAGCAGCTACACAGCATGTGTGCTACAATCACTCAGATATTTGTGCACTAATATGTGTAACACCCCCAGAGGTTCTCTCTCTCTCTCTCTCTCTTTCTCTCCCCTCAAAAAAGATGTAGTTATCTCTGGTGTTATAATGCAGTGGCGTAGCCAGAATTGATTTTTTGGGTGGGCACAAGGTTAACATGGGTGGGCTGTAGGCATGCAGGTCTACTAGTTGTTTTTTTACTGATAAATAATGCCAAATTATGCAGCATAGCATTCACATCTACGCCTAAGTATGAGGTTTACCTAATGATACAAACATAATTCACGGTGATTTGTGGTACTTTAGCCTTCTTATTATTACGATTTTATACACGGCTCCTACCTGTCCATAAATTTTGAGAGAGCGGTTGTGTTGCTTATATTTAAATTGCTAACATCTCAAAATATAGATATATATTTTTACCTTTGTTGTCTGATCTTTGTATTTTTCTAATCAGTTGGTCCTGGTCTCTTTTTCCCATTTTTTCCCTTATAGCTCATTTCCTAATTCCTTTTCAGTGTCTTTCTTCTATTACTGTCTTCTTCCCTTCCACACACACACACACACACACACACACACACACACACACACACGCTTTCTCTCACAGACTCCCTCTCACACACTCAAGCTCTCACTCTCATATGCTCTCCCCCCCCCCAAGCTCACATTCAAGTTCTCACTTTCTCACCCCTCCCCAGGCTTATATTCTTATGCACACACAGATGCACATCCAGGCACCCATTCTCACCCACACACATAAACCCAGACTCCCATTCTCACCCACAAACCCATGCTCCCAGTCTCACCCACACATATTCAAGCACCCATTCTTATCCATACATATACACATTTAAGGTACTATTCTCACCCACACATACACACATTCAAGCACCCATTCTTATCCACATATTCAAGCTTCCATTCTCACCCACCCACACAAACCCAGGCTCTCATTCTCACCCATATATACACACATTCAAGCTCCCATTCTCACCCACCCACAAACCCAGGCTCCCATTCTCAACCACACATACACGCATTCGAGCTCCCATTCACCCACATATTCAAGCTTCCATTCTCACCCACATACACACCCAGGCTCCAGTTTTCACCCACACACACTCCCAGTCTCATCCACACATACACATTCAAGCACGTGCACAGCTTCCGCTTTCTCCCCCAGAGCAGGAAGATCAGCTGCCTCTCCTGCTGCCACCGGACTCCTGCTATCTTCGGGCATCCGAACTTCCTGTCGGGGGGGGGGGAGCGGAAGCGCAGCACACAACGTCCGCTTCCTCCCTCCCCCCCCCCCAAGCAGGAAGATCGGTGGACCATACGGCCCGACGCCCGAAGATAGCAGGAGGCCGGTGGCAGCAGGAGAGGCAGCTGATCTTCCTGCTTTGGGGGAGAAAGCGGAAGCTGTGCGCGGCGCTTCCGCTCCCCCAAACAGGAAGTTCGGCAGGCCGTTTGGTCCGAAGATAGCAGGAGAACGGGTGGCAGCAGGAGAGGCAGCTGATCTTCCTGCATTGGGGGGAGGAAGCGGAAGCTGCCCGCGGCGCTTCCGCTCCCCCCCTCTACAGGAAGACTGGTTGGCCATACGGCCGCAGCAGCGCTTCCCCATGTGTGCCGTGATGGCGCGCGAGGCATGGGTTCTCTTGTTCGCTGTCGCGGGGATGGGATCCCGCGACAGCCTTGCAGTTCCGGTGCCAGTTGGGTGGGCCTGGGTCTAAGTTGGGTGGGCACCTGCCCACCCAGGCCCACCCGTGGCTACGCCACTGTTATAATGTATATTACACTATCACATTAAACATTCCTCATTTCCATAAACCCTGCCCAAACTCCTCCCCTTTGACTAAATTACTTTAGTTTGCATATGCATCGTGTATTATGCATTATCGCTGGCGATAGGGCCCTAATGCCCGCAATAATACCCTAACGCATTTTGATGAATGTCTCTGTCAGTCAACTGCATAAAAGGGTCGATTTTAATAGCTGTGGGTGCACGTCCATGTTATAAAATTAATGGGCCGCGCACCGGGGGAAGGATGTTTGCATCCCTCAAGCGACGACGGATTTAGCCTTTCCTCAGTTCCCTCCTAGTCCGCTCCAATTAAGGAGCAGACTGGGAGGGAACTTCCCTATCCCTTACCCTAAAGTCCCCTTCCGCTCTCCTCCCCGACCCCTAAATCTAATTTTTTTCTAACCTTTTTTGCACAACTTACTTTAGCTCCTGAGCGCACGAGGCTCTGGGACAGTGAAAAATGGCGCTAGCCCAGCCCGCCCCCCTGCCCCGCCCTTCCACACCCAAAACTCGTCCTCCGGCCCCACCCCTTCCAAGAGGCCCAGCACTTGAGCGCATACCGGCCTTCACGCGCGTGGCCGGGCCTCTTGGAAGATTCGCCTGGCGTGCATAAGGCCCGGCCACACTCGTAAAGGCCGGAATTTATGCTCACCGGGCACTTAAAATCTACCCAAAAGTTATTAACATTGAATTGCCTATTATTGAGCTGCTTTGCATGGATTTGTGTATATTGTGTATATTGTGCGATATCGCTGCATTAGAATTATATCGCTTGATAAACAGTGTATATCACACAATATACACTGTTTAATGTACATTAGAGCCCTATCTTAACCTGATGCATCTCACAGTTAGAATGCCAGATATCTTTGAATATTGGGCCCTCATTTTTTTTCCAGAAGGTGGAGGTTTCAGTGTTGTTTTATATGTTAAACCTGAATGCATGTCAGTTAATATTTATTTTCTATGTGTTGAAATACTGGGAGAGCTTCCTATCATATTAGCTAACATTTGTATAATGGATATGCTGAGAAAGGATCTACTATCTTGATATGAATGGCATTTTTTAAGGCATAACCGCATGCATGAGAGCATAACTGCAAGGTATGCCCTGTATGGCGTGCTGCTGGGTAAATGTAATAGAGATAAAACCCTTTTTTTTTTTGTGACAGCAAAGACTCCATTCCTCAGTATTTTTCCTTGTAAACTTGGGCAGTTCAATTTGTCTCTCACTGCTCTAGGTACCTATTTAGACTTTAAAATCCTTGAGGAAGGGACATACTTGTACGCAATCTTTTGAAAACCGCCACAGCTCCGTGAGCTACATAAATGTCAAATTGAAAATGAAACATGTAACGAAAGCAGTGCAGGGGTTGAATATTAAATTGGCAATATCATGTAAAAAATTTTGATTTGCTACTTAAGAGGCACATGCTGTGCCTTAATTGGCATGTCATCTAGAAAAAGGTTTGTCAGTGATAGGAGAAAGTGTTTCATAATGTCTGTATGTATGCGGGCCTTCCATACCAGCTGTTCTTCATGCTTTCTACATTCTGGGTGCTTTTGTGGACTCTAATAATGTATTTTCTATATGTATCTTGATGCTTTTATATCCTCTATCATATCTTATGGAGGCAGGCTGAATAAATATTTAAGAGGATATTTAAATGTGACATGATGCTTATTGAAGCATTGGAAGGCTTTTTTTTGGGGCTCTTTGCCATACATCATGTTGACTTTATTCCTTAAAGGTGTTTTGTATGCTTAGACTAACCAGCTCCAAAGGCTGCTGATGTTATCAGATTGATCTTCCATGTTCAAAATGGAATAATGGGCTTTATGCATATTTAAATGAGAGAGATAATACATTCAGTTCCATAAAGAGAAGCATGGATAAAATCCATCATTATACAATCCTTATTGACCTATTCACTGTTATTCTGGTTCATAAGGAAGTCCTTTTCAAAATCAAGAAAGAAGAATACAGTACGATAATAATACAACCCTCTCAAAGGAATTCTCTGCTGTTTCCTTGACAGTCTATAAATATTTATTTCAAACCCTAGAAGACTAAGGATTCTATGTACTAAAAATATGTTACGTTTAAATTTAAATAAGTGCCACATCCAAACCAAAAAGACCATTTTAGTTTGTTCTAAATGAGATAAACCAAAAATGGCCTTGCACGGAATTACCTCTACATTTTCAGGTATTTTCAGTTTGCTTAAAAACAATACAAAAAAAGGACATTCCCAACCCCACAGCAGACCCCTGCCACTGCTTTCCAAGGCTTTCCCTGGGCCTCCCTGGGACCCTACCAATCTACCTTCTACCCCAAGAAAGCTAGTGGGCCTACGCCTACCTGGCTTGAGCCTCTCCAGGCCCTTCTGACTCCTGAGAAATTTGCCATCTTTGCCCCCACGTACCCCTTCCATAGGGGTCCATGCTAAAAAAGGGGGCAAGAGCAATGCCAACTCATGGTGCCAGTTGGTACTAGTTTTAGGGCCGACCAATCCCATTTTCTAATACAGCTATACAAATGTACATAAAATGGTGCTGGCTGGCTCTGGCAGGGTCAGAGCCAGCTAGAGCCAGCCAGGCAGGGTCAGCCGGTGCCATTTTGTGAAGGATTTGCAGTGGAGCAGGAGTGAGTGGTTATTGTTCCTGCCCCTTTCATTAGCCTTGGCACATTTCATGGGAGCAGAACATAAGAAATTGCCATTCTGGGTCAGACCAAGGGTCCATTAAGCTCATCATCCTGTTTCCAACAGAGGCCAAAACCAGGCCACAAGAACCTGGCAATTACCCAAACACTAAGAAGATCCCATGCTACTGATGCTATTAATAGCAGTGGCTATTCCCTAAGTAAAATTGATTAATAGCCATTAATGGACTTCTCCTCCAAGAACTTATCCAAACCTTTTTTGAACCCAGCTACACTAGCTGCACTAACCACATCATCTGGCAACAAATTTCAGAGCTTCATTGTACATTGAGTGAAAAAGAATTTTCTCTGATTAGTCTTAAATGTGCTACTTGCTAACTTCATGGAATGCCCCCTAGTCCTTCTATTATTCAAAAGTGTAAATAACCTAGTCACATCTACTCGTTCAAGACCTCTCATGATCTTAAAGACCTCTATCATATCCCCCCTCAGCATTCTCTTCTCCAAGCTGAACAGCCCTAACCTCTTCAGCCTTCCTCATAGGGGAGCTGTTCCATCCGCTTTATCATTTTGGTTGCCCTTCTCTGTACCTTCTCCATCACAACTATATCTTTTTTGAGATGCGGTGACCAGAATTGTACACAGTATTCAAGGTGCGGTCTCACCATGGAGTGTTACAGAGGCATTATGACATTTTCCATTCTATTAACCATTCACTTCCTAATAATTCTTAACATTCTATTTGCTTTTTTGACTGCTGCAGCACACTGAGCCGACGGTTTCAAAGTACTATCCACTATGATGACCAGATCCCTTTCTTGGGTGGTACCTCCCAATATGGAACCTAACATCATGTAACTACAGCAAGGGTTATTTTTCCCTATATGCAACACCTTGCACTTGCCCACATTAAGGGCCTCATTTTCCAATATCGCATTGGTAACACATTAAGGGGCGTGTCCCATGCAAATGAGGTTTTTTTCGTGGAAACTTTGCGTGCCGCGATGTTTTTGTGAATTGCGCAAATGTATTCGCGAATCTATCTTCGCAATAAAACAACCAACAAATCATCACAGTGCACGAACAGCCTGTGAGAGAGAGAGAGAGAGAGAGACTTGCTATAATGTCTACTCCCTAGACAGGTATTTGTATCCCTATGGGAGGCCCACCTATTAATTTGAGGTGGGGATTAGGTATGAGTATAGGGGGTTGGGGGCCACTTTCACATTCAACATGAGACGTACGAACAGAACAATGGTCTCTTATGAAGATTTGCTGGCCTTCGGAGTGAGGAAACTCACTCCAAGATGAGATTTGAACAATGTTCTCTCCACCTAGCATGTTGTTGCCCAGGTAGAGTGTCCATCAAGCTAGGTGGAGAGAACATTGCCCAAATCTCATCTTGGAGTGAGTTTTCTCACTCCGAAGGCCAGCAAATCTTCATAAGAGACCACTGTTCTATTCGTACGTCTCATGTTGAATGTGAAAGTGGCCCCCAACCCCCTACACTAATACCTAATCCCCACCTCGAGTTACTAGGTGGGCCTCTCATAGTATTACAAATACCTGTCTAGGGAGTAGACATTATAGCAAGTCTCTCTCTCTCTCTCTTTCTCTCTCCTGAAACAGGCTGTCCAGACACATCATGAACCGCGATAAACCTTTACCGGCCTCTAGCGCACAACGTACCGCAAATGAAAGGGTTGTAGCTATGAGCAGCGCTAACACTGCGGCTGTTTCGCCGCACACGATAACACTTTACATATACTCCGCCCCTGAATACAAATTTTTTATTTACGCCTGCCTCCGGTCGCTGTGCCAGAGGCCTTGGTCAAAACAGCTAGGGCAAGGGGGACCAAGTCTGCAAGGTGAAGTCGGCGCATAAGTATTTACGTGTATAAGTACGCGTCGGGGGTCCCTCACCGTGTAACTTTACTTCTGCTAGGCTAGGCAGTGTAGATTTAAGGGTCGGGGCTAATAGGGTAAAAGAGAGGCAAGACAGGGGATTTAGGAAGTCCTCTCCTTTACTGGGGCGAACTGAGAATGAATTGGGGAAACAGGTAATGGTACCAGTATCAACTAAAATCCCCCCCCCCAACTTAAGCGATCGAGATGCACACGTACACGCATATAGCTTATTTTATAACAGGTGCACATATATGCACATGTACATGCATAAGTTATAAAACTGCCGTGTCCATGTGCGCGAGCCAGCAAATGCGCACACGTGCGAATGCGTGCAAGTCTTAAAATTCAGTTCTATTTGTTTAACTTATCCAATATTGAGCTGTATCCAGCTAAGTATTTGACTCAATAAAAGTTTTTCCCATAACCACAAAATGGGAGAAAAGCCTTAATGAATCTGGCCCTTAGTTTGCTGGACAACTTTAGATCAGCCCTAAAGTTACCCTGTCATGTAATGGCCAGATAACATAAGGTTAGGGACTTTCATTTTTGGTTTTTATTGTTCTTTATTTTTCCAGGGAATTTATCAGGGTTTATTATGAAAATACAAAAACAGAAGAAAATCAGTTGAAAAAAAAAAAGAATCATCATTATTTTCCCAGGTAAATATTGGAATTTATTTTAGTGGACAAAGCCAGGACAATAAAAAGATTCTCCCACCCAGCGTAACCATCTCTACATCCATCCCTGCCTCGGCATTCATTCTTACCTGTGGTGGTTCCTGGCTTCTTCTCTCTCCATCAGCCGCATTCTCACTGAGTCTCCAACACTCTGCAGTCCTACATTCTTCTTTTTGTGCGGGGCCAGGGGGAATGCCAGGAAGGGCTTCTTGTGGACAGAATCTACGTCAAATGCCTTTGCAACACTGTACAAAACAGCACCTTAACAATGAATCAAAAAACACAATTCCTCAAATTGTTACACCTCAGCAATTCCTATCGTCATAGGAATTGTGTTGGTTAAAGTCCAATAATTTTTGTATTTTTATATTATTTTTTACAAATAAAATTCTTATCTATCATCTATTATGTCCAAAATCACTTAGCTCATGTTTTGTATGCGAGACAAGATGGCAAGTTCGCCTGAAGCAGAGAGCCATTGAGTATGCTCTCGAAATTCTGTCAGTGTCAGGTTGTTCGCTGTGGGGCAGATTTTCAAAAGGTTACATGCACCAGGCCTATTTTCCATTTACCGCTGTGCCAGGGCTGAATTAAGTTTTGAAATAAAAGAAAAATGTTCAAAAAGGTAGGGGGAAAGGGCGAGGGAGGTAGGGGAAGGGAAGAGAAGGTGGGTGGGGGGATAGGGAAGTTTCCTCCGAAGCCGAGCCCCGATTTTATAACATGCATGTGCCTGTGCGCAAGTTTTAAAATCTATACCTGTGTGTCCCACCTTCAAAAAAATGAGCTAAGTGATTTTGGACATAATAGATGATAGATAAAAATTTTCCGAATCTTTCTTCAAAATGTGTTATGGCGTTAACGTGCATTAATGCCATAATGCTTGCGAAAAATGCTGTAGCGCATGGCGTGAATGCAAACTTTTGGGGGGCTGGATCGGGGAGGAGTTTTGGGCAGGAGTTAGTTAAATTAGAGGACATATCACACCGTGCGATAGCATAAAGCATGCTATTGCATGGTCTTAATGCCAGAAATAACTACACCTTTTCCCCTGGTGTACAGCTGTGTGATATGCCTGAAATGGCCATAATGCAATTCATGATACATTTTTTGAATTGCATTTTGGCCATTTCTGGGCTTGGGGAGGGGAGAGTGGAGTGGAGTAGAGAGAGAGAGAGAGAGCGAGCCTCTGGGCAGGGCTTCACTGTGTGCACTTATTTAAATATCTATAGGAGGGGCGCCTAATACATCAAGGTGAGATATTAGTGTTGGTTTGGGGTTTAGGGGCCAGTTTTGCATGTAGAGTGAGACATACGAACAGTACAGTACACCTTGGTGAAGATGTGACATTATTTGGAGTGATGAAAGTTTAACAAAGATTAAATGTTGTACTATGTTCTCTCACCCTCTTACCCTAGCATGATGGTACTGTAGTTTTATTTAGTTTTTTACTATGTGTTATTTTACCTCACTACATTTTTTTTATGTTTATTATTATGATTGATTTTCTTTTATTTGTAAACTGTTTTGGCCAGCGTTAGTTGTAAAAGTGTTATATAAACAGTTTTAAATAAATAATAACTATGTTGCTGATATTGTCTATGTTATTTTGAAAGAAAGAACATCCCTAGTCCTTACCTTTGTTCAGTTATACCTCTTCAAGACATATGGCTGATCAAAGTGCATCTGGCAATATTTTCTCATGATATATACTGGAATTATCTGTTTCTGTTACTGTGACTGAGTCAAAAGTTTCTACCTTGGCAAGTGATTTCAAATGATAAAAATGTTGTTTCTTTGCCAGGTCAAGTATCTCTTCTTGAAGCACAGAATCATTTTTTAATGAAAGATAATTGAATGCTTCATGGTAAATGTGAAGCTATGAAAAATATCAATAGGAAAAATACTGGGGTAGGTATTCAAAGCTGGCCATCCAAGTAACTTAGGGGGTTATTTTCCAAGCCATGTTATGGGCTTTTCGCACATGAAAAATGCCTTAAAAATGCATGTGAAAAGCCCCATAATGCAATGCTAATTTAGAAAAGGGGTGGAGTTTGGTGCAGGATTTCTGGCTTCATAATTTGTAAAGCCATATCACACAGTAAATATCTACATCTTTTTCATTAAGCTGTGCATCATGGCGCTTTGCAATGTTTTTGTACATAGCATTTTTAGGAGAGAGAGAGACTATCTATAAGGCCCTCATTGTAGTTAGGAATTTATACCTATATAGGAGGCCCACCTAGTTACTTGAGTTGAGGTTTAGGTATTAGTGTAGGGGTTAGGGGCCACTTTGACATTCAGAGTGAGGCGTACGAACAGAACAGTACAATTTTGTGAAGATTTGATGTCCTTTGGAGTGAGGAAACTCAACCAAAGATGAAATTTGTACAATGTTCTCTTAACCTAGCTTGATGTTACCCAGGTAGAGAGTCCATCAAGCTACATTGAGAGAACATTGTATAAATCTCATCCTTGGGTGAATATCAGGCCCAATTTGTCTTTCATTCATTTTTTCCCCTAAACTTTCATTAGTATCATAAAAACATAAGAAATTTCCATGCTGGGTCAGACCAAGGGTCCATCAAGCCCAGCATGCTGTTTCCAACAGAGGCCAAACCAGGCCACAAGAACCTGGCAATTACCCAAACACTAAGAAGATCCCATGCCACTGATGCAATTAATAGCAGTGGCTATTCCCTAAGTAAATTTGATTAATAGCCATTAATGGACTTCTCCTCCAAGAACTTATCCAAACCTTTTTTGAACCCAGCTACACTAACTGCACTGACCACATCCTCTGGCATCAAATTCTAGAGCTTTATTGTACATTGAGTGAAAAAGAATTTTCTCCGATTAGTCTTAAATGTGCTACTTGCTAACCTAATGAAATGCATCCTAGTCCTATTATTCGAAAGTGTAAATAACTGATTCACATCTACTCGTTCAAGACCTCTCATGATCTTAAAGACCTCTATCATATCCCTCCACAGCCATCTCTTCTCCAAGCTGAACAGCCCTAACCTCTTCAGCCTTTCCTCATAGGGGAGCTGTTCCATCCCCTTTAACAGATATGTTTAAGCAATAACTATGGGAGCAGCTATCCTTTCAACATCCGCATTATATTATCTGCTCTTGGCTAAATGTGTTGAGTTGGCTCAATATTTACTCAGAGAAGTAGAACTATCAACAGACAGTTGAATGTGACACACACTTTGGAATGCTTTCATGGGAGTAACTAATCAGAGCCACCATGCTGGTTATCTGCATGTTTGTACAGGATGAAGCTTTTCTTTCAAAGAAATGTATTTATGGGCCAGAAAGTTAGAATATTTATTTATTTATTTAGTTATTTATGGCTTTTCTATACCAATGTTTGAAGGACTTCACATCTCTAAGACATGGGCAAAGTTACACAAGTGAAGTTGCAAAACAATTAATGTTTTTTAACACGGTGCATGTTGAGGTTTTTTGGGTTTTTTTTAGAAACAAGTCTAGAAGGATAGATGCCATTCTTATAGAATCTGCTGTTAATTTATCTTTGGCTCTAAGGTATGTCATGTTTATTAATGGCTTGCAGAGCTAATATATAATTATTATTTTTTTTATAATACTGGATGTTCTATGTTCCATCTGTTCAATTTTGTGTATTTTTTCTTATCTTTTAATTAGTTGCAGGAAGTTATGACTGCTTCTGAGATTTGTACCTCCCTCCAACCTTTCTTTCTTCTTTCTTTATTGTAGGTTAGTACTGTTGGTTTACATAGAATTCTTTTTTTTATCACTTTTTTATGGTGTGTTTTGTAATTTGATGCTTTTGACAAATTCTCTGTTTCAAGATATGTTCTTGGAAATGATAGGGCTACATTTAAAGATTGTGCAAAAAGCCTGCAAGTCAGTTTGCTTGCACTAATTTGAAATAACACATATTTTACTCAGGCTTTATTTTCTTGAAAGCCCTGGAAGGCAGGACATTCCACAGAGAAATCTATGAAAGAAAACTTTGCCCATAAATCAGTGTGCGACATGTGTGGAAATCTTCAATTGTTCACGTTAAGGGACATAATCCCCATTGTAGCAATGAACTGCAAACTAATGAAATTGCAGCCCAGCTTTATCTTGCTTCTGACTGAGCTGCCAGTGGCTATGGCTAACGTTTGTCTTTCTCCTTGTTATCTTATGTTCCAAGTTAAAATGACACTATCACATAGCGGTAGGTTTAATGGCAAAAATACCAATTCAGAAGACCTTGTAATCACAGCTGGATCATGGAATTACCCCCATGATTGGCTGTGATTCCTTCTCTAATATCATGTCTATGCTACACTGCACATTAAAAAATATATCTTCTCTTAGAAGTCTATGTACTAAAAGTATGCTAAGTAATGTGTATTAATATCTTAGCACACATTTTTTTTCTGTACACATTATAATACTAGCTGCTGCTAGCCCAGTGTCTAAGAGCTAGTCCTACATACAGCCATACAGAGGAACCTGGCCTTGATTCTCGGCCTATGTGTTTCACTTCCCAGGTGGGTTGGCATTGGAGATGCTGTGGAGGTAGTGTTCACACCCCTTGAAGTGAGTCATAGTCCTCATGCGAAGGTGACTCCAAGTGGTCAGATTCAGGGCCTATAAATGCAAAGTTCCAAAAACTGAGCCTTAGTGCATGGCACCGACTGAGGTCTGTCGCTACAGTGATTGGACTATAGGAAACTGAAAGGGGATATAAAAGAGGGGAAAGTACCGAAATAGTAGCAAATGAAGGCTCATAGCAGGAGATCCTAGCCCTGGTTCCGGTGGAGCTAGAAGCCCAAAGAAACACTGCAAGTTTAAAAAAATAAAGTTAGCTGCCAATATCCCAAGATAATAAAATGCATAGCACATGAGCATTATTAAAAGTGCATTAACAGTGGAAAAATGCGTGCTAAGCTTAACTCATATTTACTAAGCTTAACATGCTCTTAAGGCCTTTTGGTTTGATTTTAAAAGCATCGCTCATGCAAAAAAAGCCTCTTATGAGCAACACGCATTTTAAGAAGCCACAAAATATGTACTTCAAGAAAAAGGGGAGGAAAAGTGGCAGGGCCAAGATATACGTGCATAAGTCTGCATTTTAAACAAGTTGACTATGGCATGCATCGACTTGTTATTCATGTAACTTTACTTCTGGTCTTGGTGAGGAGCAAGTTTGGAAATCATGAGTTTTAGGGTGTTTAGCATAGCGTGAAGGTTTGGGTGAAGTGTGGGGATTGTGGGATGAAAAAACAATCGGGTTTCAAAAGCTGGATTTTCCCTTGTGTGAGCATGTTTTAAAATTCACCTGCATGAGTGCATAAAAGCTGCTAAAGCCCTAGCTGAAATATGTGCAGGAGGTGTTCTTTAAATGATACATGTATGCTTGTGAACACAATTTAAAATTGCAGTGTCTCTCTGATCACGTGCTGATTTGCGCATTAATGGGTACACCTGCATTGCTTTTAAAATTACCCTGTAATTTTCCAAGAAAATACATACAAAAAAAGCAAAGGCACACATATGTAGAGCAGATGCATGTATATTTGAGTTTTAAAAAGGTTAAGTATGCTTGCTTCACATGTAAAAGCACATATGCGTATTTGACGCATGTTATGGCGTGGTTATCATTTTCATGCACACATTGCTATTTTATAAGGCTTGTCATGCCAAATGTTATATATGGGCCTGAAATATCAACATGAAGACTTTGGCTCAGACTCTGGTTCACCCAGAATCCTCTACTGCCTAGGCCTGTCTGCAAATTCTGGCCATGAAAACCTCAAATTTACCGTAGCTTGGAGAGATTCTGGGAGACATCTGGACTGCATTTGGAGCTGTTCAAAACTTATGATGGAAGGTCATGAGGTCACAAAGAGCAAATGGACAAGGTTATGTTCTCATAGGATACCGTCTCGACTTCAGGGGCCCAGTGAAACTGGAGTTTTCCAGTTCCCCCTGAAGATGGAAAGATTGACAGGACAAAGAACTAATAGAAGATTGATGTGAGCGGCAGGCATGTGGGCCTCAATTGGGTCTCAAGGTGGGAGGAGGAACAGGGAAACTTAGATTCCATTTATCTTGTTTTAACACAAGACACGTGATCCTCCCATGGATTCAAGCACTTTGGGGATTGAGACTGTGTTATCTATAAAAAAGAAGATTTTACTAATGTAAAGTAGTAGCTCTAAGGAGCTGCGACTCTGTTTTCTCTCAAAGGTACCAGGATTGCCTTTTGATATGCAATAATAAACTTAAATTTGTTTCTACTAAATTTTGTATGGGACCTTTGTATTCATGGGGCAGCACCTCTAAGCTGATTTAATGCTTAACACAATGTCATCAAGACTGCACAAATACTTTTACTACACCTAATTTACGTTCCAAATTCAAAATTCCATTCTCTTTTTTTTGACTTGGTGTTTGGCGGCTGGTTTCTCCCAGTAAGTGAACACTGCAGCAGGCTAGGAGGAGAGGCAGAAGGGGTGGAGGGGTAATCTGAGAAATCATAGTCCTTGCCTAGAGGCTTGTTTGCCCATTACCTTTACTTTTATCTGGTTTACTAGTTATCTTTGAGGGACCTGTTAGTGATTGGTAGAGCATTCTAGAGAGAGTGAGTACATCTGTGTGTGTGTGTGTGTGTGTGGTCAAAGGAGCTATACTGAGGATGGTGAGCGAGTATGACCAGGGAATATTAGGACATACAGGGACATACTGGAGGGGGGGAGGGGGAGTGACTGAGTGTGACTGGGACATACTGGGAGGTGTAAGTGGCAGGACAAATACATTCCAAAATGACAATATACATGTGGATACTCATGACACAGAGAGAACAGAAGATTTACCCCTTACACTTCTCAGTTCTGTCTGAGGAGCCTGATTTCAGTGACAGGAAAAATTGTGGACACTATTCTAAAGAACAAAATCACAGAACATAAAGAAATACATGGTTTAATGAGACACAGCCAGTATAGATTTACCCATGCATCACAAATCTGCTACATTTTTTGAAGGATTTAATAAATATGTGGATAAAGGTGAGTCGGTAGATGGTGTATTTGGATTCCAGAAGGTGTTTGACAAAGTTCCCCATGCATGGCTAAAAAAAATTAAAAAGTCATGGGATAGGAGGCAATGTTCTTTTGTGGATTGCAAACTGGTTAAAAGACAGGAACCAGAGAAGAGGATTAAATGGACAGTTTCCTCAGTGGAGAGAGGTAAACAGTGGAGTTCCATCTGTACTTGGACCAGTGTTTTTTAATGCACACTTTCACCCACATTGTTTTGAGGCATTCCTGAGAGCAGAATTTGGTTGATGGAGGGAACAATGCACATAGTTTTATATAAGTTAAACTATGCACATTAGGATAGATTTTCAAAAACTTGTGTGTGTTAAAAATGTGCATTGCCGGACCATGCACATGCATTTTCAAAGGGGCCCGACCACAGGCACATAACCCCCGTTACATGCAGAACTACTGGGCCTCTTTGAAGGGGTGGGCCTGCGGGCAGGGAGGGGCGGGTTGGAGGCGGGCCGTGACAGCACCATTCATCGTTATCTCGTAGCCTCACTTGCCAGCTGGCTGCCAACAGACAACTGTGCTGTTCGAAGACAAAAAAAAAAAAAGGAAAAAGGTAGGCTTAGGGGTTGGGGAGGAGAGGGGAAGGGAAGGGAGGTTAGGGTAGAGGGTAGGGAAGTTCCCTCCCAGTCAGCTTCTTAATTGCAGCAGACTGGGAGGGAACTGGGGAAGGCCGGGATGCATCGCAGCACAGAGATTGCATAATTCATCCCTCCCTTGCATGTGCTGTGCGTGTGCACAGCCCCCAGATTTTATAGCGTGTGCGCGCATGTTATAAAATCGGGGTATTCATATGTGCGCGCGCTTCTTTAAAAATCTACCCAATTGTTTTTGATGGAAAAATTATCTGCATAAAAAAAACATACAAATCTCTGTAAGTAATTTTTTTTCTGGGAGAATAATCAATGCAAATCTATCTGCCTAGTTAAGACTTGATTACTGGTACAAACCCAATGGTTAGTTTGTTCATTTTCCACAATATCAGCCACTTTTTTTGCCAGAGTATTGTAAGACTCCACCTGAATGATCCAAACACCAAACTTTTTAAGAGCCTAAATATCTACTTGATGACAGAGCAAGGGGGATTTATGAGCTTCATTCTATCTTTTCTTCGCTTACATCCATAATTCAGCTTTAGGAGTTAGCAGCTATGGAAAGCATTTGTATCCTGTATCACCTAGGAAAAAGGGTGTAATAATATGTATGCACTGCATTTTGAAATGATATTTATTTATTTATATTTTTGGTTTAGAGGGGATAGAGGGGAAGAGAGGAGGGAGGATAAGACACGTATTAAGTGTTGCTTACACTCATATCTATTGTTCAATGTATTGTTCAATTTATTTATTGTCTTTTATTAAGTTAATGTTCTGATTCATTCTCTGTCACACTGTTATGAATTTAAATGTAACTGGTTTGTTATAATGTAAACCGGAGTGAAGGCTATGTCAGCTGTACCTCGGTATATAAACAAATGCTAAATAAATAAAAATAAAAGTATCAGATTAGCTGGTATACCACGGCCTGGCTGCAATGCGGAAGATTCCCCTGCAACATGAACAGCAGCATTCAGTTGCTTCAAAATATAAGATTTTGCTGATAAATGCATAATCAATTTGGAAAAAATTTCCTGTGATCTTTGAATGACTGTGAGATCAGACACTGGACCTGCTTTGCCTAACAGAAACTTGGTTGACTAATGCTAAATGGTCAACCAGATTTTTCAACCAGGGTATATTGTTGTGTCTCAGCCATGACTTTCCAAACGTGGAGGTGTGCTTCTGATTTTTTTAGAACAATCATGAGTATGACCCAGACTGACATTGGTGCTCAGTCACCATATGAAATGCTTGTTATGTCATCAGTAACTTTTAACATTTGTTTAGTATATTTTCCACCCAGTCTTCTACTTATGAATTACTTTCATGTTATAAATTTGTTGGCATTGGCTAAAGTTTAGTTACATTCAATGATCATTCTGGGCGATTTCATTCTGCATGTGGATCTATAACTACATAACCAGTTTTCAAGCAGTTTTTGGATGCTATGTTTGCACTGGATTGAGACCAGGCTATGTATGGTCTAAGCCATAAATATGGACCTACACTTGATTTAATATTTTTAAGTTATGCTTATTTTCCATTGGTATGTTTAACATTCAATACTAACTCTCTACCCTGGTCTGACCATTTGTTGTTGAGCTTATACTGCACATTTCCTTCCAAGCAGATTTTGCATACCTGAAGTGCAATATATCTGCAAGCAGGGTCACATTGAAGTCAATCAGCTCCTCCATAAGCTTATTCTAGCATTGGAGTCTGTGAACCTTACTGATGTAACTGCTACCAACAATTAGCATGCTATGTTTTCAAAAGCTGTCAATAAGATGGCTCCCGTAAAGTTAATTACTCAGTGGTGTGCCCAAATTGCTCTTTGGTTCACATCTGCCCTGAACGTCGTCATGCATATTCTCTGTAGAGGTGACATAGTAACATAGTAAGGATGGCAGATAAAGACCAAATGGTCCATCTAGTCTGCCCAGCAATTTGCTTGTGGTAGTAACTGCCACTCCATGCAAGTTACCCTCCTTCTGTTAAGGTAGTAACTGCCACTCTGCCATGAAAATATGTTACACCATCCTTTTGTACAAGCTTTTAGGAATCTACAGTCATTTTCCAATGCCTCTTTGAATTCATTAACTGTTCTCATCTTTACCACCTCTTCTGGGAGGGAATTCCAAGCATCCACCACTCTCTCTGTGAAGAAATATGTCCTGATATTGGTTCTGAGTCATCCCCTCTGGGCCCCCTAGTTCTACTGATTCCTTTCCGATGGAAAAGGTTTGAAGTTTGTGCATTGTTAATACCTGTCAGGTGTTGAGGAATATAAATTTTACAAATAGATAATTATATATTATCAACCCTGGCATAGGTCACACATATCTTCTGACTTAGAAGCCTGTAAATGAAATTGGGGAGGTACAGAGCTGCAACTGACAAGGTAAAGAAATCATATTTTTCATCTAGGTTTCAGCAGGCAGGCAACAATTCTTGTGAGTTACTTCAAATGGTCAAGTATCTTACCTGACCAGTAGATAATACAAATAATACAACCACAGAAACAAAATCACTGCTTGTCCTTCAAAATGTGGTGATTTTGCTCTCTGTTTCACTGACAAATGAAATTATTATACATCTGTGCTTGATTTTCAACAAATACAAACTGGTCTTTGTCATTGCTGGAAAATATTGAGATGAAATAGGACCAATTCAGTTTTGTTTCCAAGAGTGAGATTATCCGGAGTATTGCAGCTTTGAATTCTTCAGCGTGCCTGCAGAACCCATGTTCAATTATTCTATTAAAGGCAATTTGTGATAATAGTCTATTAATTGCAAATGTTGTTAATCTCTCTGTCTGAAAGTCATTTACCATCAAGCATTGTCTGTTTACCCTTTGAAGTTCACAAACTACCATACCATCTCGTTGTTATCATTCCTAGCAAAGATTATAGAAAGCATTACATTAAAACCTTTGAAAGATTTCAACATTCAATTTTTGATTCCTGACCAATTTAAATTTGGATTTCACAGGTCTCTTAGTACTGAGGTTCTCTTACTATCAAGTTTTCACTCTTTCAGATGTGGTTTTGATTTGGCAGCACAATAATAAGAGAGATTTAATTTACCCCAAGATTGACACGATAAATGTCACATCAGGGTATGCTAGGGAAGTAAATTTTCTAGATGAAATAATTGATTGACTGCTTAATGGATCAGGTGGTCCAGGAACCAATTAGAGGGGGAGCTATTTTATACTTAATTCTGAGTGAAACGCAGGATTAGGTGTGAGAGATACCAGAAGTGGGGCTGCTTAGTAACAGTGATCAATACGTGATTAAATTTGACTTAATAACTGTCGGGAGAATATTAAGGAAAATGATTGCTCTAATATTAAACTTTTAAAAGGTAGACTTTGATAAAAGGAAAACAATTAGAAAAAAGCTAAAAGCTGTAACTGCAAAGGTTAAGAGTTTATATCAGGCATGGACTTTGTATAAAAATTGCAAAACAATATTCCAGTGACATTTTCCCTCATACCAATATTACTTAACTATATATTGGCATCATAATAGGCACTACCGGTATATTGACCTTCATTGCCTTTTTACTAATCATCTGGCATAGTCAAAATAATTAATTTTTGAAATGTTTTTTTTTGCATGTAAAAAACTTATTTTTTATAGGGTCCACTTTTTAATCCACATCCGGACATGGTCTGCGTTTCAAAAACAAAGTTTCTGCATCAGAGGGTAGTTTTATTAATGTGACCAATAGCGATCATTTCTATAAAATCAAAAACATTATTAGCAAAGTATTTAGAAAAGATGATCACAAGTAATTTTTTAAGTTCATCAAGTTTGTTGGCTCCCATAATCCATGACAGTGTTCAGCTCAAATTGGCACCAAAAGATTGTGCCGGAAGCAACATGCAATGAGTGGCATATATATAGAGGAACTTCCGCCAATACAAATATACTTTGCTGGCATACAGAATTGACATAACAGCTATATTATAGTATACCATTCAATTTCCAAGTTGAGTCCACTAGGGGCTTCAGTATTAAGATAAAAAATTCAGAATTGCTCTTGTAAATTAAGTTTTTCTGCACGGTTCATTCAAAAAATGGAAATAGGATCCAAATCAAGAAAACAAGAAAAAGTAAAAGCATTGGAAAGTTAGATGCAAAACATTGATAAGGCTGGCAAAAAAGAGAATTTGAAAAGAAACTTGCCATGGGGCAAAAACTCATAATCTAAAATTTTTCAGATACATCCAAAGCAGGAAGCTTGTGAGAGAGTCAATTAGATTCTTAAATGATCAAGGGGGGGAAAAGGAGCACTTAGGCCAAGACCATAGTGGAAAAACTAAGGGCCAGATTTTCAAAGCCCTTCGCATGCCAGGCCTATTTTATAAAGGCCCAGTGATGTGCATAAAGCCCCGGGACGCATCTAAGTCCTGGGGCTTCGAAAAGGGGCGAGGAGGGGCGGGGCGGGGTGGGATAAGGCAGTCTGGGGGCCGGGTGGGGCCAGAGACCTCTGACACAGCAGCCATTTGCCGCTGTGTTGGAGGATCGCATGCCAGCAGGCTGCCGGTTCGTGCAACTTGAGCCTGCCCAGAGGCAGGCACAAGAGGTAGGATAAAGGTCGGGGGGGTTAGAATAGGACTAGGGGGTGGGAAGTTTAGGCGAAAGGGTGGGAAGGATAGAATAGGGGGTTAAGAAGTTCCCTCCCAGGCTGCTCTGAAATTGGAGCGGCCTGGGAGGGAATGGGTAAAGGCAGCGACAGTATGCGAGCCGAATAAGTTTGTTTAAATGGATGGAGTTGTGGTGGGTGATTTTTTTTTGTAGATTTGGAAGTGTTCATTTAATCACCCAGTTATGGTTTATTGATTTTTGGTAACTCAGAGGTTAGCAAACTAAATTGATATTTGGGCACTTAGGGGGTCATTTATCAAAGGCTTATCACATGCAAAAAGGGCCTTTTCGTATGCGATAGAATGCAAATTAGGGGGAGGGGAGGAGTTGGGGAGGGGCAGAGTTGGCAGTGTCTTCGCTGCCGGCAATAATGTTACTAACATTATCGTCGGCAGTAGCACACCGAATAGCGCCACCTTTCACGTTGGAGCTATTCGGTGTGAAAGCTGGCAGCCGGCGTACCGCAGGCCCTGAAATCATACCGCCATGGTGCAAAGGCTGTAGGCTTTCACAGGCCCGCCCCTGCGCCCCATTTTCACAGGAGTCATCATTCTGCGAGGAATGATGACTCCAGGCCTTAGCTGGCTAATTTGAGCCGGGTAATAAGTTAACTGGCTAGAATTTAGGCAGTTAAGTTAGAGATGTTCTAAAGGTGTAACTAAGAGGAGTTGAGTTAGCTGGCTTTGTTAACCAATATTCAGAGTTATCCTTTTAACATAGCCAGCTTAGGGGGTCATTTTCTATCCCTATTGCACACAAAAAGGGACTTTTCGCATGCGAGATAGCTAAATAGAGGCAGAGTCGGGGTGGTGTCGGGACCGGAAGAGGAGGAGTGAAAACTTTGCTGGTGGCAAAAAGGTAAGACCCCTTATCACCGCCAGTAGTGTGCCCAATAGCACCACCTTTCACAGTGGCGCTATTGGGTACAAAAGCCAATAGCGATAACACTGCGGTGGTGCGATCGCTGCTGGCTTTTGCAGGCCCACCCCCCGCTTCACCCCCCTGCCCCTATTTACTGCGCGATTCAGGAAGGCGTGCAATTTTAGAACATCCAGCCTTAAGTCAGGTTGGACCAAATAGCTGCACTATTGAATATGCTTTTAAAGTTAGCTAGATAAGTTTATCCAGCTAACAGGGTCATTCTTTAAAATGCTAATGGGCACTTCATGGTGGTTAAATTTAAATTAGGAGAAGAGGTGGCGTTAGGGAGGAATTTGGGTGGGGTTAAGACTAATGAGGTAGCAGCACCACTGTGGGCTATAATGTTTTGGACATTATCGCCAGCAGTAGCTCAGGAAATAGCTCCACCTTTTGTCGTGGCGCTATGGGGGTGACAGTGTGCAGCACAGCTTCACTCATGGCGGGTGAAATCGCACTGCCAAGATGCGGCCGGCTGCACACTTTCGAACCCCCACTCCTTTTTTCACCACAGCTTATCATTCCGCTATATTTATAGCGGAATGATGAATCTAGGCCTAATTTTTTTTCTATCCGGACTGTTTCTAAATATTGATCTCTAAGCATTGCATGTCTTAAAATTGCATTAAAATTGTACTAACAATGCCTTAAATTTAATACACAGGCTCCTTAGACAAGAATTGCAATGTAGTTGATTCTTGACTTTGCTGTTTAAATTTAGTTTTGAAATGTCTTTTCAGAACTTATCTCATCCTGGTAGAGAGGTGAGCTACTCTAACCTTTCTTGGATTTCATATATTTATATAATGTCTTTGTGCTGAAAATCACTGTAATTTTTCCAAGAGCACAGCTATGCAACTTCTAGAAGTAATAAACCTCTTGTCTCTTACAATTGCAGCTTTTTGCTCAGAGAAGTCTAACTCACTATACAGTGCAGTAAACTAAATAATCAATATCTGTAAATCTTAAACTTAAGTACAGCTTTTTTTTTAGTCATAAAGACTGTTGGGGGCTAGAAAGAGACAATGAATTATTCATAATGGGAAACTGAGTGGCTTATTTAGAATATATTTTAAATTATTTTTATTTTTTACTATTCAACAACAATATTAATTACTCAAATACTTGCTGTTGTCAAAAGATTACCCTGTACTCTTTGGAAATCAGAACATACACAGAGCATGTTTTAACTTCCATGTGATCTATTTTTTCTTTGCAATATACATCATTTATGTAAGCAATGCAATTTTGAAAATAAGCAAAATTTTGGTGAACAGTAATACTAAAGTAACTGAATTATTGTAAAGATTTTTCTCAGAGAAAAAGTGTCTTCCTCTTTTTCATGTCTTACAAGAATAGTAAGTTAAAGAAAGAAACCATGTAGATCAATACATTATCAAGCAAAGAAACTAACAATTATCAAATAGAAAACTAAAAAAAATATACACACAAGCATTGCAAAAAAAAAATAAAATTCAGTGGAAGATAAATGTACTTTAAGATGTTAACATATATAACAAATGAGAAGATAACGCTCCCCCTGAAATAATAATCCTAAATCCCTAAAAAGAGCATCAATACAAACAAAATAAAGATCAGCTCTTAGTCATATTTAGCGATTTTCATTTTCAGATTTTATTTTTTCTGGAAATTTATCAGCATTTATTATAGTCAAGCAAATGACAAAAAAAATCAGTGGGAAAAAGTGACTCATTTTTGCCAAATAATTTTCTCCTGTTTTTGTGGTTATAATAAACACTGATAAATTCTTTAGGAAAATAAAATAAAAACTGAAAATGAAAGTCCCTAGTTATATTGTACTGAGGCGATGCAATATACAGTAACAACTTAAGATCTAAATACTAGGGGTGTGCATTCGGATTGACCGCATTAGTAAAACGCAACTCATATTTTTTTTTAACTTAAAAAATTGATTCGACATAAACGATCGGATTTCCCACATATCGAACATAGATATGTTCGATATGTGGGAAATCGCGATTGTTGAGCCAAAATAAAAATATAAACCCCCTCACCCTCCTTAATCCCCCCCCCCCCCCCCCGACTTACCACAACTCCCTGGTGATGGAGCGAGGAGTGAGGACGCCATTTCTGCAATCCTTGGCGAGAAGCATGTGACGTCGGCGGCACGTCGAGTGACGCCGCGTCACGTGATTCCCGGCGAGTTCGCGCCGGACGGCTCGTTCGGCCCAAAAATAACTTTTGGCCAGCTTGGGGGGGTCAGGAGGCTGCGATGAAATTGGACCTTTTTCTGTTCCCTCCCAGTCCACGCCACTTAAGGAGCAGACTGGAAGGGAACTTCCCTATCCCCCTACCTAAACCCCATCCCTCTCCTCCCCACCCCCTTAACCTGTTCCAAAAAATTACAATTTTTTGCTTCACTACTTACTGCTCCCCTGGAGCAGAAGTAGTTTGCGAGCGCTGGCTGACTGCTGACATGAGCTTCCATGCAACAGCAACGAATGGACCGTCTGGATTCTGCCCCACCCCCTTTTCAGAGCCCGGCAATTATGCCTGTATTGTCATGCGCATGGCTGGACCCTTTTGAAAATGTGCATGGCGCGCACAGAGCCTGGCCACGAGCGTGACAATATTTATGCACATGACTGATTTAAAATTTGGCTGATAATGTGCATAAATGGGCTTTTGAAAATTGCTACTTTTCTGTGTTTAACTCCTTTGAAATTTCACTCCATTGTTTTCAATAGCAATTGATTTCAGTAAGGCCTAATTTCTTTTTGAAGTTTTATGGACATCATATTATTAAATATAAAGAGGTTCATTTTTCCTCCTTTGATCTTTCAGAAGTCCAGAACTGTACTGATGAAAGAGCAGTCGATGGCCCTGTTACTTCTTGATATCTCTATAATATGAGCAACCTGGACTTGCTGCCCTCCCTCTGAACATGCCCTCTTTACAAATTACATCCACACTCCTAATAATAAAACACTGAACAATGTTCTCAGAATCAAAAAAGGTTGCAGTTTTATTAATAACAGAATAATACAGAAATTTCTCCTGAGCCAGACTGTTAAAACAAATTGCCCCAGTGGACAACTGCCACACCACCCAGCAAAATGCACCAGCCTCAGGCCATCTGGCCCACTGGCACAGGCAGCACACGCTGCCCACCCACGAAACCCCCATTAGGACATCAATTTGACTTCAACCAATCACACCAAAACCACTCAGTGCCCAGCATCGACTATTCAGCCAGCCTGACCAGTTCCAAACTGTGCTTGGGTTTTTCTCATCCCCGCCTCAGCTGCGAGTCCAGACCCAAAAGATATAATGATAATATTTGAGCATAAAAAAACTTAAGCAACCAGCGTGCGGTAGTTTTTTACATTGGGCATACTAGCTAATAGCCTCATCAACATGAATTTACACGTGATGAGCTCTATTATTTATTTTATTTTTATTTAAAAGTTTTTATATACTGTCATTAAGTTATTTACCATCATAACGGTATACAATAGGGCACATATAACAAAGAAAACATAGATCATACTCTACATAGAGGGTGCCATAATCATTCGGTAACAAAAACGACATTAAGTATAATATGGTTTATGATAGAGATGTGAATCGTGTGATCGATCGTCTTAACGATCGATTTCGGCTGGGAGGGGGAGGGAATCGGATCATCGCAGTTTGGGTTTTTTAAATATCGTGTAAATCGTGTAAATCGAAAACCGGCACACTAAAACATCCCTAAAACCCACCCCCGACCCTTTAAAATAAATCCCCCACCCTCCTGAACCCCCCAAAATGCCTTAAATTACCTGGGGTCCAGTGGGGGGGAGGGGAAGGGGGAGGGCGGGAAAACCAGCACACTAAAACAATCCTAAAACCCACCCCGACCCTTTAAAATAAATCCCCCACCCTCCCGAACCCCCCCAAAATGCCTTAAATTACCTGGGGTCCAGAGGAAGGGTCCCGGTGTGATCTTTTACTCTCGGACCTCGGGTGCGTTGTAGAAATGGTGCCGGCGCTACCTTTGACCTGTCATATGACAGGGCAAAGGTAGCACCGGCGCCATTTTGTTTTTTTGTCCCCCAACGGCAGGAGCGTCGGAGATCGCTCCCGGACCCCCGCTGGACCCCCAGGGACTTTTGGCCAGCTTGGGGGGGGGCCTCCTGACCCCCACAAGACTTGCCAAAAGTCCAGCGGGGGTCCAGAACGACCTCCTGCAGTCGAATCGTGTTGCCGTACGGCTGGCGCCATTTTGCGCAAAATGGCGCCGGCCGTACGGCAACACAGGGGACAAAAAAGAAAATGGCGCCGGCGCTACCTTTGACCTGTCATATGACAAGGCAAAGGTAGCGCCGGCGCCATTTCTACAACGCACCGGAGGTCCGAGAGTAAAAGATCACACCGGGACCCTTCCTCTGGACCCCAGGTAATTTAAGGCATTTTGGGGGGGTTCGGGATGGTGGGGGATTTATTTTAAACGGTCGGGGTGGGTTTTAGGGTTGTTTTAGTGTGCCGGTTTTCCCACCCTCCTCCTTCCCCTCCCCCTTCCCCCGATTTACGATTTTTTGAAAATAAATCGGGGGAATTGTTATTGTATCGCGGCTCTAACGATTTTTGACGATTTAAAATATATTGGATGATATTTTAAATCGTCAAAAAACGATTCACATCCCTAGTTTATGATGTGGAATTTACATTCATGAAATTCTCATGGGGGATTGTCTGTTTTATTGCTCTTCAACCTGTCGGTTTGACTACAATTATCAGAGGGATAAAATAATTTCCAGGTGGTATCTGGAAATTGTGCGCTGGGTGCTCTATGACCACCTATCCTTACTTATTTATTTGTTTGTTTGCCTGTGTCATTCTCTATCTTGAAGGCTTGTTTGAAAAGCCAGGTTTTGAGGTGTGTTTTGAAAAGTTTATGATTTTAGCTACGTGTTAGTCTGGTATTGCATCAGTATAAGTATAACACGTCCAAAATGCACATTCAACTGCCCGTTCAGCGGCGCGCTGTCCTTAGTACCCGATATTGATACAGTCTTATTATTGTGGGCACCCAGAGACCTGGGTGTGCTTACACCCAGGGTGTGCTTACACCCTGGTGTGCTTACACCCAGCTGCTGAATAATGAACAATGTGTTTTAACCCATATATTGAGATAAAATTGTCCAGAGAAAGGGAACCAAAATGGTGCAGGGCCAGTACCAAAGTTATATGATATGAAACTTGAGGGCCTAAATATGTATTTCCTAGTGGGAAAAAGAGACTGGGGTACATGATATAAATACCCGAAAGGTTTTTAAAATGCACAAGAAACAAACCTTTTCCAAGGGAAAGGAAGTCCCAAAACTAGGGGAAATGATATAAAACTCCAGCAGAATAGACTCAGGAACACATAAGGAAAGGGGTGGTGATAGACTGAGATGGTGATAAAGACAAAAACAGTGATGAGATTCAAAAGGATGTGGAATAAACACAAGGAATCCATGCTGGCGAGAGAATGGAAATGAAGCACTGGAGTAACCTGTGGTAACTTTTCTGTATGAGGGTAATGCAGCAGTAACAATCCTCAACAGAATGTAGGTGGATACCCTGCATGGAGCAGCAGTCACGACCCTAAATAGAAGGCACGGGGAGGGGTTATTTACAGCCGCAAGCTTCCTCCTGGTTTCTCTTTGGTAGAGCAGGCAACATATTGTAAGCATCAAAGCACAGTAGCAAAATCAAAACAAAGACTTATCACCTCTCAGATGCAGACCTGTTCTCTGGACTGAACATATAATATGTCTCATCCCTTTTTTCTGTCTTAACTGCCACCGATACTCCAGCCATGTGTCCTTTCTTTGATTCCAAGTTCAGAGGGTTTGTCTGCCTCTGGCAGCTCAGCTAGCTTCTGGTTGTTTCTCTCTGCAAGTGCTTTGGTTTTCACTCTTGCTGAAGGTTTCTCAATTGGCTCCAGGTGAGCAACTATCTCTGATTCTGGTTACCAGTACCAAATGGCTGAGACCTAAGGGTATGTTTGTGTGATTTTCTTTTTTTCATTTTGTTTTATTATTGACATTTTATTTTAGCATGTGTTGAAACCCATTTAGTATGTGTTAACACGATTCACCACCCCCTAAATTCCTTTAGTTCATGTTAATCATTTTTAGTGTGCATTAACACATTTAGAGGTAGATTTTAAGACCTGCATGCAGGCATACATGTGCACGCACTACCTGGTTTGCACATATGTACGCCCGATTTTATAATTTGCGCGCACAGGCATGCGCAAGTTATAAAATCGGGGGTTGGTGCGCACAAGGGGGTGCACACTAGTGTACCTTGCATGCGCCGACGCCCGCGGGCTTCCCCCGTTCCCTTCCCCGTTCCTTTCCCCTTAACCTAACCTTCTCACCCCTTCCTCTAACCTTCCCCCCCCCGAGCCCTACTCTAACCCCCCAAAAATGTTATCAAACCTTTTGTGTCTGTCTGGAGGCTGCCAGCACGTGATCCTCCGACACAGCGGCTAATGGCCGCTGAGTCAGAGGCCTCTGGCCCCGCCCTCGCCCCGGACCACCCCTTTTTGCAAGCCCCGGGACTTAGAAGTGTCCCAGGGCTTTTACGCACATCGCTGAGCCTTTATAAAATAGGCCCGTCGCACGTAACACGATTTACGCGCATAGGGCCGGATTTTAAAATGTACGTGCGGGCGTACATTTGTGCGTGCAACCCGGTGCGCACAAATGTACGCCCGATTTTATAACATGTACGCGCGGCCGCGCGCATGTTATAAAATCCGGGGTCGGTGCGTGCAAGGGGGTGCACACTAGTGCACCTTACGTGCGCCAAGCCCTAGGGGAGCCCCAGTGGCTTTCCCTGTTCCCTTCGAGGCCGCTCTGTAATTGGAGCGGCCTCGGAGGGAACTTTCCTTCCACCCCCTCACCCTCCCCTCCCTTCCCCTACCTTACTTGTCCCCCAGCCCTACCTAAAGCCCCTCAACCTTTATTTTATAAGTTGTGTCTGCCTCTGGGCAAGCGTAGGCTGCACGCACCGGCTGACAGCCGTCCCGCGATCCTGGGCACAGCGCCAAATGGCCGCTGTGCCTGGAGGTTCCGGCTCTGCCCCTCCCCTGGATCGCCCCGGATCGCCCCTTTTGAAAATAGGCCCGGCTCATGTAACCCCCCTACGTGCGTAAATCATCCCGGATTTATGCACGTAGGGCGTTGAAAATCTGCCCCATAGAGCTTTTAAAATCCGTCCCTTAGCACCTTAAAAAAATAACATATAGTAAAATAGTAAATGCCAGCAGATAAAGGCAAAATGGCCCAACTAGTCTGCCCAGCAAAGTATTTAGGGTTGTAAGTGACACTCCATTCAGGTTGCCCTCATGTATTCCTTTTAGAGATGTGAACCAGAATCGTTTCTGATTCCGATTCACGTGTTTTTTTTTCATCTGGCTCGATCACGGTTTTGTTTATCGGCTGCACCCGAGTCAATAAACAAAAAACCCACCCGACCCTTTAAAACTAATACCTTAGCTTCCCCCTCCCTCCTGACCCCACAAAAAACTTTTTACAGGTACCTGGTGGTCCAGTGAGGGTCCCTGGAGCGATCTTCTGCTCCCGGGCCGTCGGCTGCCACTAATCAAAATGGTGCCGATGGCCCTTTGCCCTTACCATTTGACAGGGTATCCGTGCCATTGGCTGGACCCTGTCACATGGTAGGAGCACTGCATGACCGGAGCCATCTTGTGCTCCTACCATGTGACACCAATAGCACCGGTAGCCCTTGTGACATAGTAAGGGCAAAGGCTATTGGCGCCATTTTGATTACTGGCAGCCGATGGCTCGAGTGCAGGAGATCACTCCCAGACCCCCGCTGGACCACCAGGGGCTTTTGGCAAGTCTTGGGGGACCCTCCTGACCCCCACAAGACTTGCCAAAAGTCCAGCGGGGGTCCGGGAGCGACCTCCTGCACTCGGACCGTCGGCTGCCAGTAATCAAAATGACGCTGATAGCCTTTGCCCTTACTATGTCACTGGGGCTACTGGTGCCATTGGTCAGCCCCTGTCACATGGTAGGAGCACAAGATGGCACCGGCCATCCAGTGCTCCTATCATGTGACAGGGTCCGGCCAATGGCACGGATACCCTGTCACATGGTAAGGGCAAAGGGCCATCGGCGCCATTTTGATAAGTGGCAGCCAACGGCCCGGGAGCGGGAGGATGGCCCGGAGCAGGAGATCGCTCCCGGGACCCCCACTGGACCACCAGGTACCTGTAAAAAGTTTTTGGGGGGTCGGGAGGGTGGGGGAAGCTAAAGTATTAGTTTTAAAGGGTCGGGGTGGGTTTAGGGGTTATTTTTGTGTGCCATTTTTCCCGCCCTCCCCCAAAATGTTAAGAGAACCCCCACGATCAATATTGTGGGGTTTTTCTATTGTTTTGGGGGGCCCCCGATTTCTGACGATTTTGAAAATATCATCTGAAGCCCGATTCACATCCCTAATTCCTTTAAGGGTTATAACTGCTGCTCTGTGTAGGTTACACCCCCTCCCCGTGCCTTCTATTTAGGGTCGTGACTGCTGCTCCATGCAGGGTATCCACTTACATTCTGTTGAGGATTGTTACTGCTGCATTACCCTCATACAGAAAAGTTACCACAGGTTACTCCAGTGCTTCATTTCCATTCTCTCGCCAGCATGGATTCCTTGTGTTTATTCCACATCCTTTTGAATCTCATCACTGTTTTTGTCTTTATCACCATCTCAGTCTATCACCACCCCTTTCCTTATGTGTTCCTGAGTCTATTCTGCTGGAGTTTATATCATTTCCCCTAGTTTTGGGACATCCTTTCCCTTGGAAAAGGTTTGTTTCTTGTGCATTTTAAAAACCTTTCGGGTATTTATATCATGTACCCCAGTCTCTTTTTCCCACTAGGAAATACATATTTAGGCCCTCAAGTTTCATATCATATAACTTTGGTACTGGCCCTGCACCATTTTGGTTCCCTTTCTCTGGACAATTTCCATCCTATCTCTTGTCGTTTTTGAACTATGGCCTCTAGAACTCAACACAGTACTCTATTTATTTATTTATTTATTTAGCATTTTTTTATATACCGAGGTAGAGCAGAGTAGCCTTCACTCCGGTTTACAGATTATAACAACATGTTACATAAAACTAATTGAAGACATTGAAGAGAAAACAACAATTAACAATCTGAGAACTGTCATGTCAAACATAAGAACAGGGCAAGATATCCCAAAGGATAAACACATTGAGCATAGCAGATAAGATGTACCAAAGGATAGGTACATTAAATAGACTGAGTTCAAGTATAATGAAAAAATAGACTTAGATATCTGTAGGAAACAGGGAGATTAGACAGAGGGGGGAATGAATGACAAAATATGGGAAGCTGTGGGATTAAGTTTTGAGATTGTTGTGCAGGCTGTCAGTATGAGATTGGCAGAGGAGCCAGGCTTTTAGTTCTTTCTTAAAAGATTTTGGGTTTTCTTGGGAGGTGAGGAACTGAGGTAAGGAGTTCCATAGTTTTGGGCCGATGATAGAAATGGCTCTGTTTCTGGTGGATGAGAGTTTAGCATGAGGGAGTGATGGAATCACTAGCTGTAGTTTACTAGTTGATCTTGTTGTGCGTGGAGAGTACTGGATATGAATGATGTCATCAAGTGCGGTGTAGTCTGCTTTGTATATTGCTTTCTGTAAAGTTGAGAGGATCTTAAATTCGATTCTTTGTTCAATTGAGAGCCATTGTAATTGCTTGAGTACGGGTGAGATATGATCAAATTTTCTTTTACCCGTCAGGACTCTGGCAGCAGCATTCTGAAGAAGTTGCAAGGGTCTTAGGGATGATTTAGGTAGTCCAATTAGTAGAGAATTGCAATAGTCCAGACCAGAGAAGATTAGGGTTTGAAGGGCGGTTTTGAAATCATGGGGGTGAAGCAGAGGTTTTAGGTGTTTGATTACATGTAATTTGTGAAATCCTTCTTTTATTTTTGAAGAGATGTGTATTTTATAGTTTAGATCGCTATCAATCCAGAAGCCCAAGTCCTTAACGTTGTCTTTGAGTTGGATGGTGGTATTGTCAAATTGGAAAGGTGGGATAAGTTTTGGTCTGACATTATTTCTGGCGATTAGAATGCATTCGGTTTTGTTCATGTTTAAGCATAATTTGAGCTGTAGTAGCATGTTTCTGATTGAATCAAGGAGTGATGCAGCACTGGACATAGAATCTTCAATGGAGGAGGAAATTGGAATGAGAATTTGAATGTCATCGGCGTACATGTAATAGGTAATATCAAGTTTGGATAGGAGATGGCATAGCGGAATAAGGTAAATGTTAAACAGAATGGGAGAGAGAGCTGATCCTTGTGGTACACCAGTATTGAGGGGGATGGCATTTGAAGAAGAGTTGTTGTAAGAGACTCTGAAAAATCTATTTTTCAGGAAGGAAGAAAACCAACTTAGGGTTTTTTCAGCGAGACCGATGGTTTCCAGACTAGAAATAAGCAAATTGTGGTCCACCGTATCGAAGGCTGCGGAGAGGTCTAGAAGAATCAGTAAATATCCTTTTTTGTTGTCAAGACCTCTTAGAATTGTATTGGAAAGGTTGAGTAGGAGGGTTTCAGTGCTGTGGTTTTTTCTAAAACCAAATTGGGTGGGGTAAAGGATTTTGTTGTCATCCAAATGATCATTGAGTTGTTTCAGTACCGCCTTCTCAGTCAATTTGGCAAAGAAGGGTAGGTTAGAAATTGGGCGGTAATTGTTAAGGTCGTCAGGGTTGAGGTATTTTTTCTTTAAAAGAGGAGTGATAGTGGCAATTTTAAGCATGGGAGGTAGCTCACCTTCATCTAGGGATTTGTTGATGATTGCTGCAATTGTTGGGGCTAAAGGATGAGCAATTTCCTTAAGAACTCGAGTGGGAATGGAGTCTAAATCATGTCGTGCAGGGTTGATTTTTTTAATCATTTTTTCAGTTTCCAAAATGGATATGAGTCTGAATTCGAACCAGGGAGAGATGTTATTTGTTGAGGTTTGCATTTGCAAAGGCAAGTTTGATGTAGAGTTGAGGGAATCTATGATTTTGGAGATTTTGTCGTTGAAAAAGATAGCTAAGTCTTGGCTTAGGTTTTTTTTGGAGACAGGAACAGTAGAGATGGCGTTATCTGTGATGAGGTTATTTACAATGTTGAACTAGGTAAGTAATGTGCACTAAATGAAACAAAATAAATGACAAAACATCCCAGCTGAGAAATCTAACTCCCAAAGGCTTCTTTCCTAATAATTACAGTCACCAAGGGTTTTGGAATCCCACTCCCTCTGCCAGGGACTTACCCAACAGGGAGCTCTTCTTTTGCTTTGACAGATTATGCAATCAATATACTCAGTCTACTCTGTGACTGGTTTGTTTCTTCCAGGTTTCCCCTTGCTGTTTCAAGAGAGCAAATTCCCCAATAATCTCTGGATAACATACCTGTCACACAGCACTCTGCCCCAGTCTATATACAAGCTAAATAAATATGTCAGGTTGATGCAATACTGTCATAATACAGCAGTGGTGTTTATTAACAACTGATCACCTTTATTTTCTTAGAATGAAGTCCATTCATCACTATCCTCTGCTGCCTATCACTCAACCAGTTTTTGACGAAATCAGCTATCATGGGGCCTGCCTTTAAGCTGCCCAGTTTTATTTATGATCCTCATATATAAGATAGTGTCTAAAGCTTTACTGAAATACATGTATACCATATCCACTGGCTTCTCCTAATTTAATTCCCTGGTCACCAAATCAAAGAAATTGTTTACATTTGTTAGGCTCAGGAGTGAATTTTCAAATGAGTTACCAGCATAAAAGTAACACATATTGTATCAATTTATAAAAGCCCATTTACGTGCAAAAACCTTTTGAAAATTCAGCCCTATTGAGTGAAATTTCAAATGTTTTTCACACATAAAAGTAGTCATTTTCAATAGTCCATTTGAGTGTGTAAAACCTTTGAAAATTTAGCCCTAAGTAGTGAATTTTCAAAAACGTTATGCATGAAAATTACCTCCACAATCTAATTGGTAAATCATGCCAACTTGGATTTTACAACTTGCTGGGCTCAAAATATTTCACTATTCTTTCCTTTAACCATAAAAACGTAGACTATAACTGCAGATAAGAACCATAAGGCCCACCTATTCTGCCCAATTTTCTTCCAGGTGCAGTGCCATAAACCCCATATGATTTCTGGTTTTCTCTTTACTTCTCAGCTAGGGATACTCTTTGCTTATAACATGCTTTCTCAAATTCACTTTGCAGATAATTATCAAAAGGTTTTACACATGTAAATGGATATTTGAAAATTACTACTTTTACATGCGTCATTCCTTTGAAAATTCACTCGATAGGGCTGAGTTTTCAAAAGGTTTTAAGCACATAAATGAGCTTTTGAAAATTGCTATGATAAATGCTACTTTTAAGTTTGTAACTTGTTTGAAAATTCAATCCTTACTGTTTTTACTTCCATCAATTCCAGTGGAGGCCATTTCATACACACATCACTCTTACCATGAAAAATATTTTATTATATCATTCCTCATAGTGTGACCTCCTCTTCTAGAACTACTTTTATACTGAAAAAAAAGGGTTGTGTCTTGTGAATTTTTTATACTTTTCTATTTTGAATGCTTCTCTCATAGCTTCCCTTTCTCTTCTCCCCCCTAGGGTACATCTATTTAGACCTTATATTTTATCTGATCGGGTTTTAGGTTAATCTTTTCACCATCTTGGTTAACCCTCCTCTGTATTGTGTATGGTCTCAGAGATGGAAATCATAGCTCAGGTGAGGTCTTTCCAATGACTTTTAAAAACAGCATTTATCACTTCATATTTTTATTTTTATTTACTAATTATACTTTGCCTATGCACTTTAGCATACAGTCATTTATTTTCTCTCATCAAGGTCAAACTAACTGATTTATAGTTGTCAACCTCTTCCTTGTTACATTTGTTATGAAGAGGGAGAATTGCCTTTTTTCATACCTCTGAGATTATTCCCAGTGCCAAGTATTGATTGATTGGATCTATTAGTAGACTTTCCAGATTCTCTCTGAGCTCCCTTAATGTCCTGGACTGTACCCCATCCAGACCCGTTGCTTTATCCACTAAGATTTATCAGTTTTGTTCAAACCCTCTCATGTAAATAGTGTGGTGTCTACCCTCCACCTGTGCCTCTGCCAACAATCAGTGGTTCTCAGTGAACACTAAATAAAAGTATGTACTTAATACTGCTGCTTTTTCCATATCATCTTCCACACATTCCTCCTCTTTCCCTGTCAGTTCATCAATCCCACTACTGCTCCATCTACTAAATCATGCTGCTGATGTTAGCAAAGCATATCACTTTTCAACATTTAAGACTGCTTTGTGAAAGATCTGTTTATTGAAGTGTACATGCAACCAAGCGCATCATTAGAAAAGTTCAAACAGGGATATGAGTATCTAACACTCATTTCTTCCTGAAATATTGAAGACTGTTTTAAATCTTCAAAATGGTACATTAAAGGAATGGGATGCTGGGCTTGATGGACCCTCGGTCTGACCTAGTATGGCAAATTTTATGTTTATAAGTTCTTAAAATGGTTAGAGAAGTCCCAATTTTTGGAAGATTTTTGGGAATATAAACTGAGATCTAAGGACTGGGTTTTAAAATTTTGTAATGCTACAGGTACATCTTTTCGAGTGACCAATACTAATTTAGTTCTAATTTTTTTCCAGTTATGAGTATATGCTTTACCTTAATGTGGGCTATTTCGAAAGAGGATAATTTTGAAAAGCCATTTACCTGGGTGAATATTCATTTATCCGGGCTAAAGTACTATCTGAAAATAGCCCACCTTTAACCCAGCACAGGTAAATTTTCAAAGGAATTTACACATGTAAATAGGAACATAAGAACATGCCATACTGGGTCAGACCAAGGGTCCATCAAGCCCAGCATCCTGTCTCCAAAAGTGGTCAATCCAGGCCATAAGAACCTGGCAAGTTCCCAAAAAATAAGGGGGTCATTATCTAAAGGGATCGCACACAAAAAGGGACTTTTCGCGTGCGATACCTATATCGGGGTGAAGTCGGCCCCGGAAGAGGAGGAGTTGTGGCAGCACCGGGGCCGACGCTGTGGAGACATTGCTGGTGGCGAAAGGTAAAGACCATTATTGCTGCCAGTTTCGCGCCGAATAACTACACCGTGTCGGAAGTGCTGTGTGCCTTGATAAGATGGGATACTTATCCCTACAGGTCAAGTGACTTGAAGGTAGGATATCCTACTGGGGGTGGCGGATTGCCTACCAGAGCAAATTTTGTTTTGGGAAATTGAGTTTGTGCAACAAGAATATATTAATAAAGCTGCTGCCTTGACCTCCACAAGTTATCTGGAATGTGTGTCTTTGTAATGATGTGTGGTGGTTGAGAGGTTGGGTGTGGAATGAGGCTGGTAGTCCAAGATACTACTATTAATGATATCTTAAATTTGTACAAATGTAAAACTCATCCTCCATATTGGAAAACTCATAATTAATTTTTTTTTAATGTATGATCTTTTTCTTTTCCTTATAATTGACCTGTAAAATGTCATAGTTGTTGGGTAATGAATGTATGGCAGGATAATATCTAGTGCCACTGAATTGAAAGAAATAGAAATAATCTACATTATAACAGACCTATTTAAATCATGAGTTCAAAATGCAAAGCTTTTTGTGTTATTTGACTAAAGTGTGATAGTTTAGTGCCAGACAGATTTGAAAATATACTTTTTAATAAAAATAAGTGAAATGTGACCAACAACTTTTTGGGCTTCCTTGTTTCTTCTGGGGTTTTCTGTTGTGTCTGGTAAGGAAAATTGAAGACCTAGGTACTATAAGTAGGCACACTAACTCTATTGAGAAGAGAGAGAGGGACTCATTGAGACCGGGTGTCTCTAAACAGGAGCGTGAATAGAATGTGGCTAGATACCTTAATGAAAAAGAATATGTTTTCTAAAATGTTTGATTTCTAAAGTTTTTAATATAATTTTGTACTATCATGAACCCTTGGCAACAATATATACAAAACAATTTTCTTTGTATGCTTTCCAATGGAGTTTTGCGAAGAATGATATAAAAGGGTTCAGTGCCTGCCCAGTCATCTATCTGAGGGAATGTAACTCTTTAAAGAAGGGATGGAAAGTCACCTAATTTGACATACAATTTCTAGGCCTCTCATTATTCACTTTAACCTTATTTAATGCACAGTCACTATCCAAAAAAATGCACCTACTCAATGATTACCTCATTGACAACAACCCAGACATATGTGCAATAACAGAAACTTGGTTAAAACCCACGGACATAACATTAACAAATCAACTACCTACACAATACTTCGACCTCTTCTCAATACCTAGACCGGGAAAAAAAAAAGGAGGAGGAACTCTACTTGCTGCAAAAAAACAACTGGGCATAACCCTACAACAATCATACTCCACCTCAAAACTTGAATGCTCCATATTCAAATCTCAACATCTACAAATATTCCTCATCTACGCCACACCAGGAACTCTAGAGGCTAACCCCTCCCCTTTAATAGAAATGATAGCCAAACACTGTAATTCAGACAAGCCAACCATCATACTGGGAGACTTCAACATCCACGTAGACTCCATCCCTCAATCCTCCAACTGCGAAACCTTCCTTACCTCCCTTAATCACCTTGGTTTCTCACAAATAATCAGCGGGCCCACACACAAAGCAGGTCATACATTAGACCTCATATTTATCAACGATAGCTTTTCCATCCATACCAATCCCACCTGCACACCAGTCCCCTGGTCAGATCACCAGATCATCGATACAACCCTCAAAATGAAAAACTCAACTCCTCCAAACATCTCCAAAACCACCATTCATTTCAGGAAACCATGCCCTCTGGACATACTCAACGAACAATGCTCCAAAGATCTCAAACAACTAGACCTCTCAGACGCCAACACAGCCACCACCTCATGGATCAAACTCACAAACAAAATAGCAGATCAACTCTGCCCAACCTCCTCAAAAGTAATCCAACCAGCAAGAGACAACAGAAAACCATGGTTCACCCCAGATCTCAAAGCCCTAAAACAAAAACTACGTAACAAAGAACAAAGCTGGAGAAACAATCCCTCACCTACCTCTAGACTGGACTACAAAGCTACACTTAACACCTACAGAAACACCATTCACAAAACAAAAAAGGACTTCTACGCTAAAAGAATTCATAATTTCATCTTTGACTCCAAAGCTTTATTCTCTTATGTCGCATCCCTCACCAAACCAACACCCCCATCCATTCCAGACCAACAAGCACTCAGCAAGGCCAACGAATTAGCCACCTACTTTAAGACAAAAATCTCCAACCTTACTCGCCCTCTTACAACCCATCACACTCTACCAACACCTCCAAGCACATATCAACTCACCCAGAATATTAGACTAGAGTCATTCGAGCCCACATCCGACATGGAGATCGAAAACTTACTTAAAAAAATTAAACCATCTGCACATCCCTCTGACCCACTTCCTACTAATTTGCTCACTGCCATCCGAAGCACAGTTGCAAAACCCATTGCGGATATCATTAATACCTCCTTAGCCCTAGGCACAGTTCCTAACCAGCTAAAACTAGCAATCCTCAAACCACTACTGAAAAAACCAACTGCTTCACCCACGGACCCATCTAACTTCAGACCCATTGCAAACCTGCCACTTATCTCCAAATTGATGGAAAAAGTTGTAAATAAACAACTTTCCGATTATCTCGAGGATCACAACATTCTTTCCCCTGCACAATACGGTTTTCGTAAATCACTAAGCACAGAGTCCCTCTTACTTTCTCTCACGGACACAATACTTTTGAACCTTGAGAAAAAACAGTCATTCTTACTGGTTCTGTTAGATTTATCCTCAGCGTTCGACACGGTAAATCACTCACAACTCCTAGACCAACTATCAAACATAGGAATAAAAGGCACAGCCCTAAGTTGGTTCAAGTCATTCCTATCAAACAGGTTTTACAAGGTCAGAATTAACAACAAGGAATCTGACCCCATTCTATCAGACCAAGGCGTCCCACAAGGTTCATCCCTCTCTCCCACCCTCTTCAACATTTACCTCCTCCCCCTCTGCCATCTGCTTT
Organism: Rhinatrema bivittatum; assembly: GCF_901001135.1. Taxonomy (NCBI): domain Eukaryota; kingdom Metazoa; phylum Chordata; class Amphibia; order Gymnophiona; family Rhinatrematidae; genus Rhinatrema; species Rhinatrema bivittatum. The sequence goes on along the minus strand of NC_042615.1, from coordinate 322,699,396 downwards.
CACAACTAAAGCTTACTCATTACCTCTATGCAGATGACATCCAGATCCTCATCCCCATCACAGAATCAATCCAAAAAACCTTCACCTTCTGGGAGAACTGTCTTCAACCAATTAAACAACTACTTTCCAACCTGAACCTGATTCTAAACTCCAGCAAAACAGAGATGCTTCTTATTTCACATAACCCAAACACCCTCACTACTAGCATGGCACAATCTACACCTAGCCTTTCACAATCCACATCTTCAAACAAGAATCTCTCTGCAGACGTCAGGAATCTAGGAGCATGGTTTGACAACCAACTTAACCTAAAAAAATTCATAAACACAACCACCAAGGACTGCTTCTTTAAACTTCAAGTCCTAAAAAAGCTAAAACCACTCCTTCACTTCAATGACTTTCGCCTCGTCCTACAATCCATTATTTTTTCTAAACTCGATTACTGCAACTCAATACTACTTGGCCTCCCCTCCAACAGCATCAGACCCCTACAGATGGTACAAAATGCCGCTGCCAGAATCCTAACTAACACGAATAGAAGAGACCATATCACCCCCATCTTGAGCAGTCTCCACTGGCTTCCCATCAAACAGAGAATCCTATATAAAACCTTAACCATTATTCATAAAGCAATCCATGATGTCGCACCTATATCACTACTAACTCCTCTTCGTCCACATTTATCCTCCAGACCCATCAGAAATGCCTACAAAGGCACCTTAGTCGCAACCCCAGTTAAATCAACACTAAGAAAAAGAGCACTCTCATCTGCGGGACCTCATCAATGGAATGCTCTCCCACCAGACCTACGCCTCGAACCCAGTCTACCAGAGTTCAAAAAAAGATTAAAAACCTGGCTCTTCAGTCAGGCTTTCCAATCACCAGAGTGTAACTAAGCACTTCCTCCTGACTTTCAGATCCTTTCATTACAGCGTATCACTAACATCACAGACTCTTAATTTTACACCTTCTTAATCGCAATTTGATCTTAACATAGACAAATCATATAATATATAATTGTATTTTTGTATAATGTTTGGTAGCCCGGTTGTCACTACTATAGTTCTTTGTAAAAAAAAGTTGAACACACGTTCTGTTTAATGTTAAATGTTAATTTATTATGGTCACTTCTTAATGTTCCTTGTAATAAGCCCAGGCTGGACTGTCCCAACCAGGGCAACTTATTGTTTAATGTAAACCGGATTGATTTGTATTGTATACAGGAATTCCGGTATATAAAAATTAAAAATAAATAAATAAATAATACTGAAAGAAAATGAGAGTATCTTTGAAGATTTTGAAAACTAGGAACATTCGATCAGTATTTTTAGAGAAAGGACCTGCCCAAGAAAAATTACTATTGCTTTAAGGGAGGCATCTCTCTTTCCCCCCAAATACCCATATTCACCATCTACACAAACACACACCCCACATCCCTTCCCTAACCCGACATTCATGAGTTCACACAAAAAAAATTAATACACACAAGAAAATAGATACATACAGACACCAGCACACTGAGAAATAGATACTAAAACACACAGATACACTGACATAAACATATAAAATGCTGAGATTTATTGTTGCACAAGAGGTAGACCCTTGAGCCGAGGTGGGGCTGGCGCTATCCGTAGGGCAGGCCCTACGGGTCCCCACCGTCGGCATTTGGAGCTGGCTGATGGACGGAGGCCGGCTGGAGCTTCGCCAATACCAGCCCTCGTTCCCCACAGGTTGAGCCCTTGGGTACCGGGGCCAGCTGGACTTAGGTGGGCCTCCGTCCGAGGTCTTTGGAGGGATACCGAGGAGGTCAGTCAGGGGCCAGTAGCAGCAGTAGAAGTAGGTGGTCTGATCTGGATGAGGCAGAGTCCCGGAGACCCGGGTGCCAATGAGAACGGGAGGCAGACAGGGGACGCCCGAGTAAGAACAGGCCGAAGCCTGAGAGGCCAAGTCCAGAGTGAGTTTAGCAGGAACGTCATAGAGCAGGCTGGAATCAGGGTAGGTGGCAGGCAAAGAAGAGTGGCAAGACAAGTTAGATCAAAACCAAGAGTCGGCTGGAGAATTGTCACGCAAGGCAAAGATCAAGTCAGGAGACGGGCAGGAACTTGGTCAGACAAAGCAGAGGTCAAATCCAGAAGTCAATCAGTAGAAGACAAGCAGGGTAGACACACAGGAGCAGGGATGGATACCAGGATCAGGATCAGGAACATGGATGAAGCAGGAACAAGTCAGGAACCAGGAACACGGAGGTAACGCAGGAACAGCAACTAAGCACATGACTAGCATGGAGACCTGTTGCTAAGGCAGGGAAGCACTGGCTGGGACCAGCCTTAAGTACCAGGACCCAGTGACGTCATCATCCGGGGCCTCGAGGTGGTTTCTCGCTGCAGCCCCTTTAAAGGTAGAGCTGATGCGCACGTACCTAAGGAGGGGTGCAGTGTGAGGCGGCAGCGTCTCCCCGTGGACCACATGGGGAGGCCTGCCGCAGAGCTGAGACATCTGCTGATGAGCTGGGAGCATGGGGAGTAGCCCGGACATGGAGGCGGCTGCCCACGGCTGCAAGAGAAGCAGAATCAGGTGCTGGAGCAGGCGAACAGGGGTAAGAGGGCCCTGCTGCGGGCCTGCTGCAGCCGGAACACACAACATTTATCACTGTTCAGCTGTCTGTGAATGCCTGTCTGTGGTGTTTATGTCCACTACTCCTGATATAACATCTTTCTCTTTGATTTTATAAATAAAGAGGAAACAATTTTGTTTAGCATTGGGAGCCCACTCTTCCTTGCTTGCTTTCCAAAGTTTTAATTTATACCTGAATCATTTGTGGTAGCTGAGAAATTTGGATACTGCTCTATGTTTCCCCCCCTCTTCCTGTCTTACTCTGTGCCAAGATGCTGAATAGGGGATGGTAGACTTTTAGAATGAAGCACTTGCCAACTTTTCACTGTTTCTTCCTGTAATTCACACAATTCTACCCAAGGATTCATAGCTCTGTATCCCCTTTTCTGGCAGATTTGTCTTTTCTGTATAGATAGTAGGGGTGTGCATTCATTCCCTATGAATTGGGAATCCACAACTTATAGGGCCATATTCGTTGTATTCGTGGGGAAGCAAAACGTATCGCGATTCCCCATGAATACAACAAATCTTCGCCGAATGACTCTCAAGAAAAAGGCTGTATAGTGGGTTCAATGGAATATACTTGCTTTCAATTTGGGGTACATTTTGTAACATGCGCGCACATGGATGTGCAGATTTTATAATCCATGCACGCATGTGCGGATGGTACGTGCAGGGGGGCCAAATTTTGTAATAGTATACGTGGCGATGCAATCAGGCCTCCTCTCCTCCTCCTTAATAGGAGTGTACTAGGAGGGAACTTTCCTACCCCCTTACCTAACCTTCCTTCCTTTCCCCTCTTTACCCCAACCCCTAACCCCTACTTACCTACCCTTAATTTTTTTATATTTTTTACTTACTGCTCCTTGAGAGCAGAAGCAATTTATGCACGCTGACCAGCTGCTGGCGCACGCTTCCCTGGGACAGCTTTCATTGGCCCTGTCCCGGCCCGCCCCCACCCCTTCCCACCCAGACTCCACCACCTGGCCCTCCCATTTGAAGAGTCCTGGCACTTGCATACCAGGGATTACGCCCGTGGTCGGGCCTCTTTGAAAATTCATGCGGCGCATGCAAGGCCCGGCCACGCTCATAAACCCTGGATTTTACACGCGCAGGTCTTTTAAAATCCGGCTGTTTATGTGCAAGCTTAAAGTTAAAGATGCTGTTCTGAGAAAAAACTCTGAATTCCTCAACAGAATTTTAAAAAAACTACCTTTTTTTTTAGTATAATACATTGTTCCTGTGAGTTGTCTCATGTTTTACAGTTAAACAAATAAGCCTATTGTACAGGCTTAAAGTGTAGATTGCAAAGAAAAGTTTTTTTTTTATTAAAAACACTGTGCATATTAGCTTTAGGACCTCAGCTTAGCTGGAAGACGTTTCATAATATCTACTTCACAGGAAAAATGCAATTTGCATGCTTCAATGCATTGAAATTTCCTAACAGAAGGACTGCTGAGAATCTTTACTTGCAGATGGAACACATCATTAGAGCATAACTAACTGTTATTTTGACAACAGTGTAATGTTGCTGCTTTATCTTGTTTCCTGCACAGATATAGTTTGGTTGTTAATTTATTATTTACATTCTTTCATCCACCCATAAACTTTTAGCTGGGTTAAAAAATGGGTTTCCTGTGGGTGTGTTTAGCCCAGGGAGGAAACTCTAACTACTGTAAAGGTATACACTATTTTCCTTCTGCACACTAAGGGGCAGATTTTAAAAGGTACGCGCGCAGTGTACATTTGTGCGTGCTACCCGGCGCGCACAAATGTGCGCTCGATTTTATAGCATGTGCGCGCAGCCGTGCACATGTTATAAAATCAGGGGTTGGCGCACGCACGGGGTGCATACTAGTGCACCTTGCGCACGCCGAGCCCTTGGGCAGATCAGCTGTCTTTCCCCGTTCCCTCCGAGGCCGCTCTGAAATCCGACCGACCTCGGAGGGAACTTTCCTTTCCCCCTCACCTTCCCCTCCCTTCCCTTACCTGTCCCACCCCCAGCCCAAAAAAAAAAGCCTTACTTTTATCTCACAAGTTACGCCTGCCAGAGACAGGTGTAACTTGTGTGCGCCGGCAAACTGCCAGCGCAAGATCCCCCAGCATAGCCACTGTGCCTGAGTCCTCGGCCACGCCTCCCGCCCCCGCCCCCTGCCCACCCATTCAGAAAAACCCCGGGACTTACACGCATCCCGGGGCTTTATGTGTGTCACCAGGCCTTTTGAAAATAGGCCCAGCACGTGTAACCTCCCCCACATGCATAAATCTTTTAAAATCTGCCCCACTAGCCTCATTTGCATATGACATTTCTTCATTTATAATGTGTGGACATGCAAAATTTTAGCATGGTCATGCTAATATCTATCTGAACTACTTTAATATGCATGTTAAGACTTGATTGCAGGAGCAGGCAACTCCAATCTTCAAATGCTGCAAATAGGTCTGGTTTTCAGGATACCCATAGAGAATATGCATGAGATAGATTTGCATACAATGAATCTATCTCATGTATATTCGTTGTGGATATCCTGAAAACCACTCGAGGACTAGAGTTGCCTACCCATGTTTTATTGCAAAACACAATTTTTATTAAGCACAAGAAGACCTTAAGGTTCATATATAATTTTATTGCATAGGTTTCTTAATGCACAAATTTTGCAGCTGCTAATTTTCAGTTGGAAATAATTCACAGAAACACTTGTGGCAGAAAATAACTTGCCAGCTTCCATTAATAAAAAAAATAAATTGTGGCACTTATGTACTAATGCTTAGCGTGCACACTACTACAGTTTAAAATGCACAATAAATTAGTGTGCAATGCACTAATGGGTTAGTATGTACACTAAATTGGTTCCCTGATGAGCTAATCGGTATTAGGGATGTGCATTGGTTTAAAACAAAACTGAAAAATGTGACAAATAAGGCTAATTTATTTCATTCGTGGGGTCCCCCAAACCAAATCAGGGGACCCCAAATGAAACGAACATTATTCGTTCATTTCATTTTAAACTAATGATTCTGACAAGGTCTAGGCCTGAAGCCAGGGCCTCAAATAGGGCATAGGCTGAGGCCCAATGAGGATGAGCTTTGAAGAGTTTTAGATATGTATTATTATAGCAGTAAATGATAGGAAAATTATATAAGAAATTCAGTGACACTGTGTTTGGAAATATAATTTTTTTCTCCTTATTTATCAGTTGATCTTTTCAGGAAGTAAGGTCTAAACTAGATATTACTTAAGATGCTCTTAGTTTAATTCAGTATTAAGATATATGATGATGTAAACTACTGGGGAAGAAATGCTGAGGTTCTCACCTTATTATACCAAATAGAACAAAACGCACACTATTGGGCACAGATAAATAAGAATGTACCCAAGTTTTATTAACAGAGTTTTCCTGACCATAAACAGAATATAATAGTTGCATTTTTAACCATTGTTCTGTTTAATTATTCCAATAAAGGCAAGTAAAGCTAGTACTATCACTTAATACAGTGGAAACTGCACTTCCTCTTTCATTGAACAAAAGACATCCAGTATAAACAATATTCTGTGAGTTTAATAAATTGTATATTCTTCCTTATACTTTATAGGTATAAAAATTGTTGTCTCCTTCCTCAATTATTTGTTGGAAGGGGTTCTTTATCATTTTGAGAACATGCCATTTTAAACTTAAGGTGAATAAACACAGGGAACCATCAGAAGCCTAATCTCAAAATCCTCAATTAATCTCCAGGTTAATTATCTATAATTATAATATACGAATGGACCAATCCTTAGTGGACCCCATCCATTTCCCAGGCTTCAAATTAGTATACAGTTTAACCTTTAATGGACCCTTTTTCCACCTCACAGGCTCTATACCCAAGTATAAATCAATTATAGTCTATGTAACACCACTCTTTCTAGTAACTTCACAAACCCTGGGCTATCACTTAAAATAGGAATTCACCCAAAATATATTAATAAAGCTCCCCACCTAGAGACATTACCCTGTAAGGCCTAACAGAAACATATAAGCCAAAACTAAGATTTATATCACCTGAAGTTTAGAGATTCAGAAGTCTGGTCAAATCAAAGTCTTTAGCAGATCATGTCTCTATACTGCCAGGACTCTCTGTGATATCTTGTGTTTCCAGCTTCTTGGTTTAAATCTCTGTGCTGATGGTTTTGCATGCAGTCATTGTTGGCAGAGCTTAACTTGTCATTGTTGGTATCTGGTTCATAAATGGCTGTCTGGTGCTAGGCCTCTTTCATTGGTTAGCCAGTTCACAGACATCTGAATAATTGGCCTTCCAGATAGTTTCATTGGGTATAACTGAGCCTTATGACAATCAGAAGGACACTCTACAATGTCATCAAAGTATTATCAATTGACTAGAGTTCATTTTAAATCTGATTAGCTTATAATTAGCTTTATAATGGTGGTCTGTATAACAAAAAAGCACAGTACTTTCCTGAGTTCTGTATCTGTATTTACTTGTTTGGACATCTTCCTGTGCAGTGCTGAATTGTGGTATGGATCTCAGATGCATGTTTGTCTCATGCTGGCAAGTCACATCCTGCTATTAATATATTATTTCTGATTAGAGATGTGAATCGTGTCCTCGATCGTCTTAACGATCAATTTCGGCTGGGAGGGGGAGGGAATCGTATCGTCGCCGTTTGGGTGTTTAGAGTATCGTGAAAATCATTAAAATCGTGAACCGGCACACTAAAACCCCCTAAAACCCACCCCCGACCCTTTAAATTAAATCCCCCACCCTCCCAACCCCCCCCCCAAATGCCTTAAATTACCTGGGGGTCCAGCGGCGGTCCGTAGCTAAATCGGGGGAAGGGGGAGAGCAGGAAAACCGGCACACTAAAACACCCTAAAACCCACCCCCGACCCTTTAAATTAAATCCCCCACCCTCCCGAACCCCCCCCCCCCAAATGCCTTAAATTACCTGGGGGTCCAGCGGCGGTCCGTAGCTAAATTGGGGGAAGGGGGAGGGCAGGAAAACCGGCACACTAAAACAACCTAAAACCCACCCCCGACCCTTTAAATTAAATCCCCCACCCTCCCGAACCCCCCCCCCCAAATGCCTTAAATTACCTGGGGGTCCAGCGGCGGTCCGGAACGGTCTCCTGCAATTGAATCGTGTTGTCTTCAGCCGGCGCCATTCTGCGCCGCCATTTTGCAAAATGGCGGCGCAAAATGGCGGCGGCCATAGACCAACATGATTCGACTGCAGGAGGTCGTTCTGGACCCCCGCTGGACTTTTGGCAAGTCTTGTGGGGGTCAGGAGGCCCCCCCAAGCTGGCCAAAAGTCCCTGGGGGTCCAGCGGGGGTCCGGGAGCGATCTCCTGCCGCGAATCGTTTTCCGTACGGAAAATGGCGCCGGCAGGAGATCGACTGCAGGAGGTCGTTCAGCGGGGGTTCCGGACCCCGGCTGAACGACGGCTGAACCCCGGCTGTTTTAGTGTGCCGGTTTTCCTGCCCTCCCCCTTCCCCCGATTTATCGTCAAAAAATCGTAAATCGGGGGTATTGGTATTGGTACTGTATCGTGGCCCTAACGATTTTTGATGATTTAAAATATATCGGACGATATTTTAAATCATCAAAAAACAATTCACATCCCTATTTCTGATATCCGGCAGTTAAACTCAGATCCATCTCATTGACCCATTCCATACACACACTCCCTCTTCTTAGTTTCCTGCCTTTGCTCCTAATATCTGAGCTAGAAAATGCCTCTGTGTATGTTCTTATTGTACATGATCTCTATCAAACCCATACACCCAAAACCACTGTATTCCAGTGTACTGAATTGTCTAACAACAATATCAGGAATCAAATAGTACCACCAGTATATTTTAAACACCTCGCAAATGTGCAAAACCAAATATATGTAGGCCCCTTACTTTAAGGGTCTGTATTGTGCAACAGACTCTATTGTTGTATAGGGTCACCTTGCTTTAATTTAGATTTTTATCAATTGTCCATTTTTGTTAAGGTTTTTTCTATTATAGTAAAATTACACAACTCCAGGGAGGGGGACACAAATACTCATCTACTCCATGGTAGTTCACCCGATATCTATCACAACCAATTCACCCAAAACCACTGTATTCCAGTGTACTGAATTGTCTAACAACAATATCAGGAATCAAATAGTACCACCAGTATATTTTAAACACCTCGCAAATGTGCAAAACCAAATATATGTAGGCCCCTTACTTTAAGGGTCTGTATTGTGCAACAGACTCTATTGTTGTATAGGGTCACCTTGCTTTAATTTAGATTTTTATCAATTGTCCATTTTTGTTAAGGTTTTTTCTATTATAGTAAAATTACACAACTCCAGGGAGGGGGACACAAATACTCATCTACTCCATGGTAGTTCACCCACTCATCTACTCCATGGTAGTTCACCCTCTCATCTACTCCATGGTAGATGAGTATTTGTGTCCCCCTCCCTGGAGTTGTGTAATTTTACTATAATAGAAAAAACCTTAACAAAAATGGACAATTGATAAAAATCTAAATTAAAGCAAGGTGACCCTATACAACAATAGAGTCTGTTGCACAATACAGACCCTTAAAGTAAGGGGCCTACATATATTTGGTTTTGCACATTTGCGAGGTGTTTAAAATATACTGGTGGTAATTTGATTCCTGATCTTATTGTACATGAAACATCTGTAAAAGGGCAGAAATTAATTGCCTGTCTCTATGAAATAGATTCAGTCTTTAAGCTTAGAAAGGCAAAATGTAAGAGAATCAAAAAGTATATATCTTGCAAAGGTTTCCTTACAGGTATACATTTACAATAACACATACCAAACATGTAATTTACTGGGAGATGCATCAAGCTATGTTACCACTCTAATGTACGTTAAATAACATATATTGCACAATAGAGTACTATCATGGTGATATAGCACATTATATGTGATATTTTACATCTCCAAGCCCAGGATCCCTCCCCTATTACAATAGCCTTCTTTGCATGTGATTTGCCTGCATGAATAAATCAAATGAATGCAAAGAAAGTCATTAGTAGGCAATTTGATGCAAATATTTTATCGCAACAAACTGAGAAGGTGGACAACCATCGTAAAATATCTACACTTGTTTGAAAAGCAGTAAATGTGAGGCAGGATTCCCGGCACCCTAATGTGGGTCTTGAAGCTCCTGCCTCACATTTAAAGATATATAAAAAAAATAAAGTTGTGTGGCAAAAAAGGGAGGTTGAGCAGGGGTCATGGCTGATCTCCACGGCAATCCATGATCACCACTTAAGGCAGTCTTGACTTTCCCAAAGTTAAAACATAGTTTAAATGTAGCCAAATGGAAAAAAAAATCCAATAATTCTAGCCCCCATTACATTGGCTCAAGCATTGAGACCCATAGCATCGAGCCTGGGCCTGGCAGCTGAGGCTCCGTCATAGAGACCTGACCTCTGGGCCAGGCCTAGGCCAAGAACCAGACATAGGGAATCTGTATCTTCGCATCTGGTCTGGATATGGGTGGAAGCAGAGGCATTGGGACCTGTTCTCTGGGCTGGGCTTCAGCATCAGGCCTGCGTCCTGGCCCTGTCCTAGGACAAGGCCCAAGTGTCAAGTAAAGGCCTCCAAACCTGGACTTGCATATGGCCTAGGCCAAGGTAGCAGTGACCTACTGCAGCCTATGCCTACACAAGACCAAAACTTGGGCTTAGGCCTAGGCCGAAGCTTCAGCCTTCCATAGGTCTAGGCCATGTTAGGTCACTGCAACCTTGATCTAGGCCCCATGCAAGGCCCAGGCTGGGCCATGATCTAATTTTCATCTGAGGATCCCTCCCAGACTAGGTAAGTGGGGGCTAGAGAGGATCCTAGCCCTGGAATATTTACAGGTAGAAGAATGGATGGGGGGAATGGGAGGCCCCATTTCTTTTTTTCATTTCTGGTAGGTTTTTTTTCAGTGTTTGTTTTTTTTAAACTAATAAAACAAAATAAACATTACCGAAAATAAATTTGTGGGCAAAAATCCCCTCAAAAATGAAGTGAAAAACAAAACAAAAATGTCCTCCCCTTCCTACTGCTAGTAATAAGTAGGCCCCCTGCCCCCCTTCTCCCCAATTAGTAGTAGTAATAAGAAGTCCCCTTTGCCCCCAAATCATAGAAAAAATAGTAAGGTGGGCTCCACACTCCCAACCTTCCTCCCACACCCCCTGAACCTTTAAAATTATTTTTTTGCTTCTGGATCAGTGGACTCCTTCGTACCTGGCCCAGTCAGCCCCATTATTCATAATGGCCCTGACCTGACCTTTCCCCAGCCATGTGACTGGGGAAAGGTCCTGGGGTCATATCTAGACCCACCAAACCTCCTCTTTTTGTTGCTTAAGTTTATTTTTTTTCTCTGGTGATCCTTTAAGGCAATAGTGGTCCTTGGAGGTGGGGGCCACCATTGTGTTAAAGGGCCGCTAGACATGTTCTTGTGCCCTGTGTTGTTTGGCCATAAGATAAAAAAAAACACTCCTTAGAGCTGCAATCATTTTGGGGGGAAGGTCCCCACTATTGCGGCGATACCCCCCTCTATAGAGGGACCACAGTTGTGAAAAAACATCATGGCTTAGTGGCTCTAGGCCTTAATTTGTAATTAGTTTACACTTTTCATTCTAGACACATACAAAATTATTGGTTTACTATCTGCCAATTAGTATAGTAAGTAATTATTGTGCCGTTTTGTCTGGGAGCACCAAAAAGCTAAGATTATAACATTAAAAGCATTTACACCAAAAGTATCAATAGAGATGTACATTTGAATAATCCAAATGTGAAAGCTGACCCGAATGAAGTGATTATTTGGTTTGGGTAATCCAAAACTGAATGGGTGCAGTCCTCCAAAAAAACTAAGATCATTTTGTCTCATTTGGTTTAGTCAAATTAAAATCTATGGGAATAGCAAAAAAGGGATTTTTCTTTTCATCAAGCCAGACATAGTGGAGTCAGTTGGGAGATGGGGAAAGGAAAGAGAGAGACCAATCATGTTTCAATACTTTTTCTAGCAGCCTATCCTACTTCTCAGCAGGATATGGATTGACTTCATAATTTCTTTAGGTGAAAGTGAAACTAAGAGCACGTTGAATAGCAAATGATCATTTTGTTCAGTCATTCATCTGTTGGATCTAAGGCAAATCAGAGGTTATCATGCTCCTTGTTTGAAACAGTGAAAGTAAAGATTAGAATAAAGATTTTATTTACAGGAGAACACAAAGTGTGCTTTTAGAGTCATTGGCACTGTGCTTAGCTATGGTTTTGGCTGCTACCTATTACCATGAGAGTCTATAATCTCTGTGAAAAGTTGACAGTGTATATGATCAAGGTAGGACTACCATTGCAGCTGACACTGTGCCAGTGGCTTCAGGAAAGATACAGAGATTCTGTTTAATGCATCTTGTGTATGCATCTTGTAACTTCCTGCTTTCTGTAAAAGAGTCAGTGTGAAAATGTAGTGTACTAATTCAAATGAGTGTACTCTATGCCTTGGGGTCTTCATGGCATTGAACTTGTTGCCATGTCCCTCAGTCAGTGCCTTGGGATATTGATGCCACTTTTGATGTCCTTTCCCCCTCTTTTGGTGCCTTGAGGTGTTCATTCCAGTGTTTGTATTTTTTTACCTCTCTGTTAGTGTTTTGGGTTGTCCATGACACTATTTGTGCTGCTCTTCCTTTCTCACAGAAGCTTGGGCTATTCATGCCACTTTTGGTGCCATGGGGTTTTCATGCCACTCTTGAGGTCTTTGGATGTTTCAGCTTCTGCTGCTGATGCTTGCCAGCAAGTTTTATAAGACTTGGATTAAAAAAACAAACACGTTAATGTTAAATATAGAATGCATTTTTAACTCTTTTCACTTTAATGGAAACACATTTATTTCAAAAGGTATATATACTGCTAATCAAAATGTCTTAGTGGTTTGCAATAAAGCAATCAAAAAAACCACAATATAAATGAAATATCTAAAACAAAATTTTCATTTACAGCAAACTCAGAATATAAAAAATGACTGAGCTCTGCACAGCCTCTAATACTCCCATTATTAAAAATGAGCTGATCCAAACAAAACAAATCTGTAAACCAAATAAAAAAGTATTCCATGTACACCCCTAATAAAGATCCCACTTAGCCTTCACCTCGTGTGAGTGAAAGATATGTTGAAATTCAGTAGAAAACCTCTTTACTCCTTTATGATCTCCTTTGGTGAAGAGTAAAAGCTGCCATTTTCAAGTTTTGGAACTCTTCCTCCAGGAAAAGGTAATTTTAAATCAGGTTGAGTGATAACCTATCTTTTCCCATGTGTTTGGCTAAAGTGTGCTCTATTCAGCTGTACACCTTTTCTACCTCATCTGCAAGTGGCTCACTTCCTGTTAGTTACAAAGCAAGGACGAGACATTAGCCAGTTCTGACACAAAATTTCTGATAGTGAATGATGAAACCAAATAATATTTAATCCGTGCTGCTGCACAGTTAGTGTTATTGATGTTGTTATCTGATGAGAATTAAGGCTGTGACACCATCTGTGATGATAGCTCAGTTTATGTAATAGATTGATAGAACTAAGGATTCAACATTTCGGTGCCATAACATTTAGTGCTTTCAAGTAGCGTGAAGGAGCTAAAGGTAATCAGCCTCTTTCTCAGAGATAACATTGTTTTCCCCTGAGAGTTCTTTCAGTGTTGTAGAAAAGCAGTCCTGATAAAAGCAAAAATGCCAATCATCAAGCAAAGCATTTGGCTTTTTGTTCTTTTGTTTTCTTCTTTGTTTCTGTGTTTAATAAGCGATTAATACATTTTTTTGAGCTAAAGAGCTAAGCAGAGAAAAAATTATTTTCAAATGAGAACCAAAACTCTAATCAGGAAATGTTAACTACTAGGAAGCAAATTCTCCTGACTCAAGGTGTGTTTTGTCTTTGCTGTGACATCAGGACTCTGCACTCTCCCACCTAGGTACTGTAAAGAGATTACACAAGATTAAACTTACTACTCCAGTCAAAGTTCATGCGTCATCTCATCATGAAAAATGGGCTTGATCATCTTCACTTTACTCACTATTGTGCCATCATTCAGAAGGACAGCCTGAAAGCGGACAATTATATTACATTAATAACTTTAGTACAATTATAAATGGTTGCAGAAGGCAAGATTTTTAAAACATATTTTTGATAGACATCAACATGGAAATAAATCACATCATTATAAATTAGAGAAGGAGAGCTAGATTCCTGGGCATTTTTGTCTTCTGGAGGGTGCATAACATAGTAGGAGACTAATGTACTAAAGTGTGCTAATGTTTTCACAATCATTTGTACATGCTAACAGTGCCTTTTAGGGATGTGAATCGTATTTTGGACGATTGAAAATATCGTACGATATTTTAAAAATCGTCAGAAATCAGGGACTCCACGAAACCGATAGGAAAACCCCACAATATTGTTCGTGCGGTTCTCTTATCGTTTTGGGGGAGGGTGGGAAAAACGGCACACAAAAATGATCCCTAAACCCACCCGACCCTTTGAAACTAATCCCTTAGCTTCCCCCACCCTCCTGACCCCCCCAAAATCTTTTCACAGGTACCTGGTGGTCCAGTGGGCATCCCGGGAGCAATCTCCCTCTCCCGGGCCGTCGGTTGCCACTAATCAAAATGGCGCCGATGGCCCTTTGCCCTTACCATGTGACAGGGTATCCATGCCATTGGCCGGCCCCTGTCACATGGAGGGAGCACTAGATGGCTGGCGCCATCTTTAAAAATGGCGCGGGCCATCTGACATAAACACTGACATATACACATGCTTCTTCTGCTGCTCCCGTGCTCACTTAAAGGTGAATTTTAAAAGCGTGGCATGCATCAATTGGGGGATGTTTGCACAAGTCAAGCTGTCACTGAATTTTAAAAGCCGACCAGATATGCGCATAACTCACACTGCATGCACATATCTAAACTTCTCAAAAAGGGATGAGTTGTGAGTGGAGCATGGGCGTTTTGGGGGAGGGCCAAGAGATGTGCATGGAAATGCTTACGTGCCCGAGCGTGCGCCCAGTTCCAGTGGCGCGTAAGTTTACATCTGCTATGGAGGAGGTGTAAGTTAAAAAAAAAAAATTAAAACTAGCCATAGCTGTGGTGATTTAAGGGTCTAGAGTAACTGGGGAGAGTGTAGGCTATCAAACCAGGGAGTTTTGGAGAACCTGGCTGTTAATTGGGTGAACAGATGGATGAACTTGTTAAACTGGCAATGGCATGGATGTGTGCTCCTTTTAAAGTTCCCCAATTAACGTGGTAGAAGCAGAATTTATGCGCCTATGCATGTGTTTACTTAAAATTTGGTGCACATGTGCATGCAGTCAGACTATTTTATAGCGTGCACGCATATGCTATAAAATGATCGCATATCTCGGTGTGCACCGGCATGAGCGCACATATATGTGCCTGTGTGCGAGTATCTCCTCCTCTGGACTGGCTAACTAAGGGCACTACAGCATGATCATGTAAAGTTCCTGTCCTTGTTGCCATCCCTTTACCCAGCCTGCAGCAGCTCCTTTACACTTGCTTCTCCCTCCTCAGGCACTCCCGGTCTCAATTCGCTCAGTCCAGTCAGCCATTGCCCTTCTCTGATATCAGCCCAACTAACTCACACAGAGGCCTGACAAGTAGGGCAGAGAATGACTTTCAGCAGCACAGAACCACTAAAAAGATTATGGTTTGATAAAACATTGCCTGTGCCTTGTCTTCTGTTCTGCTGCTGCTGTCCAGCCTGTCATAAGGTGATGATAAAGTTGCAGCTCCTGATTTTGTTTTGCTGGCTGTGATTTGTTCTTCTTCCAGCAGAGAGAGCATGCATAAAAAAGGGTTGGAAATGTGCATTTTTTTCTGTTGCCTTTGTTATAGTAATTAATTTGCTTATATTGTTTACTGCGATTTAGTGTTAAATAAATACAAATATAATAAAACATTTATATTTAATATAGTTTTGGAGATGACCTGGAGGAAAACTGAATTTTAATCTCTTATGTCACCTTCAGAACTTATTGAGTCTCAATGTCTTGTCAGTTAAGCAATGAAAGGGATGAGGGGGCACCATTGTTGGGCTGTGCTTAGGCCATCTGTTGGCCTTAATCTGGCCTTGGGAAGTATAGTCATGTTTTTGTGAAAATGTCCTCATTAATATGTTATCTGTAATGCTAGTAAATCAAAACTTATTTGATTGTTACTAACATGGGCTGTTAACACAAGCTAATTAATGCATGTTAAAGGCTGATGTTAATGCATTTTTGTACATCGATCTAAATGTGGAGGTTGGTGGATCATAAATATCACAAAGGCCTAGACAGACCTTAACAGCAAGATAGAAAACTATAAAAGAGGTGGGGTATGAGGAAAAACTTATATTTTTTTCACATTTTTTTCTGGATACAATACACCCCAGTATAACCAATCAACAAACAGGTTAGGAAAACTATTCTGAGACAGAACAAAACATAGGACCATAAAAGATGTGGGATGGGAGAGAAACTTGTATTTTCTTTTTCTTTTTCCACATTTTTTTTTCTGGGGACAAAATACCCTAGTATAACCAATAAATAAACAGAATGGGAGAGCTAGGATGGGATCCAAAAGCAACAACAAGGAGGCACCAAAATTCCCATGCTGATGCATCATAGGCAGGGTGTATTGGCATATTAACAGCATGTTCCTGAAGGTGGTATATCTGGGGCATGGCAGGTAGGCATGTGGCAGCAAGACCTGCAAGGTACTTTCAGTTGTCTTAGCAATTCTAGAAACCCAAGCAAAGGCAAAATGATTTTTCAAAATGTCCTGCTTTTCCATCAACTATGGCACCAGCCTTGAGCAATGAGGGCTCACGAAGTCCCTTGCAATTGAGAAGACACGTTTACTAGGCATGTTGTTTGGTAGGCCAGAAAGATAGCACTGAGCCGCCTTGGCTATTTCCGGCCAGACTGCCATCCTGTGTGCCCAATATGTCAACATTTCTATGTCTACATCCTCAATTGGCTGTGAAATATAGCATGTAGGGATGTGAATCGTGTCCTCGATCGTCTTAACGATCGATTTCGGCTGGGAGGGGGAGGGAATCGTATTGTTGCCGTTTGGGGGGGTAAAATATCGTGAAAAATCGTTAAAAATCGTTAAAAATTGAAAAATCGAAAAATCGAAAAACCGGCACATTAAAACCCCCTAAAACCCACCCCCGACCCTTTAAATTAAATCCCCCACCCTCCCGAACCCCCCCCAAATAACTTAAATAACCTGCGGGTCCAGCGGCGGTCCGGAACGGCAGCGGTCCGGAACGGGCTCCTGCTCCTGAATCTTGTCGTCTTCAGCCGGCGCCATTTTCCAAAATGGCGCCGAAAAATGGCGGCGGCCATAGACGAAAAAGATTGGACGGCAGGAGGTCCTTCCGGACCCCCGCTGGACTTTTGGCAAGTCTCGTGGGGGTCAGGAGGCCCCCCACAAGCTGGCCAAAAGTTCCTGGAGGTCCAGCGGGGGTCAGGGAGCAATTTCCCGCCACGAATCGTTTTCGTACGGAAAATGGCGCCGGCAGGAGATCGACTGCAGGAGGTCGTTCAGCGAGGCGCCGGAACCCTCGCTGAACGACCTCCTGCAGTCGATCTCCTGCCGGCGCCATTTTCCGTACGAAAACGATTTGCGGCGGGAAATCGCTCCCTGACCCCCGCTGGACCTCCAGGAACTTTTGGCCAGCTTGTGGGGGGCCTCCTGACCCCCACGAGACTTGCCAAAAGTCCAGCGGGGGTCCGGAAGGACCTCCTGCCGTCCAATCTTTTTCGTCTATGGCCGCCGCCATTTTTCGGCGCCATTTTGGAAAATGGCGCCGGCTGAAGACGACAAGATTCAGGAGCAGGAGCCCGTTCCGGACCGCTGCCGTTCCGGACCGCCGCTGGACCCGCAGGTTATTTAAGTTATTGGGGGGGGGGTTCGGGAGGGTGGGGGATTTAATTTAAAGGGTCGGGGGTGGGTTTTAGGGGGTTTTAGTGTGCCGGCTCACGATTCTAACGATTTATAACGATAAATCGTTAGAATCTGTATTGTATTGTGTTCCATAACGGTTTAAGACGATATTAAAATTATCGGACGATAATTTTAATCGTCCTAAAACGATTCACATCCCTAATAGCATGTCACAGAAAATTTTGCTGGCGTCTCCTTTGCTGGGTTGGGCTGCTTTAGTTGTGGCCTGTAACAGGTTCTTTTGTGAGCAATGTGGCTTTGGTGTATTAAGGTGGATGAGGAAGTGGGAGCTAACAGGGTGCTGTTCCAGCTTGCACTATTCTCTGAGGTGGTCTCTCTTTCCCATGCTTCATCCTCAGTTCCCCACTGAGCCTTAGCCTCTGCCACTCCTATTCACATTCCTAGCTAGCAGCATCTCCTTCATGAATGTGAGACGCTGAGATTGGAGGGCAAGACTCCTTTTTATTCGGAGATCACAAAGTGTGGCACACAGGAATGTATTGTTTTTAGTCAGGTTTCAGTCTCTCTTGCACCTTCTGCTGCGAGGAGTCCACAAACTGCAATACCTCTACTTCAGTTCCCCCTCGTGCTTACAGAATCTCTCTAACTTTGGGTGAATTTTAATCTGTAAAGTGATTAAGAAATGCTGGTAAATAAGTAAAATATAAGCATTTCCTCTAGAATATTTACTATAGGGATGACCCCCAGCGAATGTGGTGCTTCTAGAATCAGATCCTCTATGGCATTCTTGAAGGGCTTCAGGATTTCCATCAACTGCTTCATCATCACCCGACCATGATGACCCAGGAGGCAATCTACACTGTTTCCAAAGACACATCATGAAGAGGTTTCTGCTGCTCAGCTAACATCGGTAGCATCATACATGTGGGATTCCATCGGTAGCATCATACATGTGGGATTCCATCGTTAGCATCATATATGTGGGATTCCATCATTAGCATCATACATGTGGGATTCCATCGTTAGCATCATATATGTGGGATTCCAGTGGGTGCCAACATCTTGAATGAGATGCTTGTGATGCCAAATTCATCATGCCTCTCATAGAGAAGCTGCCTTCCCGTCACACTTCTATGGAAATGGAAATGCCCTGCTAATTTCCTGCACCTCTTGATCAGGTCCTTCAGGAATAGATTCCTCTGGTCCTTGGGCCCCAGGACATCCCTCCTTGCAAGGTGCAACGAGTATGTAAACCATATCCTGAGAGCTCACAAATTCTACTGCTCTTACCACATTTGTACCAACATCTGTCACAAAGAAACCTGCTTGAGGGACTCCTGCCTCTCCAGTGAAGCTGTCACCCTCCAGCACATTTCTTACGACTGTTGGAATATTGCAGGAGGTATGGGGTCTGCGCATCAGCTGGGTGTGCAGCAAAGCCCTCCTGCGCCCGGATGCTCCATTCCTGCTAGAGTTGCTGCCTGCCTCGCCTCAGCCAGATCCCATCACTTGTGCCATCAGTGAGAGGGTAAGCATGTACACGATGGTACAGATATCGCTGCTACTCCCCTCTGCCTTAGTCAGCTGCATCTGAATGCAACTATGGCACTGCTTGTACAGGATTGGGATGACCTTCCTGTGGCTGCAATTAAGACGCATCAGGCAGGATTCGTGGTGAAGGCTCCCGGGAAGGTCTTTTCATCTCCCCCCCCCCCCCCCCCCGGGGCTCTCCTTTTATTGTACATTATACATAGCATACAGATGTGCCATAACATCATTGGCTCTTGTAAATACATGCCCCTCATATTATTGGCTGCTGCAGCCTTTATACCATATATGTCTTTGTCCTGGCCTTTAGCTGAGTACGTGCAAGCGGGCAGTGTATTCAGGCAGGGAGGGGGGATGTCACAAGCTGGACATGAGGCAGTTGAGATGTGCTAACCTAGCTGCCTAAGTGTGACAGCTGCATAAGAGGAAGTAGGGATGTGTCAAGAGCAGTTTCGTGGGCTGCTAAAGCTTATACTATATATGTGTATGTCTCATGCAGGCAGCTGCATGCATGCAGAGAGACATCCTGTCTTTAAGCAATGGGGGCTGTTTACAAGCTTAGAGTTCACGGTGGTTGGGTCTTGCTGTGCTTTGCATGTTGGAGATAGGGAAGTCGAGGTATGTGAAAGGGCTGAGTCAGTAGGATTTGGTAACCTACTGCATCAGCTCATAATTCCCTACACCTTCCTATGAAATGTAGTCCTGGAGGGCATTTTATAGTTGTAGTAGATGCTTAAAGCCCATGTTCTTCACTACCTGCAGAGGTGGTCATCCAGAGCAATCTTCCTGGGAAGGCGCTATGTAACACCACCCAATTTTCTCTTGATGGGTTGCCACTACAGAAGCATAGAACTGCATGCCTGTCACCTGGCTACTGGAAAGTGATGTGGAATCAACGTGGAGAAAAATCTTCCCCATTTCAATCCTTTTCTCTGGACTGACAGAAAGGTCCCCAGGCTAGTACTACTACCCTTTCCTGATGCCAATGTTAGTGGCTGTTCCTTCTGCAGGTGATGCTGTATGCCAGCATTTGTCAGATGCCTCATTTTCTGATATCTTTATTGCATTTAAAATACTAAGCAAAATATGGGTCCTCTCTCACAATAAAGTGCCTCTATATCAGGAATTTCTTCCTGGAACTTTTCTTTATATCCTTGGTGGATGATGCTGGAACTGGAGATGAGGGTAGACCCTGAGGAAAAAAGCCAGGGGCATCATTCACCTTCTCTATCTGTGTTGTCTGCTCTTGCTAGGAATTGCTTTCAGCACCGTCAGTATCATCATCTATCTCCCCCATCACTGAACTGAAGGCTAGGACGCTACTGATGCTACTGACCAATCCTTCCAATTCTTCAAGTTCTGGTTCAGGGAATCCAAAACAAGATTCTTCCTCGGAATCATTTATTGAACATACTGCCTCCTTTGCCCCGGAGGCAGTAATCAATGCAGAGCAGTGTGCAACTGGTTTTGGCTGCTGCACTACTGCTACTCAAATCCCTGACCCTGTCTTGCTACTGTATGTCCTGGATGGCTCTCCTTTGCTCCAAAAGAGAGGAAGAGGAACAGGAGATGGTAGCATATGCTTTCCAAATTTCAACTGCCTTTGCCTTGAACTACCAGTGCTTTCCACTCTGCCATTCTATGGCTAAAAAGTCTCTCTCTTCAATTTGGGGGCAGGACTAGTGTCTTTTTTTTTTTATTGCTGCCACTAGATGTAAACTGGGCTGGATCTGCAACATTTCCTCCACCACTGCCAAAGCTGACAAGCCTGCCATTCCTTCCTCTCCCTTTTCCTGTTATGATATAATTTGTTGAAGTGTACTACCTATTGAGGGGTTAGGTATTACAAACAAATGCATTTATTGTTACTGTAAATGTATCTCTACTCACACTACCACTCACTATTTGGAGAACTGTCACTCACACTCATACACACACACACACACACACACACATATACACACACACAGTGTATTAGTGCTGTGCTGTGTGCAATACTGACTGACTACATACAGAAAACTAGTGTTAGTTTAGCACTAAACAGAACCGAGACAGAACCATTAGCTGTGCTTTACCCATTTGTTTCAAGTGTGTGCACATCCTTAGAACTTACAGTCTAGCCTAAAAATATGTATGACAAACACAATTCTATAAGAAGTATATTTATTGTAAATAAATGTTTTGAATTTAAAAACATATTACAAAAGATGAGCTTTTAGACTGAATTTAAAGATGCCAGAGTGGCAGCATGATACACTGATACAAGAAGCACTGAAGAAATCTGGAATTGGATTAAACTTTTACACTCCAGCCCCAAAGCAACTATTAGTGCTTATGGGATGACCTGAAATCAGCTAGACTTACTCATCTTGGATGCTGTCTTTCCTCATTGATCTTAATTCTAGGCCTGGAGCCTATGTGTGATGGGGGTTTTGCCCATCACTAGTACAATCCCCAGTATGCTTCTATCGGTGAGATAGTTGGAAGGGTTTTGCAGATTTTTGAATCCTCCCATTGCTATAACCCCACCTTTATGAGGGATGGGCTTCTTGGGGGTATATAATCTCTTGGAGCATGCTTAGTTCTTTAGAGGGAAGGAAAGACTCGAGAAGACTAGGCATGGCTGTAGGAGCCAGAGGGCATGCAATACTAAAGGTAGAGAAGCTGGAGATCTGCCCAGGATCTCAGTACAGTCTTCACTGGAAAGACAACTAATAATTGAATTGGAGAGAGTGACTTGGAGGAGAGATCCCCTCTGGATCTCAATTCAGTGATTTTTGGAATAGGAGAAGATTTAGAGATTTTGTTGAGGATTGACCAGGACCCCCCCCCCCCCCCCCCCCCCCCCCAATCCCTTATCCCTAAAGACTGGATCAGAGGTTCTTTTGGCTCAGGTTGAAAGAGAAAGGCTGGGGTGGAGAGAAGCGTGAACTTTTGGACTTTTTGCCCAGGCTGAAGGAGAAAGGCTGGGGTGAAGATAATCTGAGGGAAGTGAACCTAAGTGTTGGAGAAATTTGGATTGAAGTTAAGAGTTGACTACAGGAAACATTTTTCAGTATGTTCATTGGTTTGATGCTAATCCTTGTTTTTGTGATGTTGGACTGGTTGCTTTTCTTTTGGATATGTAATAAAGACTATTATTTTGAACACCACTTTTGGCATCCTTGCTTTTTTTTGGTGACTGCACTAGGAGCCCTGGAGATTAAATGCTTCCACCTTCCAGACTCAGATCCAGTCCCATGGCATCCCTGAATGGTGTTTGCAGCATAAGAGAGGGGCCAGCTACACATGGTTAGGGAATTATTGAATAATACAGAAATTAAAGGTGTGTGTGTAGCAAGGAAGACAACACAATATCTTTCTTTTCCAACAATAATGTAGTATTCCTTACAAATCCAAGAAAGTCTCTCCCTTTGGTGTGTAGGCTCTTGAGCAATTTGGGAAAATTTCAGGGCTCAAAAGATAGCTGGTGGGATGTATGCTCTCTCATATGGACTACAATTTCAATTAAACACAGGAGTAAATATCCCTGGGGGATTTGTAAAACTTTATTCTCTCAATATTCAGCTGCTGATAGATAATATGATTATGGGGCTGTTACAAAATTACTCACTAAATTTCAAATTAGCTGGAATAATCATACATTATCTCTTATGGGAAGAATCCAACTAATTAAAATGATTATCTTGCCCCACTGGTCATATACTCAGCACACACTGGTTTTGTTAATTAATATGAAAGCTTGAGGAGCATGTCGCAATTTAAATTCAGTGCCAAGAAGTGCAGAATCACGCACTTGGAGTACAGGAATCTGTGGCAGTTGTGTGCGATACATGATAAAAAGTTGAGGTTTACAGACCAGGAGAAGAGACCTTGGGATGATAGTTTCAGATTATCTCAAGGTGGTACAACAGTGTGATAAGATAGTGGCCAAAGCTAGAAGGAAGCTGGGGTTCATAGGGAGAGGCATAACCAGAAGCAAAAAGGAGGTGATAATGTCTATAAGTCACTGGTGAGGCCACACCTACAGTACTATATTCAATTGTGTCCATATCTCAGAAAGGACATAGAGAAGCTAGCAACAGTCTAGAGAGAGAGGTTCTGCACCAAACATCCTATGAGATGAAAGAGAAAGGCCTCAATATGTATACTCTTGAAGAGAAGAGAAACAGGAGGGAATATGATATAGACATTTAAACGTCTGAAAGGTATTAATGCACAAAAAAGCAAACCTTTTTCAATGGAAAGAAAATTGTAAAACTAGAGGACAGGATGTGAAGCTCCGAGGGGGGTAGATTCAGAAACAATGTCAGGAAGGTTGTTTTTCTTACAGAGAGTAGTAAATGCTTTGAATCCCCTTTCAGAGGAGATTGTGCAGACAAAATAAGTAATAGAATTAATAAAACAATGGGATAAACAGAGATGTTCCCTGGAGACAGAGGATGGAAATGAAGCACAGGGTAACCTGCATGGAAGGCCAGTTCAGCCCAAAACAGTGGATGACTGCTTTCTAATTTCAGGAACGCAGTGAGGTAACCCACACGGAGCTGCAGTTACAACCCTAAACATCACAAGGCAGACTAAATAGGGAACTTTGGTCTTTATCTGTCTTTATTTATTATGAGTCCAATATTCAGAAAATGCTTTGTGCTTAATTTTAGATGCTTTAGATTAGGGGCTCAATTCAGGCACCTATTTTCAGCTGAATTTAAAAGCCTTCATCTTGTCCACCTGATTCACCATCTTGAGATTGTCAGATGCAATTGCCCCTAGATTCTGCTTTTGTTTCACTTTCTTGGCGGGGTTTTGAAGACCAAATGCACCTTTATATTTTTTTATGTTAAATCTTAGCTGCCAGACTCTATACCATTCCTTGTGCTTTGCTAGATCCCTGCTCATGTTTTTCACACCTTGCTGGGTATCAAATCTGTTGCATATTTTGATATCATCCACAAAAAGAGAACTGTTTCTCAATCATCCTTCTGCAATATCTCTTATAAAAATGTTGAAAAAATTGGTACAAAGACTGATCCCTGCAGCGACCGCTAGTAACCCCCCTGTCCTCAAGGTGAGCTCCACTTACCTCTGCCTTTTACCACTTTCCACTGAACCAGTCATTCACATTAGGGTCCACACCAAGGGTGCTCAATATTATGTTGTTTTTATAGTTCATTGTTTTATATGTACATTGTGGTTTGAATTTTGTTTTACATATATTTAATTTGTTTTGATGTTTTATGATATATATTTATTTATGGATGCTTTAACTGTTAACCGCTTAGATATACTTTGATGATATGAGATATAAATTTATTAAATAGATGAATAAATAAAATTCATGGCAGAAGTAAAGTTACGTGGCAGGGGACCCCGACATGTACCTGTGCATGTATTTCCGTGCTAATTTCAAGTTAAAATCCAGGAACGCCCATACCCCACCCCTTTTAAAACTTTTCATTATGCATGCAGCAGCAGGTATGAATGTATCTGGATGGCTTTTAAAATCCACTTGCTGTGCACCCACCCAATTTGTGCATGTATCTCCCAGTCTTAGGGGCCGGCCAATGCAATACAGTGAGCTCAGCCGAGCTCACTGTTTAACCCGCTGTCGGACGTGGGTTAAATAGGTGCTGATCCACCCCCTAATGCAATAGGGGGATTAGCGCCTATTTAACGCGTGTCCCACGTGGAGTGAATGAGTTAGCGATCATCACATGCTATTACTCATTCACTCCAAATGCAAAAAGATAAAAGTGTGTCTCAGACGCACCTTTATTGCTCAGATATTAACGCCTGCCTGGAGCACGTGTTAATAGCTGAGCGCATTGAAAAGAAGTACAGAAAAGCAGAAAAAACTAGGGGTGTGTATTCATTTGCAACGTATTGGCAATCTGCAACGTATAGGGAACTTTAATGGAAGACAAAGGCAATATTAACTAATTGGGTGCAGTTGGGTCATACTATTTAGCGAGAACTCTAATTATGTATGTTACTAGGGGTGTGCATTCCTTTCCTACGTATTTGTAATCCACAACGTATAGGGCCATATTTGTTGTATTCATGGGGAAGCAAAACGTATCGTGATTCCCCACGAGTACAACGAATCTTCGCCGAATTATTCGGCCGTCTAAAGAGGCAAATTTAAACAAACCCCCCACCCTCCTGACCCCCCCCCAAGACTTACCAAAACTCCCTGGTGGTCCAGCGGGGGGTCCGGGAGCCATCTCCTGCACTCACGCCCTCGGCTGCCGGTATTCAAAATGGCGCCAATAGCCTTTGACCTACTATGTCATAGGGGCTACCGGTGCCATTGGTCAGCCCCTGTGGATGCCCGGCGCCATCTTGTGCTCCTACCATGTGACAGGGGCTGACCAATGGCACCAGTAGCCCCTGTGACATAGTAAGGTCAAAGGCTATTGGCGCCATTTTGAATACCAGCATCCGATGGCGTGAATGCAGTAGATGGCTCCCGGACCCTCGCTGGACCTCCAGGGAATTTTGGCAAGTCTTGGGGGGGTCAGGAGGGTGGGGAGTTGTAGTTAATTAAATTGTAGCTGGGAAACGAATAAGAATGGAACACATGAATGGATTGGGGCCCCCCCCTTGCTGAATGCAATGTATCTGCCCCCCCCCCCCCATGAATTCGAATACCGAATGTAACATATGCGGTCCCTCTGAACATCCTTAGAAAAAACTGCTTTTCTGTACTTCTTTTTTAAAGTAAAAAAGAAATAAATAAATAGCTTGGCAGACAGCCGAGTTATGAAGACCGACGCCGAGTTTACTGGCGACGGTCTTCATAACCAGCAGCCGTGGCGGGTCGCATTAGCAAGGAGCGACCCTAGCGCCTCCTTCCTAGTGCAACCCCCTAATTTACATATTGCATGGCGCCCCCCTTGCGGGCGCCATGCAATTAAGAAAGTGGGTGCATTAAGAAAGCGGGTGCTGAAAAGTCAACGCCCGCTTTCCGTGAAGATTATTGCATCGGCCCCCTTAGCGTGCTGAGCTTTAAAAATTCACCTTCAAGAGAACATTTCATTGATACATTAGCCCCTCTGATGTTTTCTTAACAAAATTATTTTCACTTTCATCACTTGAAAGGTTCAAGGTTCCACCAGCCTTTCTAGTATGTGCTAGGTTATTTCCCATTACAAATAGCAGCACTGGATCAGCTATGTACTGCATGCAAAATAAACAGCAGGCACATCAAGGCATCACCTTTTCTTTGCCCAATTTTCTTCATACTGATGTATTTGTTGCCTCCCAGACGTTTGGTAAATTTACCCTTACATACAGTACAGGGCTCTGTAGAAGGCCAGCAGCAATCCACAGTGGTATTTTGTCATTTGCAGCAGATTGCAACAGCATCCCATTGCACTTTCATTAATTTCAAAGAAAACAATTGAAATCCACTGGGTACTGCAGATTGCCTGCACTCTAAAGAGGTTAGCACTTTATTCACCTGCTGTATTACCCAGTGCTATGATTGATATGTCAGATACATTGCTTGCTAGTCTTGTAAGCATTTGAGTCTATACTGGAATCAATGCCGGTGTTGATTAATTACTTTTAAATGGTGCAAAAAATGTACTGAGAAAGCTTAATTGAAAGGCATGTTGAAATAATTTTATTTTAATTTCCATGTTAAAAATGATTGTTCCTTCCACCTTTTACATTAAACATATTGAGCTCTATTTTCAAAAGATTGTATCCCATTTATACCTGAGGCAAAGCACTTTTGATGTTAGTATTCAAAGTTGGGCTGTATTCTGTTCATAATTTTTGACACTTTCTTCTGAAAGTACACCAAAAATATTGTACTCTTTATAATCAGCAGCGCACATATCCATGGTTTAAGTGAAACAGTGCAAATTAAGGGAGTCATTTTCTAAGCCTATCGCACGTGAAAAGTTCCTTTTCGCATGTGATAGCTTGCCGGGGCAGGGGCGGGAAGGGGAGGAGTCGAAGTGGCGAGGAGGCGAACACCGTGGAAACTTTGCTGGCAGCGATAATGTAAGAAACATTATCACCGCCAGTAGCGCGCGCCCAATAGCACCACCTTTCACGATGGCGCTATTGTGTGCGAAAGCCGGCGGCGATAACACCACGGTGGTGCGATCGCTGCTGGCTTTCGCAGGCCTGCCCCCCCGCCCCCTGTTAATGCTGGGATTCACCATTCTCTGCAAGAATGGCAAATCCAGCCCTAAGTTATCTATTGATCCTTAAGTATAGAGATGGCAGATATTTTTACAAGCAGGAGATTTCTAATGGGCCAATTTTCAAAGGGTTTAGATGCACAATTCTAGAAGTTAGGCACCCAAATAGGCCCCCTTATAAACTGCCTATGGCTGAGTGCATACATTTATGCACCGATTTTTCTAGGCAGCTAAATTTAGATGCTTAACAAGTAGGCACGAATGAGGGTAAAATAAGGGCAGGGGAAAAGGTTAGATGGTTAGAATGGATTTCAGTGCAGAAAAGAATGTGTGGTTCGCTAAATTAATAAAGGTTCTGTTCAATATGTGAAGCTATCAATTTTATTTAATTATAAGTAAAAAAGGAAGATTTTCAAAATACAGTTCACTTCTTGAACAAGGGAGCTCGACACAACTGTGTTTTGCCCCCAAGCTGCGTCAGGGGGATTAATGGATTATTATCATGTTCAGTCAGTGAATTGAAACATATATGATTCAAAGTAGAAACAGAAGAAATTGCAGGCATACGGTCAGCAGAGCCCATGCGGTTACCAGCAAGCAGACATGGTGTCAAAACATGACGTGTTGTAAAACCAGAGACCTTTCAAGTTTAGGATGTGCTTTGCTGCACACAAGGCAATGTTGGCAAAAAAGTAACATTCTTTCACAAATCCTTAGGCTTGAACGAAGATAGTAAAGATTGTTTCATACCATGGAGACTGCTTAGAAATGTAATTCAAAACTTACTGTAAGTATCCGCGCATCACTTCTAGTGCACTCTCTACCTAGCTGCAATCAAGCAAGGTAGAGAGAACATGGTACAAATCTACTCTTCTTTCACTTTTCATCCCTCCAAATCACATGAAATCTTCATTGATGGTAACTGTGCTGTTCGTACGTATGACTGTGCATGTAAAATTGCCCCCTAAAATCCAACTCATCACCACAAACCTCACCCCCAGTTCATAATGCCCCCTCTTATAGTGGTATAAAGAGTTCAAAAATCAGTGGGCTTCCACAGAGGCTCTCTCTCTCTCCCCCCCGCCCCCCCTGTTTTGGCCATAATGCATAGCTATTGCAGACATAACTCTTAGAAAAAAGGTATAGTTAAATCTCACGATAGTGTGCATTACATTATCGCACGCCAGCGTTAACCAGCCCTCATTTCCATTTCCTCTGTCCAAATTCCTCCCACTTGAATAAAATGTGCAGATGCATTTCATAATGCAGTATCTATCGCATGCGTTATAGCATTATCACGGGTGTTAAGGCCCTAATGTCCATGATAATACCCTAACACAATTTGATAAATGACCCCCTATATATTAGGTGACCACATTTTAGTTTCCTAAATTTAAACAAATTTTCAGCTGAAAACTTAGTGCTTAGTGCTTAGTGCTTAAATTTGGCTGAAAATTTCCCTAAAGTTATATACCTATAATTTATGGAGCTTACTTAAGTGCTGAGCATTGTTTTTAAATGATTCCCTTGTACATAGCACAGTGTGTAAAAATGCTTTTATTATCTTAATGGAAAATTAAATCAGAAATCCCTGATGAATTCATTTTCAAGCAACATTTTTTCTTCATCTTAAATAATCTCCTATAGGTCAGTTAGTACAAGGAAAACCCTCTAAGTGCACAAAATAGGTCCCATTATCCCAAGTAATCACTTGAAGTCCCCCTTCCAATTGGATACCTCCCCCACCTGACCCAACACACTTCTTAAGTAATCATCCCAGTGTCCATCTCCAACTGGACAAGGTGATCATGCCACCCTCCTCCCCCCATCTCTGGTTCTCTTGGTACCCCTGGATCCTCTCTAGGCTGAGCTGGAAGTATATTCTAAAATACCCTGGTTGGCAGCACTACACATGTCCCTCATGTACAGCATTGCCAACTGGTACTATTTTGAATTTGACACCGGTCTGCTGCATTGTACACTATGATGTTCAGGTTCTTTATTTCTTTTTATATTCTTCCTGAAACACGCAGGATGATTGGTGACAGTAGCATAGCACTGCTGGGAAATGCCATTTGGAAAGCAGAGCTGAAGCCAGTTGGAGGTAAGATTAGATTATTCTGCTGGCTTGGCCCGTGGAGAGTTCAGGGTGGGGTTGAGGAAGCCTGAAGGAGTTGGGGGTGAGGGGACAGCAGGTGCTTAGGTGACCTTGATTTTTAAGTTGGAGGGCATCAGCTGGCCACTTGGAGTGGGTGGGGGGGGGATCATTTAATTGGAAATTGGCATGAATGGCTTCTTGAGGGGTAGGGGAGAGGGTTGTGTGCTCAGAACTGGAATTTCAATTGGCTTGTGTCTACTTGGGGGAGGGGAAAGGTGTTTGTCATAGCATGGCAAAGGCCAAGACATTCCCTAGCCTCCAAAGTAAACAGTGCCCTCAGTTAACTACAGTCTGGTAGGAATATTTAACATTTGTGCAGTAAGATTCCTCTCAGAATGTAACTAATGCTAGTTTGGGTTTGGCACATCAGATGGCAATGAACAATACGGCCATTAACACGCTATGTATCTGTTTAGCATATTTGGACATACCAACTTTTGTCCATATACGCTCTGCACAGCACAAGTTTGGCCAAAAGTTAAGTCCTTGGTATTTTGGATGCTAATTCACAAGCACACGAATGACAGGTTAACATTAACACACTATTATTCTACAGGCTCCTAAGACAGGAGGTGTGAAAGGAATAATGAAGGCAGTTTATTCATAAGGCAATAGCAATTTTAGTTGTTACAACAACTTATCATTGATCAAACTTAAGGGCATAAATCATAATTCTATTACTGAGACTCTGTAAGCATGCAGTGCTGTGCTGCTATTGTAATACTGCTTAACAGTTAAACAGTATTTATGGTCATTTGGATAACTAATTACAGGTTACCTACCTATGTCAGACTGCATTGCATTATATTTACATATAGGAAATAATGTTTCCAGTAGTGTATAATCTAAAAGTATGACTTTTTAACAATATGTTCATTTCATTTCATTTTCATTTATTCCAACTTAATCACCTGTGCAATAGGCTCAAAGCGACATAAAACTAAAAAAGAAAAATGAATCAGCAAGGCAAATAATGTACAGCAATAAAAATAACAATTACAGAATAAATCAGATACAAATAAAATTACTAATGTACTGAGGTTCATATTCAGACACAGTCTGGATAGCAAAGTTAGCCAGATAAACTTATCTAGCTAACTTTAGAGGTGTATTCAATAGTGCAGCTGCACTATTCACTATAGTGGTTTCTCTGGTCCTGAGTCCATCTGCTACATGCTAGGAAATGCATGTTATTGCATGCTTTTAATGCTGGAAATAACTACACCTTTTTTCCTAGTATTAAGCTGTTTGATATTCCTGAAATGGAATTTGTGATAAATATTGTGAATTCTGTTTTGGGCATAAAGAGGAAAGAGGGGAGAGGGAGTGGAGCAGAGTAGAGAGAGTGAGAGAGCCTCTGGGGTTGTACACATTATTGTCTTCTATATATATACCACTATAGGAGGGTCAACTAGTAACTTGAGGTGAGATTTTGGTGGTGGTCTAGGGTTTGGGGGCCAGTTTTACGTGCACAGTGAGGTGCACTAACAGCAGAGTACACATCAGTGAAGATCTGACGTGATTTTGAGAGAGGAAAATCACACAAAGATGAGATTTCTACAATTTCTCGGGCCCTAGCTTGATAGTACCCTGACATAGTAAGGGCAAAGGCTATCGGCGCCATTCTGAATACTGGCAGCCGATGGCCCGAGTGCAGGAGATCGCTCCCGGACCCCCGCTGGACCACCAGGGGCTTTTGGCAAGTCTTGGGGGACTCTTCTGACCCCCACAAGACTTGCCAAAAGTCCAGCGGGGGTCCGGGAGCGACCTCCTGCACTCGGACCATCGGCTGCCAGTATTCAAAATGGCGCCGATAGCCTTTGCCCTTACTATGTCACAGGGGCTACTGGTGCCATTGGTCAGCCCCTGTCACATGGTAGGAGCACAAGATGGCACCGGCCATCCAGTGCTCCTACTATGTGACAGGGTCCGGCCAATGGCACGGATACCCTGTCACCTGGTAAGGGCAAAGGGCCATCGGCGCCATTTTGATTAGTGGCAGCTGACGGCCCAGGAGCGGGAGGATGGCCCAGAGCGGGAGATCGCTCCCAGGACCCCCACTGGACCACCAGGTACCTGTAAAAAGTTTTTTGGGGGGGTCGGGAGGGTGGGGGAAGCTAAGGGGTTAGTTTTAAAGGGTCAAGGTAGGTTTTTTGTTTATCGGCTCGGGCGCAGCGATAAACAAAACCGCAATCGGGCCCGATGCAAAAAAAAACCCACATGTGAATCGGAACCGGAATCCAAACCGATTCTGGTTCCGATTCACATCTCTACAAGCTAGTAACTCGAGGTGAGGTTTTGGTGGTGGTCTAGAGTTTTGGGACCAGTATTTCATGCACAGTGTGATGTATGTACAGATCAGTGAAGATTTGATGTGATTTTGAGTGAGGAAAGTCACACAAAGCTGAGATTTCTACAATGTTTGCTCACCCTAGCTTCTTGGACTCTATTTTTCTTTTTCTCCTTCTCTCACTTTTTCTCCCCCTCCTCTCTTCTCCTAGCCCAAAATAAGAAAGTTATCATAGCCATCCCCCCTTTCCTTGTCACAAGTGTTATTCATGCGAATGTATCACATTTTGATGAATCTAGGCCTGAAGAGTTATCACCCAGGAAAGAGATCTAGGCATCATATTGAATAAATACATTGAAATTGCTGGCTCAGTCTGCTGCAGTGATCAAAAAAGCATACAGAATATTAGGAAGGCAATGGCAAATAAAATGATGAATGTTATAATGCCTCTGTATTGCTCCATGTTGAGACCGCATCTTGAATACTGTGTGTAATTCTGGTTGCTGCATCTCAAAAAAGATATAGTTGCACTGGTGAAAGTACAGAGAAGTGTTACCAAAATGATAAGGCTGTTCAATTTGAAGAAGAGACATCTGAGGAGGGATATGATAGAGGTCTACAGAATCATGAAAGGACTTGAACTGGTTAATGCAAATTGGTTATTTACTCTCTCAGATAACAGAAGGACTAGGGGGCAATCCATGAAGTTAGAAAGTAGCTCATTTAAAACAAATCGAAGAAAATTATTTTTCACTCAGCACATAGTTAAGCTCTGGAATTCATTGCCAGAGGATGTGGTTACAGCAGTTAGTGTAACTGGATTTAAAAAAGGTTTGGATAAGTTCCTAGAGGAAAAATCCATAAACTGCTATTAATTAATAAACAATTGTAGCTTGAGATTTATTTCATGTTTGGATAATTGCCATGCACTTGTGACTTGGATTGGCCACTGTTAGCAACAGAATACTGGGCTCAATGGACCCTTGGTCTGACCCAGTATGGCATATCTTATGTTCTTATGTGGTGCACGTGCACCACTGTACATTATTGACCCTATACCCATGCTTAGATTATGGTTCTTGCATGTATGAGTGAGATGAAGCATTCTTATCCATTTATTTATTTATTTATGTATGTATTTATTTAATATATAATATTCTGCCCATACTAGAACAACTCGTTCTGGCTGATTACAAACCAGCATATAATAGCAGCAATAAAAACAAAATTAGTAACAACACAGTATTTGCTAGCAAGCTTTTTCTGCATGGTCCAGCTTGTACCTTTTTCCCCATTTAGAATACAGTATGTATTGCAAATATAAATGTGGATTTTTATCCTAGATTGCCAAATAGCATTGAAGGAGGCCCATAGTAATTTTTTAAAATTCAGGTACAATAAATTTGTTCCTTTAAGAGTTTACAATCTAAATAGATATCTGAGGCAATGGGAGATTAGGGGAATTCCCCAAGGTTATGAGAAGTGTCAGTGGGGAAAGTGGGGTGTGATGCTTTCTTTTAGTGGTTCTCATGCCGTTGCTTTACTAATGAAGCCACTCCTTTTCCCTCCTGGGAAGAACAGGAATGTTGTTCTTGGGCCTGGTGTAATATTTGCACTGCTACCTTTTCATAGGTAGGGTTGTTGCACTTTTAGTTTTGGGAGTCAATATTGTGTATGTATGGCAAGTTTGCTATATTGGTTCTGAGTGACTTTTCTTCCAGGATTTTGTGTTACTTTACAATGTGTCTGGTAGTGGACAAAATTTGTGTCATTGTTACTGAGGTTACAAAAGAATTCGGACTTTCTTTGCATGGTGAGTAGCAAGGGAAAACAGACTGGTTAAACCCAGCCTGCTTGCCATTTCACAGAACAGTTATGGGCAATGTGGCATGAATTTCATTGAATTTATCAATTTTATGTATTTCTTGCTTTTTTTTTTTTTTTTTTTTTGCAGTCTCAAAATCACAGATGACACAGTCATCAGATACTGTGATATAATTTCTGAAACATAACTATATCGTTGGCTCTTTGGGATATGTCCTGTCTCCCCTCACCCAGTGCCCCAGCAATTTCCCCTTCTTTGGCAACACACTCTGCCCACGTTGCCCAGTATCTTTCTCCTTCTATTAGTGTAAACTTTTATATCTAAAAGTAAGGGGTTCACTCTTCAAAACTGTACATTGTGGTGCAAAGTCTGTAGATACTGTTTACCTACGGGTTTTGCACCAGTTCTCGTAGGGAAAAGTACAAGCTTAAGCAGACATTCCCTTTTAACTGTGCACTTTTAGGTGTTTTAGGGTAGAAAATGTTTAAAAAAGTTCTTTTACCTAGGCAAATCTGTATTTACTGGCATGAATATTATTCTCCCTATGTCCAGTTATGTGTTTTTACAAGATTGTGATTAGAGGGGTGGTGATTGATTTGCCTTCTACCTGTCTGGTAGAATGTGTCAGGTTAAGCTAGTAAGTTTTCTTCAGAAAGAACACCTTTAGCTATAGGCATCCCATGGGCCTCAGCCTTCTCAGCCATACTGTTCAAGGTATATTTGACTTCACCTGGGAGCTTGCTCCAATTCCTGGGGGTAATGTATAGATTTTATGCTGATTACATCCCACTTATTTTCTCTGTTCGTGGTTCTACCTCTGGAAGTTTTGCCCAAATGAATGAATGTTTACAGAGAGTTAAACAATGGATGATTAGGATCAAGTTAGTCCTAAGTTTATCCAAATAGAACTATGTGGATTAGTCAGAATAAGTCCCCAGAAAGTATGACACAGGTTTTGATTGAAAGGAGCAATTTCCCACTCTTATCTGAGGTGATAAAGGTGATAAGAATGGTCAGATGCCTTCATTATCCCCTCTGTCCAAGAGACTTCTGAGCTATGGTACAGGGGTTAGTTTTATCTTCATTAGGCTACTGCAATGCACTCTATTTAGGTTTCCCCATAAAGCATCTCAGGGTGCTTCAAATGCCACTGCCCACTTGATCATGGGGCTAGGAAGAAGGAAGCATATAACCCTTGCCTAATGGCACGTCATTGGTTGCTGATAAACTTTCGAGAGAAGTTTAAGCTACTGATATTGGTGTTCAAAGTACTGCAAAAGAGGTGTCCAGAATATTTGGGTGACCTAATAGTACCTTTTCCACCAACATGAATCTTGCGGTATATGAGTCAGGGCATGGTAGCGGTTCCTGCAATTAAGGAATGCCATTCACAATTGGCTAGCTCTAGGACTTTTTCAGTCTCTGGCCCAGCAATGTGGAATAAATTGCCTATCGCTGTTAGATAGGAAACACATTCTTTTTAAGGGGCTTGTTAAGTGAAGTATTTCAGGGCACTATTGACTGAAAATTGATTGAGGAATGATTAAGAGCCCAATTTACACATTTTTTTTCCCTATAGACACAGAATGGGAGAAGCAATTCTTATACAACCCCCTTAAAAGAGAAATGCAATTAACATTAGCTTTGCCTTTTTATTTCATTTAATTATTCATTAATGCCCTGTCTTTCAAAATATTGTATTTCTTGCAAATGTGAACCCTACTGTGGCTAAAAGTACATGGGTTATATAAGAATTACAGAGAGGCTGGACTATGTTATAAAGCTCAGTTTATGAATATAAGCATAGACGTGTGGGGCATATAAAAGGAAAAACTGTTTATAATTTTATTTCTCCTTTAGGGCATGATTGGCTAAGGCTTCCTCCATCTTCTGGGGATAATTTTGTAACATTGCACATAAATTTGCTAGTAAAGATGTGCATAAGTTACAGCAAATTTAAAGATGGACTTGCGTGCCTAAGTCCTCTTTGAAAATTATCCCAGCAAAACTACGTGCACATTAATACACCTGCTATTTGGTGCATGCCTTTATGCCAAGAGAATGTATATGCATTCTTTTTTAAGATCAAAATATATGCCTATTAGTTCCAACCCCACCCAGTCTCCCCACCATGGAAAGTTTCTTCTCCCCCATGGACAGTAACTTTCAAAGGGGTGTGCAGGTGCACATTGACGCATGTGTGTTGGTGCACGGCCAGGGACACGGCTATTTTATAACATATACACAAATACGTGCATATGTTATAAAATAGCCTTTGCGTGCATATGTGTACTCCCTATTTTGCAAGTGGGCACATACAGCCACGCACATCTGGGTATGAACTGCACAAATGGGGGAATTTTATAACCAGTGCGCAATTTTATAACCAGTGCGCAAGTTTCACCAGTTTGTCCACCAGTTCACCCAGTGTGGAGCAAGGTCCTAAAATCCCATCTGGTTTAATAGCCAGCACTCTCCCCAGTTACCCAAGACCCTTAAAACCTCTCAGGGATGACTGTTTTTGTTTTTTTTTTAACTCATACCTCCTACATAGGAGAAGCAAAGTTACACAGCACTGGACCTGGGTGCATGCCAGGCACATAAGTATTTGTGTGTACATCTCTTGGCTCCACCCTATAATGCCCATGTTCTGCCCAAACCACGCCCACACCATACCCCTTTTTGAATCAGACTGAGATATTCATGCAATGGGAACTGCGTGTGCATGTAGGTGGCTTTTAAAATACATTGGGCATGCGCATGTTCTCCATGTGCACATATCTCCCGACTTTGGCACACCCCCGGCTTTTAAAATTTACCTCCAAGTGTGTAAAAGTGTACATGTTGCTTACAGTATGAATACATGTAATTTTATGCACATTCTCTTAAAGGCCATTTCTGCAGGTAAAGTATTGCATTTTAAATTTTACCCAGTAGAACATAAGAGCAGATAAAGACCATATGCCCTATCCAGTAGAGATGTGAATCGGAACCGGAATCGGTTCTGATTCCAGGTTCGGGGACTATCGGAAAATTTTTTTCGTGCGGTCCAATCGTTTTTTTTATTTATCGGCTGCGCCCGTGCCGATAAACAAAAAACCTACCTCAACCCTTTAAAACACATCTTTTAGCTTCCCCCACCCTCCCAACCCCCCCTCCAAAAACTTTTTAAAATTACATGGTGGTCCAGTGGGGGTCCCGGGAGCGATCTCCTGCTCTCGGGCCATCAGCTACCACTAATTAAAATGGTGCCGATGGCCCTTTGCCCTTACCATGTGACAGGGTATCCGTGCCATTGGCCGGCCCCTGCCACATGGTAGGAGCACTGAATGGCCAGCGCCCTTTTTAAAGATGGCGCCGGCCATCCATTACTCGTACGATATTTTCAATCATCAGAAAAACGATTTACATCCCTACTATCCAGTCTGCCCATCCATATCTCCTGCTCAGCTCTATAGTCCCTCTCCCTCCAAGACTCTCTGTTCTTGTCCCATGCTTTCTAGAATTCTGATACTGTCTTTCTTTACACCACCTCCACAGAGAGGCTATTCAATGTATTCACTGTCTTTCTGTAAAAAAATAAAATCCTTCCTTAGATTTCTCCTGAGTCTATCCCCCCCCCCCCCCTCAACCCTCATCCTATGACTCCTCATTCCAGAGCCGCCTCCTGTGCATTCATTCCTTGGAAATATTTAAATGTCTCTCTCATATCTCCCCTTTCCCTTCCTTCCTCCAGGGAAGTAGACATGTTTGGTAGAAGGATTACCAGAGAACTACTTTAGCTCAAATCGCTTTTAAAAGCTTGAACTGTTATTGTTATTATCTATTATAGCACCTTGTTAAAATGGAAAATATCTCCATTTAAAATATTCTCAGGGAAAAACTCATTTTTCTTTTCTGAGGTCCTCTTAAGTATTATTCAAAGAACTTTGATATACCGTAACATTACTTAAGGTCATGTTGACCACAAATAAGACTCTTTAAACAAATTGCTATCCTTGAAAGAACTAACAATGAATCTGTATTAATCCTGTCTTCTTAAGCAAATAAATGGAATCAATGCAGAACCATTGGAAGCATGCATTATACAAGTCAGAATTTATATATAGACCTAGCTGTTGGAATGCATAGTAACAAGTAGTATAAATACAGACCAGGAGATGCTATTAGCTAATGTGCCATTGAATGTGCTCTGTTGAACATTTCAAATGCACTGCTTGAAAAAGAGTTTATTCTAAATAGTATTTTATTTTTTTGATGTATCACATACCATTTCAAAAGCTTGCCGTGAAGTGAAGGGGGGTAAAAGCAATCCCATTTAAATTGTCAGTATTCATTTTTATAGTGACTGGAATGATTTTCTATTTGGTTTAAACAAAATATTTTCAATTTCCATGTGAGCAGAGCAATTCTGCTTTTCAGGACCAGTATCGGTTTGCACCCATAGGATATCATGCAAATGCACATTTTTCTAGCAACAACATATCCACAATTAATGATAATAATAAAAAGAAATACGCAAAGAGAATCCTAATATTTCATCGCACAGCAAAGAGAAAGGCAGTCACATTTCTGTTTGCTCAAGAAAAGGTCTTACTTATTTTGTTATATGCAAAAGCCATTTTCCTCAGGTCCCCAAGTCCCTGGTAGAAAGTGGAGGATTCTACTCTATAGTGTAGGATTTGTGCAGCAGTACATCTGTGAAGGCAGAAATTTGAAGTATTACAGAAAATATAGTAGTTACATCAACCACAGTCCTTTCCACAGCTGAACACTACAGTCATCAAGGTGATTGAAACCGAAAACCGTTCTTATCAAAATATCATTGCTTTATCACTTGCATGGTCCTATTAAAATGAGAAAACTATACAACAATATAGTTTTTGAAGCATTTATCATAAGAAATATCCTATGGTTCTTTACAATGTAATATATATATATATATATATATCAAGAGAGTAAGAGAGAGAACACGTGATACAATACTAAATTTCTACATTTTAACAGGTAAGAAAGGGTAAAACAGGAGGGTTATGCATTTGTTTTGCTTTTTTTTGTCTCTTTATGTGCATAACTTTTTTTTACTAATCTAAAATTGTATATAAAGTCGATTTTAAGTACAACTGTATGCATATTTTATGTGTGAAAAGAAATGAAGGCAAATGAAACAAAAAATTCCTAATAGAAAAAAAAAAGAAGAATAAAATGAAACAAAATGACCTAAATATTATTTTTCCTGTGCACACACCCCTGATTAGCCCATAAACCTGAATCTGGAGCTTCAAGAGGTAAAGCCAGGCAGTGTGCGGTAGAGAGATACTAATGAGTTACTCAAAAGAGAAGGTGCAGTAATAGAAAAATGTCTCACACCAACTGTGACTAGCTTATGTATAGAGACAAAGAGAAGGTAGGGCTAGAAGGCTTAAAAAATGCAGAGGATTGTGAGGAAAAGTAAGTTCAGACTTGAGAAAAAGGTAAAGTCATAAAAAAAAAAAATACGTGAAGGTGAAACTAAGCGGGCAACCTTGAATGGATTTTTATTTATTTATTTAAGAGTTTTTATATACCGTCATTAAGTTATTTACCATCATAACGGTTTACAATAGGGCACCTATATCAAAGAAAAATGTGGATCATAATTTACATAGGTGGTGCCATTAATATTCGGTAACAAATAATATTATGAATAATATGGTATATGATAAGGAGTTTACATTTAAAGAAATTGACATGGGGAATTGAGTTTGGTAGCAATTCATCCTGAGTGTTGGCTACAGTTAAAAATAGGAAATTAAGCGCTGTGTGCTCTATGCCTCTTATCCTGGATTCTGAAAGAGAGAGCAAAATGGTAGAGATATCTAGGAACTTATAACATGTGCATGTGTCTTTAAATGCTTCAGACCTGATGTACCTAGTTTTACAGTCTCTGCATCAAATTCAATTGAAGAAAGATGCAGAGGAGGCGATACACCTTTCCCATAATTAATCAAGAGCTGAACAAAACTCGCCTGCTGCCAGTGGAAATGTATACGTGTTTCACACTGTCTATATTCAGAGGTCATTGATCATGCTTAAGGAATACTTACTAAAATGCACATTGCTAATGAGACTCGCCAAGCATTTCAGAGATCAAACAGTCAGAGCAGCCTTTTCACCCACAGCCTGAGGCATGCCTCTGGTAAATTTAATGTGGAAAGGAGTGCATAGCTAATGGAAGAGAATATTTCACTCAGAGCACAAGAAATGTTCCTAAGCTAGACTGAGTTCCCTAAGTAAAGAGGACAGTCCATGCATGATGCCAGGGGACTCTAAAATAAATGACATTTGTCATTCTCTGCAGATGACATAGGAAGATGGTGTTTAAGTATGAATATTTATTTGCCGTCTACTGGCAGCTTGTGTTGTGGACTTTTTCTTCCCTTTTGGCATGCTGTGAGAAGACAGTATCACACATTAGCTTCTTGAAAAAAAATAATTGACAGAATATCTGACTAGAATAGCAAACGTGTCTCACAGTGTGATGAACATTTTGAGACTTGCGTTACTTGGTTTTGACTTGTTTGAAATACTATTTCATTTTTCATTAATCAAGCAAGTTTCTCAAGAGTAAATGTTAGTTTAAAAAAATAGTTTGTGAGATTTATATGTAATATACAGAATACCCATAGGTAGAGTCATGGGTCAGTATTCAGTAAACCAGCAAGTAGCAAAGTTTTCATTAAAATTACTTGGATAACTGAGAACCGGATATTCAGCGGGACAAGCCTCCTACTGAATATACTCAGCTAAAGTTATCCAGATAAAGTTATCTGGGTGCATTTGCCACTTGCTAGCTTACTGGACATTGCTAATTAGGGATGTGAATCGTGTCCTCGATCGTCTTAACGATCGATTTCGGCTGGGAGGGGGAGGGAATCGTATTGTTGCCGTTTTGGGGGGGTAAAATATCGTGAAACATCATGAAAAATCGTTGAAAAAATCGAAAAATCGAAAAATCGCAAAACCGGCACATTAAAACCCCCTAAAACCCACCCCCCACCCTTTAAATTAAATCCCCCCACCCCCCCGACCCCCCCCCAAATGACTTAAATAACCTGCGGGTCCAGCGGCGGTCCGGAACGGCAGCGGTCCGGAACGGGCTCCTGCTCCTCAATCTTGTTGTCTTCAGCCGGCGCCATTTTCCAAAATGGCGGTGAAAAATGGCGGCGGCCATAGACGAACACGATTGGACGGGCAGGAGGTCCTTCCGGACCCCCGCTGGACTTTTGGCAAGTCTCGTGGGGTCAGGAGGCCCCCCACAAGCTGGCCAAAAGTTCCTGGAGGTCCAGCGGGGGTCAGGGGAGCGATTTCCCGCCGCGAATCGTTTTCGTACGGAAAATGGCGCCGGCAGGAGATCGACTGCAGGAGGTCGTTTCAGCGAGGCGCCGGAACCCTCGCTGAACGACCTCCTGCAGTCGATCTCCTGCCGGCGCCATTTTTCCGTACGAAAACGATTCGTGGCGGGAAATCGCTCCCTGACCCCCGCTGGACCTCCAGGAACTTTTGGCCAGCTTGTGGGGGGCCTCCTGACCCCCACGAGACTTGCCAAAAGTCCAGCGGGGGTCCGGAAGGACCTCCTGCCGTCCAATCGTGTTCGTCTATGGCCGCTGCCATTTTTCGCCGCCATTTTGGAAAATGGCGCCGGCTGAAGACAACAAGATGAGGAGCAGGAGCCCGTTCCGGACCGCTGCCGTTCCGGACCGCCGCTGGACCCGCAGGTTATTTAACTCATTTGGGGGGGGTTCGGGAGGGTGGGGATTTAATTTAAAGGGTCGGGGGTGGGGTTTTAGGGGGTTTGTAGTGTGCCGGCTCACGATTCTAACGATTTATAACGATAAATCGTTAGAATCTCTATTGTATTGTGTTCCATAACGGTTTAAGACGATTATTAAAATTATCGGACCGATAATTTTAATCGTCCTAAAACGATTCACATCCCTAATTGCTATAGCCCCCCTGCCAGCATCAGCAAAGTCCCCCCCCCCTCTCCCTTTACACTGATTTAAAAATCTGTAGTGGGCCGACTGGGCTTTCCCCTCCCCCAACAGCAATCATTTAAAAATTTGAGGTGGGTGCAGTGCCTCACCCTCCATTCCAACGCCAATAAATTTAAATTGGATCGGGGTGACCAGGAACCCTCTCCAGATGCTAGAAATTTGGAGCGGC
Source organism: Rhinatrema bivittatum (assembly GCF_901001135.1). Classification (NCBI taxonomy): domain Eukaryota; kingdom Metazoa; phylum Chordata; class Amphibia; order Gymnophiona; family Rhinatrematidae; genus Rhinatrema; species Rhinatrema bivittatum. The sequence goes on along the minus strand of NC_042615.1, from coordinate 322,657,631 downwards.
AGAACGGGCTTCACCCCTTTCCTGAGGCATAAAAACTCTGGCGGCTAAGCAGTTTCCCCCTTCCTAATCCACACCCTCCCATCTGCTGATCTCCAAAATCATGCCTGCAAACCAGCGGGATGAGGAAAAGTACAGCATTCCGTTCACTTGCCACTGATTGGCCCCCTTCGCCGACAGCTGTCAGTGAAAGAACCAATCCAAGTTCAGAACTGGAGGCCTGGATGGGGGGTTGTTCTTTCACTGACAGCTGTCGGTGACTGGGGCCATTCAGTGGCAAGTGAAGTGAATAAATTAATATTAAAGGCCGGCACAGCTGATTTACTGTTCCAGCTGGCTGGAGAAGGAAAACTCCTCTACTGCTGGTTTATATACCCATTCTTGGGGATTAGCAGGTAGGAGTGAGAGATGTGGATTTCAGAGGGGGGAGAGTGCCCACTTGGCGGCTTCGTTTTCACTGCAATGCATGGGAAGGGGGGGGGGGGGGGACCGTTCCATCATTTCAAATTTGATAGCGTCGAGTGAACAGGCTCGCTCAGAAGGGGCGCCTAATGGCCTACTGTAAATTTTAAATTGTTGCCATCAGAGGGAGGGAATTTCCTCGGTCCATTATGAGGCCAATATTCAAAAGAACTGAAAAGTTATCTATCTAAATGGCTTAACCGCAATATTAAAAAGACTGATCTAGCTAGAAATAAAAGCAGAATAAGTTGGGTGCATTCTGGGGAGTGTAGCCAGATATACTTATCCAGCTAACTCCCCAGAATGCACATCCCTAATATTCAAAGGGGTTTTGCTGGCTAAGTTCCAATTTCGCTGGACAAACTCTGATGTCTGGATTTCCCTTTCTGCGGTAAGGCTTTTTAGTAATATACGTTATTACATGACTAAACCTTAGCCAAATAATAAAGGGGTGGGGAGGATGCTAAATTTACCTAGCTAGCTGGGAAAAGCTTTCTGGGCTGCTCTCATCAGGAAAAATCCATCCGACAGATTAGCCAATATAGCCGCAAAACAAAAAAAGTCCCTATGAACTAAACAAGTGTCTGAGCAGAAGCAAAGCTCTTCTCTCTCCATAACACTAATTAAAAATTATAGAGGTTGATATTCAGCCACTGAGCATTGGATGGCCCGTGCCATTTTTTTAAGATGGCGTCAGCTGTCCATTGCTCCTACCATGTGACAGGGGCCAGTCAATGGCACCGATAGCCCCTGTCACATGGTAAGGGCAAAGTGGCCACCGACACCATTTTGTTTACTGGCAGCCGATGGCCCAAGAGCGGGAGATCGCTACCAGGACCCCCGCTGGACCACTAGGGACTTTAGGCAAGTTTGGGGGGGTCGGGACGGTGGGGGATTGTAAATAATTAAATCTGAAGGATCAGGGTGGTTTTATTTTTTTCGGATTGGGACAGCCAAAAAAAAAAACAGTCAAACCGTGGGAAACGAAATTTCCCGCGGTTCTACGAAATCGAAACCGGAAACAATTGCCAGTACAATACACATCTCTAATGAATATTGACGTCACTGATTTGTTGCCCATTTCGTTCGAATGGCAGATAATTTAAGTTCATCTCTTTCCTTTGTCATTAGTCAGCTCCTGAGGGAAGGAGGAGAGTGATTACAAAAGTATTCAAAGTTTTCATAAAAATTATTTTTATCTTCACCGCTGCTCCTAACAAACTAATAGGAAAACACATTCTAGAAATCTGGGGAATGGAGTGTGACATTAAACACTAAATAGTTGAAAAGAATGAATTGTCTCAGATTCTGAGCACTGCTGCAGCTACTCAGCTCCCATTAATACTTCAGGGAGCGATTCTGATAACTTAAAAACGGTTTTATACTTCGAGCCCTATTTGCTAAAGCACCTTAAAATATGTGTTAATGAGCATTTTTTCATTGTGTGTTAGTGTGCCACCATTAACATGGCATTTACTAAAGTTTGTTAAGTGCTTAGTAAATAATTTGGTAAGTGATTCCTGTGGCTGGTAATGCAAGAATATTACCAGCCATGGTACATTGCCAACTGTGGAAAGCAAGGTGGCTTCCTTACACCTGTCTGAATAAAATAGGAACTTGTAGACCTGAGATCCCTCAAGCAGCAAGAGCACCTTCCGATACCCCATCAAACAGCCTAAGTACATTTGGGGCATATGAGAATTTCACCACCATTTTGAAGACTGATGAGGGGGAGGGCAGGAGGGAGTGAGGTCTACCCCAAAGAGGCCTTTACTCTTAGCAAGATGGGATATGCAAGAGTTGGAAAACCAGAGTGTGCCTGAGTCTCTGTGGGGGATGCTCTTGCTGGATCAGGGGTGCCATCTTGACGGGATTCTACTGCTCTGAAGGAGACATGATTGAAACATGAAAAGTGCATTAGCTCACCCATTCTTTCGGCAAAGTTATAGCTAACCTCAGGAGGTGTAATTAATTTTGTTTTGGCTTATCACAGATCATATAGCTTAATACAATTTCCTGTAGCGATTTTCTTCACATTTTTTGAGAGGGTTATTGGTAATACCTTCACATGCATTATTGTTAACATGCTTTAATGCAGATTTAACACACTTTATTGTATCTTATTGTATGGCTCTCTCAGAGAAAAAAAAATCTAACTGCAACAAACTTGCTTCTCCTACTCAAAGACATAACTTAATTAAAAAATGTTAACACCCTCAAATGGTAATGACTGGTTACATTTTTATACACAAAAACAGTAAAGCATTTTGTAAAGGTCAGAGTCACCCTCAAGTCCACCATAGTATATGGTAGGGATGTGCAGAGGGACACCATATGTTGCATTCAGACTTTGTGTTCGTCGGGGGGCAGATACGTTGCATTCCTGACCCCCCCCAAGACATCAAAACTCCCTGGTGGTCCAGCGGGGGTTCTGGGAGCCATCTCCTGCACTCACACTTCTTTTGATTTGTTGTATTCAAAAGCCGGTATTCAAAATGGTGCCGATAGCCTTTGACCTCACTATGTCACAGTGGCTGACCAATGGCACCGGTAGCCCTTGTGACATAGTGAGGGCAAAGGCTATCGGCACCATTTTGATTACTGGCAGCCAACGGCCCGAGTGCAGGAGATCGCTTCCAGATCCCCACTGGACCACCAGGGACTTTTGTCAAGTCTTGGGGGACTCTCCTGACCCCATTGGTGCCATTGGTCAGCCCCTGTGACATAGTGAGGGCAAAGGCTATCGGTGCCATTTTGAATACTGGCAGCCAATGGCCCAAGTGCAGGAGGTTGCTCCCAGACCCCCGCTGGACCGCCAGGGACTTTTGGCAAGTCTTGTAAGGTCAAAGGCTATCGGCGCCATTTTGAATACCGGCAGCTGATGGTGTCAGTGCAGGAGATGGCTCCCGGACCCCCCCCCCCCCCCCCCACTGGACCACCAGGGAGTTTTGGTAAGTCTTGGGACGGTCAGGAGGGTGGGGGGGTTTGTTTAAATTTGCTCCTTTAGATGGCCGAATAATTCGGTGAAGATTTGTTGTATTCGTGGGGAATCGCGATACGTTTCGCTTCCCCACGAACACAACGAATATGGCCCTATATGTTGCAGATTGCCAATATGTTGGAAATGAATGCACATCCCTAGTATGTGGCAAACAGGGTGAATGACCAAAGCAGTCAGTGCTGTTGTGTGGGAAGTCGGACAATCTCACATGCACACAATGGAAATGGCAGTTTATGCTGTCAGGCACATATTTGCTACAAAGAGATGGCACATGATTGCCTACTTACAGCCACACACATACAGACATTCAGTCCATACAGCATGCAACCGTGTACTTACTTCCACTGTTACACCCCCCTCTAACCCCTGCCATCCCACCTGATGAAATGTACTCTTCTGGACTTCTCTACCATCCTTGCGAGCACTGGGTTAATAACTGGATGGCACAATGCCCTCGCCATTCCTCAAAATGGATCCTGGCCTCTCCATCATCAGCCTGATAAACAAATGAAATCATGTCTGGTAACTGAAATAAATGTGATATAAGTGCATTGTGTACACATAAACCAGTGAGCACCACCTCATACTGCTAGGTAACAACAGGGATTATTTTTTTTTGGCACTTCTGTCAAGCAGCCTGGATTGGCTGGCAGATAGCGGATGATGGGCTCTTCTCCATAGACTATTGGTCTGGGCCTGTATGGTATTTATGCTCTTATATTAAACAGAAGTGTGTACATTCAATTGCAAACAACATTGTAAAACACACTGAAATACCTTGTTTCATAAGGCATCATTTGAAAATGAAATGAAAAGAAAAACCCAATGGAATTTATTGAGTTTTCCGAATGATTTTGTAATGCAGCCCTGGGCCTCATACTCAATTTCCCACCACCATTGCAAAACCTCCTCCCCCCACCCAGGGATGCCAAAATAAACAATTAACATCTCGCCCCCCCCCCCCCCAGGTCTTTCCCTATTAGAGATGTGAATCGTGTCCTCGATCGTCTTAACGATCGATTTCGGCTGGGAGGGGGAGGGAATCGTATCGTTGCCGTTTGGGTGTTTAGAATATCGTGAAAATCGTTAAAATCGTGAACCGGCACACTAAAACCCCCTAAAACCCACCCCCGACCCTTTAAATTAAATCCCCCACCCCCAAATGCCTTAAATTACCCTAGGATCCAGCGGCGGTCCATACACGTATGGCCGGCGCCATTATCCGTACGGAAAACAATTTGCGGCAGGAGATCGCTCACGGACGCCCGCTGGACCCCCAGAGACTTTGGGCCAGCTTGGGGGGGCCTCCTGACCCCCACAAGACTTGCCAAAAGTCCAGCGGGGGTCCAGAAGCGACCTCCTGCGGTTGAATCGTGTTGGTCTATGGCTGCCGCCATTTTGCGGCGGCCATTTTGCAAAATGGCGCCGGCTGAAGACAACACGCTTCAACAGCAGGAGCCCGTTTCGGACCGCCGGTGGACCCCAGGGTACTTTAAGGCATTTGGGGAGGGATTTAATTTAAAGGGTCAGGGTGGGTTTTTAGGGGGATTTAGTGTGCCGGTTTTCCTGCCCTCCCCCCTTCCCCTGATTTAATTTAAAGGGTCGGGGGTGGGTTTTAGGGGGATTTAGTGTGCCGGTTTTCCTGCCCTCCCCCTTCCCCCCGATTTAGCTATGGACCGCCGCTGGACCCCAGGGTCTTGAAGGCATTTGGGGGGGGGGGGGTTCGGGGAGGGTGGGGGATTTAATTTAAAGGGTCGGGGCGGGTTTTATGGGGTTTTAGTGTGCCGGTTTTCCTGCCCTCCCCCTTCCCCCGATTTACGATTTTTTGACGATAAATCGGGGGAATTGGTATTGTATCGTGGCCCTAACGATTTTTGACGATTTAAAATATATCGGACGATATTTTAAATCGTCAAAAAACGATTCACATCTCTATTCCCTATCCTTCTTCTTCTGCCCCTCAACACGACTTGCTCTATCCATGTGGCTCCAGTAGCCCAAATGGAGCAGGAGTGGTTCCCAGTTGATCCTATCTTGCCGGGTTCTGATTTGAAAAATGGTGCCAGCCATTTTAAAAATGGTGCCATTATGTGGTTTGGGTCATACTTCATGTGGACACTCCACAAAATGGCAGCAGCCTCAGGCCTGCGAGACATTTTCAAATCAGGAACAGGTAGGGTAGGAGTGACCTGCCCCATTTGGATTCCTGGAGCCCCCTACATGAGGTAAGCTGTGTCTAGGGATAGGGAAAGTCCTGGAGGTGGGATTTACTTGTTCTATTTTGGAGGCGCAGGGACACCCAGTCCCATCATTTCCTTTTTATTTTTCTCCTCGTTACTTTTTTTTTTTTTTGCTGTGGAATTCATTATGATTCAGATAAGCAAAATGAAATGACATAAACATCAAACAAAATTTAAAAAAAACCAAAATGAACAAACAAAATGAAATGCTAAATATTTCCATTCAGCACGCCTAACTTTAAGGCAAAATTATTTAGTGATTCACATGCAGCTTCCTTCTCTGGAGAAGGGCAGCAAGGGAAATCATGGAAGAGGCATGACATAACAGCCCTGTATATTAGCACAAATGATTTAAAGATATCCCTGCACAGATCATCCAGATGATACAGGTAAAACTATTTAAAGAGCTTATGCTGTAAGAAGGCTAGAATCTGTAACGTGACTTCTTACTTACTTGCTCGGTAGTAGATGGTTTTGATGTTGTGGTCATGTGCGTGACTCTGTCAGTGATGTTCCTGTTTTATCATCATTGTCAGCAACACGGAGGCTCAGGATACAGTTTCCTTGGTTACATAAGAGATCTTGAAGAGTACATGATTAATGGCTCTTTCAGATGGGAACTAGCTGGCATAGATGGTATCAGTTAGTGATCGGTGTCTAGATCTGCCTATTAGGAATGTGTGCAGTCAATATTTTGTTTGGGTTCATTTCTTTCATTTTCTGATTGTTTTATGCCTGAAATTCATTTTAGAGCATTTTGTTTATTCATTTTTATTTTTTTTGGTGGTGTTTCATAAACTACCATGTGCTATTGGAAAAGTGTGTACTATTTTCCAAAACAATGGTGATTTTTAAATTTTTTTATATATATATAACAAAATGAAAGAAAAATGGACACTTTTGTTTCAGAATGCGCATTCATTTAAAATGCATAAACATTCCTACTGTCTATTGCTTTTTGAATACCATTGTTTTCTATATTCCCTAGTACTTCCATATTGCCTGTACTCTATGCCACACGATAGATAATAATGGACTATTATAGGATAGTTTGTTTCATTTTGGGTGTGAGACCAATAAATACATGTGTCCCAAGAAAATATGCCACTTATATATATGTGTCCCAAGAAAATGAGTACTTACCTAAGAGGTAGATTTTCAAAGACACGTTACTTGTCCATGTCATGCCAATTTTATAACATGCATGCGTCACCGCGTACATGTTATAAAATACAATACCCACGCGCACATACATACCCCATTAAGGAGCAGATTGGGAGGGAACTTCCCTATCCCCCTTCCTACACTTCCTCCCTTTTCCCCCTCTCCTCCGCAACCCCTAACCCTCCCTAACTATTCACATTTTTTTGTTTTAAAACTTACTTCCTCTTCAGAGATCAAGTAAGTGCTGCTAGTGCACACTTTCCCGGGACAGGTCCTAATGGTTGCTATTTTTTATTTTTATTTATTTAGAGTTTTTATATACCGGCAATCATGAAAACATATCTTGCTGGTTTACATCGAACAGGAGTGCATTATAAACAAAAACTAGAACTGTGGTGTCCGAAAGTACAGTTACATTTAACAAGGGTAGCCGAACTTGGCTGACCCCCACCCTGCCCCGTCACACCCAGATGCCCACCATCCGGTCCCCACCTCTTTCACAGACCTTGGCACTTCTGCGTGTACTGGGAGCTATGCACATGGCTGGGCAGTTTCAAAAATGCGCCCAGCACACGCACGGCCCTGCTACTCACGTATCTCCTGGTATATGCATGTGCCGGTCTTTAAAAATTTACCCTTATGACAGTAACACTTAAAACGCTACATGCGTATGTCAGCTCACGCCAAAGGATGCAGCCATTTTTTTTATTTTTTATTTATGCATAATTGAAATACATTTCAAGAAAAATGCCTGAAAGTGCAATCATATGAAACACGGGAAAAACATATTCAGTATATAAACAGAGAAAAAATTATAATTATAGACTCATAAATTCCATGTCCTCTATAAAGAGATTCCAATATCACGTTGTAAGGTAATTTTCACCTCACAGGAAAAAATAAGGTAAATAACTAGCAAGAGAGGCTATTAACAAAATTGAACAACCATCGTAGACATGAACAGAACATCCTAACTAGGCATTAGGAGAAGAGCAGGAAATGTATTACTCAAAAAAGATGATAATTGTGATGGCAGAAAAAAATGTATACGAAACATTCAGATACTTAATAACATACTTGCAGGGAAACTTTAAAATAAATAAAGCCCCTAGCTCTAAAACTTTAGGCATCAGTAGTAAGAATTGCTTTCTTCTCTTCTGAGTTTGACGTGTAAGATCTGGATAGGCGTAAACCTTTAAATTCAAAAAAAGTTCTGAGCGATGGCGGAAAAACATTCTAGGATCCAATCTTTATCAGATTCCAAAAGAAAGGAAACAATCAATGTAGCTGGCTTAACCAAGTTCTTCTAAGATGTTTCTAGAACTGCTGTTAAATCTAATGGTGACTTCTTGACAGGGGAAAGAGCCTGCATGCCATTCAAATCAACAGTTCCCTTCTTAAAATAAAGTATATAATAAGCCCTTGAGATTAATGAAAATGCTTGTTCTGGAATTATCAGAATATCTATCAGATATTTTTTCCACATCTCTTTAGGAGCCACTGATGGATCTTTGGGAAAATTAATGAACACAGGTTCCTCCCTCTCACTTGGTTTTCCAGATTTTCTAATCTGGTTATAAGCCATTTCTTTCAAAATATTTTGTTGTAATTCAATAGTTGTATCAAGATCTTTCCTTAGAGCTTCAGAGTTATTTTTATTTGCTGAAATCTCAATTTCCATAATTTCCATATGGCATCCAAAATGGTCATATAGCCAATTAATGGCTTAATCTGGTTAGAAATATTAGTGTATAGAACTTGAATTGCTTCCCAGATAGATTAAAATAATTTCAGCAGGCCTTACCAGTTCGTAGATATGAATAGAAGGTAACTGAATAGGTTCTACTCCACCATGCCTGGAAGAGACGCTGTCTTCAATGACCCCTGCGCTTCTTAGATCTCCAGATGGCATGGAAACAAAAGCACATCGGGTTTCGTGTCACTACATGGGTCACAGCATCCTAGGCATTTGCAGCTGGCATCCCTTCCCGCAACAGATTCTGACACTCATACTTCTACCGGGTTGGCAGGGGGAAGTCATTCCTTCAGGAACAGAGAGGTCGATAGCTCAGGGAGGGGGCTGAGTGCTACCTCTTCCAGTCCTCCTCCAGCAAGCTCAGCTATTAAACCTCCCCGATGAACATGGGCATTCATTGGGCCAAGCATAATGTTGGAGGGAGGTTCAGAGAGTTGCTTCTGCTCTCTGGCCTTTCTTTTCCTCCCTGAATGAGGCATAATGAGGAAAAAAGATCAAAACCCATGGAGCAGCCTCAGGCATGTCCAACTAGATCGGCCATCTTGGAATCAGGATGCGGCCATTTTATAACGTATGCGTGTATATGCAGGCATGGTATAAAATAGGCTGAATGCGCTTACATGTGCACTCAGTTTTATATGAACGTATGCAAGTGCACACACGTGTTGCCTCTACCACTTAAGTGGAGGGAATTTTATAAGGGACGTGTGCCGACACAATTATCAAATTTCTCCAGCTGGTCCAGGTAACCCTTAAAACCCTGCTAACTAGCCTATTTTTTTTTTTTTATTATTTTATTACTTACACACCATCCATAGCAGTAGTAAAGTTATGTGGCAAGTTATTTACGTATTTGTGCGCGTAAATACTTATGTGCACATTTCATGTTAAAGTCCCAGAACTCCATGCGCCCACCCAGACCCCACCCACCCCGCCCCTTTTTCAACTTCTGATTTGTGCACGTACTGGGAGAAATGCACGCACATGGGTGCCACGCTGCCCCAACCTCTACACGTATCTCCCACTTTGGCGCGCATAGGGCTTTTAAAATTCACCCTTAAGCCTGTATCCCCAGCCCCATTGGCACAGGAACAGAGTAAATCCCCTGGGTCCTGGCCCAACCAAATTTCCTTCTGCTGGAGATCTTTATTCTTTCATAGTCATTCCTGGAAAAACTAACGGCAATGTGCAGGTCTCTTGAGTTTGAGCCACACAGGTACCTCTGTTCTCCCACTGATCTTGCAATTGCAGTCTTGTGAGATCAGCATAAGGGTAAAGGCACTCATGTGGCTCATGGTGCCAGTGTTAGCTGTTCTGGGAGTAAGCTGAGAAAGATTGAAGAGGCAGCGTAGGTCAGCAAGGCTTGATGGGACTGGCTTGCTGAGTGGAGAGGGAGGCAAAGGTCAGGCTTTCTGGGAGAGCTGGAGGCAGGAAGCTGGCATGCTAGTGGGGGGGTTGGGTCGGGAGCCAGGCTTGCTGGGGAAGTTGGAGAGAGGAGACAGAAGGCAGGAGATAGACTTGTTAGGGGAGTTGGAAATAAGAGGTAAGCTTGCTGGATTGGTTGGAAGCAGACTTGCTGGGGAGGTAGTTGAAGGTAGGAGGCAGGCTTTTGTAGTAAGGATGGAGTCAGGAAGGCTTGCTGGAGGGTGTGGTGGTGGTGGTGGTGGAAGTGAGCAACAGGCATGATAGTGTGGTTGGAGACAGAGAGGCTGACTGGCTTGCTAGTGACTGTGGAGATACACAGATTGGCTGGCCAGCTTTGAAGAGGTCAGCTGGCTGGTGTGGAGAGAATGGCTGATTACAGACAGGCAAGCTGGTTGGGAATGGCTGGGTGTGAGGGCAGGCTTTTTGGTTGGGGAGAATGGCTGACTGGGGTGGCAGTCTGCAAACTGATGGGGATAAAGGGGATGGCTGAGTGTAATAGACAAGGCATGCATGCTTGGGGGTATGAGAAAGAAAAAGGCTAGAGAAGTGGTAGAGTTGTAAGATAAAACAGGACCAGAGTTGGGATAGGAACACAATCCTCTCTCCCTCCCTCCAATCCAGATTTACCATTGATACTGGACTTATATCCCCCAGAACCTGGGACATCTCTCCCTTTTTCCATCTCCCTCCTCTTCTCCCATTCCTGATCTTGTATTCTCCCCATCAATCATATACTCTCTCTCTCTCCTTTCTCAATTCCCAATCTTCTCTCTTCTCCCTGTTTCTCCCATCCCCAGTATTCTCACCCTCTCCTCTCAACATGTCCAGTTCTCTCCCTTCCCTCTCAACCTCTCCCCCAATCTTGGTTCTTTGTTGAAGGCAGGGGAAGAGAAAGGGAGAAAGGAGGTGGGAAAGAAAGTGGAAATAAGAGGAAGCTTCATTCTGCATCGGAGTGGGGGAAAGAGAGAGGAGGTTATTGGGAGATATTGGTGATGGGCAAAGGGTGGGCCAAGTAGCCAAAGGAGGGGCTGCCTGTGTTTCGTTGTGGCTACTGAGCCCCTGTCATAGTCTGCTAGTGTGTAGGGATCTGTAGCCGTGTTGTGCTTTCCCCAACAGGACAGTGGCATTCACTACCACTTGCATTCCCTTCCAGCCCTCAAGGGTCGCCAATAGGTCGGGTTTTCAAGATATTTCAAATTAATATGCATGAAATAGATTTGTATGCACCTTCCTCCATTGTATGCAAATCTATCTCATGCATATTCATTAGATATATCCTTAAAACCCGACCTGTTGGCGGCCCTTGAGGGTTGGGAGTGAATAACACTGCACTAGGATATCTATTTGAGTTCTAGAGTCCAGTGTAGCTGTTTGATTACTGGGAGTTAGAGCTCTTATTGTATGGCAAATTTGCTACATGTGTGCTGAGGGTTTTTTTTTCAGGATTTTATATTATTTCACAATTTGCCTGGTAGTATTAGTGATACTGAGATGACACCAGAAATTTTTTTTGTGTGTGTGGTGAATTGAATGGGGAAATGCGCTAGTTCTGATCTCAACCCATTGTTAGGGGGAAGGTTTTGTGAATGCAGAGCAGAGAGCATATATTTAGAAAGGTTGAGGTGCAGAGTTTATATTGCACAAACCGTGACAAGAATGAGCATCACTCTTAAGCCAGGGTATGTTGGCTATGATCTCATTATCTCAACGTTGTTGCTAGTATTCTTGCATTGTGCGAAACACCTTCTTTCTGAAGCTTTTATGGTGTGATATATACAAGCAATGTCAAAATGAGCTTGGAAATTCTTTTCATCCAGGTGAGTGGTACTCAAACAATAAAATGTGGCTTAAAAAGCCTGATTTTGTCTTTTTAGGACACATTTTATTGGTCTCTGATTACATCTCTTCTCCATGCATAGTAAAGAAAGTCACTTAGTACTGGCACTTCTACCAGTAATATTGTTTAATTATGTCATTTTCTCCTTTGCCACTATATCTGGTTTTCTAGCATCAAGCTTTTTCTTGATTGCTCTCAGAATGAGTATGATTTTTATGAAGAATGCATGCAAAAAAAGAATGGCATGAATTATAAACATAAATTAAAAAATTGGTAGTGGGAGCAGGGAGTGAAATTTTGGGACAGAAATTGGTTGATTTGCTTGCAACTTTCTCTTAACCAAAAAAAGGCAATCAGCTGCCCCATCCAGCCCCACTTTGGATAAATTCTTGTTCCATATTGTTCATTTTACTTATTGCAAGCTGTAGTGTATGATAATTGGTAGCGTGGAAAATGAAGCTTCCTAATTGTGTAAAGACTCAAAATCTTTTTTTATGAAGGGACTGGTCATAAAAGAGAGGGGGAAAAGCAAATTACAATGGGGCTGAGAATGAAATGTTTACATGTCTCTGGTGACAATTAATATAAATTCAACAGCATTCTTCCATTCACGTTGTCAGTATTTCAATTTTTATTATCCTATTTCTTTCTTCTCCATTGTTTACTACAAACTAGGGCAGTGTGCATGCATTTGATGATATTTAATTTAGTCAGTATGATGGCTGAAGTGTGGTAAAGCATTTTTTTGCTTCTTGCCATAAATTTAAACTATCATGGTGGGAGTATGGTCAGTTTTATTCCTTCATTCAAATCCAGATGTTGGTGACATAGAGAGAGTGAATCCATGCATCAAAAAAGGGATAATGTGTTGCAAAAGTCAAGGCAGTGGACTCTCTAAAAAGCCAAATATTATGGGCTTACATGTTTTTTTCTGAGATATGCAGGACCTCTGAGTCATGTTGTTATAACATAGGATGCAATTATTTTTATTTGTCAAATACACTAAATATCTTTTGGCAGAAGTACTTTCTAACTCCGATTTGGGTGAATGAAATCCAAAATAATATATGCTTTGAATATGGGAATTACAATCATTGATTACATTTTTATAGTTTGAATCAAAGCTGTTTGCTTACAAATTTCTCCAAAGCACCATCTGCTATTTCCAAACAGCTTGATATTGTTCTATCAACATCTCAGCTATGTGGTCTTGTTAGTAGTAGAATGGATATATGCATACTTCTTTTAAAATATGGAAATAAAGTACATTCTACAAACTGCAATTAAAATTAGCTGCAGTGCCTTTAATAAGTGGCAAGGATCTAGAAAAAATATTTAACACTGAGGCAGAAAAATAATACTGCAGTATTTAAAATTAACACTAAGCAGAAACCTCAACCTCTTCCTTCATCTTTATGTGCAATATTTTCTGTGCTCATCTGAATTCATTAGCCCAAGATATATATATACACACACTTATGATTGTTCTCTTTTACCTCTCCAAGCATTCTAGCGGGATAATCTTATGGTGAGATTCTATCTCTGACTGACAACAGACTCTCTCAACTTGTAAAGACTGCCTGATAACTTTTAAAGATAAATTTCCTTTTGTCACTTTTCTGCCATAGTGTCAATTCATGAACAATTCCAAGTGAATCACTGACCAACTAAATCTGATAAAATGCCATTATATATTTTTGTGCTCTTCTCATGGGAGTGTAGTTTTCCCACCCCCTTTAAAAATGTCTCATCTGTCCTTCTACAATCAAAATGACAAAGATATATTTCCCATGTTTATGGGAGATCAGATATCTTCATTTTGTGAACACTATTTTCTCTGCATAAGTACTGTTTCTCTTGTATTACTACAGTATATACTCAACAGTCTTAGTCCTGCTAAGTACAAACTGCATGATCTTATTCAGCAAGGACTTCTGACCATTCTGTGACTATGGAAAAAAGCCCATAAAATGAACTCTTGGTGAGAAAACTGGGATTTCCAACTGGCTCCAGATTTCTAGGACAAGTTAATTCCGTCCTGGTTTTACCCTACTGCATGCCCGGACTTGTAGTTCTCATTTTCCTATTGCATTTCTTAAGAAAAGGCAAGACTACAAGTCCTTGCATGTAGTAGGGTGAAACCAGAACTGGATAAACCTGTCCTAAAATTCCAGAGTTGACTGGTAACCTTAAATGTGAATTTTCAAAACATTGTGTGAGTAAAATAATAGCGTATGTGTACATAAGTAGCTTATACTCACATGCTCCATATTTTATTAAAGTGAAAAATATGCATTTATGTTCCCTTCTGTGCACCCATATATGTGTGTAGAAAAGGGGTGGTGTAGGGGAGATATGAGTCAGGGCTAACAATTATGCACAAAGATGGTAATTTTCAAAGCGGCACGCAGACACACATGTGCATGCATTCGTTGGCCCATTCCCAGGGATGCAGTGATTTTATAACCTAAGCACGTATATGTGCACATGTTATGAAGTAGCCTAGCCGCATGCACATGTGTATTAATTTTAAGTGGCTGTGCGCCTGTGCATTCAAAGCCCGCTTCTACCGCATAAAAGGGGGATTTTAACAGGGATGCGCAGATTCCAATGCCAGTTTTTCCAGTTCATTCCCAGTTCGCCCAGTCAAGGAATAGGTCTTCCAAACGCCAACTAATTTCATAGCCTTCCGTCCCTCTTGTTAGCCCTGACCCTTAAAACCATGCTGCTCTGCTTAGATTTTTTTGTTTTATTACTTACACATCATTCACAGCAGAAGTAAAATAATGTGGCAGGGAACCCCAGTGCATGCCAATGTGCATAAGCATTTATGCTCTCATCTCTTGGCCAGGCCCCCAAATACCCACACCCCTTCCAGACCATGCCCTGCACCTTTTTGAAAACTTTTTATTTGTGCGTGCCATTGGAAACATGCAAATATCCGGGCAGCTTTTAAAATCCACTCAGTGTGCGCTAGCTCAACATATTCGTGCATCCCCTAACTGAAGTACATGCTGGGCTTTTAAAATGCACTTTTATGGGCATAATTTTCAAAAGGATTTTCACAATTAAAACTGGACTTTATACATGTAAATGCACTTACTCATAAGTGGGCTTTTGAAAATTACTACAATATATGCCATTTAATTATCCATAGATTATACATGTATAAGTGCTCTTTATTGGCTTTTGAAAATTGCTACGATAGTATGTTATATTTACATGTGTAACTCCTTTGAAATTTCTCAAAAGGATTTACATTCTTAAAAATGGGTTTTATACATGCAAATGTACTTTTCTCATGTATGGGAGCTTTTGAAAATTGCTACAATATATGTAATTGAATATTCAATAGGTGTTGTACATGTAAGTGCACTTTTTTTTTTATATACCGACATTTGATCAGAGTTATCACATTGGTTTACGTTCAGGTACTGTAGGTATTTCCCTATCCCCAGAGGGCTTACAATCTAAGGGGGTCATTTATCAAAATGTGATAAGGCGTTTTTGCATGCGTTAAGGGCTTACTGCATGCGAAAACGTGTTTAACGCATGCGATAGCACCATATCGTATGGTGCGATGCAAATTCAGAAAATAGGAGAAGTTAGGGGCGGAGAGTGGGCTGGGTTAGCCTGTCTGCGAAGAGCTATCACACAGCCGTAATGCCGATTTTAACAACACCTCTTTGAATTGCGTTAGGCTGTGCGATACCGTGCGGTAAAGTTTCATCGCCTTTTGTCATAAGGCCAATTTGAGGTGAGGTGAAGGGAAGAGAGAGAGAGAGAGAAAGAGAGAGCAAGCCTGGCCATAATGTCATCCCCATAGGTAGGTATTTGTATCCCTATGGTAGGCCCAACTAGTAACTCGAGGTGGGGTTTAGGTATGGGGTTTAGGGGCCACTTTGACATTCTATGTGACACATACGAACAGAACAGTGGTCTCCTGGAAGATGTGATGACCTTCGGAGTGAGGAAACTCACTCCAAGATGAGATTTGGCAATGTTCTCTCCACCTAGCTAGGGGATGACATTATGACCAGGCTTGCTCGCTCTCTCTCTCGAAATGGGCCACCCAGTGGTCATATGCAGGAAATACAACAGGTCTGACACCTATCACAATGTGCACTAACTTAGCTCTTCGCATAGGTAATTAGTGCAAATTGCAATAAACTGAATTTTTGCATAAACCACACCCCTTTTTGCAATCGCATGCAGTACTTACTGCATTTTGATAAATCCAGGAGTAACAGCAGGAATTGAACCCTGGTCTCCCGGTTCATAGTCTGCTGCTGTAACCACTAGGCTATTCCTCCTTCCCTTTTAACTGCATATATTATATGTGTGAAAAACATTTTGACTTGCTCACATAAAACCCTGATTTACATATGTAAATTGATATATTTTTAAACTTCCACACATAATTGAAATTACAAGTTGTCTGATTCCTCCACCAGTTCATCTAGGCATTCTCCAGGTCATTGAGACCATCCGGTTTTCCTAGTCCTCTCAGTCAACCAACATTTGACAACAGACCTATTTGGTATCAACTGCATGATATAATTAGTAGGTGTAAAACTGCATGAATAAGTTATTACATGTACTCACAGGGGGCCTGATTTTTCAAAGTGGGGGGGCAGGCCTGCAAAAGCCCGCAGCCTTCGCACCATGGCGGTACGATTTTGGGGGCCACGGTGCGCCAGCTACTGGCTTTCGCACCGAATAGCACCACTGTGAAAGGTGGTGTTATTCGGCGCACTACTGCAGACGATAATGTTTGTAACATTATCGCCAGCAGCGAAGACACTGCTGACTCTGCCCCTCCCCCCAGACTCTTCCCCTCCCCCTAATTTGCATGATATCGATAGATATCACGTCCGATAGAGGCTTATCGCACGCGATACTACCATATCACATGCAATAAGCCTTTAGAAAATAACCCCATAAGTGTGCTTTTGAAAATTGCTATAATATATGGCATTGAATTGTCCATAGGATATTTACGTGTAAAATTACTTTATGCATGTAAATGGCTTTTGAAAATAGCTATGATAGTATGTTACATTTACACATTTATCTCCTTTCAAAATTGCCCTTACTATGTCTTATAAAATAGCAACTTATGCATGTAATGTTTGGCCTCACCCTGGAATGCCTCTAAACCACCCCTTTTTTACATGTATAGATGTGTGCTTGAATGCAAAATTGGCCACGTATGTTTATAAAATACCATGTATGCAAGTACAAGCTACGTCTGTGCATATACACTAATTTTAACACTTGTAACTCTTAAAAAATCCACCTCTCAGTCATTAGTGCATAGCATGCTATTTATTACACATGCTGACTGGCTTTCACATGCATGCTGAACTTACATGCATAGGACCCTTGATGTTTTTAGGTGCTTTTGGTGGCAAATTTTATATTGCTCGTGGTGCTTGCAGGCCTGGGTGTGCAAGTACCGGTGGAACTGCAAGCACATTTTCAAGGGAAAATCCTACACAGGGTTTCCCTTTGAAAAGCTGTCTGGTGAGGGGACAGCAGATCCATTATGCCCTCATATATTTACACCACTTTTGAAACAGGGAAAAAGGTACTTATGAAAAATATGAATGGGGCTTTAAAAACGAAAGCCCTGCATGCACTTTCCCTCCCCCGATCTCTCTATACCCCTTTCCCATTGCCTTTTGGATGCTGTTCATAGCATGGTGGGTTTAAGCCACAGAAAGAGGAAGGGGATAATTTTTAGTAGGGCTTTATTCGTGGGTCAATGGCTTTGAAAATTACCTTCCATGAGTTCTTTAAAATCCTGAATTAGCTTTCCCCAAAATAAGTGTGAAATTTAAAATTCCAAGTCCGCTTGAGACATTCTGTTTAGAAACTTAAATTAAATATATTTCTTACTTACATTCACAGTAAAATTAACTGAGAGCCGCAGAATAAGCAGGCTAAAATTTTGATTTTAAAATTTGATCTTATTGGAGAATTATAATAGTAAATCCGACAGAAATTAGTTAATGCATGATAACTGTCAAGTGTTTTTTTTTTCCAGTAATAGTGTATTGATATTATTTATGTTTCAGTAAAAATGTTACCTAATATGATCTCACTCTGATTCATAGGAAAGTGGAACAATAACCAACTAATCTTAGAACAGAGGTTAAAACATTAAATCCCACACACAAGAATGAAGAGTGTTTCACTGTAGGGTGTTAAACATGACAAAATATGTGACTTAGCTTCAAGAAATAGCCCCATACCAAGATCTGTATTGCAAGGACAGTTATTTCAAAACTAAAGCCCGCGTGGGCTCCATTAATTTTAATGGTTTTATTCATGCTGAAGTTTATTTCACACTGACACAGGGAAAAATGCACATGAAGTAACAGCTGCTATCAGACAGATTGCCGTACGTCACCTTTTACTAGGGGACTTCAGCTGGAGAAAATTTAAAAAGAAATGAAAAAAGATCAGGTGTAAATCATTCTCAAACAAGAATGGAATGTAATATCTGTGTCTGCAAAGATTACCTGCAGTGTGCACTTTATCCGCGTTAATAGACTTCCTACCTCTGCTGAGAAAGTTGTCTACTGCTGTTCTTTGGAGCCGGTCAGCTCTGCCCACTTTTAGTTTTTATTTCAGATATTTTTATTGATAGGTAAACAATAGCATTAATAGAAAAACAATCAACAGGATGGCATACATTATTAAGTGCAGTCTTAAAGCAATATGAGAGACATAATTGTGCATCGGAGCTTCAACCTTCCAAGACAATTTCAAACACCCTATATGTGCCACTAGCACTACTTCATATTTATAAACTGAATGAATCCTGTCCTGAGTCTGCCTACTATGATATCTCCTCACCAGCAGAGGTCTCCAGTAAGCTCCGTTCAGAGCTATCAAAGTTAGCTCTTCAATGGCATCCTGACTCTGCCTGTGGTGCAACCTCCTCTCCACTAGGAGTCCTCAGTGAGCTTAGCTTCCAGCTTTACCAAGCTCCTCCTCTGCCTGCACCACATCCAAGCTCCAGCCCTATTTAGCCCTGCTTTGTCTGAACCTCCTTGCCTTCTCATGGTGTCACGTTTGGCTCTGAGACCTGGCCCTTGTTCCTTGCCTTGCTTTGTGGCATTGGGGCCTTCTTGCTTCATGCCTAGCTTTGTTGTGTGGCCTCAGGCCTTCCTGCCCCTTGCCTTACCTTGAAGCTTTCATGCTGCTCTGTCTAGTGTTTTGCCTGAGCCTTTGCGCCTGCTCTGTCTTTTACCCTGCCATTTGGCCTTTCCAGGCCTTCGTGTAGCCTAGTGCCTTTAGGCCCCTTAGCTTGTTGCCTTTGGGCTTCCACATTCTCTGTTGCATGTTGCCATTGTCTGCTTGTCTAAGACATGCTTCAGTCTGCCTTGCTTAGTTCTGTCCTTGTCTGATCCTGTCCTGGTATATCTTGTAAGGGCTTGTTTTGTCAATCACAGTCCAGCCCTTGTATTCTTGTCATACCCATCCCTTCTCTGTACTTGTGTCTTGTCATTGCCTTGCTTTGCCTCAGTCAGTGTTTTTGTCTAGTTCTGGAGCCTTCCAGTATCTAGCTCTGCCTGCATTCCATGTCCAAGCCTTAACAGCCAGTCCAAGCCTTGCCTCAGCCTGGCCTGCCTTCCCAGTCTTGCCTTCTCAGCCTTGCCTGTCTGGCCTTGTGTGCTCATCCGTGCCTGTCCAATCTTGCCTTATCTGGTCTGGTTCAAGACTGTAGGGACTCACTATCATATACTGCTGCCGCAAAGACCTATTGCCTCCCAGAATCTAGAGACTCAACCTGCAGGGGAGGGAGCTGGCTAGGTGGAAGATTGGCCCTTATCTAGTCCAGAGTTCTGCTTTGCAGTCTTGTGTCATTCTCTGGATGGGTTTTCCTGATTCCAGGAGCCCTGACACTGAGACACCATGTTACAATACATGGTCACGTGTAACACAATATTATCTTTCCAATGCAAATAAGCAAGTGAAGGGCAACAGAAATATTTTTTCAAATTTAGATAAAGTTTGAGAAAATGCCATGGATTAAAAAAAAACAATTGGGAAAGTTATATCTTCTCTAATAAGAAGTATGCTACAAATCATTTCTAGTAGAAGTAAATAGTACACAAATAGAAAAACACAGAAGACAAAAAATCCTTGAAATTCTTACAATAAAACATAAGATGGGAGAGTGTACATTTAACCAACTTACAGGACCAACATAATCCATCTCCCCAACCAAGAGATTCCCTACCTTCACAAGGGTCCAACCATTTCAATGAGCTATAAAAACCAAAACAAAACAGAGATTACATGATCAAGTGGTTCAAGGAGATAGCTTTATCCTAAAAAAAAGGATGAATGATCTTCATCTAGCACTCTAGAGAACACATTTTCCCATACCCTCTTGGTGTTGTGGCACCGCTTGCTGGATTTACCCTTCATTAATTTATAAATGCTGGATGCCTGTTTGGTAGATGCCCAAATAGGACCACAAACCTGATATAACTTAGTCTTTTTAGCCAATCCTAGCAAAGAAATACCACTAGACACAATACAATGCTTCAGCTGCAGCCAGCTAAAATACGGATGATTAGGAATTTGAAGAAAGTTGCTATAAAGCCTGAAATGATACAATTTACCATCCTCTATCACCTGGCCACAATACTGCTAAGAAACCCAATTAAAGACGGGATTATTGATTTTAAATGTTGAATTAAACCACAGACATACCCAATTGCATGAAAAGCCATCAAATTTGTCTGTAGCACTGATCAGTTACATAAGCCTTTCGGCAGAACTATTTCCAGTTGGGCAAAATTAGGGACTGGAGCAACCAAAGCTGTCTCTAACGCCAACCAAACTGGTGACTCCTCTGTTTCCATGTCATATAGTCTATGGACTCCTTGTCACATGAGAAATGCAACATGATACACCTCCAGTTCTGAAAAGTTCAGATTGCCTATATCTTTTGATAGCTTCAGCTTATGAGAGCTATCCTTGGAGGCTTCATGTTAATGCTTTCTCTAACCGTCAACGCACAGAGTGGCTTAAGGTAGTAGAAGCATATAGAATATAATAGAATATAATTCATTTTGAGAATAATGACTGTTTTAATGGTTTTCAGTCAGCCCTACCAAGACAAATATGAATGAGACCACTGGTAAGCCAACTCGGATACAATAGACTGCAAATAAGAAACATTGCAGTCCACGGATTCAGAAATGTCACAGCCCATCCCCATACCAAATATTTGATAACAGAGCCTACGCAACAAAAAGCATATTCCTCCACATCAGATGGAACAGTGTCCTTGGTAATGACAACGTCTCTGATTTAGAACAATTAATCTTATAATGAGATAATAGAAAATGTCTCAATAAGACCTAATAGCCTAGGAATTGAAGTTACTTCAAGAAAAGCCATGATATCAAAACCATACATGTTTAACATGCTGTAGATTATGGTACCACTCCCCAATAATCCTAGGGTCTTGTCTATTGGCTATAGCCAGTGAATCCAATGCAATATTAAATAAAAAAAAAAAAAAGGCGATCATGGACAGCTTTGATGGGTCTCCCTTTGCAGAGAAAAGAAATCAGAAAGAATATTGTTCACATAAATCGTAGCCTGCGGTACAGTGTAGAGGAAACAAACCAACGTAATATGTTAATACACAGTGATCATTCCCTGAGCCATATTGTTTATCTTGTCTTTTGTTTTGTTAATCTGTAAATTTTTATGAATGTATGTGACCCTCTTAGAATTTTTAGAGGCAGGATAGAAATATTTTAAATAATTATTTAAATGTTGGGAAAAGAGGCCCTAAAATGAAACCATTCTGTAAACAAAAAATAAATACCTCCACTCAACTACATGTTTTCTGTGTCCAGGGATAAGGCCACCATGGGAATCTGCCAGTTAGAAACAATAGGCAGCATATTACAAAATAGCGTAGAGTTATCCGAGGCCATATGGTATGACACAAACCTATTTTGGTCCTTATATATGATCATTTCTATGACCTTACATTATCTTACAGAAAGGACCTTAGCATAAATCTTATAAACAACATTAATAAGTAATATAGGTCTATAGTTATGCACTAATGATGGATCTTTACCTGGTTTCTCAAGATCAATAATTTTAGCCTCTAAAAAAGTGTCTCCAGTCACATCTGCTTCTATAAAGCTGCATAAGAGTTGTTGAAGTATAGGAATAAGTATAAGTACAAAAATAAAGGCTCGGGTCCGGATGACCACACAGCTATCCAGACTTGGGGCCTTTCTGGATGGCAACAGTTTAATGGTGAGCTCAATATACTTTGCCATAATTGACCTAGCAAGGAATTCCTTGTCCACCTCTGACAAAAGTGGCTGCCTCAAATTACACAAAAATTTGTAGACAGCCTTTCTAGCAAAATCAATTTCAAAGGACTATGAAGTAGTGTAGTACTTCATAAGCTGTTGTAAAATCTCTTGGCCCTGATATACATTGCCCTGAGGTGAGGTAATACCTTTAGATTTTCTATTTTTCAAATGCTGTGCTAGCATGTGTCCATAACTATTATTGCTAGCTGCTTGTTGACTCAGAATAGAGTTATATTCAAACTTCAAATTTTGAAGAGGCAATAACACAGAATTATCCATACTCTGTATATGTGGCAATTGCAAATGCTTAATCTGTCTAAAGAGTCCAACACAACACTTCTCTTTTTATGTATTCCCGCCGAATAATGATAATCCCTCTCAGAATAGCCTTAATAAAGACCTCCCACTAGACAGGAGAGATATTATCAATAAAATTAAACTGAAAACACTCCTCATATTTGTCTTTCAAAAGGAAACAAAATCAGGGTTCTCGAGCCGACCAATGTTAAACTTCCACTGAGGAGCAACTTTGGGGGCACATTAACAGTTAATAGATCAATCGATATGTGATTTTATACTAAAATGTTGGATTCCTGTATTGCCAGCAATAACAGATTAGAGATAAGAAAATAATCTATTCTCAAATGAGATTGATGGATCATTGAAAAAAAGACATATTCGTTGTCTGTAGGGTACTGAAGTCTCCAGAGATCTGAAAGACCAGGAATGTGAATTTAAGAAAGGAGAAGCTACACCAGACTTGGAGGGTCCGCAGCTTCAATTGCCTGCCAATGGATCAGGCAGCAGGCTAAAATCCCCAGATAGCCACTAATGCTATATCTTCGGCTATCGCTTCAGCAACATCATGAAAAAAAACAGGCACATCATTTGTAGGGATATAACCATTTCACATATAAATGTCTCTCCATAAATCTTACTCATGATCTTAACACATCTCCCCTGACAAAACCCAAATAAACAATATGAAACAACCGCCCAACGCCGGTTGTAAAATCAATATAAATACTAGGGATGTGAATCGTTTTTTGACGATTTAAAATATCGTCCGATATTTTTTAAATTATCAATAATCATTAAGAGTACGATACAATAGAAATTCCCCAGATTTATTGTGAAAATATCGTTTATTGGGTTAGTGTCCACTAACGGGAGTTATTTGGGGGGGGAGGGCGGGAAAACTGGCACACCAAAACAACCCCTAAACCCACTCCAACCCTTTAAAACAAATCCCTTACCTTCCCCCACCCTCCCAAACCCCCCCAAAACCTTTTACATGTTCCTGGTGGTCCAGTGGAAGCCCCGGGACCGATCTCCTCCTCTCGGGCCATCGGCTGCCACTAATAAAAATGGCGCCGATGGCCCGATAAAAAAAACCAAACCCACCCGACCCTTTAAAACTGACCCCTTAGCTTCCCCCAACCTACCGAACCCCCCCAAAACTTTTTACAAATACCTGGTGATCTAGCGGAAGTCCCGGGAGTGATCTCCCAGTCTCGGGCCATCGGCTGCGCTAATAAAAATGGCGCCGATGGCCCTTTGCCCTTACCATGTGACAGGGTATCCGTGCCATTGGCCGGCCCTTGTCACATGGTAGGAGCACTGGATGGCCGGTGCCATTAAAATAGCAGTTCTCCATCAGGTCGGGTCTATTCGATTTTGGATTGTGGTTTTGAAAATAAAAGAAACATTTTTCTGCTGAACTTTGTGTCTTTTTGAGTTTGGAGTTATTTGATAGGTATATAAATTAGGATTTTGACAGTTGATTCGGCAATATGAAGCTTTTTGTAAAATTGCAGTTCTCCATCAGGTCGGGTTTTTGCGATTCTGGATTGTGGTTTTGAGAACAAAAGAATAAAAACTTTTTCTGCTGAATTTTGTGTCTTTTTGAGCTTGGAGTGATTTGATAGGTATATAAATAAGGGTAGTAGCAGGATCTTGACCGTTGATTCAGTGGCGATTTTTCTGTGTAGTTAGTTCTCCATCAGGTCCGATTTATTACGTTTTAAAAAAATCTGTGTAGGTCTTCTGTTTTGAAGTGTTATACACAAGGATTAATATTGAGTAAAAATAGAAAAAAATCGATACGTATGGAGAATAAAAACAAAGGAAAAATGGGCATATGTGTAAAAAAATGTTTTGAAAAAACTTTGATGGTCCAGCTGTGCAGGGCTGATGTCATGACGTGGGGGGTGGTTTAGGCGGTGTGGTTTATGGGGTTTAAATCCCAAGTGTTCATGGCTAAGATCACAGCTGCGGTAGGAAGTGAAGATTCATGTTAAATCTTGAAGCCACGTTAAGAAGTATCCCTGATGAAAGATTTATGGGTGAGTGTGTGTACTCTGTTTAGCGTTTGTATTGTGGTGATTAAATGAATTGAAGTGGACTTGAGAAGGCATGTTGGAAGAAGGGGGGATGGGTGGGATTGAATTTTGTTTGTTTTGGTTTTAATGGGATGGTGGTTACAATTGGGTATTGGAATTTTTTATTGATATTTAGAAAGTAGTGTGTTTAATTCCATGTTGAAAGACTGTGTGGTGAATTAATGTCTATCTTGATATTGTCAGTTTAAATTCATCATGTACCAGCGAGCCGGTGGCATTCCGTAAAGCTGAGAAATAATCCCCTGATGCAGGCGGTAGGATGACCGCCAAAATGCCATAGCGTCGTGCATGTTATGAAGCAAGTTTCTTTGGGTGTGCTGTAAAGCAAATTTGAGCGTACTGTGAAGCAAGAATCCTTGGGTGTGCTGTGAGGCCAGTTCCTCCTTGGAAGAGGAGTATATGATTGACAACTTCAACTAGCAGTCCTCATGGGCATACTGTGAAGCTGTTGAGCATGCTGTGAAGAAAGTTTTTTGGGAATATATAATTGACAATTATAACCAGCAGTCCTTGCGTTTAAGGCACATTTATCCGGAGGAACTGTAGCCAGCAAGTATTTAATTGAAGATGCCAAGGATATATGGATTCTGAAGATATGTTTTATTGTTCCCATGACATTTTTCTAGTGTGGAAAACTGTTAAGATATGTATTGCAATTGTAAAAATTGTTTTGTGGGGGTAGTCATGGGCATGTATTTTATTGGGTAGGTATGAATGGGGTAAAGGTATGTATGAATAGGGTTAGTTTGTGAATGGGATATGTTTGTGTGATTGAGCAACTGAGGGATGTTGTTTCATTGGGTGAAGGAGTAATGTGTATAACCTGTTGAAACCTTTATACTATAACATTTGTGGAATAAATAGAAGTTTGTACTTTCTCTATAGGGGTGATTTATTCTGATAAAAGGTTATTAGTGAGCTGGGTAAAGACAAGTGGGTGGCCTGTATAGGGTATTTATATTGAAAACCCAAATAAAAACATAAGAAGTTGCCATGCTGCGTCAGACTAAGGGTCCATCAAGCCCTGCATCCTGTTTCCAACAGAGGCCAAACCAGGCCACAAGAACCTGGCAATTACCCAAACACAAAGAAGAACCCATGCTACTGATGCAATTAGTAGCAGTGGCTATTCCCTAAAACGGAACTTTTAAACCGGGGTGCATGCTCACATGTGCGTGCGTTTGTCAGCCCTCGCCCAGGGCCATGACCATTTTATAACATACGCACTTGTTATAAAATAGGTTGACCACACCCGCATGTGCACACAATTTTAAGTGGAGGTGCACCTATGCACGCAAATGCTGCTTCTACCACATATGTGGGGGGATTTTAAACGACACACGCGCCAATGACATTACCAGTTTTCCAGTCTGTTCCCGGTTTACACAGGTAAGGAATAGGACTTCCAACCCCCCCATCCCCCCCCCCTAGTTTACTAGCCTCCCTTCTCCCCTCTTAGTCCCAACCTTTAAAAACCCACCAATCTGTCTATTTATCTTTATTTTATAACTTGCAAGTCATCCATAGTAGAAGTAAAATTACGCAGCAGGGGACCCCCAGTGCACGCTTGTGTGCATAAGTATTTATGCACTAATTTAAAGTCAAAAGCCAGGAATGCCCATGCCCCGCCCAGACTGCCCCTTTTTTTTAAACTTTTCATTTGTGTGTGTAGTGGCAAGTACACATGTATCCATGCAGCTTTTAAAATCCACTTGACACACCCTGATCTGACGTATGCATGTATATCCTGGTTTTGTTTGGTGCCAGGCTTTTAAAATTCACCTTTTAGTCAACTTGATTACTAGTTTATGGACTTCTCCTCCAGTAACTTATCTAAACCTTTTTTAAACCCAGCTAAACTAACTTACCTAACCACATCTTCTGGCAAGGAATTACAGAGCTTAATTGTGCATTGAATGAAAAATAGTCTCCATTTCATTTTAAATGTGCTACCTGCTAACCTCATGGAGTACTCCCTAGTGTTTATATTATCTGGAAGATCAAATAATTGATTCACATTTACCCATTCTAGACCTCTCATGATTTTGTAGACCTCTATCATATCCCCCCTCTGCTGTCTCTTTTCCAAGCTGAACAGCCCTAACTTCTTTAACCTTTCCTCAAGGGGAGCCGTTCCATCCCCTTTATCATTTTGGTCACCCTTCTTTGTACTTTTTCCAGTGCAACTATATATTTTTTTAAATATGGCAACCAGAATTCCACACATTATAAGTAATGGTTTTCCTCACAGTATGGCTACCCCATTCGTCTTGCCCTGCGCCATTGAAAATGGCAATATTGTGAATCCGTGGCATGGTAGATTGAAATTTAAATGAGTTTCTTGCTAATAAACCATATCTGGATAAAAATGCTTATGATACAGTACCACTTTTTTCTGTTTCAAAGGATTCCTGAGGCCTTTTACATTCAAAGAAATTTCAATGTCTTCCCCATTACATCTAATGATCAATGCAATCCAAAACCAGATTCGAGAGAATGAAATAAGGACTGACATAAAAATATGAAAAATCATACAACCAATTCCCAGATTATAGCTATCCGAAAGAATAAAACAGCAGAACAGTAAGCCAAAACAAACTGTAAACCTCCAGTACCAGCATATTTTGGTCTGAGCAGGATAGAAATGCTGACTCCCCACTCCCTTGCTTAAAGTGATATAAACCTACTTATTATCAAACAGTTTAATCTTTACAGGCCCCTCTCAAATCTCTCCACACTCAAGGGCCAGATATTCGTTCCTATGCGTGGGCGTAGATTTGTGCGTGCATCCTGGCACGCACAAATCTATGCCCGATTTTATAATATGCACGTGCAGTCGCGCGCATGCTATAAAATCCGGGGTCGGCGTGTGCAAAGGGGGTGCACACTTGTGCACCTTGCGTGCACCGAGCCCTAGGGCTTTCCAGATGGCTTTCCCCATTCCCTCTCTTCCCCATCTAACCCGCCCCCCCCAGCCTTACCTAAATCCCCCCATCTTTATTTTTCTATTTATGCCTGCCTCCAGGCAGGTGTAGGTTGCGCGCACCGGCCGACTGCTGGCGCACGATCCCCGGGCCCAGCGTCAGTGGAGAGGCCTCTGGCCACGCCCATGCCCCTCCCCTGGACTGCCCCACCCATTTTTTCAAGCCCCGGGACTTACACGCGTTCCGGGGCTTGTGCGCGTCGCCGGGCCTATGCAAAATAGGCTCAGCGTGAGCAGGAGCTGGTTTTCGGGGTTACGCGCATAACCCTTTTAAAGTCCGCCCCAAAGCTAGTGGAGGAAACAGTGCTCCTATATCTTAATGAGTTTTTACATGAGAAAAACTTACTGAGTCCCTACTAGTGTGGATTCTGCACTGGACATAGCACTGAAACTTTGCTATTATCAGTAGTGGATCTCCTTTTGTGTGAATTAGATTGTGGAAGGGTCCTGATAGCAGTTTTTCATGACTTATCCACTGCTTTTAATATAGTTAGTCATTCCATTGTTCTTCAGAGATAATGAGGGTTTTGCAATAGGTGGGGATGCCATTCGCAGGATTATATATTTTTTTTATCTAATCATGAGCAGCAGTAAGAGAGGGACAGCAACAGTCCTCATGGTATATAACAGGCATTCTCCAGGGATCTACCTTGTCATCAGCATTATTTAATATCTATTTATATCCACTTTATCATATCCTATACGCTTTTCACCTCTGTTACAAAATCTATACAGAAGATGATATTCAGTTATTCTTTTTTGTTGAGGACAGACTTTCAACCACTCTAACATTTCTTTCCTGTTGCATGCACGCTGTGAACACTTGGATGAGAAATAACAGTTTAGTGTTGAATCTTGCAAAAACAGAGGTGTTATGGATAGCTTGTACTTCCTATACCTGATACCTGTCTGCATTTGTCCAGAGAGGGAAAATCCTTAGCTTTTGTTGGTACTGTAGAGCTTGAGTTTTTAGCTTGATTCCCATTAGCCTCTCAAGCTCCATTTGAAATATTTCTTAATGAGGGTTGATGTTTGTATCATTGTACAAGCCTTTCTACTAAGCAGTGGTCTATTGTAACTTACTCTATATCAATCTTCCTAAGAGCCAGCTTAGAGCATTACAGGTGTTGCCAAATTCTGCTGCATGTCTGGTTTTCAGGGGGAATCCCAGACAACCTGCAATTCCACTGCTAGAGCAGTTGCACTGGCTATCCATGTTACAAAGAGTGAAGTTTAATGTGCTCACTTTGATTTTTCAAGGGTGCCAGAAAGGAGGGATAGTGTTGTTTAACTAATTTGGTTTTTGAATATGACCCATCCTGTTTGTGCTCAGTCAATTAATTAATTTTGCTTAACAGAGGACATTGTCAAGCTTATCTCTAATATACTCAACTTTGGGTCTTTTCTTTTGTAGAGCCAGTAATGTGCAATGCCTTACCTGGTGACCTCCAGCTCATTACTGACTTCAAACTATTTCATAATAAGCTAAAGGCGCTATTGTTTCAGGAAGTGTTCTCTTTTGCATTGAGGAGGTAGTCTATTTTCTGCAGATAATAAATGCTTATCATGCTTAATGTTTTTATAAGACATGGCTGCTATTTGTCATTTGTGGTTTGTCTCTTTTTTTTTAACATGGGTATGTATTTCTATAATCTACCTAACAGCTGATCTGGTATAGGTAGAATATAAAAATTTAAATAGAGCATTTTGAAGGGATCAGGGTAATCTGCTTTATAATAACCATTTTATTCTATGACTCTCAAATATATTTTAGTTAAATAAATGACTTAAGCGAAGTGTCAAGTTTAGTCATAAACTACCTAAAATTCATTTGGGGCCTCAGATTAGGAATGGCCTCTAAATTCATTTTTTAACTAAATTTCACATTTTCATTGTTTTTGCTAGTATTATGGGATCTCTTAAAACTCGACATTTCTTAGTGCCTCGCATAGATATGTTAATGTGGTCTTGCTTAAGCACCAGTTTTCTTATGCAACAGATACAATGTCAGTTGGCATGGCTTTCTACTTGCAGCATTTCAGGTGTCACAGTGGACAAAAGAACAGATTTGCTCTTAATCTGAATGTGCTGGGAACAGAAGTTTGATCTTTACATCCCTCTATTATTGTTCCATAATATATGTGAACAGTGACACCCAAAAGGTCTTCTATTAATTACAGCTCTATGCTGAGTCTTTGGGTTTCATCTACAGGAAATAAGTAAAGAGAATGGACAGTGGGTTGGGCTCAGATGATGGATAAATAAGTTCCCAAGTTAACATGTTCCCTAGCGATATGCTTACAATATCTGAACACAAACAACTTATGTCTGCACAATTTCTAATGTATCACTATGTCATTATTCTGGAAGACACTGTTAACTGATGCCATAACAGTATATCATTCTTCCCATTTACATTGTTTTTTTTTCACTTGTTAAGAGAAACTTCAATTGGTAAGCCCTCTTGCAACTTTTGCGATTATAGGTATTCTATAACCAAAGGACAAAGGGTAGAGAGGGTATATATTATTTCGATAAGTTTCTGTTTTATAGCAGGTAAAGTGACCTGAATTTCTGAACTGATAAACAAACATCTTAGATGAATTACGAGCAGTCCGCTTTTGCATTTGCAGACTTCAGCCAGTCCATTGCAATAGTGGTGAGGTGGTCAACAATTCAAGTCCATGTTTAACATTTTTGTAAGGCAGATTCTAACTCAAATTCTGCTCAGAAACATTTTCTATAGTAATATGTAGTACAGGATTATAGTAGCCATATTGTTTCTGGTAAAAACGGGATTCATGCTATGCTTTAATATCATTTATTACAGAATAATATGGTGTAGGTGGATTCAAAAGCTAATGAACTGCTATATCTTTGCATAATTCTTAAATTGGTCTAATAGATTGTAAGGATGTGCAGACCACATTTTTAATTTTGTTATATGTTCAAGCTAAATATTTCATTGGGGATGGGGGGCTATTTTTGGGTTTTTTTTCACAATCCAGGAAATAGCATGCACAATTTCCAAATAGTGCATATTATTTGCAACTAGTGCACTCTATTCAATCTTGAATCCCCACACCCACCCAGTCACGGGCTAAAAATGTAACAACAATGGACAAAATAAATATGTTCTATTAAGCTCTGCCCCTTCAAGCCCTACCCCCCTTGTCCCCCACAATGAGTGAAAACTCAAATTTGGGGCCCTCACCCAGCCAAAACGTACATTGGGTAGTTTTCTGGGGACAGGCAGTGTCCCCAATCACTCCTACCCCCACCAATGTCATCTTGGAAAATGGTGCCAGTTCACTCCTTGCACCTCTTTGAATATGCTGTGACAAAAGAGTTCATTGGAGTCATCTGGCACCATTTTCTGAGAATAGTGCTGGTGCATCAGGGTTGATCAGGGATTACTCTTGCCCCCAGAAGACCACTCTTCCATAGGCTAAGATTTGTGGGAGAGGACAGTTGGAGTAGGAGCCAGTTCCAAATTGGAGCTTACACAATGATGGATTTAGGTTTTTGCTTCCACTAGGCACAATTGGTGCTATCACTCCACTTCTCTCCCCCATAGAAGATCAGACACAGGAAAGTGAGTAAGGATCTAAGGCATAGCCTATGGTATGATTGTGGTGCCTCTCAGGGGTCTGCTGCTGCCCCAGGCTAAAACTGTGGTGCTTCAAGATCCTGAATGTCTGGCCAGTTGTCACAAAGGGGCATTTCTGAATATTAAGCCTCAACTCCCCCACTCCAGGAGTCTGTTTCATAAAGTTCTAAAGTTGTTGTCCTTTTTTTGGCTTGGCTAGTTCATTGTAGGCGTGATGACTGTAGCTGGATAGGTCAGATGCTGAATGTTACTGCAAGTGATGAGTGCCTAACAACCCTGTCTGCTGATCTGGAGGGGCCAGGCAGTGACTGCTGTGCTGCTAAGGTGCCTGAGACTGGCTAGAAGTCAGCTGAGCCTGAGCATTGTAGTAAGACATGTCTTCATCCATCACAGGGACTTGAGGCTGGTTTAGGTTTCCCTGATGTTGATCGGGTGCCATAGCCTGCTGGGGTGTTGCTACTGGGTATGAACCTGCCATAGGATACTGACCAGCCTGGGTGTACCTTCCATACAATTCACAGGGTAATAATAGTTGTAGGGGTAGAAGTAGTTGTACTGCTGTTGATACCACTAGTAATACTGCTGCTATTGCAGGGCTGCAGGATCTCCATGTGCAGAATGCTGGGCTCTACTGATCCATCATTTGCTCCCCATTGCTCCCAGAAGTAGCATTTGCTTTACTGATACCAGCCAATGCCTGGCAGGCTTTTTCGCATTACATATTCTCATGCATTACAGCCTCTATTCCACTGTTCATTGAGTTGCTGCTGCCTGGTGCCTGCAATAGTGGCTAACACCCTTCCTGCAGACTTCTTTCTCCTCCTCCTTCAACTTCTCTCAATGTTAACACCACCCAGAGGAAAAGGGGGAAGATAAAAGAAGGATCAGGAATCTGGGATGGGGAAGAGATATGAGAGGGATCACAGGAAGGAGGATTCAGGATTGCGGGATGGAAAGGGCTGACTCCAAGATCTGGTTGAAGGAAGAGTTAGGAAGGAAGGGAGGGAGGTTGCAGGAACTGGAGGATAGAATCTGAAATCAAGGGAGGGAGGTGTCCCTGCTGTACTCTGGACCTTTTCCCATGTGCCTAACCTCCAACTCAATCTGGCATGCACACAAATACACACCCAGAAGCATTCTCACACATACAAACTCTGCCCCTTCCCCTCTCCCACACACAGACATATGATCCTCAGTTGATCCCCTCTCATATCTTTTCCTCTCTTCCTCACACTCCAATTACCCCCACTTAGCCACTCCTAAGCTTCCTAAAATTATCCCCTTTACTCTATCTGTTACAGACTCAACCCCTCTCCTCCTGTTCCCTGCAGACTGTCTGGGAGTAGTGTGACTGGATCAGAAAATAGAGGGCTGTTCTTTGCTCAGTAAGATTCAGCATTGTTGAAAGACAACTGTGCCGCCTGATGACCCCAGAATTTTGCAGTCCTGGGAAGAGGCCTAGTATACCTATTGAAAAACCAGGCCTGAGCATTCTGGAGACAAGAGGGCAGGACTTGACAGGGTGAGGCATAATAAAGAACATCTTTTTTGTTATATTTATGGCCTATGCCTGGGTTAGGGGTCAGGGCTGAGGGTGGAGTTTGTACACAGGCAGTTAGGGACTTTTGGAGACATTGGTGGGGGTGGAGGGGAGAGAAGAAGGGCTTCAGATGGGCCATGTGGCCCTTTCAACACCGCTTCAATCCCCAGGATCCCAAGTCACTACTGTACATTGCCATGGCCAGGATAACACAAAAGTTCATGGCTGTGGCAATGCATATAATTTGTCTTGCAAGTTTGCTATAAATTCAAATGAGCCCAGAATAAAAAGGGACCTCTAACCCACAGAAAATTCCATGTATTAATGAATTGGCCCCCAACACCTTATTGAGATGTAGTTATCTTTTTGAAAAAAGGACCTGTGAAGCATTTTCTGCATGCCTGTTTTTGCAAATTCACACATTAATGATCTGCTTTGCATTATTTTGTACTGAAGCAGCTCATTAATATGGGTTTTAAATACTTTTGCACATTGCTGACTATGCAGAAACGTTTACTATTTTGAGGCACACTTTTTGTGACTTTTTTTTCATAAAGGAGGACTTTGCATTAAAAATATTACAACATAATTAAATTTTAGCATTTTTGCATGTTTTTAGGAATTGTGGAACAGAATCAGAGGCCAGCTTGGTTCTGACAGTATAATCCTTCAGGCATAGCAATACAGTGCTGCACACTAAAGGGTAGATTTTCAAATAGCGCAAATTGGCCTACTTTTGCTGGCGCATCAGGTGCAAGCAAAAGTAAGCTGGATTTTGGCAGATACGCGCGGAGCCGCGCGTATCTGCTAAAAACCTGGATCGGCGCGCACAAGGCTATTGATTTTGTATAGCCAGCGCGCGCCGAGCCACGCAGCCTACCCCCGTTCCCTCCGAGGCCGCTCCGAAATCGGAGCGGCCTCGGAGGGAACTTCCTTTTGCCCTCCCCTCACCTTCCCCTCCCTTCCCCTACCTAACCCACCCGCCCGGCCCTGTCTAAGCCCCCCCCTTACCTTTGTCGGGGGATTTACGCCTCCCGGAGGGAGGCGTAAATCCCCGCGCGCCAGCGGGCCTCTTGCGCGCTGGGACGCGTACGGAGGGCGCGGCCACGCCCCGGACCGCCCCGGGCCATAGCCACGCCCCATACCCGCCCCCAAAACGCTCCCGACACGCCCCGAAAACACCACGCGGTTCGGGCCCGCCCCCGACACGCCCCCTCCGAAAACCCCGGGACTTACGCGAGTCCCGGGGCTCTGCGCGCGCCGGTAGGCCTATGTAAAATAGGCTTACCGGCGCACAGGGCCCTGCTCGCCTAAATCCGCCTGGATTTGGGCGGATTTAGGCGAGCAGGGCTCTTAAAATCCACCCCTAAGGCTCAACAATAACAATATTTCAGCAATGAGCCATATGATGGTCAGTATCTCTTAGGCAGAGACACAGTTCCTAACATAGATGAGATATAGTTAAGATATTTTTAGTCCAGTGTTGCACTGGAAAATATCTAGCTTTTCCAGGATCACCAAAATGGTCAGAACTGTGAAAAGAGAGCTGTGAAGATGCCTCTGTCAACATGGGCAAGGGATGATAAGACTCTCCCTAGGAGCTCACATATGACAAAACTTGTAGGCTGACATGGGCTAAAGGTTATTCCTGCACCTGCCCAGCAGGGAAAATTCCATGACTTTGGACTCCTCTGTGGTTTCGACTTGCTCAGAACTTAGGGCTGACCTTGTCAGCACTTGTTAGTCTAGGCATGTACATCTGGAAAGTCCCCACTAAGCATATAATCTCCATATTCTACCATTGTATTGTTTCTCTATGTAAGTGTGGGTGATCCTTGGTCTCCCACTAGTTGGCCCTTGATCCCTGCCTGCAGGTGATAGTGAAGTGCTCAGATCATTTCCTTGTAGCACCTTCCCCTGAGGATGACTGCAATGGTTCAGTTCTTGTCTAGAAGGAGGGATCAGGAGTCTTAATGAGTGGGGTCAGTTTAATTTGGGTTTTGTTTGGGAGACTGCCCAAGTGCACCCCTTGCCTGTAGGGGCTATCCCTTCCTGAGAGTAAAAAGGATTTTGCTAAGAAGTTTTTCCGAATTTGGTTGTGCCTGGCTGAAATCCTGTTCCTGCTAGTGAGGAAACACCCATAAGCAAAAGACAGGAGGGAGAAGACCCGTTTACTAGTTTCCATCCAGTGAGAGGACTACAATGAGTCCTCACCCAGTGGAGAAGTTTTGGATATTTGTGCAAAGTTGTGTTTTTAGTGAGGAAGATTTTGTACCTTCCCTCCTCAATGTGTGGCTGGGATGCAAGAGCCTACTGGTATTCAGAAAAAGACCTTTTCACCTAAGAGGTCAAACACAGAAGGAGTCCAGAAGAGAAGAGTTCAAAATAATTGGAGACCCCATATAAATCTCCACCCCAGGGAAGACAGGATACAAGCTGGGAACATCTGGGACTATATTGGACTGCAGGTATGAGAATTTTGGGGGGATTTAGGGGGTTCCAATCAATAGGTTTCCCTTCCTGGCCCCACAGACAAGAAAAGGGGTGAGCTGCTCCCAGAGAGTACAGAAGACACCTGCACAGAGTGAAGAAGAGAGAGTTATCTATGTATGACCACGATCGAACACAGATGTGAAGTAAGACAAATAACCCATTGATTGGACATTTATTTAAATTCTCAGAATCAAAGTTAAGTGTTTTTTTGAACACCCACATTATGTTCTGCCTGTTTATACAGCACTAACAACACAAAGGGGGGACGACAACACACTTCAGGGAGGATTCCCATTCACTGTCTGGGATTAAAAGGTTAAAGGGTCGATTTTAAGACCGACACGCGCATGGTTCTCGGCGCGTGCACATGGACATGCCGATTATAAAACACGCGCACGTCGCCGCACACGTTAGAAAATATAATATCTACATGCAGATGCGTGCCTGATTTTATAATCAGCGTGCACATGTATGGGCGGTTTCACACTCGTGCGCAATGGGGGGATGTTGTAAAGAAATGTGTGGCGATTAGGGATGTGAATCGTGTACCCAATCGTTCCCGCTTTTGGGTTCATCTGGCTGCAGAAAAATCTTCTTTTCCCGTGGAGCCTCATTTTTTTTTCATGAAAAATCGTTTTTCGGGTTAGTGCGCGCTAACTCATGTTAGCGCGCACTAACAAAAAACAGCAAAATAACAAAAATAAACAGTGTTTTGTTAGTGCGCGCTAACATGAGTTAGCGCACACTAACCCAAAAAACAATTTTTTATGAAAATTCAGGGGGAAAAGTGATTGTTTTCTTTTTTTTATCTGATATATAACGAATTTAGAAATACGCGATATTTCAATTCGTTAAGAAAACAATTCACATCCCAAGTGGTGATGCAATAGTGCCTCCCTCAGTTCCCTCCCAGTCCACTCCCTATAACCCTACCTAACCTTCCTACCTTTTCCCTCTCTTCCCTGCCCCCAATCCAACGAACCTACCCTTTTTTTTTGTTTTACAACTTACCTACTCTGATGAGCAGAAGTAAGTACGCATGCCAGCCAGCTTCCGGTGCACACTTCCCCAGTACAGGGCCTAATAGTTGCTTAACCAGTTGGCCCCCACCCCAGCCCACCCCTTTCACATAGCCTGGAACTTTGGCATGTATCGGGTAGAAAGTGCATCCAACAAGTTTGGGAATTCATTGTACAAATCTCATCTTTGGGTACCTTTCATCACTCCAAATCACATCAAATCTTCACTGATGTGTACTGTGCTGTTCATACCTCTGATTGTGCATGTAAAAGTAGCACAATTATTTTTTCTGTTTCCTTTCTCAGAAGTTGAAGAAAATTAAATTCTTGAGCAATAAATGCACTACTTCAGAATTGTGGAAGTAAAGTAATTTGTAGTACATTTTATTCTTTCTTTTGCCCGGTCCCCCCCCAAAAAAAATTAATCTAGCCCTTATTCTCCTTTTGTGTTGAGCTACTGGGAGAAGAAGTTGACTCTGGGCCCCAGCTTGCTCCTAAGAGATAGATGGTCCCAGTGGTCTCTCTTAGAAAGTGAGGACAGTTATGCAGGACTCTGTCATGAGTAGCTCTAGAGGTTTGAGATGAAGATGATTGTACTGTAGGGATGATTTTAATAGGGAATCCTATAATAGATCAATGTTTAGATTATTCTTCCATCCAATAGGATTGAGCTTTCTAAAGATGAGTCTAGAAAATCAGCATTACATCAGAACCATAAAAGGGTGTATGGGAAGGTCAGCTTCTAAGTTACTTCTGTTCGCAAAATATATTTTAGGAGGCTTTCAATTATATATGATGTGTTTGATTATGTATACTTGATTATGTATTATGTATTGCGTAATATATTTTGACTGCATTTTTTTAATTATTGTAAACCGCATATGGTGGTCCTTTGATGAACCAGGAATGCAATAAATAAGCTCAAAATTAGAATTAGAAAATAACTGATATGTTTAGCTTCACTCAAAAATGCCAAAAAACATAAAAATAACTAAAATAATCTATATTATTTTGCCTTTAGAAAGTAAATGAAGGACTTATTTGGATTATTTTTGCAAAAAAGTAAACAATAACATCAAAATAATATACAGTCCTCTTCCTTAGAAAAATAATTAGATTACGTTACTAGTTACTAGGACAAGATACTTGAACTGGTCTGCCTTTAAAGTTCTCAAGAGGCGGAAAGTTTAAATAATTATTGGCATTGGAAAACAATTCAGCTTCTGCTGGCGCTTTCCAGACTACAAAATAACAGATTACTTGTTTTATTAGTCTCTCTAATCTCCAGCTGGGAGAAGCACCCGTCAAGGGCTTAGCATATTCTATGATTTGACTGGGGTAACATATTTGTACATCATATCTGTCTCAGATGTGTTTTTGCAAATTGTTTTATGAAACAAATTCAATTATTCTATGATGCACAGCATACAGGAGAAATCCATGAGATATCACTTTGTTTTGTCGTGCTTATGTTCAAAATGTCTTGTTTTGTCATGTTTATGTTCATGTTAATACTTTGTGGAATTCCAAAAATGAAAAATCTTTGAAACCATTTTAATTTTTTAGGCAGTAAAAGATATTTAATGGAGCTTTATAAAAAAAAAAAAAAAAAAGACTGACTTGGAACACAGAATAAATACTGTAGTGTGATGAATTTTTTAAGATACAAATGATTAGGAGATCTTAATCAATGTAACATAAAAACATTGTAATGACAGCAAAAAAGGACCAAATAATAGTCTTTCCCATTTGCCCAGCAAGTTTCTAATTGTAGTATAAGCCAAGCCATGCAGGATACCTTCATTTCCCTTAAGGGTAGCAACTGCTGCTCCCTCCATGCAGTTATCCCCAGTTCTTATGATAACCCTTGCAACATTTTTATTGGGTGATGAGCCTTCTTAAATATTCAGCCAGCAATGCTCAACATGCTTCGTTAAGGACTTGGCCGTAGAAGGAGTCCTGTGCTTTTTCCCTATGTATACATCCACATTTTTTGAATTTGCTTTAGACTAAGATTTTGGGGTTCACCAAGTGACTCATTTCATTAGTATTTTCATATTGGTAACTTTTTTCTATTGCAGTTTTCAAAAGCTAACAATCATTTTGGAAAACGAGCAAGGCTCCCCCCCCCCCCCCCCCCCCCCAACACAGTTTGGCTTAAGACTTCTACAAAAATGTGTTGCCTCATGCTCATTAATTCTATTGCTTCTGCAAATACCACTCTCAAACTTACCACAAGGGAGCAATGAACTGTGGAACAGTGTGAAGGGTCCGAGATGTTTATAATGAGGGGATTATTACATGAGTTGGGTGGTCTCCTTTAACACCGGTAAAGTGCAGAATTATATTCCAAACTAGCAGCGTTTATTTATTATCCCCATATCTAATACAGAATTGACATATTATCAAAACATATGGCTCATTACCCAACAGGTAGTTTCTGCTTCCCCTACTTAAGGTCCACTTTCAGCAACCTGATCTTCTCCTTTACCTTGCTGGTCCTGTTTAAAGTCATTTCATACTTGTAATACAACATGGAGTCCTTGAATTCTGTCTTTGCAAGGGCCAAATGGGCTGCCTGTAGTAGTATCCTGGCCTCTCCCTCTCCCCTGAGATCCTTTGTTGGTATTCTTATCCTGGAAGATAATCCCTTTTCCAGGGAGTCACGTTCCCTCATGGATGTTAAGGTGCAGATAGTTCTCAGTTCTTCCCAGTCTCCTACATAAAGTGACTAGAGGAATATGCAAGTGCCATGACCTTTGTGGCCTAGCAATTTTCCAACATTTCTTGTCCCATTTTGTTAGGCAGAAAAAAAAGAGCGTCAGATGAAAGGAATATTGTTATAATGTAGTACCGTATCCATTAATTTTAAATAGCCCGGAATTGTGGAGATATAAAATACAGTTATATTATTTTACTTCCAGCTGTGACAATACACCATGCTTGGAAGCAGCAAAGTTTTTGCATTAGCTTTATTGCTTTCATAAAACAAAAGATAAAAAATATATACTGGGCTGCAAATAGTGGTTTCTCTTCTGCAAAATGGAAAGATATAAAAGATATAAAACCAAAGCAAATTTCTGCAGGTCAGGACAGAGTAAAATATAACCCAGCTTTATCTGAAAATATTTTTTGCAGCCTGAAAATATATTACAGGCCCATCTTTCTAGATATATTATTGTCATTTTCACATAACTCTAGAATTTTCTAGAATAGAAATGTAAATATTAGACTAATTTCTCTTCAAATTTAGAATACAGCTGAAGGCAAACTTCATGCCACAATATGGCACAAAACTAATAGAAAAACCTATAAACTTTATAGTTTTACTAGGGACTCAGAATGGGAGAAACAAAATCTAAAGCAATATTCTCATGCAAAATCATTCCTACTCATGCATCAGTTGGCAAGTGACAGTCCAGAGCTGTATTTTCTTCATTGCCATCATCTGTTGTTTTCATAGATAGCTGTTGGAACATTGACAAGGTTTACTGTATTCAGGCTTTTCTGAGATGCTGAGGCAAGCCAATATTTAATTAAATTAATTAGCATTTAGCAATGGAAAATTGTTAAGACCTATTTCTACAGCAGCTAATATAGGGCTAACATGTACTTTTGGCAGCATGCTGATGGCAATCAGTAGACAAGACCAAGAGAATCTGTCCCCCATTGTCAGGGATCGATAGTAAATCACCAGCACATATCATCAGTTTTAGCAGTTGCTATGGATTTTATGCAGCCATTTTAGATTTACAAATGTTTGTTGATGATATTAAAGGTCCCGAGGGAAGATTTAGAAAAGTTGTCTAAAAGAACTATCCATACACGTTACGTTAAAGTGCTATTAGCCCAGTAAGTGCCAGGAAATGGAGATACAATCTGTGTAATAATCATGTGTACCCAAGGGACTGACTGCATAATTGGAGGAGAACATTTTTACTTCCTGTATTCCACCAAATCAGCCACCCTGCCTTATCTTTATTCTCATAAATATGTAGCTATGCATTTAAGCAGCAGTCTGCATCAGGGAATGCTACTGCAGAAAACTTCAATTGTGTTTTCATATTACATGAGTTACAGAGGTAAATTTTGAATATTTAGGAGGTAATTTTCGAAGAATTGTTTGGGAGTTACATACATTACATTAGCATATACACGTGTAACGTATGTGTGTATATCCTATTTTATAAACATACTCATATGTACTCTACTAATTGACAAACGCAATTTAAATCGCACTTGTCTTTTGTGCTAGAGGGTCTAGATGAACTTGTGGAGGTCTGGGTAAACTGGTGGACATACCTGTGAATTGGTGATTCCAAGTACATGTGCAAGTATATTCAAAAGCAGAGAATTCCCATATTTTTAAAAATGCCTGCCTCGACATTTAATTCTGTACGTATTCTTATAATTTTTATGCACATACAATTTATGTGCATATTTCTGCAAAATGAGTAGAAAAAGAATGAATATTCCTTAATTACAAATATATGCATATACTGAAATATCCCGCTGTACTTTCAGGGCAGAAATACTGGCATTTTATAGACTGTAGCTTCTGATACACAATTTATAAGATATTATCATAAATCTCTGTAGGCCCACTTATGCATGGAAATAGTGTACTATAGACTGTTTTTAAAGTTGGGCTCTTAAACTGTAACATTGCTTTTCAATTTTAAAAAAATGGAGGAAGTCTGGCTGAGTCTATGCCTGCCATTGATAACATGGCACCAGGCTCAGCCTCTTGCCATGCCTACCCCTCCAA
The DNA here is from genome assembly GCF_901001135.1 of Rhinatrema bivittatum. NCBI lineage: Eukaryota > Metazoa > Chordata > Amphibia > Gymnophiona > Rhinatrematidae > Rhinatrema > Rhinatrema bivittatum. The sequence goes on along the minus strand of NC_042615.1, from coordinate 322,616,564 downwards.
ACCACTTTGGGGGGGGGGGGGGGATTAACAAATGCCCATGCAGACAAACCTTGTGGCAAAAGATTGTTTGATGATGATTGTTTGATGTGTATGTGGGATTTAGGATGGGGGAGGGGTTATGCAAAAGGTATATGGGAGAGGAGTGTGAGATACTCATCCATCTTTGTTTCATTGTATTTAATGGTAAGGTATTGCCTCTTTACTTTTGGTGTGTGGAGATACTCCAAGGGAGCAGCTGGTTGCTTGGAGGCTTCACATTGGCCTCATTCGAAGCTGTTGAAGTTAGTGCAGTAGTTCCCTCTGTGAGTAACTTGAAGATGGCCTTTTTGGGGGTTCTATTGGCTGGCATGGTTTGCTTTGCTGCATTTCTGAGTGAGTTGAGCCATGGCAAGAGAGAGAACTAAGGATGCCCTGTCATTCTGTAAAAGGGACTGGAAATTCAGGGGTCTAGAAAGGATTTGAAATGCAGCATGGACTCCGGGATCTTACTTTGCAGGTTTAGGGCTGGTCACATCAGAAGTGATTGGTCAGGGGAGAGACTGAGATATGGAGTAAGTAGTTCCATCCATTGGCTTAGTTGTTCACACTTTAGGGGCTGGATGAACACATCTTGGCATGAGGATTTCCTGTGGTTGCATGGGAAGGGAGCTTGGATGTCCTAAGTAAAGTGAGAAATGGTGAAGCTACATTGAGGCGAACCTCGGCTGTGGTTTCATCTATGACACTGCTGGTAAGATGGTAGATAACTCTCTCTTGAATGTGGTGGGGAATTCCTTGGCTTAGCATGGAATTTAGAGTTGGAAACTATGAGGGGTTCAGGCTGGTATTTACTCAGTAGTCAGGCCAGTTGTTGGATGTATCCATGATGGAGAGCAGCTCTTCTCTCCATATTGTACTGAGCCAGGTCTGTATGAGCTTGGGTATCTGGGCACTTTAAATGCTGGTAGGGGTGGGTTTAGGAGTGAGATCCGGGTCATGCCCAGCTTGAGCACTTTTTTCCCTGAGATTTTCCAGTAAATTGAGGAACTGAGATGGGGAAGGGTTGGTCTTTATCATCTTTGGCATGGGTTGTCACTGGGGCTTCTGGTACTGGTGTTGTCCATGGGAAGGGGCATCAAGTGCTGCAGATTTTGTGATAAGGGGAAATGGGGTGGGGACATGAGAAGGCCAGTGACATGGGAAGTTGGGTCTTCAGTTTCTTCTGGATTGATGTGACATGGGTAATTCAAGCCTTCATCTTACTTCTCTCCCCACCCCTGTCATGATGATGGTTCAGAGAATTTGATAAGAGACATGCATTGGATGTGGTATGCTTGGATATTAGTTAATATTTTGATTCTGTTCCACATAGGAAGCTCATAAATAAACTGAACTGTCTAGAGATGAACCCTAAAGTGGCAGATGGGATTAGAAACTAAGGGGTAGATTTTCAAAGGGGTACGCGCGTACCCCCCGAAAACCTACCCCAAACCCCCCCTGCGCGCGCCGAGCCTATTTTTCATAGGCTCGGAGGCACGCGCAAGCCCAGGGAAGAGTGTAAGTCCTGGGGCTTGCATGGAGAGGCGTGCCAGGGGGCGTGTCGGGGGCATGGCAGTCGTGACGCTGCGTTTCGGGGGCATGGCGCGGGTGATGCGATGTTTCGGGGGCGGTGCCACGAGCGTGGTTTCGGCCCGGGGGCATTCCAGGGGCGTGGCCGTGCCCTCCGGATCAGCCCCTGGGTTGGGTGATGGCGCGCCAGCAGCCCGCTGGTGCGCGCAGATTTACGTCTGCCTCTGGCAGGCATAAATCCGGCGATAAAGGTAGGGGGGGTTTAGATAGGGGCGGGTTAGGTAGGGGAAGGGAGGGGAAGGTGAGGGGAGGGCGAAAGAAAGTTCCCTCCAAGGCCGCTCCGATTTCAGAGCGGCCTCGGAGGGAACGGAGGCAGGCTGCGCGGCTCGGCGCGCGCAGGCTGCCCAAAATCGGCAGCTTTGCACGTGCCGATACTGGATTTTAATGGATACGCGCGGCTACTCGCGTATCTATTGAAATCCCGCATGCTCTTGTTCGCGCTCGCACAAAATTATAAAATCTACCCCTCATTGCAGAAGAGAGATTATTAAGTGTAGATACTTGGAAATTTGTCCTGGAGACAGTTCTATTTCATAGCTTTTTAAGTATTTTTTGAGACATCAGAAGGAAAGTTTGCTTTTTTCAAATGACAGTAAGGTCTGTAAAAGAGGGGACAACATGAGGGATAAGACAGAATGAGAAGAGTCTCATGACCGCATGAGGAGTAGTTAATGCCTGGGAGTTAAGAATCTAGATGGAAGTGGAAAACTGCAATTGTGTTTTAGTGAAACAGGGGAGTAGTGTACAGAAAGGGTGAAAGATTGATTTGCATCAGACCAGACACTGGGTATATCTGGCTATTTCAGGGTAGTAAAACATTGTGACAAAGAGGTGGTCAGACCCAGCTGGATGTGAGTATGTATAGGGAAAGGCATAATCTGCTGAAGAGTGTGAGGCATGCCTTGCCAAAAGTCATTGGTAAAATCCTACCTAGACTATTGTTATCAGATAATACAGGGACTTTACTGAAACTTTATGTGATGGGACTTAATGACTACAACATGCATATCTTAGAGGAGTAGAGAGACAGCTGGATACATTGGGGATAGTCAATGCCTCAAAAGTATAAATGTGGGAGAAATAATTTTTCAGAGGTAAAAATGCCCTGGACTATGAGATCATATCTGATGATGTCAGGGAAATGTAAGGTGGTGGGGAAATAATATGGCATAATGATTGGTTAACCCTTAAAATAAAAGGGAGAAGAGAGCTGATAATGTCTTTGTTCAGGTTGCTGGAATAACCTCACTTTAAATGTTAACAAGCTTGAAATGGCTCAGAATATGGCTATCATGACAATGTGCAGTTAATCCCAAAAGTTCTGTAAGGCCTGGACTGGAGTCCTTCATAGGAGTCTATGAAGCACACACACAATGCCCAGAGCAAAGCTGCCTTCCCACTTTACTCAATCTCTTCAGCCCCTGAATCATGGGTTTCTCTGTGGGAGGGTTGAGGAAGGAGGTAGTGGTTGGAAGATAATCTACTAGACACTGTGCATGAATGTTCTGCTTGTTTAATAGGTGCCAATAAGCAAACTGGATGAAAAGCTGATGTTCCAACATGACTTTAATGATTATTTGGAGTAAACATAAAATAAAGCACTCTGTACACATATTTTCCAGATGATAAGAACATAAAATAAGGCTTACTGGGTCAGACCATAAAACCCAGTATCCTGTGTCCAACAGTGACCAACCAAGTCACAAGTACCTGGCAAGTACCCAACATTAAATGAATAGATCCCAAGATACTAATCTTTATTGATTAATAGCAATTTATGGACTTCTGCTCCAGGAACTTATCCAAACCTTTTTTAAACCAGCTACATTAACTACTGTAACCACATCCTCTGCTAATAAATTCCAAAGTTTAATTATGCATTGAGTAAAAAAGAATTTTCTCTGATTTGTTTTAAATGATCTACTAGCTAACTTCATGGAGTGCGCCCTAGTCCTTCTATTATCTTATGTTCTTAATTGCAAGTGCAGCTGAAGTTGTACTTTTACAAGGGTTTGGCACAAAGCTTAAATGTTTGCTTCTGCCCACTTCCAAAAGCATAATCACTCTCACATGACTCAGCAAAATAAAAAACCTGACCTGTCTGGACTCTTATTGACTTTGTCCTCCTCTCCAGGTGGAGCTGTTCTTTTTCATCTGCTATAACTTAACTCCTGAGCTGCCATTACAACCAAGCCCCTGGAAAATCTTGTTTCTCTATTTTTTTCCTGCACAAATTTATTTTGGCCTGTGCTGCTGCTTCGACCAAAATTCTCCAGCACAAATTCCTGCACTGTATACTGCTTTAACTAGCAATGCACACTAACAGTCCCACATAAGAGGCTTCTAAAAGTAATGGGATAGGAGGTGATGTCCTTTTGTAGATTGCAAACTAGTTGACAGGAAACAGAGAATAAAATGGTCTTTTTCACAGAGCTGTACTTGGACCGTTGCTTTTTAATATATTTATAAATGATCTAGAAAGGAGTAAGACAAGTAAAGTGTTCAGATTTGTGGATGACAAAAAATGATGCAGAGTAGTTAAATCTCAAGCTGATTGTGATAAATGGCACTTTTAGAGTGGGACTTTGTGGCAGTATGAGCAGCATTGAGATCTTGCTTTGTGTCAGTTGATAATGGGAAATGTATTTGAATATGAATGGGGAAGCTAGTTAGAATCAAATTCATTAGATGATATCATTACATAGTCAAGGACTCAAAAATTATCTAGAAGGAATGAAGTTTAGCAGATCTTTGAATAGGGTGATAGTAGCCACCTTAACTGATAATGGACTTCAAGAAAGTCAGGGATGGTAACTTTCAAAGGGATGGGCGGGCATACATTGAAGCGTGTGAGTCGGTGGGTGTCCACAGACATGGATATTTTATAACATATGTGCATTTGTTATAAAATAGCCTGGGCATGCATATGTGTACGCCTTGTTTTGTAACTGGGCACTCACAGCCATGCACATGCTGTTCTGAGCCATGTAAGTAGAGGAATTTTATAACCGGCACACGTCCACGCTATGACGAGCTTCACCAGTTCATTTACCAGTTCACCCAGTGTAAAGCTAGAGCCTACCACCCCCCCTGATCAATAGCGTGCAGGCCCCTCAGTTACCCCAGACCCTTTAAACCCTTCAGAAATGACTGTCTTTATGTTTAAGTTACATCTCCTCCATATCAGAAGTCACATGGTACTGGACCTGGGCGCATGCCCAGGTGCATCGGTATTTGCACACACATCTCTCTCCCCTTCCCTGGAATGCTCACACCCTTCCCAAACCATGCCCCTTTTTATGAATCGCATTGAGATATTCATGTATTGGGAGATATGTGCATGCATGTAAGTGGCTTTTAAAATCTGGCACATGCGCGCATGTCCTACATGCGCCCAGAACTCCAGATTTTGGTGTGTGCCCAACTTTTAAAACTTTAATTTGTTTTAGAGATATTTGAAATGGATACAATGCCCAGGGATTTAGTACTACCCTTCAAAAAGGGAATTCACTCAAACCTAAGGAACACACAAAATAACCTACCGGTATATTCCAAATTGTGGAGAGAGCAATCTTCAAAACTATCTACCTGCAAAAATTGGCCTTCCTGAAAAGTGCCCCTTCTCTACGTCTCTCAAAGTACACATAGGATTCTGTAAGGCACATATTTTTGGCTGGGTTAAAACAAAACCGTGCTGGAGCTGTGTTTAGATTGTGGGAGAAAATCAGCACGAGCATTCCTTTTTCAAAGGTATGCGTGCTATTTTATTCCCACTCAAGCACTCACATAAATAGCAGGTGCCAGGTATGTGGTCTTTTCTATGCATGCACTTTACCTTAGCATGTCTATTCATTTTGAAATAACATGAAAAACAGAACAAACTTCGTGGTATAATTTCATATTGTTTCACAATAAAACAAAAAATGTACCAACTAAATACGTTTTCATTTTTGTTTCAAGGTTGTGCGCATAAAATGCAAGTGAATATTGTGCATGCTATTTGCATTGTACTTGCACGATTAACATTTTGTGTGTGCAAAAAAAGAAAATAAAATGAAATTAATTTAATTTAAAATATAAAATACGAGACACAAACAAAAAACAAAACAGAATCCCAAGGCCCAAATCAAAATGAAGTGAAATGAAAATAATCAGAGTGCACATCCCTAGTTGGAAAAGAGACAACAGAGAGAATAAAATTGAGATTTATAAAATCATGATTAGAGTGGAATGGTTAAATAGGGGATGGTTATTTACCCTTTAAAATAACACTAGGTCTAAGGGACACTCCATGAAACTAGTAACCGTGGGATTTACAGCACATCATAGGAAGTATATTTTTCACTCAGCACACAATCAAGTTGTGGAATATGTTGCTACGTAATGTGATCAAAAAAGGGCTGGATGAGTTCCTAAAAGACAAGTCCATAAACAGTTATTAGCCATGTAGACTTGGGAAAGCTGGTGCTTATCTCTGGCAGTAAGATACAAGAAATATTGGGGATTTTTCAGGTACTTGTGACCTGGATTGGCCACTATTGGAGACAGACTGCTGGGCCGATGAACCTTTTGATCTAGCATGACACTTCTTAAGTTCTTATTGCCTTAAGCTAGCAGATTTTCAGAGAAACTACCTGAGTAGTTTCCATTTATAAATTAGCTAGAAAGAATGTGAGTTAAACTTACATTGCTACCTACTGGCCTATCAAAATCTGCCCCCTAACCAATAGATGCATGGTTTTCTTTTAATTTTGCTTGTAATCTATTGTCTTTTTCACCCTTTTTTGCTTCTTATTAAGTGTTCTTGATGCTTAATTCTTAAATAAAAAAAAAATAAAATGAAAAAAAAGATACAAATATTAAGGAAAAGATTCAAGTTTCAAATAAAGGAAGGGTAGAAAGACATGCCAAAATTGCATATGCCAGTTTGCTTGCACAGACTGAGATATCTTTAGCCCATTAATTTCATTTCCTGCAAATTCTGGAAGGAAAGAACATCCACAGAAAAAAAAAATCATGGAGACAAATATTTGGAAAAAATAATAACATAAGCACTAGCACCCTCCATGCTTCCTGGCTCCCAAGCCAAAGGTTAGCGATGCAGTAAACCACAGCTTTATTCAACATCCTATATAGGATTACAACAATTAAAACATACATACAAACTACATAAATAAAACATCAATTAACCAATAACATCCTTCACCAGCCTACCAGAAGGGCCAAGTATTCCGCAAGAACTTCCCCAGAATATTTATTGCCAGTTTGGCTAGGATGTGTATTAATTTGAAGCAAATGGGTAATTTGAAACAAAACATATCTTTTTTGTTTTGGTTCTTTTCCCCCATAACAAATGCATGGTACCTCTGAACCTCCCCCCCCCAAAAAAAAACAAAAAACATTTTTTTTTTTGATTATTCATTTGAGCAAATAGTGGGCAATATTTTCAAATTGTGCATCCTATTTACTAAAATGTATAACCTGCACAAAAGATTTAAAACGCCCCAGAACTAAATTCAGCAAAAAAAAAAAAAAAAAGGGGGGAAGAAGGGAGAGAGAGGAGTGAGTACCTTCTCCTGCTCGTGTGAAGTTGTGGCCAAGGAGCAGCTGTTATGACTGGGGAGGTGGACCCTTGGTCCGGCAATGAGTGCAAAGTCCCACTGTCGGTAGGCGAGGCCCGTCTCGAGGATCCCCAGAGAGGATGGAAGCAAATCTGGATCCAGGCGCCTCCTGCAGGTCGTGAGGTCCAGATAGCAGATGTTTCCAGTAGGTCAAGAAGTCCGAAGCTGAGCTGGCGCCTCCAGCAGGTCGTGGAATCAGAAGCAAAGCTGGTGCCTCCAGCAGGTCGTGGAATCAGAAGCAGAGCTGGCGCCTCCAGCAGGTCGTAGAAACAAAAAACAGTTCAGAGGTCACAACCAAAGGGACTTCCGCAGCCGGTCCAGGGAACAAGAGCCAGTAATTACCGCAGCCAGTCCAGGGGTCGAGGAGCCAGAGAATACCGCAGCCAGTCCAGGGGTCGAGGAGCCAGAGAATACCACAGCCAGTCCAGTAGTCGAGAGCCAGAGAATACCACAGCCAGTCCAGGGGTCGGGGAGCCAGAGAATACCACAGCCAGTCCAGGAGTCGAGCACGAAGAATCAAGACAGGAGCAAGTACAGGAACAACCACAGAAGCCAAGAAGCCAAGGCAAGGTCTGAAGGCACAGACCTTGCCTAAAATAGTCCCCAGCTGATGACGTCTTCAGGAACTCCGCCTACTTCCTGCAGGGCTCCCCAACCAGGTTCCCGTAGACACAGCCATCAGCAGCACCAGGGGGCGGAGCCAGCCACGCGAGAAGAGCACCGCGGCCATGTTGGAAGGAGCTGCACCGCCGGAGGGACTCGCCGACGCTGCCTCAGCGTCGACGGCTGGGATCCCCGTGCCGGTGAGTGGTCGGCCCCGGTCGCGGTTTACCGCGGCCGGCGGCCATGACAGCAGCTGAGCCCCGAAGGAGAGATCTTGCCGGCCCGGAAGCTGATAGTCGGAGGCCTAGGAACAGCTGAGTCCCAAAGATAACCATCTGCCGGCCCGGAAGCTGACGTCACTTAGGAGGGACGGTAGCTGTTAAAACCGCCCCTCTTGCGGCGAACCTTTCGGGGAAGAAGGGAGAGAGAGGAGTGAGTACCTTCTCCTGCTCGTGTGAAGTTGCGGCCAAGGAGCAGCTGAGCCCTGAAGGAGAGATCTTGCCGGCCCGGAAGCTGACAGTCGGAGGCCTAGGAACAGCTGAGTCCCGAAGATTATCATCTGCTGGCCCGGAAGCTGACGTCACTTAGGAGGGACGGTAGCTGTTAAAACCGCCCCTCCTGCGGCGCGCAGCCGACGCTGGCGCGTTGCCTAAGACGCGCGCGCTGAAGGGGCGCGCGTGGCTTGGAAGAACTTTAGGCATTTTCTTGTGAAGATAATTCAAATTTCCTATTTTCTGGGACGACTACACACCAACGTATACTGTTACGTTTTAAACTTGTTTTCTTCTTCTCTCTCTCAGGAGCCCCCCTAATAAGGAGGTGTAAAAGTGACTATCTGAGCATATCTGTTTGAAACCCAGAAATAAGACCTTCTGTATTGGAATATTTTCCTTCTACCTATATGCCTCACACAAAAAGAAAGGGGAGATTGAGGGGTGAGGTAGTAAACTCACCAACAATAGACCCGAGACAATTACAGATACCTGGGTTTTTTACAGCACCTGAGCCAAGTATCCCGGAGAGCTTAGTCGCTAGGGGGTTGGTAGAGGAGCATATACCACCCCCTTTGACTTTAGATGTAACCTTGAGCCCTGGATCTCCAAAGAAACCTTCCTATCCTGGAGATATTAATACCTTGTCACCAGTAATGGCTACAGCAGCAGAGATACCTGATAAAATGGATTTGTTAGTGACTTCTACACCAGAGTTATATGTAGCTGCTAGCTATATATCATCAAGTAAAGAAAAGGAAGAAAGAACTGTTGTTGATGGGAAAGATGAACAGCTTAGAGCTCTAACTGTGGGTTCAATGATAACAAAATCAGATTCTATTAGTTTGGAAGGTATATGGTCTATTTTGAAATCAACTGAAAACTCAATTAAAGTTCTTTCACAGGCTACTTTAGAAACTAAACTGCAGATTATGATTAATAATGAGATAATAACACGTTTCAATGCTAAGTCGGAGTTACTTGAAAGTAAGATTACCTTGGTAGAGAAAAATCAGGTCAAACTGATTGAGTCAGAAATTAGCACTTCTAAAAGATTAGAGGCTGTAGAAAACTCATTAAGGGCTCATAACCTGAGAATAATAAATTTCCCAGTTATTAAAGATATTACACCTTTAAATCTGTTCAGGACCTATATGCAGCAAATATTAAAGATTCCTGAAGCTGCATTACCAGTTGTCGTGAAGGCATATTACTTACATCAGGTAACCCAGATGGAGGAGCCAAATCTGGATTTAAATTTAACAGATTTATTGGAGTCATCATTGGAGTTAGAGATATCCCAAAGGAAACCTTTACTTATTACATTTGCGTTTCTCTCAGAGAGAAATAATATACTTAGGATGTTTTTTAGAAATAAGCAAGCTAAGTTTTATGGATTTCCAATTTGGGTTTATCCTGATGTGGTTAAGCCGACACAACAACGTCGTAAGGAATTTCTTTCAATGAGGGGAGATCTAATAAAGATTGGGGCCCAATTTACTTTAAAATACCCTTGCAGGGCTTGTATATCTTACAAAAGTAACAATTATATATTTTTAGAGCCTAAACAGTTGAAAGAGTTCTTGGTTGCTCACCCTCCACAAGCATCTGCCGCAGCTTTGGAGTAGAATAAGAAAGGGCTCTATGGAGTGCTCAGTTAGTAAGTCACAATTAGAAAATATTGTATTAATTTCCTGTGAAAATGCTTCTGTAACCATCTCCTTATTATCTTATAATCATGATGTCTAAAATGCAATAAGAAGAAATTCTTGTATTTTTATTTTTTCCTTATGCATATTAGTTTCTCTGTATTAGACATCAAATTTTCTGTAAAGAGGTTATATCTTGGATAATTTTCAAAAATTGAAAATAAAGAATTAAAAAAAAAAAAAGACTAAAAAAAAAAAAAAAAAAAAAAAACCAACCCAAACCAAAAAAGATTTTGCATGCCTATCCCTACTGTACCACATTATTAGGGCTTGTAGCCTCAAATTAGAGTCTGCTGCCAAACTCAACCGCCTGACCAGTTACTGAGCTAACTGCACCTGTGGATCACCTTATCCATGCCTAAATCCTGTGTTTACATTAGGCTATACAGGTAATAAAGGCCCCCAACTCAGCAGTGCTAAAGTCCCAGTAAGTCCAATTGCTTCACAGAGGTACAGCTCATAGACTTCTGAGACCCATGGAACCAGCTCAGATATTAAGACCTGTCCTTAGGCTGAAACTTGGGAGACTACAATGCCATGAATCCTGCTAACTTCAATCCTGCTAATTTCTCCCTGAGTATTCATTAATAATCTCCACTCCAAGTCCCTTGACAAGCCAGAAGGGAGGGTGGGATCATTGCTGAGGAACTGACTGTGGTTCTCAACCTTTTTTTTTGTCCGGGATACACCTGACAGATGGTTATCACATGTGTGTCACACTGAACATGTGACCGTCACGGGGTTAAATGTAAACATGCACTCTGCATCCACAGGAATCCCCTCAGCTCCCAGCAATGAGTGCAGAGCAGATCTAGGGCATTACCCTGTACAACTCGCCATACAAAAAAGGTATTCTGGTTCTGATGACATCTCAGTAAAAGCAAAACAAACTCCCTTTACTACCAGGCACAATAGCCTTCCTTATGAAAAGACAGTAATTTACCACTAATGCATGTCCTATTGAGAAAACACAACAAATAAGACTGATACAAATGCCTACATGCTAGTAAAATACCTCACCTCGATCACACACCCAGAACTGACCTTCACCAAGTACAGAAAAACCACAAATTGTAAATATGAAGACAGAAACTGGAATGGAAAACCAAAACAGCCACTCTGCATGCAGTGCAAACCTGGAGAAATGGAAAGAGAAATATAGCACCTAACAGACTCTCAGGATTTGCAATAATACACTAGGGATGTGCAGCAGGGACAGATGCTTTCGATTCTGTATTCGTATTTGTCGGGACCCAAATCCGTTACATCTGTTTTCGGGGGATCCTGATTCGTCCATTAGTTACGTATGGTATTCGTTTTCCATTAAAGTTAAAAAAAAAAAAACCCATCCCAACCCTTTAAATTTAATTAACTACAGGGGCCGACCAATGGCACCGGTAGTCCCTGTGACATAGTAAAGGCAAAGGCTATTCCTGTTGAACTTAGACTTGAGACAAGATTAGAAGACTTTAAGAAACTATTGAAAACATGGCTATTTAAACAGGCCTTTAATGAGAATAACAGCTAAGCAAGCTATGAATAATGCGTAGGCAATGGACAAAAAGAAGCAGATGTATATTTGACTAATTAGGGTGTATATTATGTATAACAAAATGTATTTTTATGTTGTTTTTATGATGTATGTATATTTTAGTTTGATTTTATTATAACAAGATTGTAAACCAATGTGATGGTTAAGTCCATTCACCGGTATAGAAAACCGTGATAAATAAAATAAAAAATAAATAAATAAACACACCGGTTGAGAATCGCTGGACTAAGATATCACTGCATCAGTGTCAACTGAAGCCCCAAACCCACTGAGATCCCTTTACCCTTGTGAAGGGCAAGGATTTACTAGTTGGCCCTGTTCAATATGTGCAGCCAAAGGAGCCCTCTTTATTTATCCCCAGTATTAGCATCCCTACCTCTTCTCATCTATAAAATGAAGCACACACAGACAGATGTCAAGAAAAACTCCTTTAATGCAAAACCTTGTCTAAGAACATAAGAACATGCCATACTGGGTCAGACCAAGGGTCCATCAAGCCCAGCATCCTGTTTCCAGTGGCCAATCCAGGCCATAAGAACCTGGTAAGTACCCAAAAACTAAGTCTATTCCATGCTACTGTTGCTAGTAATAGCAGTGGCTATTTTCTAAGTCAACTTAATTAATAGCAGGTAATGGACTTCTCCTCTAAGAAATTATCCAATCCTTTTTTAAACACAGTAATACTAATTGCACTAACCACATCCTCTGGCAACAAATTCCAGAGTTTAATTGTGCGTTGAGTGAAAAAGAACTTTCTCCGATTAGTTTTAAATGTGCCACATGCTAACTTCATCTTATGGAAAGATATGGCTGCAGCCCAGCTTACATTAATTTCATTAACCTACAAACAATATTAGAAACAAACGCTCCAAACAAAACAATAATATCATCATCAAAAAAGAGACCTCAGGGGTGACCGGTGATGGATTGATATAGCCCTGCCTCAGACTGCTTTCTGCTGATGAACACCGCCTCCCCCTTCCAAAGCCATAAAAGCTAGGTGTTGCATCTTGGTTACCTGTTCTCATGATCAAGCATCCTTAGTCTGTAAAAGACAGAGAGCTCTAGATATGACATGCCTGATATTACTTCCCATCTGCCATCAAGCAGCAAATTAACTTCTGATCTTGTCTCGTATGCACCGCTGCTAGTGGGCTAAGTAGATATGGCATTCATCAATGCCCAGAACGACTGCTGTCTTACTTTAACAGGGTGCTTGCTTATGCTGGCTTGTCACCCCCACCATAGCCCCTCAGGTAACAACTCCTTGTTTGCCAAGGGGGCCTCCCCCTTAGACTAGGAACTGCAGCCATATCTAGCTATCAGGACCTCCAGGCTATCCTGAAGGTCGCCGTTAGATATTGAGGCCGATGTCAGATATATGCACTCTGTCTAACCTGAACAACCCAGGGCAATTCTCATCTATCAAGTCTTGCATCGCAGTAAGGCCTTGGATAATAGGCATGAACCTTTGCATTCATCTTTTGATTTTCTTTCTGGTCTTCTCTACTTTCCTGTGTGACTTCTCTTCCCGCCAAACTTGCCTAGGGGTGACGCAGGATCAAATGATGTGTGCTTTGGGCAATAGATCCATAATTGCAATGTATCTTTTGGATTAACTCCATGCTGTGCTTTGCTGCCAGATCATTGCCCCAAAGATGGATAATTATCGCCCAAGGCATGAGCATGCACTTGCTCAAGTTAAATTTGAAGGTCATCAATTGGTTCCACCTCATCCCTCTGCTGTTGTGCCAAGACAGCACCAGCTGATGTGGGACCATGCTCAGAAGTACTCCCAAGGGCCTAGATTTTGATCTCTTGAAAGTCCATTGGATAAGGGAGTGGCCCACAATCCATATGTAATGCATTTGCCCGACCCAACCTGAGACAGAGGAAATACATTGTGAGTATGCTAGCCACTGAAATATGCCTCCGGAATGGCTGTTGCCATAATGGCCTCCTGCAGTAGACCGAGTGTTGCTGCAGTGGCAGCTCCTATTCTGAAGGAATGTGAGCTAAAGTTTTTTTCTGGAATGTTCACTGCCTCCAAAGACAACTGCAAAACCCTAGCAAATTGGAAAGAGGATAGTGAGCAACCATTTTCATGTGTCAGCAGGGGCCCGGGTACTGGCAGTCTGATAGCAATGTAATGCTGCAAGTTGTAGACCGGGCATGTATCATCACCCACTAGCATATGTACCTCCATCCTAGCTCCTTTTGCTCCCTGGTCTGTTTTCAACTTGCATATGGTGAGCACCAGCTGCTATAGAGCTGTACATCTTTCCTCTGCAGACAATAGGAGTCAATTCTGTCTGACGTCTACACTACTAGCTTACTAACATGCATCACTGTGAAGAATGCCAATGAGAAAGCACTAATGAAATGGCAAGCTTCAAAATAGTTAAAACATACTTTTTCTAGGGCTAACAGTAAAAGTTTGAGTACCTGGTGTGTGATGGGGCAGCACTTATCCTTCATCTTCCTGTGGCTCTTGCCTGCCCACACATTATTCATTTATGGAAAAGTCAGCTGCCAAACCCAGAGCCTTGGAAAAGAAGGCAATGCAGGTCAAGCATGCCACCATGGTGGATCTTGCAATTCACTCCTGTTTTTGTGGTAGAGTGTATTGTGGTATTGATTGTGCTGAGAGAGGCCAAATTATAGGGCTACTGACTTCTGATAGAAAATGCCTGAAGTCACACAATGTTTTCAGATAATTTCCCCTTGTGCACTCAGTCAAGGAGGCAAGGATCATGTCCCAAACATCGGAGGGCCAAGATACCATACCTCCTTTAGGATTGGCGTCTTTTTCCACTCTGCTTCCAGGCCAAGTTACCTGCAAGAGGCCCACTTGATGCAGGATAGAGAATCGGCTATGCTGTTATTAATGCCAGGGACATGTGCAGTATACAATGTAATGTTGAATCGCAAGCAGCTAAGGACCAAAATCTTTCAAGAGCATGGTTGCACCTATGGTTTTAGTGGATAGTCTGTTTATGGCATCTTCCACCACCAAGTTGTCAGATCTAAAGACTACCGTAGCATTGCCAAGATCCCTTCCCCAAATTTTCATCGCCTCTGCTATGGGGATATTTCCAAAAAGGTTATGTCTCTGGTGATTCCGGCCTTGTGCCAATCATGGGGCCACAGTTCCACGCACCAAGTCCCCCTAATATAAATGCCAAAATTGTGCCCCTCTGCGACATCTGTAAAATGTTCTAACTCACAGTTGGTTTGCAGTGGATTCTTCCACATTGTCAACCCATTAAACTCATGCAGAAAAGCCTGCCAAATTTTTATATCCTTCCTGATGGCCCTACTGATATGGATTCTGTGATTCCTTGTCATTATGCCTACTGTGGCCATTGCAAGATGGCGAATTGGTACTCTTCCCATTGGCAAGACCTAGCAGGCAAAGTTTAGGAGTTCTACGAGGGACTGAAATTGCCTAAAAGTAGTCGCCTTCTCTCTCCCGACAATTTCCAGCACCTCTGCCAATCTGGCAACATTTTCTTGGAGTAACCTGGTAACTATAGCCAGCATATCCATCTCTTTACCCAGGAATGTAATGATTGCAGATGGGTTCTCTATTTTGTCCTAAGATGTGTTTAGAAAAGATGTCAGGATGTGGCTGCACTTGACTTCATCTCTGCCAATGAACAGAAAATTGTCCAAATAGTGAACGATATTCCATGAACCGGATACCTTTTCTGTACTAAAGTTCTCAAAGTAGACACAAGAAACAGAACATCCCATGGGTATGCTCTTGTTGAAGAAATATTCCCCTTGAAAATGAAAACCCAGCAAGTGAAAGGAATCAGGATGGACTAGGTACAAGCAGTCTGTCTATGTCTGTCTTGGCCAAGCGTGTCCACTGGTCCATGCTATGAATTATGTCTAATTGTTTCTTTAATTAAGCACTATCAGGAACAGTTCCAGAATATTTTCTGGAGATGCTTTTGATTACGTGATTTTTTTCTGTAGATTTATTTTTTTTACTTCCTGAAACTGCAAAAATGATCTTTCTGCAAAAAAAAATGCTGTTTCTAAATTGTGAAAAATAATCTGACTTTTTGCACTTATTGGCCCTTTCTGTCTTAAAATTAAATCTAACCTTAATTGTATGGAGAAGAATAATTTGCTATCTCAGATTCACCTGTAGAAATGGCAAACATTTGTGATGAGTCAAAAAGCAGAAAAATATAGTTTTGACTAGGTATTATGGGGTAAATGTTCAAAGAGCTGCTAAGCAGCTAAGGGATGTGACTATTTTTAGCCAGATATTTTGGCATATTGTCAGCCCACATTAATGTGTATTGAATAATGCTGAAGCCAGCAGGTAGCATTGTTCACAAGTGAGCCATGGAGCTGCCTGGATGCTTCTCACATCCCTTCTGCTGCTGAATAAAGGGACCCTCTGAAATAGAAAGTACAGATTCTAGAGGGCATTTGGGAGGGAGATTGAAGAACTCATCAATACTTCAGATAAGAAAGACAATCTAGCCATCTAACTCTATGATTCAACAACTACTTTTCCTATTCTGTGCCTATGGAGAAAAAAACAAACCAACCTTTATTGAATAAAGCTCTCTGTCTCAGGTTTTTCCTCATATGAACATTCTCAATTGTATTTTGCAGCTCCATTGAACCATTGTCTGACTTATTTCACTGACATATAAAACTTATGTTGTTCTTTGTCTAATGTAAAACAGATTTTGTGATTAAAAAAGGGAAAGATTTCAATGAAGCAGAATGTGTCACACTAACATTTGAAGAAATAGCACAACGAAAATATGCCCATATTATCAAGAGCAAACACTACATGAAACATGTTAGAAATCAATTTGATAGTGAAATGGCATGTCTGGATACTGTGGGGAGGGCGAGAAGGGAAGGGAGAGTGGAATGCCATCAGTGGTAGAAATACTTTTTTCCTAGATATGTTTGCTCAACCCAAAACATTTCCTAGTCACTTGACCTTTACTTTCCTTGATGCAATAGGTCAATGAGACCTTTCTAGAGACGTTTAATTTCAGAAAATAATGTCTTTTCAGGAGACAATGCTATTATGAAGCTGCAGTGCTTTTTAAGATCCTGTCTGACACACACACTGGTAGAGATGAGATCTAAGATTTATGGCTCTTCCTAATCAGTCCACTCATTTCTTTATCAACATGCCATAAATGACCTATGGTAACCAGGCACAAACAGAACACAATCAACACTAAGCTACAGATGGTCTCATCTGCCTTATCCTCCCTGATTCTGAGTCCTGTGCCATCAACAGCACTGACTGAAATAGCAGGAAATGTTTTCCGTTGAAAAAACTCATATTTTATAAATTAGAAAGCAGATTTCTTTTGAAATGGATGAAAAAAAAAAAGTCAGAGAAAAATGCAGGCATTATTCCTTTTCTGGTCAATGACTGAGTTGAATGTTTCCATGGAAACAACCCAGTGCTCTCCTGAGGCAGCAACTGATTACACTTTGAATTTTATTTGCATTCATGATTAAGGAGGAGCATAAAAGGACCGAGGTAAAAAATTAAATAAGCAATAAGAGGAGTGAAGACTTTTCAATCAGTGTTCTCTAGCAGTTTTAATTAAAAAAAAAAAAAAAGATGCTGCAATTTCAGAAACTTTTATTTCATGGTTGAACTGTTGTAATGGCACTAAACGTGAACTGTCTGGTATAAGCCAGGATTTTTGAAAATTATGCCCTGATAAACCAGTATATAACTAAACTGGTTGATAATTTTTTGCTCTACTAACATTAGTAAATCAGTTATATCATTCTCATTTTTTGTGGAGATGATAGCAACTTTATTATCTTAGAACAATGGATTATAATGAACTAAAAAAAAATAACAAGCAGTGCTCTTTCTTTATAACTCTCTTCCTTTTTAAAAATGCATTGAAATTTGACTGCAAATAATGTTATTCTGTACCCTGTAGCTAACAATCTAAGGGGTTGCTGCATCAAGCAGTACTAATTATTGGTATATGTGGTAACCATACTTGGGGAATCTCTGGGTTTGACATGGAGTATCTGGGCTTGGACACATGACTCCAAGTCAATGGGAGAGAATCCAGTATTTCTGGTGACTCCCACCTCCTAAAACTCCCTCCCCCCTCCCCCCAACATGGATGCCTATTTTTTTTCCTCCGGTGTATGCTTTGTATTTCCGAAGAGCTAACACCAGGAAGGTATTGGAACCGCTGCACATGCAAGAGGTAGGAGGAAGCATGTCTCAGCCTGCTGCTGGTTCCCTGCCTCCAGTCACTGATAAAGTCTAGGGATGTGCATTCATTTTGAATGAAATTAGAAAACTAATAAATGAGGCCATTTTCAGTTCATATGAATGGTATGAAACATAAATAGGCCTCAGATGAATATACATGAAAATGTTCATATATATTCATATTTAATACATACAAAACCAATGGGCCTCCAATGTGACCAGGCCTCGGTCTTGTCCAGCCCTAGGACCTAGATCTGGGCCTAAGCCTGGGGCTGATGCTAGTGCCCTTCCTGAGGCTGGTTCCTGATCATGAAGACTCAGACCTTGTCCCAAGCCATAGGCCTGGACCTGAAGCTGGGGCCCAGCTGAGTACACGACCTGGTCTCTTACACCACGGTCTAGACATAGGCCTAGGCCCAATGCAAGGGTATGATCACTGAGGCCTGGGCCTAGGACCCAGGCTTTGGCTTGATGTGGGGGCCAGCAGACTGGGCCCCAGTAACCAAGTCTAAGATCCAAGCCTGGGCCCAAGGCTTAAGCTTGGGTCCAATGCCAGAGCCTGGCCAAGGCCTAGTCTTAGTTGCTGAAGCCTGGGACTGGGCCTAGTCCTTTCCCCATTGCCACAGACTGGATCAAGGCTGGTTCAAGGTTGCCAAGGCTTAGGCCAGTATCCAGTGCCAGGATCTGAGGCCCAGTCTAAGCTTAGATCTGGGCTCAAAGTTCAGGCCTGACCAAAGACAGGTCCCATTTCTGGGCCCAGGCCTAGGCTAGGCCAGGGCCCAAAGCCTAAGAGCAGAAGTTTAGGAGTAGACCTTCCAGTTATTTTCTTGATCCAGTGACTTAAAATTGTGTCCTTTGCTTGGAAATGCACCACAGTAATGTTCTTGCAGTGCCTTCCTCCTGGATAAGAAGCATCATTTTGCTGTATGGCCATGCAACAAAATGGTGCTATCTATCTTGGAGAAAGGCAATGAAGAACCGTCTCTGTGGCATGTCCTCCTGCTGGAGGATATCATTTGTAGTTATTGGATCAAGTAAAGAAGACAACAGACCTGCTCCCTGGCCTAGGTGTGGGTCTTTGTGACTGGACTTAAGCATAGGCCAGGGCCCGGTATTGGTCCTTGTACTAGACCCAGCCTAGGCCTTATCAACTTGACCCAGCCTTGGCCTGTTCTCAGCATTGGGGCCAGGTCTGTGCCTCGAGTGTAGGCCTAGGCCTCCTTTTTTTCTTTTACAGTGAAGTCAGTGGGACCTTTTACTATTGACTTCAATGTAAAATGAATAATGAATGCAATGGAAAAACAAACATTTATTTTTGATTATAAAACTATTGAAACTAAATGAGTCACCCTCAAAATGAACCAATGAACTGAAACAAATTTTTCAAGGCTGCACATACCTAATAGCTCTGGTTATAAACTAGTATTTGATCAAAATTTCTGATTGGATGAAGTCTGTTAGAGTCAAGTTAAATCCCCAGAAAATTGAAATCTTATGGGTTAGGAAACCATTAATTAAGTTGAGTAGTTTGATTATCAAACTGGATGGCATTGTTCAACCATGTACTGACCAAGCTAAAATACTGGGCATGACAGTTGGCTCTAATCTAAAGTTGGACAAACAGATTTCTCATTAAGAATACCATCCTTCATTTCTGCTTGCTCTGCCAAACTCAGTCATTCCTCAATAAGCATGATCTTTGTGTAGTTGTATTCTCAATGATAACATCTAGATTAGACTACTGCAATGCCTTACATATGGGCCTGCGAGGATCAGAGTTACCAGGTTTCAGCTTATTCAGAACAATGCTGTCCATCTACTTTCCAGAATGCAATCTTTTGATCATATCTCTCCTGCTATTCAAGAATTACTTTGTCTCTCAGTAAAAAGTAGGATTCATTTTAAGGTTTTGTCATTATTATATAAAATGTGTAGTTTAGCTCCCCAATATTGATAAATATATTGGAAGCTTATAGACCTGGTAAGGCCTGCAATTAGCAGATAGGAAGTTATTAAAACTCCTTTCTTTAAAATCTATGAAATTGCAGAGAATGCAGTGATATTTCTCGTATGCACATCCCAATTTACAGAATTCACTTTCAGTTTCTACTCCTATTTATCCTTTAAGAAATTAATTAAAACCTATAAAGCTCAATGCTGCTTACAATAGTTTAAAATCGCATCAACAAAACATATAAATATATTAACAAAAGACATATCTAGAAAGAAATCATACAATCAATATAAAAATTATATGGAAAATCCATAAAAACAGCAAAAAATATAAATAACAAGTAGTCAATCATATTTTTGCAACAGCCAAATCAGATTAAAATGGGAAAATTCCTACTAAGACAGATAAGAACTAGGACTCTCCTAATCCATATGCTACATTAAAAATCCGGATTTTTACAGCTTTCCACAAGGCAATATTTCTGAAACAAAGTACGTTTTGAATAATGGCAAGCATATAAGGTGAAGCATACAAGAAGGCCTTTTTCCGTGTATCTTCTAAATTAACTTCACTAGGCTAGAGGATTTGAAGCAGTTCAGTATCTCCTAAAGATCTTGAATACATATATCATATTAATTTCTCTTTCAAATAATGAGAGCCCAAATCCAGGTTTTAAAAACAAATAATAAAGGTTTAAAATTAGCCCAGAAACAGACCAGCAACCAATGAAACTCTTTCAGCACTGTACTATAATATTAGTTGCACTGATCAAACAAGAAGGTACTGCATTCTGAATCATCTGTAACTTGTAATTCTGATTATTTCAAAGCTGTAAAACAGCATGTCAAGGCAGTGGCCAGAGGTAGGTAGGTAGATGCTAGGCTGCATAGGGAGAAGCATAACCAATAGAAAAAGGAAAAGGGAGATGATAATGCTCCTTTGCAGTTTATTGGTGAAGTCTTATATGTAATAAGGGAGAGGGGATATGATAAGGCAATTATATAGCTTAAAAGTATTAATAATGCACAAGAAACACATATTTTCAATGGAAAGGAAATTATTCAATTAGAGATTATGATATGAAGCTCAAATGAGGTAGAATCAGGAATAACATAAGGACTTTTTTTTTTTTTCACGTGAAGCCTGGAATGTCATCCCGGAGGAAGTGGTGGAGACAAAAATAGAAACAGAATTTATTTAAAAAGTGGGATAAAAACAGAGGATGGTAAAGAAGCACCAGCTTAACCTCCACATAGTGTTAGCTACAGCTCAAAACAGCAGCGATATGACTGACTTCATTGTGCTTTTAAAAAAGCATGGGATAATCTGCATGGAACAACAATTCCAACTCTAAATAGAAGACACACTGGATAAGTTGCATTTAGAAGTGGTTGACATCCCTAAAGAGAAATCATTGGTAACCTGTAGAGAAGGGGCAGTTATAGCCCTAAAACTTACTAGGAAGAATGGATGGAACATTTTAGTTTTTATATTCTATCATTTTCTTAGTTACTATGTTTGGGCCAAACCTATGAAAGAAACATTATAATACTATATTCATTATACAGTAACATATACATAGACCAGCAATGCAAATATTGTCTACAAAAAAAAATTGTTGCAGCTGTTGAATGAGATGCAATTGAAAAAATAATGATGTAGAAACTACCATAGTTTGGACTACCATGGATAGAAGAGCATCCTACAAAACTCCCAGAATGTGGATCTGTGAACTAATCGGCAACTCCAATCCATCTAAAACAGGCAGAACTGTCAATGGAGAGGAAGCCATTTTCTTTCCCTATAACCGTCACTTTTGTTGAGTTTAATTTTAATTACTTCAATTGAGCTGATAATTTCATAAACACGAGTTTAATTTTTCCAATTGCTTCATTTCAATTTGGGGTCAGATGTATACATAGGCCTAGATTTTCTAAGATACCACAGCGTCGTGAATTGCGTGGTACAGGGGGGTGGGGTGAAGTTGGGGGTGGGCCTGCGATTGCTGGCAGCGATCGCACCTCCACGGTGCGATCGCTGCTGGCTTTCGCACCCAATAGTGCCATCGTAAAAGGTGGTGCTATTGGGTGCAAAATTGGAAGTGAAAAAACTCCTTACCTTTTCGCTGTCCATGCTGTCTTCATGGCATACACCCCGGTGCCGCCCCGACTTTTCCTGTTCCGGTCTTGACGCTGTCCCTTTTTAGTGATCGCGTGCGATCGCTTTGAAAAATGACCCCCATTGCTGGATGTCATCCACATATATGTAATATTTCACCCCAGTCTAGTCTAATCTAATCTGAGCTTTTATATACCACCATTCTAGTCCTCCAAAAGACCACCAATGGGGTTTACAACAGCATAAAATACATAATCAAAAACATATCAAATACAAATCGCTAATACAAATGAATACCATCTTAAACATCGGCAGCAAAACAAAAGCATGGCATCCAAGAGAAGTCTGTCAAAATCCATCAGTTCCAGTGCAAGCCAGCAGGTGGACGCATATGCCACATTCACCTCACAATGCAGGAGCAATGTCTAGCCTCAACCCTGGGTCTCACTGTCCATGGTCTTATTGCATAGGCCTCACAGGGAGCTGCCACATCATATCTGTGATGAGGAGATGAGATGTTTTTCTTTCCAACTTTTTACAGATCCAAGTAGCTTAAGAAGGATCCCCCAGATTACCTACTGGATCAGTGCATGGTAAACCCACAATTCACAAGGACCCATGTGCCTCCAACCCTGCTGGCATTGACAGCATGCTGGATTCTCTACTGCTAGCACCCAGGATGACAGATCCATACCTGCAGATAATGCTCAGCCAGGAAAGTCACTCATAGGGAATCTCTTATTACAAATGGCAATACTTTTTCTACTGTATGAGTAATTAGTGAAGACAGATACCATTGACCACAAGAAGCTGTCCTCCTACGCCATCTCTCTGTTCTTCCTCCACCAGCAAGATGGATTGAGCTGTGCCTATAAATCGCTCTACTTTTTTCCAACAGCGGGATGAGCTCTGTTGGCAGTCTCAGCCTTTGGCCTCTCTCTGCTGGATGGCTGCCAGTGTTCTTCCTCTTTCTTGGGCCCTAGACTACAGATACATTTCCCAAGCGATTCAGATAGAATTGAAACAAAAACAATGATAGAACTTACTCCTGGGGCAGCCCATAGTTCAGTTGTGAGATAAACGGGGAACAGTTATCTAGTACAGTGGACACTTGACTTACGAACTTAATTGGTTCCAGAGGGCTGGTTGTAACATAAGTTGGTTGTAAGTCAAGACTATTTTTTCCATAGGAAATAATGGAAAAACCCATAGGGGTAGATTTTATATAAGTATCCTTTAAAATCCGGGGTCGGCGCGCGCAAGGCTGCCCAAAATCAGCAGCCTGCGCGCGCCGAGCCGTGCAGCCTGCCTCCGTTCCTTCCGAGGTTGCTCCGAAATCAGAGCGACTTCGGAGGGAACTTTCCTTCCACCCCCCGCACCTTCCCCTCCCTTCCCCTACCTAACCCACCCCCCAGCCCTATCCAAACCCCCCCTACCTTTGTTTTAAAATTTACGCCTGCACCGGCTGGCCAGCCAGCCGGCCAGTGTGAAATTCCCCGGCCCAGGAGCTGTTTCGGAGGCCTCGGCCACACCTCCGAAACACCCCCAGGTCATAACCATGCCCAAGGCACCGCCCCGAATGACGCGCCGCTGCGACATGCCCCCGACATGCCCCCACTCAGGAAAGCCCTGGGACTTATGTGCTTCCCGGGGCTTGTGTGCACCGCCGAGCCTATTCAACATAGGTTCGGTGCACACAGGGGGAACTTGGGGCAGGTTTTTGGGGGATACGCGTGTATCTTAAGCGTGTACCCCTTTGAAAATCTGCCCCATTATGAGTTCCAAACCTCACAAAAGCACCCCTTACCTAAACATTTCTATAATAAAAAATGGTTGTATAATGTCTGTAATTACCAGAAACACCAATAATTTCCTAGTGTACTCACCAAAAAGCTATAAAATGTGGCTAGCCTACCAGAAACAACAATTTTACCTCCTCCACCAGTTCCTTTATGATATCTGCATATGGACTCTTTACCTGAGTAACATCAAGCTAGGTTGAGAGAACATTGCACAAATCTCATCTTTGGGTGAGTTTCCTCACTCCGAAGGTCATCACATCTTCACAAGAGTGCACTGTTCTGTTCGTACATCACACTCTGCATGTCAAAGTGGCCTGTAACCCCTTAACTGATACCCACACCTCACCTCAAGTAACTAGGGGGCCTCATATTGGGGTATAAATACCTACCTAGTATAAGGGCATTATGGCTTCTCTCTCTCTCTCTCTCTCTCTCTCTCTCTCTCTCTCAATTTGCAGTAATACCTATGTGTACGGAAAACGATTTGCGGCAGGAAATCGCTCCTGAACCCCCGCTGGACCCCCAGGAACTTTTGGCCAGCTTGGGGGGGGGCCTCCTGACCCCCACAAGACTTGCCAAAAGTCCAGCGGGGGTCTGGAATGACCTCCTGCAGTCGAATCGTGTTGGTCTATGGCCGCCGCCATTTTGGAAAATGGCACCGGCTGAAGACAACACGATTCAATTGAGGGGGCCGTTCCGGACCGCCGCTGGATCCCCAGGTAATTTAAAGCATTTGGGGGGGTTCGGGAGGGTGGGGGATTTAATTTAAAGGGTCGGGGTGGGTTTTAGGGGGTTTTAGTGTGCCGGTTTTCCTGCCCTCCCCCTTCCCCCGATTTACAATTTTTTGACGATAAATCGGGGGAATTGGTATTTTATCGTGGCCCTAACGATTTTTGACGATTTAAAATATATCGGACGATATTTTAAATCGTCAAAAAATGATTCACATCCCTAATAAATATTCTTTATTATATTGTCAATACAAAAGCATTAAAAAATGTATTATAAGTATGCTAAACAACCATTTTACAACAGTGCAAAATATTCAAACCACATTGAATATCTCAATATATATATATATATATATATATATATTTTTTTTTTTTATTACACAGGTGCACAATACAAAAGGACCCTTTTTCATAAAACTTTAAATCTCGACACTCATACACACACATCCACACACACATGCTAAAAAAAACCCACTAAAACTAAAAGTCCATAAACCTCCATAGCATAGCTTACATCAAAACTGTTGTGAATGAAACTTCTCAAATATTCCTCCCTCCAATTGTACAAAACGTCCCATCTTCGAGAAACCACAATCTCATCTTAAAAAATCTTCAGAAGCCGTCCTCAAGAGCCACAATGATTGTAAAAAAATATGCTTTCATCAGCTACTGATGTTCCATCTTCAAAAGCCACAATACTTGTACTAGTTTCCCAACAAGGAACCTTGTTTCACCCTGACGGGCTTCTTCATGGGAATCTTTCTGACAATTAGTTTGAGCTGTTAACATATTCTTTTGACCAGCAAGTCACTATTTCAATATGGATGTTGGTATAATCTCATAGAACACCACTCTCTATTTCAACGCTTCAATAGGTTCATAGGCACCTGATCACTGCCGACCTTCCTTCTCCTAGGCCATTTCAAACGTGTCTTCTCAAGCTGGGGTATATACAGTTCTCTGTCCATTGGACATTCATACTTATTCCTATGTTTAAATTCAGTCTGATTTATTAATGCTATTTTCTCATTTCAAGGAAATAAATATTATCTAAATGTATAGATGATGCATAGTTGCACATAGACTTATTCAGTGGGTATCACTTTATATTTCTAAGGTCCATTTTTTAAATCTGTTCATTATTTACTTAGGGGCGGATTTTCAGAGCCCTGCTCGCGTAAATCCGCCCAAAACCGGGCGGATTTACGCGAGCAGGGCCCTGCGCGCCGGGAAGCCTATTTTACATAGGCCTCCCGGCGCGCGCAGAGCCCCGGGACTCGCGTACGTCCCGGGGTTCTCGGAGGGGGGCGTGTCGGGGGGCGGGGCCGGAGCGCGCGGCGTTGCGGGGGCGTGTCGGCAGCGTTTTGGGGGTGGGTACGGGGCGTGGCTACGGCCCGGGGGCGTGGCCGCGCCCTCCGTACCCGCCCCCAGGTCGCGGCCCGGCGCGCAGCAGGCCCGCTGGCGCGCGGGGATTTACGTCTCCCTCCGGGAGGCGTAAATCCCCCGACAAAGGTAAGGGGGGGGTGTAGACAGGGCCGGGTGGGTGGGTTAGGTAGGGGAAGGGAGGGTAAGGTGAGGGGAGGGCAAAGGAAAGTTCCCTCCGAGGCCGCTCCGATTTCGGAGCGGCCTTGGAGGGAACGGGGGGAGGCAGCGCGGCTCGGCGCGCGCAGGCTATACAAAATCGATAGCCTTGCGCGCGCCGATCCAGGATTTTAGTGGATACGCGCGGCTCCGCGCGTATCTACTAAAATCCAGCGTACTTTTGCTTGAGTCTGATGCGCAAGCAAAAGTAGGCTGTTCGCGCGCCTCTTAAAATCTACCCCTTAGTTCTTATGTTCCTATGATTGCTTTGTTATTTTTTGTTTTGTCCAGAGAGTATTTTTATTGCTTCATTGTAGACACCATCCAGGGATGATAATTTTCATACGGGCACACATTGTCCACATCTTCGTTGGCCTACGGCCAGGGATGCGTCAGTTTTATAACATATGCACGTATATGCATGCATGTTATTAAATAGACTGACCACTTGCACATGTGTGCTAAATTTTAAGTAGACATATGCGTCTGTGTGCAAATCCGGTTTCTACCGCGTAAGTGGGGAAATTTTAAAAGGGATGCGTGCCGATATCATTGACAGTTTTTCCCAGTTCATTCCCAGTTCACCCAGTTAAGGAATTATTCTTCCAAATTCTCTTGGTTTAATAGCCTTCCTTCCCTTGTGTTAGTCCCAACTCTTAAAACTCTGCTGATCTGCCTAGATGTTTTTGTTCTATCACTTACACGTCATCCATAGCAGAAGTAAAGTTATGCAGCAGGGGGCTCCCGGGTGTGCCAGCATGCATAAGTATTTACGTACAAATTTCAGGTTAAAATCCTGGAATGCCCATGCTAAACCCAGACCATGCCCATGCCTCACCTCTTTTCAGAAGTTCTGAGATGTGCGCACAGCAGCGTTCATGCATGTATCTAGGCGGCTTTTCAAATTCGCTTGGCGTAAGATTCTGCTACATTTCTAGTCACTGTTATGCGTGCCACCCATGGCACCCTGCAGCGTGGCCCTCTCACCTTCTCGGATGGATTCCAGTGTCTGGCTCCTCTTCACTGGTGGTGGTGGGCCGCCAGCTTCGACTTTGGGTTCCCTCCAGTGCCTCCGGTCCTGCCATGTTATCCAGTGTTGCCAGCCAAGATGTCCCTGCTAGTTGGGCTTCTCTGCATGGCCCGCAGAGAGACGCCACCATCAGCGCCATGCCCCTTCCTAGGCGCATGCACGTGCATCACTAGTTCTTTTAAAGGGCCCACGGCGGAAATCTGGCCGTGGACCCAGATGCTACATCAGACTCTTCAGTGTATAAAAGCTCAGGCCTTGCTCCATAGTTGCCTTTGCAAAAGGTCTCCTCATACTCCGAGTACTCGTTGCTGATCCTAGAATTGTGTATTCATGGTGTTCCAGTTTCCTGTGGTTCCTGGTTCCTGTTCTCCTTATTCCTGTTCGTCTATGTGTTGGACTGACTCTTGGATTTGACCTCTGCTATGCCTGACTACACTTCACCTTCTCTCCAGCCCCGGACCTCTGCTACGCCTGACTACTCTTCAGCTTCTCTCCAGTCCCGGACCTCCACTACGCCTGACTACTCTTCAGCTTCTCTCCAGTAACGGACCTCTATTATGCCTGAGCACATTTGCCTTCTCCGTGCCCTGACCATTGCTTTGATTGACTATGCCTGCCTTCTCCATGTCCTGACCCTTGCTCTGAATGACTACACTACTGACTTTCCTGTGTCCAGAGTTCTACGCCGCTTGCCACAACTTCCTCTTGCTGCCGGCTCTGATCCTCGCCTGTCAGTGATGCCTCTCCTTGCCTATTCTCTGGACTTGGGCTTACAAGACTTAGGCCTTCCTTTGCTTGAGTGCCTCCAGTTACTTATTGTTCCTTTGGCGCCCGAGTTCCAGTACCGAATCCTGTACAGGATAGGACTATGCCATCTACCGGCTGCTGTCTCTGGTCTGAACAACCTTCCATCCCTAGCTAACTCCGAGGCCCACCTAAGTCCTGCCGGCCTCGGCACCCAAAGGCTCAACCCGAGGTAAATGAGGGCTGGTACATGTGAAGCTCCAGTGGCCTCTGGCTTCTGCCCACTCCACCTGCTGATGGTGGGGACCTGTAGGTCCCTTGCCTACGAGTTGTGTCAACCCCACCTCAGCCCAAGGGTCCACCTCTGATGCAACAGTTACCTGATATACATACCATACCATATACTTTAAACTGATTGCTACATTATCTATGGAAAACTGCATGCAAGTACCATGGACTTATCATTGTCACCTATAGCCATATATGGCCATATATACATTTTTAAAAGCTGATGACTTAGGCCTAGATTTTATAAGACACCGCGGCGTCGTGTATCGCGCGGTACAGAGGGGTGGGGGGTGAAGCCATCATAAAATGTGGTGTTATTGGCCGCGTAAAGGCTCCTTACCTTTTCGCTGTCCATGCTGTCTTCACGGCATCCACCTGGGTGCTGCCCCGACTCCTCCTGTTCCAGTCTTGACACCGTCCCTTTTTAGTGATCGCACTAAAGAGAGGGGAAGGAGGGGGGGGGGACGAAAGGAAAGTTCCCTCCGAGTCTGCTCCGATTTCAGAGCCGGCTCGGATAGAACAGGGAAAGGGAACAGGGCTCCCCTAGGGTTCGGCGCGTGCAAGGTGCACAAGTGTGCACCCCCCTTAAGCGTGCCGACCTCGGATTTTATAACATGCAGCTGCGCATGCATGTTATAAAATCGGGTGTAGATTTGTGCGTGCCGGGTTGCGCGCACAAATCTATGCCCGTGCGTAGGTATTAAAATCTGCCCCTAAGCGTGACTAAACATAGTGGCAAGGCAACCACTCTGGCAATCAACTGTGTGGCTCAACACAAACCACTACGCACAGACTTGGATGGGCTGGTCATTTACATGCAGTTTACATCTGCATGTGCGTGTTCTTTATGAGTAAAATGTTTGGTCTTTAGAATCATAGATGACTGATAGAAATACTCAGTTTGCTCACCCTCTTATCTGCAAGTGTACAACAATGACTAAACAAAGAATAGATCATATACAAAAGTAGTTAAAGACACAACAAAAGACATGCACACATCTATTTTTCCTCTGTTGGGACTCTCTGTTCTTCATTACCTTGTATTTTAGGTCTAGTTGATCTCCTACTTCTCCCCTCAAAGCTGAAATCCATCCCTGGATGGTCAGTTAAGTTTTATTCAGATTTGAAGCAAGGAGGCAGACTTAGGAGGAAAAGAGAACTGAGTATATTCAAATTAGTACATACACAGAGGTACCAATGGGAGGGAGGGAGGGGATGAGGGTGGTCATTTTTCCAATTCCCTGGATTTTAATGCCTAATAATTTTTGTAACTATTTCTATGATTTTGTTTTGTTATGCCTCACCTGAGCATAACAAAGATATGCACATAAGTAGCTTGTGTGCACACACAAGCTTGAAGTATCAGGCCGATATAGTACAGTGCACTCCGGCAGAGCGCACTGTTAACCCGCGTTTGGACACACGTTTGGGCGCGCTATTACCCCTTACTGAATAAGGGGTAAAGCTAGCGCGTCGAAAACGCATGTCCAAACGCGGGTTAACAGTGCGCTCTGCCGGAGCGCACTGTACTATATCGGCCTGATACTTCAGGCTTGTGTGTGCACACAAGCTACTTATGTGCATATCTTTCAGTTGTACCTGCTTAAAAGTTTTCAATATTACTCCCTAAATAGCAAGTGGCCCACCTAAAAAATAGTACGTAGGAGCATGAGTAGCTGCAGAAAAATGCTCAGGTGAGGCATAACAAAACAAAATCATAGAAATAGTTACAAAAATTATTAGCACACCATTTTTTTTTAAATTTCCCCCCTCTGAATCCTAGGTGCATCTTATGATCAGGTGCGTCTTATGGAGTGAAAAATACGGTATTTCGCATTGAAAATATGTGTGCATACTTTCTATAATAGGTGTAGAAGGTATACTGAAACATGCTCGCATGTTTTGGGGATAGAGGAAATACAGTATTTTGTAAACTGGGCACCTCCCATCACATAGTTTATAAAGTACAGTGATAACCTTCCCCACACCCACTTTGGCATATATCTGATGACTTTAACGCACACTGACCTGTTTTTTGGCCCTCCATGACCAGACTTGCCTACCACTGTTTGATAATGTTAATTTTCAGGCAAGCCATTTAATCTGGGCAAATTCTATTTACCAAAGTCAATGGCTTTGAAAATTGCCCTTAGAATATATCCACACTTTTAAAAATCGTAACATTCAGAAAAGCGAAAGTCTCATTTTCTTTCTTTCTTTCTTTAAAATTGTGTATGTCGCATCTAAACAACTTCCAAATAAACAAAAATAGCCAACAAATCAATGAAAACAGATAACACAATACAATTTAAACAAAATTACACTTAAAATAATGAACTAGCATTTAACCTATTGCTGCATAAACATTGCATTGTCTAATCTTAAGCATTGTACACTATGTAGGGTCAAACAAATGTGTTATGTTGCTTCTTGAAGGTTTTACAGCAATCCTACTTACATAAAGCCAAAGGTAACTTATTCCACATACGTACCCCTGCAATAGACAATAATTTATCCTGTGAGTCCACTAATCTTATTATACGCTGATTTGGAATGCCAAGAAGAGACTGCTCCTCTGACCTCAAACCTCACTAGACGATGAATTTTCAGTAAGGAGTTGATGCGGTAATGGCCTAATGGGCTTTGTCACTCAAAACACTATGGGGCGGATTTTCAGAGCCCTGCTCGCCTAAATCCGCCCAAAACCGGGCGGATTTACGCGAGCAGGGCCCTGCGCGCCGGGAAGCCTATTTTACATAGGCCTCCCGGCGCGCGCAGAGCCCCGGGACTCGCGTACGTCCCGGGGTTCTCGGAGGGGGCGTGTCGGGGGGCGGGGCCGGAGCGCGCGGCGTTGCGGGGGCGTGTCGGCAGCGTTTTGGGGGCGGGTACGGGGCGTGGCCACGGCCCGGGGGCGTGGCCGCGCCCTCCGTACCCGCCCCCAGGTCGCGGCCCGGCGCGCAGCAGGCCCGCTGGCGCGCGGGGATTTACGTCTCCCTCCGGGAGGCGTAAATCCCCCGACAAAGGTAAGGGGGGGGTGTAGACAGGGCCGGGTGGGTGGGTTAGGTAGGGGAAGGGAGGGTAAGGTGAGGGGAGGGCAAAGGAAAGTTCCCTCCGAGGCCGCTCCGATTTCGGAGCGGCCTTGGAGGGAACGGGGGGAGGCAGCGCGGCTCGGCGCGCGCAGGCTATACAAAATCGATAGCCTTGCGCGCGCCGATCCAGGATTTTAGTGGATACGCGCGCCTCCGCGCGTATCTACTAAAATCCAGCGTACTTTTGCTTGAGTCTGATGCGCAAGCAAAAGTAGGCTGTTCGCGCGCCTCTTAAAATCTACCCCTATGTATCAACACAATGCCATATCCAGCATCTCCAACCACCTCTTAAAAAAAAGGTACTTGATTACTTAGAGCACTCATGAAATGTGACAAACTGTTTATTTGAATAAATATATGATGTACTACGTGAAAATCAGACCCCAAATAAATTCCATGTTCTTTGTCATAAATATGTGCTTTCTCCTGAATAAAATATGCATAAAGCACTTACAAAGGTATGCTTCAGGAGGCAACAAAACAACTGTCACAATGTTCAGGACCATTGACAGGAAGTAGGAAATGAACACACCAGACAATATCATGTAGCAGCAGACAAAACTAGGATGTGCATTTGTTTGCGACGAAAAAGAAATAGACAATATTTCCTATTTCGTCACGTTTCGGGGGGGCGATGAAACGATAAGAAAACCCATGAATTTCGTGTGGTTTTCTTATCGTATTTTTTTTTTGGTGGGGGGGGGGGAAGAAAGGGCACATTTAAAAAACAAAAACAAAAAAACAACCCTTCAAATTGAATTAATTGCAAACCCCCACCCTCCCGACCTGCAAAGACATGGCCGACCCCCCCAAAGACTTACCAAAAGTCCCTGGTGTCCAGCGGGATTCTGGGAGCAATCTCCCCCTCTCGGAACGTCGGCTGCCACTAATCAAAATGGCGCCGATGACCCTTTTCTCTTACCATGTGAAAGGGGCTATCAGTGAC
Source organism: Rhinatrema bivittatum (assembly GCF_901001135.1). Classification (NCBI taxonomy): domain Eukaryota; kingdom Metazoa; phylum Chordata; class Amphibia; order Gymnophiona; family Rhinatrematidae; genus Rhinatrema; species Rhinatrema bivittatum. The sequence goes on along the minus strand of NC_042615.1, from coordinate 322,584,456 downwards.
ATTGGTCGGCCCCTGTCACATGGTAGGAGCAATGGCTGGCCCGCACCATTTTTTAAGACGGCGCCGACTGTCCATTGCACCTACCATGTGACAGAGGCCGGCCAATGGCACTGATAGCCCCTGTCACACGGTAAGGGCAAAGGGCCATTGGCGCTATTTTGATTAGTGGCAGCTGATGGCCCGAGAGGGGGAGATCACTCCCATGACCCCGCTGGACCACCAGGGACTTTTGGTATGTCTGGGGGGGGGGGGGGGTCGGGCAAGTCTTGGGGGGTCAGGAGGGTGGGGTGTTTCAATGAGTTTGTTTTGTTTTGTTTTTTGTTTTTTTTTTACAACCCCCCCATTGTAATTCATTACATTAGAAGGGTTGGGTGGGTTTTGTGCTTCGGTTCGGGGTCAAATGAAATAAGATCGGCCTGAACTGCAGGAAAACGAAATTTCCCATGGTGGGCCGATAACAAAGGCTGAATCAAAAGGTTTGGCCGAATCACATCTCTAGTCAAAACTCAAAAATAAAATAGTCCTTTATTTAGCCCAAGTGGCCAGACAGAGAAACTGTTTGAGATAATAAATGATTGCAATAGGGTTAGCTGCCTGCTTTTCTATCCTGGATGGGCATTGTGGGACCATAAAGGTTAATATGATCTGTACTATAATTTCAATATATCTTAGTCACCCCTAAGCAACTATCAGAAATTATGAAACTCCTATGAATTTAAATGCAAAAGAATAATTAGCAATCTTTCTGTTCAGCAGTTGCCTGTTTGTGAGGAATGTGCCAAAACACGGTTTATTCTAAAGGTAACAATAGTCACTAGATCCTTAGTATTTGGGGATTTTAATAGAAAACATAAAATGACTGCCTGCAGATTGATGGATAAAGGTGTGAACTCTGAATACAGTATGCAAATCAGGAAGGCAGATGTCTGCATCTCGTTCTGGAATTAGAATTCTGAAAAGGGCATGACCTTCTTATGACAATTAGTCCACCAGTTTGCTCAGTCCATCTGAAGGCCATTGAGACCCCTCTGGTTCTTCAGTCTGCACTCCCCTCAGTTAATGCAGACCCCTCACCCAATCATTTTAGGCCTAAACAGAGATTTGCGCAGATATCAAGAGCAGAAGTAAACCTGTGCAAACGCCGGATTTAAAAATACCGATTTATCCATGTAAATTTTGGCCCTACCCCAACTAAATCTTTTTCAAGATGCTGCGACCAGACTTGCACACAGTATTCAAGGTGCGGTCTCACCATGGAGCAATACAGAGGCATTATGACATCCTCTGTTTTATTTGCCATTGCCTTCCTAATAATTCCTAACATTCTGCTTGCTTTTATAACCACCACAGCACACTGAGCTGACGATTTCAATGTAATATCAACTATGACGCCCAGATCTTTCTTCTGGGTGGTAACTTCTAATATTTATCTATGTTTCCCAATATGCATCACCTTTCACTTGTCCACATTAAATTTCATCTGCCATATGTACACACAAATCTTCAGTCTTACAAGGTCCTCCTGCAATTTATCACAATCTGCTTGTGATTTAACTATTCTGAATAATTGTGTGTCATCAGCAAATTTGATCACTTCACTCATCGTACCCCTTTCCAGATCATTTATAATTATATTAAAAAGTACCAGTCCAAAAGTGTCTACCTTTTCTTATTGTGAAAACAAACCATTTAATCCTACTGTTTCCTGTTTTTTAACCAGTTTGAAATCCACAAAAGGACATCGCCTCCTATCCCAAGACGTTCTAGTTTTCTTAGAATCCTCTCATGAGGGACTTTGTCAGTGGCTTTCTGAAAATCCAAATACACCACATCTTCCGGTTCACCTTTGTTTATGTGCTTATTCATCCCTTCAAAAAATGTAGCAGATTTATGAGGGAAGTCTTTCCTTGTGTAAATCAATGCTGGCTGTGTTTCTTTATTATCATGTCAATCTATATGTTTTGTGATTTTATTCTCTATAATAGTATCCACAATTTTTTCCGGCACTGAAGTCTGGCTCAATAATCTATAGTTTCCAGGATCACCTCTGCAGCCCTTTTAAAATATCTGGGTTATTTTGGCCACCATCCAGTCTTCAGGTGCAATGGATGGTTGTAATGATAGGTTACAAATTACTTGTAATAGATCTGAAATTTCATTTTTTAATTCTTTCAGAACCATAGGGTCTATACTTTCTGGTTCAAGTGATTTGCTTCTCTTTAGTTTGTCAATCTGGCCTGCTACATATCCCAGTTCATCTGAATCATTACCTTTGAAAACTGTCTCCAGAACAGGTTTCTCTCCAACATCCTCCTTAGTAAACACCGAAGCAAAGATTTAATTTAGTCTTTCCACGATTGCCTTATCTTTCCTAAGTGCCCCTTTAACCATCTAATGGTCCATCTGACTCCTTCACTGGCTTCCTACTTCGGATGTATTTTAAAAAGTTTTTATTATTAATTTTTGCCTCTATGGCCAGCTTCTTTTTAAATTCTTTTTTAGCCTGATTTGCCAATGCTTATGCATTTTCCTATTTTCTTCAGATGGATTCTTCTTCCAGTTTTTGAAGGAAGATCTTTTGGCTAAAATAGCATCTTTACCCTCACCTTTTAACCATATTGGCAATTGCTTGGCCTTCCTTCGCCTTTCTTAATGTGTAGAATACATCTTGTCTGCCCTTCAAAGATGGTATTTTTTTTAACAATATCCATGCCTGTTGTACACTCTTAACCTTTGCAGTTGTACCTTTCATTTTTGTTCTAACTATTTTCCTCATTTTATCAAAATTTCCCCTTTTGAAAGTTGAGTGCCAGAGCTATTGATTTACATTTTGCCTCCACTTCCATTAATTAGTTCAAATTGTTTCATATTATGATTACTATTGCCAAGTGGCCCCACCACCATTACCTCATCTAAGAATTAGATCTAAAATAGCTCCCTCTCTCATTGGTTCCTGAACCAATTGCTCCATAAAGCTGTAATCTATTCCATCCAGGAACATTATCTCTCTAGCATGTCCTGATGTTACACTTACCCAGTCAATATTGGGGTAATTGAAATCTCCCATTATTACTGCACTACCAATATGGTTAACTTTCCTAATTTCTCTTTTTATTTCATTGCTTGTCTAATCTTTTTGGCCAGGTGGATGGTACAACAATACTCCTTTTGCTATACTCTTTCCCATCACATATGGGATTTCTATCCATAAAGGTTCTATTGTGCATTTAGTCTCTGGCAGGATCATTATCTTTTTAGACTCTGTCGTCCTGGACATAAAGCGCCACCCTCCACCAAGTTGCTTCTCCCTATCATTGGAATATAATGTGTACCCTGGTATAGCACTATCCCATTGATTATCCTCCCTCCATCATGTCTTTGAGATGCCAATTAAATCTATCTAATCATTCACTGCTATACACTCTAATTCTCCCATCTTACTTCTTAGACTTCTGGCATTAACATACAGACATTTCAAAGTGTACTTTTTGTTTGCATTAATAATCTTCTTTTGGAAGATATTTTGGAATCTTTTAACTCAGGTGATTCTTTACTTATAGCCACATGGATTACTTTTTCTTTTACTGGAACCTCTCTTATGGGATGCCCTAGCTCTCTTGCTTCATTAGTATCCTTCAACGATACCTCCCTCTAACCAGGCACTGCTGAGTGACTGCCAGCTTTCCCCTTTGTTATAGTTTAAAAGCTGTTCTATGTCCTTTTTAAGGGTTCGTTCAAACAGGCTGGTTCTATCCTGGTTAAGGTTGAACCTGACTCTCCTGTCCCCAAAATTCCCTAGTTCCTTACAAATCTTCCTTTAAACATCGTCTCATTCACATACTTAGACTCCAGATTTCTGCCTGCCTGTGGGAACCTGTGTGTGTGGAATAGGGAGCATTTCAGAGAATGCTACCCTGGAGGTTCTGGATTTCAGCATTTATCCTAACAGTCTAAATTTGGCTTCTAGAACCTCCCTCCCACATTTTACTATGTCATTGGTGCTCACATGCACCACAATAGCTGATTCCTCTCCATCACTGTCTGAAATCCTATCTAGGTGACACAAGAGGTCCACCACCTTCACACCTAGCAGGCTTGTTATCAGATGATCCTCATATCCACCAGCCACCTAGTTCTCTACATTTCTAATAATTGAATCACCAACTATGACAACCAACCTAACCTTTTCCTCCTGGGCAGTAGCCCTGAGAGACACATCCTCAGTATGGAGAGGATAATACATCACCTAGAGAGCAGGTCCTTGCTACAGGATCACTTACTGTTTCACTAGGATGATGGCCTCTGACCAGAAGACCTTCCTCCTCCAAGGAGTTACCTGGGTTTCCAGACTGGAGTTAAGACTTGAATACTATCTCCCTGAAGATCTTATCTATATACCTCTTTGTCTACCTCAGCTGCTCTAGGTCTGCCACTCTAGTCTCCAGAGATAAGACTCATTCTCTGAGATCCAGGAGCTCATTGCACTGGGTGCACACATACAACCTCTCACCAGCGAGTAAAAATCATACATGTAACACTTGATAAAGAAGACTGGAAGCCCCCCCTCCCCTTGCTGCTAGATTGCTGCCTTCATCTTAATTTTATTTAGTTCTTAGTTAAGTTTGTGTTGCTAATGGAGTAGGAATAGATAAATAAGAATCCTTTAAATTTCTTGGTGTATTTGCTATAAATCTGGTAGTGACCTGCAGTGGGATAATTAAATTCTTGATAAGGGCTGTGGCAATCCTGTGATTTAAACAAAGGCTGATTTTTAATGTGAATCCTTGCCAATAAAGCAAAGGATGAGCTAGGGGTAGGTGAGAAGGAGGGAAAGACAAACACACACAAACTCCAAACTATTGCCGAACTTTTGGCTTGTTTTTGATAATAAACATACAAACTCAAAGCTATTTATAACAAATACACAAACCTTAAGCTATTGCCTACCTTTTGGCTGTTTTTTTATAACAAGCACACAAACTCTAAGCTATTACCTACCTTTTGGCTTGTATTTTATAACAAACATACAAACTCTAAACTACTACCAACTTTTTGCTTGATTTTTATAACACACAAACTCTAAGGGGTAGATTTTAAAAGCCCTAGGTGCACCAAATCCAAGCCTCCAAGCCTGGGCTTTGCATAGGGGCTTGGCCAAAGTAGGGGAAACCTATGACACCCTAGGCCTATGCATGGCTGAGGCTTCAAGACCAGCTAGCCCTGATGCTTAGGCCCAGATTGATGTCTCAGCCTTGTATAAATTTATAACATGGTAGGTTGCTGTGACCTTGACCTGGGCACCATGCAAGTTATTGGCTTGGACTGGGACCTAGACCTCATCTATGGATCTCCCCTGGAACAAGTAAGTGGGGGCTGGGGAGGATCCCAGCCCAGCATTTTTCTGGGTGGGAAAAATGGGTGGGGGATTCAGAAGACCCTAGGACGCCACATTTCTTTTTTTTTTTCCATTTTTATTTGTATTTTCCAATGTTTAGTTCATTTTTTTAAAACTTAAAAAGTAATATAAACATTACAGAAAACTAAATTTGGGGGGGAAAAGCTCCCCAAAAAAACAAACAAACAATCCTTATTCCCCTCTAATAAGCAGTGAAATCAAATCCACTCCCTTAGTTTGAGAATGCTTCAAATCAATCCAGGCAGGTACCCCTCTACAACCAAATCACACCCTTATTTCCAATAATCTAGCAGATAAGTAATATAAATATAAATTAGGGATGCCCATTGCCCAACCCACCACAATCCCCAGGAAATTGTAATATAGATAGTTTAATATGAGATTTTTTTCCTCCAAAGAAAAGAGAAAATTAACCCTTTGAGGTCTTTGAAGACTCATTGTCACACATTACAAGGTAAATGTTGGAAATGGTATAAAAGACAAGGAAGCACTACTATTTTAATCAAATAAGCTCATCCTAACAATGATCATGGAAAAACTGTCTTCCTGATAATATCTGAGTGGAGTTTCTTAAGAATTAATGGGTAGTTAATTCTACCCATTATAGATCCAATATATTGGTCAATATAACAAATCCCAAACAGGTGAATTTTCAAAGAAGTTACACATATAAATGTAACATACTATTGGAGCAATTTTCAAAAGCCAATTACAATTGTAAAGTGCACTTAAACAGGTAAATCCAATGGACAATTCAATGGCATATATTGTAGCAATTTTCAGAGGCCAATCTATACAAGAAAAATGTAAAACCCAGTTTTACATGTGTAAATGTGTTCAAAAATCAGGTCCAAATATTTTAATTCAGAAAGGGATGCCTAAGAGATATTAAATTCCTACTGGCTTGGCCAATCAGAAGGATACTAGACTTAGTATAATTGATTCCTGTACCCTTTTAATAGACTATATTGATCTCAAACTCTCCGTAATTCAGGAATAGACTTCTCTGCTTGAGTAAGAAATATAAGAAGGCATCTGCATATAGTGAAATCTTATGTACTCAAATTCCAGCAATAGCAGAATATTACTTACTCCTCTGTGCCAGGAGCTCCAAGGCGATATTAAACAACAAGGGGAATAGGGAGCAACCCTGTCTGGTCCTTCGTAACACATGAAAAGAATCCAAGAGTGTGCCATTGGCTAAACTTTGAGCTTGGGGATTCTTGTACAAGACTTTTACCAAACCTATATATTCCAAGGGGAATCATAATGTTGTAATACTTCAAACAAATATTTTCAAGATATCCTATCGGAGGCTTTGTCAGCATCTAAAGATAGGATTACCTCTGGTGTTCTGAGACTCTTTGCTATATGAATGATGTTAAATGTCTGGTGTTATTTATTGAGGATATCCCTTTTACAATCCAGTCTGATCAGTATTAATTAGTTGTAGTAATACATATTCTAGCCGGAGTTGTAAAATACTTCACCTTTTCTTGTCATCAGCATTGAGAAGGGAGATAGGCCTGCATGAACTACATTTGATGAGATCTTTCCCTAGTTTTGGAAATAAAGTGATAGCTGATAATAAATTCCCTGTTGAAGCTATGGGATTGCCAAGAATATTCAACAGTTCTGTTAAAATAGGAGCCAGGTTGTCTCTGAAATAACTATAATAATCCAGAGGGAACTCATCAGGACCAGGACTGTTCTGTAAAGCCAGAGATATAGTGGCCAGTACAACTTTCACATTTATTATTGGGCACTGTTAATAAATTCCTAACTGTATCAGAGATTTGGGGCAAATTAAGATTATTAAGAAATTGTACTATCTCCTCTTCTGATGAGATAGATTCCTGATATAGTAATTCAAAGTAATTTTGAGACTCTTAATATCTGCTTTGTTGAATGAAATAAAGTACCTTAAGTCTTTTAATGGTGCTACTAATAATTGAAGTACCCTTGGGCTTGCTCAGCTGAGCCATCAGAGTTTTTCTTTTTCTTAATATTTCTGTCTTATTCACTGTCTTATTCACTTTTTCTTAATATTTCTGTCTTGTAAAGCACAATGTTTCTTCAATTTGTGAAGTTTACAAAGCAATGAGCCCATCCTTAGTGAACTGTATAGCTCTGTAAGTTTTCAAAGAGCAATCCAACTTATGCTGTCACTCTAAGGCCTGGATTTTCTAAGGTTGCAGACCTTAGAAAAGCCAGCAGTAATGGGGGGGGCGAAGCGGGGGGGGGGGGGGCCTGCAAAAGCCGGCAGTGATCGCACCTCCATGGTGCGGTCACTGCCGGCTTGCGCACCCAATAGCGCCATCGTAAAAGGTGGTGCTATTGGGCGCGAAACTGGTGGCGAAAAGGGTCCTTACCTTTTCACTGTCAGAGGTGTCTTCACGGCATCCACCCCGGTGCCGCCCCAACTCCTCCCCTTCCGGTGCGGACGCTGCCCAGAACCCACTCCGATTTAGCTATCGCAAGCGAAAAGAGACCGAAAAGGGACTTTTAGCATGCGATCCACATAGAAAATGACCCCCTAAGTTGGTTAAGTGCTGTGACAGGACATTCTGTTGGTTCAAAAATTGTTTTCTCTTGAAACTAGCAAAGGAAATAATTTCACCACTCATTATAGCCTTTAGAGTTTCCCAACACAATTGTGGGTCATATTCCTCCACTGGATGATGTAATTGAAAATCAAGAATGACCTGTTTAATTTTGTCAGAAAAACCAGGGGATTTAAGAACTGATAAATTAAGATGCCATTTGCTTCAAGATTTACAACTCCCTTGTTCCTCTACCATGAGAGATATAGGGTGATAATCTGAGAGGTAAGACAGTAGGGATGTGAATCGTGTGATCGATCGTCTTAACGATCGATTTTGGCTGGGGGGGAGGGAAATCTGATCGTCATGGGTTTTTTTGTTAAAAAAATCGTCAAATCGTAAATCGGCGGGAAAACCAGCACACCAAAACAACCCTAAAACCCCACCCGACCCTTTAAAACAACTCCCCCACCCTCCCAAACCCCCCAAAATGTTTTAAATTACCTGGGATCCAGTGAGGGGGTCACAGCACGATCTCCCGCTCTCGGGCCACGGCTGCATTAATAGAAATGGCGCCGGTGGCCCTTTGCCCTTACCATATGACAGGGCAAAGGTAGCGCCGGCGCCATTTTGGTTCCTGTCACCCGACGTCACGAGTGCAGGAGATCGCTCCTGGACCCCCTCTGGACCCCCAGGGACTTTTGTCCAGCTTGGGGGGGGCTTCCTGACCCCCACAAGACTTGCCAAAAGTCCAGCGGGGGTCCAGGAGCGACCTCCTGCACTCGGGCCGTATTGCCAATATTCAAAATGGCGCCAGCGCTACTTTTGCCCTCACTATGTCATACGGGTCGTATAAAGAAAAATCTGAGGAATGAAGTATGCTGAAATATCACTTCCAGTTATCAAGGGCATAGTCCTCAGCAAAAACAACTTTGAAGGCAATAATTGATTTGAGGCAGAAAGAAATATCAGCGCATTATCAAAAAGTAAAAGCCCAAAATGTGACTTTAAAAATGTATCTCCCTATAAGTCTCAGTGCAGCAAGAAAGAAACAAAAACATCAATAAAGAAAAACTCTGAGCCACATCAGATTGCAAAAGTGTGATCCAGTAAAGCAGGTTCTGCCTGATCCTAACATGTACAAGCTTTCATTTAACTGTCTATACCCTGGCCACTAAGAAAACTGATTTCAAATAATGCAGTACCTCCTCCAGCATCTGAAATATGCTGTTTTCTCCAGTATTCAAAAGAATGAGTTTTGCAGGATATAACATTGCATATTGCAGACCTTCTCTCACAGAATTTGTTTTACATTATAGTAGCTCTGGTGCTTTTTCTGTATGGAGGCTGAGAAGTCAGGAAAACTGAAAATTAGTTTATCTTGAAAATATTATTCACGTTTCTTCCATGCAGCCTCAGACTTGTTGCTTATCAACAAAATAATGCAAAGAGACCACTACTGTGCAAGGTCTGCCATTTGGCCTGGGTTGTAGAGTGGGAGTTCTGTGAGCCTGATCAAGTGTAATCCAACCTTCCTTTTTTCTGAGATCCAGCATCTCTGACAGCCAATTTGTGAAAATAATTACCACACTGTGGTCTTCAGCTGCTTCCAGGAAACCACAATATGTACATTATTATGGAGACTTCTTTTCTCTACGTTTTCACTCTTCTAAATGCTGCGTAAGTTTCTAAAATTTATAGCTCCTTTTTCCATACTCAGTATAAGTCATTTCCAAATCGCTGACTCTGTGGTCTATGGCTTCCAATTTCTCTTCATGTTTTCGAACTGAAGCAACAAGAGACACCAACTTTCCAACCAATACCATGAGTTTTGCATTGGTAAAATCTTCCATTTTATTTTTTGGGGAAAACTGATCAAAATACCTTTTAAAATCATTACCTGCATCCATAACCGCTTCAGTCCTCTCCTGATGACGAGTCTTCTGGTACGCTACTGATCCCTCTATCTGAGCAACTTTCTCCATCAATGTTTTTTTCTTTTCAATGTTTTTGGCCCAGATTTTAGCAAAGGATCACTTTGGCATTTTTTTTAGAAGTAATTGTATACCGTTTCACTGCTTGCACAAATAAAAATAAAAAGTAAAAAAGAAAGATCGAGCAGGAGCTCTGCTAGCTGTTATCAAGCTCAAGATAACATGTGACTCCCATGTAAATTACTCTGAACATTGTCTTCATATATTATTATGCTGTTTTGTCAGCTGATAAATGCTTTTTCAGCTTAGGAACATGAACATTTTTGGCATCTGTAAGCCTATGAAGTAAAACATATAGGTGTAGATTTTAAAACGCATGCACACGTCCATGTGCGTGCGCATGGTCCCGGGGTGCGCACATGGATGTGGCTATTTTATAACATGCGCGCATCGGCGTGTGCATGTTATAAAAATAGGATTCCTGTGTGTACATGCTTGCCGGATTTTAATATTGCCAGATTTTAATATCTCGACCATGCGCGTAACCCCCAGTATGCGCAGAAGTGCCAGGTGATTGAAAAGGAGCGGACTGGGAGGGAACTTCTCTACCCCTAATCCTATCCTTCTTCCCTCTTCCTGTCTCCTCCCCAACCCCTAAACTTACTCTAAGTATCCCCATTTTTTAAATTTTGATTCTTAATGCTCCTCTGGAGCAGTAGTAAACTCCGCACGCTACCCAGACCCTGGCAGTCGGCCTGCCCCTTCAATCACCTGGCACTTCTGTGCATACTGGGGGTTATGCTCATGGCTGAGCCCTTTTGATAATGCACTTGGTGTGTGCACTGTGCAGGGCCCAGCCACGCGTATATTCCCTGGTTTTACCATGCACAGGGCTTTTAAAATTTGGCCGAATCTTTTGTTGGTCATAGTTTTTGCATTCCAGTTTCCCTCTAAATTACACAATAAAGATGGCAATTTTCAAAAGCCATTCCTCTGGGTAAATAGTTATTTATCCTAGTATAGTAAATGGACATGCTGAAAATTGCCCATCCTCTGCACAGCTGAAAGTACACTTTGGGATCAGCAATGTGCGTTGAGGGGTTAGCATTCATAGGGCCACATTCGGTCTATGGAAGAAAAGTCCATCAATAGCTATTAACAAAGTAAATCAGGGAGACCCACCACTTGTCATTGGGAGTGGACAACAAGAACATGGATTTACTTAGGGATTGGCAACTATAAGAGATAAGATGCTAGGCTTGATATATCCTTGCTCTTATCCAGCATTGCATTTCTTACGTTCTTATATTTTATGGCGGTGAGATGGATACTGACCAGCAATGGTGAAAGCAAGTAACATCCATTTGGAAATGACATCCGCTGACTGGAAGTAATGTCACTGTTGGGAGGAAGGCTGCTGCTATAAATCTGAAATGGGTTATACCCTCCCAATAGTCCACTGCTGGAATATCCCTGGACTTTCACGGACTCCTCATAGTCCTTATTCAGTCAGAACTTTCAAGTAAAAAAAATATATATATATATTGCCTACCCTTGGCTTGCATGAAACCTGACTGGATTACATTCAGTTGTATAGCCTGGTGTAAAAGCTTTTGTTTTCTAATTGCACACAGTATTTGTTTCATTAGCATGTTGTATAAAATGCATTCGTTTGCAATGTATGGTAACTTTTTATGACTTGTTCTCCCATATAGTGCAGGTTCACTTTACTAATTGAGATAATGCACTACCATTGCCAATATTTGTGTTGTAAGTGGGCCATTGTAGTGAATAAAAGCAAAGAAATATGCAGTCAAAGAGTAAGGATGAATGTAAATCACAAATGAAGTGAATGCCTGGGAGCTATATAGCTCACAATATTCTAAAAAGCATCAAAAGCTTGTTTTATTCTTAGGCAGAATATCTTCAGTGCTGTTCCCATGAAACAGTTTTAGTCAAGGTGATAGTTTATTATATTTGATAAAACCTTTTTTCTTTTATTTAAGAACCAAAGTTAAGTACAAAAAAAGTAAAATAAACAAAATATTAACAAAACAGATTAAAAGTGAAAACAAATAAAATATACTATATAAAAATCTGAATGAAATCACATATAGAAAATATCTAAAAGTCAACAATAATTAAATATGAGAGCAATCAACACATAAAATTAAAATCAACAAAGTAACAAAGAATATAAAAAACTCTAAAGCTTAAGGCATTTTTAAACAATAACAGCCATACATAAAATTATAGCAATAGAATTATACAGCAAAGGTTATTCTAAAAAGAAACGTTTTTAGAGTCTTCCTAAATTTACTGTAATCTTTCTCAAGCCACAGAGCAAAGGAATAGAATTCCAAAAAGTTGGCCTAAAAAAGCAAAGATCATCTCCCTCATTGCTTCAAATCATATTTCTTTAAAAGACTGGATTTTTAAAACCTCCTGTTGAGAAGAGTACAGGCTATGAAGTAGAGCATAAGTAATTAGCAGCTTAGGAAGATAAAGAGGAATACCAAATTGAAAAGAGTTAAAAACCAAACAACCTACTTTAAATTGGATTCTTAAGGAAATGGACAACCAGTGAAGAGTCTCCAATAGCAGAGTCACATGGTTGTATTTCCTTTTTCCAAAGATTTAGCTTTGCTGGTATATTTTAGATTTATTGAAGTCAATGAATAGCACGTGAAGAAAGTCAGTGATATAAGGTATTGCAAAAGTCAAGAGAGTGAGTTAGAGATTTCACATCTGCAGTACCAAAAAGGGTCTCAGTTGGAGACCCTTTATTCATGTATGTCAAATTTAAAAGTCATACCCAAGCATCGCACATTAAAAGGTTGCATTCTAAATCAAAAGAGCCAGTTTAATTAATTATATGAATATAGAGAAGTAATTTTTTGAATGAAAAAAAGTATCTTCAACCTTGTTCAACTTGCCTATGAGTGAATCACTAATAGCAGTGCCCTATTGCTTATCACTGAACTTGAGACTACTCCTTCCTGCCTTTGGAGAACTGTGAGCCTGTGTCTTCAAAAATTATTCTCATTAGAAACATAGAAACATGAAAGCAGAAAAAGACTAGAGATGTGCATTGTTTTGTAGTTTCTTTTCGGGCTTCATTTTCAGGGAACCGCGGGAAACTTCGTTTATCCCGCGTTTTGGGGTTTTTTTTTCATGGGACCCTGATTTTTGGGTTAGTGCGCACTAATGTTTTAATGCTAGTGCGCACTAACCCGAAATATGAATTTTTCCAAAGTTTCGGAAAAATTATTTTTGTGTTTTGTTGCTCCCGAATGATGTCGAATTAGACAATTTCTTTGAAATTGTCTAATTCAGCAAAAACGAATGCACATCTCTAAAAAAGACCATATGGCCCATCCAGTCTGCCCATCCATCCAATTAATTTAGTATTAATTATCATCACTTCCTTAGAGATCCATTGCATTTATCCCATGCTTTCTTGAATTTGGTTACTATTTTTAACTCCACCACTTCCACTGAGAAGCTGTTCCACACATCCACTACCCTTTCTGTAAATAAATATTTCCTAAGATTACTCCTGAGTGTACACTCATTCAAACTCATCTCATGACCCCCTCATTCTAGAGTCTCCTTTCCATTGAAAAATGCTCACTTCCTATACCTGGAAATCTAATTGAATGTGTTTATCATATGTCCCCTTCTTGCCTTTCCTCTAGGTTATACACATTTAGATATTTAAATCTAGCTATTAGAACAAAGACTATGGACCATTTTAGAACCCACCCTCTAAACCAACTCCATCCTGTTTATATCCTTTTGAAGGTGCATTTTCCTGAATTGTACACAGTATTCTAAGTGAGGTCTTACCAGGGACCTATACAAGGCAATATCACGCCCCTTTTTCTGCTGATTCATTAGAACAGACAAGACCAACAGTCCAATTTAAGGTAAATGACCAAAGGTTTCATTGAAAATGGAGCACCATCAAGAAAATTCAGTAAAGAAAATTTTCACTGTCAACACCTGTTTTAACAACTTTGAATAATTTTGTGTTATCTACAAATCTGAATACTTTCATAGTAATTTTTTACAGATTATTTAAAATTTTAAATAGTACTAAACCAGTAAAAAGCAGCTATTCAGTTTTCTTTATAAGGAAAACTAAGGGGTAGATTTTAAAAGGAGCGCGCGTGGCTTATATATGCGTGCGCTACCTGGTGCGCGCACATATACACCCAATTTTATAACATGCCCGCGCTGGCGTGCGCATGTTATAAAATCAGGGATCGGCACGCACAAGAGGGTGCAAAAATTGTACACCTTGCGCACGCCAAGCCGCGCTGGTTTCCTCCATTCCCTCCCCCTAGCCTGACCTTCCCACCCCTTCCGCTAATCTTTCCCCCCCAGCCCTACTCTAACCCCCCCCCCCCCGATCTTTATTTTACCTTTTGCACCTGCCGGCCGATTGCCAGCACACGATCTCTGATACAGCGGCAAATGGCTGCTGTGCCAGGAGCCGCTGACCCTGCCCCCACCCCTGAACTGCCCCGGACCACCCCTGCCCCTTTTTTCAAGCTCCAGGACTTACATGCGTCCCAGGGCTTTACGTGCACCACCGGGCCTTTTGAAAATAGGTCTGGTGCGCGTAACCCCCCTTCGTGTGTAAATCCTCCTGGATTTACGCGCGTAGGTCTTTGAAAATCTGCCCCTAAGTGTAGAGTTCTTCTGTTTTCAATGTTTAATCAGTTATTAACCCACAATAGGACATTGCATCCTCTCATGTCTTTTTAGTTTCCTGAAGAGTCTTTTATGAGGGACTTTGTCAAATGCTTTCTGAAATTCTGAAGATATACTATATTTATTGCTTGCTTGTGTACACTTTCAAAAAGCTCTAATAGATCAATAAAGTAAGATTTGCCTTTGGCAAATCTGTATTGGTTCTTCCCCTTTAAACCACGTGTATCTATATGACCAATTACTTTGTTCTAAGAATAGTTTCTACTGAAATCAGGCTTGCTAGGACATAATTTCATGAATCATTCCTGGAGCCATTTTTTTAAAATTGGCATTACATTAGCCATCCCCCAGTCCAGGTGCAGTGGCTGATTTTAATGATAAGCTACAGATTGCTAGTAGCAGGGTAGTGATAAATGAAGAGGTATTATTTGTGAAGTGCCTTAGGAATTCATCATGGGGCAGGTTCCATTCACTGTTTTCCTAAGTTATATTGCACAGGAGTTAGTAGGAAAGGTTTGTAATTTGTCCATGATACTAAGATCATGGACAGTTCTGATGGACTAGACAAAATGAGAAGTGATCTAAGACAGTTTTAGAAGTGGTTAAGTATTTCACAACTACGATTGAATGCAAAATGTATAGTATTGTGAACTTGGAGTGCAGAAATGCAAATAAGCAATACTCAATGGAGCATGAAATACTGAAATAGGTTAGAGATCTTGCAAGTGATCATATCCAATAGTCACAGGATTTACTTTCGGAACTGTAAGGAGTATTTTAGAAAGAAATTTGTTTTAAAAGCTAAAGAAAAGGCTGCTGAGTTCACATATCTCAGAGGTAGAAAGTGAGCATTAAATCTGAACTTATAGTAAAGAGATCATGACAAAATATATAGCATTTGAAATGTGGTATTTTAGAAGAATTCTGAAGGTTAGTGGGAAGGGCACGCTATTACATGAAAGAATGAATGAGATGATGGGAGGTGGAAGAACCTAGGTAGAAAACCTGGCCAAAAAGGAAAATGAGATCTACTGGTCATGTAATCAGAAAATCTGGTGGCAAATTAGTTGAGCTAATATTGGAGGGCAGAATAGATAGCAAAAGAGAAGTCTGAGGCAACAATATTATATTCTGCTTTTACAGGCACTTCAAAGCAAATTACATTTAGGGGCTGTAGGTACTACCCTATGCCCAAAGGACTTAGAATCTATTTAGTAAAGGTTTTCTCCCATTCTGTGTGTGTATGGGAAAATGCTTTAGTAAATGAACCCTTAGAGGTCTATTTTAGAAAGTCCATGAGTGCATCCATGTAAGCACGCGCCATATTTTAAAATCTGTGCGCACATGTGCGGGCAAGCGTGCATGGGGGGGGGGGGGGATGAATTTTTTAATATTACGCGCGGTGACGCAACCGGGCCTCCCCCAGTTCCCTCCCAGTCTGTTCCAATTAAGGAGCAGACTGAGAGGGAAATTCCCTACCTCCCTGACTAACCTTCCTCCCTTTCACTTCTCCACCTTGACCCCTATCTAGCTACCAGAAATTTTTTTATCTTATCACTTACTGCTCTTCCAGAACAGAATTAGTTTCCGCATGCTAGCTGGCCTCCATTCTACCCTGCCCCACCTCACACAGACCCCGCCCCAAGCCTGCCCCTTTTTCAGGGCCTGGCACTTGTGTGCATATCGACGGTAGTCGGTTACACACATGGCCGAGCCCTTTAGAAAATGCACTAGATCCCCACTAATGTTTTTCACACTATCTAGAGTTTTTAACCTGCTGCAGATTTTGGTATGTCATTCACAAAAAATCAAATCATTCTTGATTGTCCTTCACTATTGCTAATAAAAATGTTAAGCAAAACATGAGGGCTATTCCCTGTGGCAAACCACTGGTAACCCCCTTTCCTTGTAGTGATCTCCGTTTACCTCTACCCTTTGTTACCTCCCACTCAACCAGTTTCTAACCCAGTCAGTCATTTTAGGGACCATATCTATGGCTCTCGGTTTGATTATAAATTACTTATGGTGAGCTGTGTCAAAGACCTTGCTGTCCCCTTATTTAACTCTCTGGTCACTCAGTCAAACAAATTGAGTAGATTTATATGACAAGACCTACCTTTGTAAAACCATGCCGCCTCAACTCCTGTAATCCATTGTATTCCAGAAACTGTATTATCCTCCGTTTTGGCTGAATTCCATTAATTTATTCAATCATACCAACTGGTTTGTAGTTTTCAGACTCTTCATTACTTCCATTTTTTTGAAGAAGAATCAATTCTGTCTGTCTCCAGTTTTCTGGACACCTACCTGAGCTGCCAGAACTTCCCTAAGTTCCCTAGCATCTTGTGCCCTAGCTATCACGGTGTAGCTATACAAGCAAATGGCTGGCAGGGAAGACAGAGAGTCAAAGTTGCTCTCTCATGTATCTTCTTTTGCTCTGCTCCCAGGCCTGGCCTCCATTCATGGCAGCCGGTCAATACTGGCACAGAGGGGCTTTTCACTCAGTGATGATCTTGCTATGGGTTGCATAGTATGCTATGTCAAACATAGAAGTCAACATGTGGTCATGTGGCTGGAGATCATGTAGACCTTGGGATGGACCATGACATGCTCATCATCCATGTGGGGAGCCCCTCATCCCAGAGTTGAGCCAGAGACCTGGAGGATGAGGGCCCCTTCCAAAACCACAAGCTTGGTCCCAGAGTTGGTAAGCTTGCCTCACTCTCCACTTGAGGGGAGTTTAAGGGGACAAATTGCTCTCTGGCATATGGGGGATTGGCACAGGCATCCCATTGTAAGCAGTGCCAAGAAACCCAGATTAGTTGGATAGGGTTGTGGGAATTGCTCCTTTTCTTCCACTGGAAGAAAGCTACTAAAAATCTGATCTACCTTGAATTTTAGTGGTATTATTTTTGTCTTTAAAATTTCCAAAGATACGTATTATACTATCATGCTATATTGCATTAGACTATGGAATCCTGAGAGTCTTTTACTTAAGTACACTGCCATTTAATATATCATAGAGATTCCAGATAAATCTCTGTTACTCTTTTTAAATGCAAATACACCTAGGGATGGATGAAAAGAGCTCTAGTTGTAGCACACTATGCTGCAGCTGACTTTGCATTACTGAAAGTTTTATGGTGATACATAATCTCAGATGTGCTGGGGCTGATTAAAGAATGATGACACAGCTGTTTATTTGAAACTGAGTGAAAAGAGTTTGATGGCACTAGCTAGTGCTGTTCGTGTACTTAATACTGCCAAAGCCATAAAAAAGCACAGCCAGATGCACGCAATGAGAGGTCCAATTGAACCTCCTGGTTGGTTTAAAAAAAAAAAATAAAAGGAGCAATTTTTTTTGTTTACATGTTTTAAATGAAAGGGGCCTGGAAAAATGTCACCTGCTGCTGATGCTGTGATATTTTAGAGAATTATAGAAAAATAGAATAGGAAGGCAAAATATGACTGAAAGGTCCATCTAGCCTGCTGAAATTATATTTTCTTCCAAATGATAGACTTTATTTAATCTGTGGATTTCCTTTTTCTTCTTCACAACCAAGGACCCCCCATGCTTATCCCAAGCTTCTTGAATTGTGTTACTATTTTCACTTCCACTGCCTCCACTATGCGGTTCTTCTATGTATCCACTGCCTTGTCTGTGAAGAAATATTTTCTGATGATATAACTGAATCTATGCCCTTTAGGTCTCATAGCAAGACTTCCTGCTCTAGAAATTCCCTTTGACTTAAAAATGCTTACTCCTTGTGCTTTATGTATTTATTTATTTATTTTATTTTACAGATTTTATATATCATCATTCAGTTATACCCTCACAACGGTTCATAAAATTAAGAACATGAATACATGGGATATAAGTAAAACAAGCTCATAATAAAAGATAAAAGCATATAAATATAGAGATATGTAAAAGTATTAAATTATTAAAACAGGAAGTGATAGCATAAAAGAGCAGTATAAGACTAGGATAAAAGTATAGGTTAGTTTTACCATCAGTCTCGTATAGCTCCGCATTCTGTTTTGCTAAAACAATCTCTCTCAAAAATGCTACATACAGTTTAAAATAACATAAAAGGAGTAAAATGCAATTTAGCTGGATTCCATATATTCTTTGTAAAAAACAGGTTTTTAAATTCTTCTTTAAAACTTTAAAATCAGCTTGTAATCTCAATTCAATCGATAACTCATTCCACAATTTTGGACCTGCCAATGACACTGCTCTCTCTCGTACTTGACATAGCCTCGCAGAGCTTACTGACGGGATGGTCAGCAGGCCTTTGTTCGCTGACCTCAGATTTCTCTGTGGGGTATGTAAACATATAGTAGCTTTTAACCAATCGTTTTGGTTGCCATATATTACTTTATATAAGATGCAAAGAACTTTAAATTGAATGTATGATTCTATTGGGAGCCAGTGAAGGGCAATCAGGGTAGGTGTTATATGTTCTCTTTTTTTAATTCCTACTAATACTCTTGCCACAGCATTTTGCAGGAGCTGGAGTGGCCGGATGGTAGTTGTCAGTAGACCCAGAAATAAGGCGTTACAGTAATCTGTACTAGAAAAAATTAGTGACTGAAGGACAGTGCTGAAATCATTTTGTAATAGTTGAGGTTTTAATCATCTGAGAGTCATCAGCTTTGCATTTCCTTCCCTGACTATAGCAGAAATATGCTTTTTTTAGGTTCAATTCTGGATTGATTATTATGCCTAAGTCACGGGCTTTATCTGCAAGTTTAAATGTTAATGTATCATGGGGCAATGGTGGCTGCCTTATTAATGCAGACTTTCTTTCAAGTAAAATATGTTCTGTTTTGTTTATATTTAAGAAATGTTTCATTTGTGTTAGAAGCTGTTTGATTATTGCTAGGTACATTGATATCAGTTTGTAGGTTTTTTCTAATGTATCGTTTATTGGAACCAATATTTGAATGTTGTCTGTACAGAGGTAGTGGATCAGTCCTAATCCGGATAGTAAATGGCATAATGGTAACACCTTTGAGGTATTTTAATACTTTTAGTATATATCCCTTCTATTCTCCTCTCCCCATAGACATACATATTTAGGGCCTTAATTTCATTTCATAGAGCTTCTGCTGCAGAAATCTGTACCAGCTGGTGTCCCTATCCTTGACTGCTTCTACTCTGTCTATATGCTCTTGGAGATGCAGCCTTAAGAACTGAACATGGTACTCTAGATGAGGTCTAATTATTAACCTGTAGAAAGGTTTTCTACAGCTTAAACCTGTTTTCTGTTTTCAACAATTTAAACCTGTCCCTACATATGCTATCATTCCCCTGGATCTGGATGCTGCCTTGTTGAACTGCATTAATTTGTATTCTTTTTTGCATTTACACTTCCTTTTACTTTTATTAAACATTTTCCATCTTCTTAGGTCCAGCTAACTACAGCAGATATTTATATTCTTTGACTTATTCCATATGTTTTACTTCATAAAGGGGTAGATTTCCACATAAGTGCATCGCGTCCATGTGCGCACGCTTCCTGGTGTGCGCACATGGATGCACCGATTTTCTACCATGTACGCGCTGATACGTGCATGGTGGGAAATCCATGGGCTGCGCACCAGATTTTATAATACGTGCATTTGTGCTGGTGGCGCGCACAAGGGGGGGGTTATTATTTCTGCTCAGTGACGCTCCCCAGTTCCCTCCCAGTCCACTTCAATTTAGGAACAAACTGGGAGGGAACTTCCCTACCCCCCTACCTAATCACCCTTCCCCTTCCCCTCCCCTCTCCTCCCCATCCCCTAAACCCTACATTTTTTCTTTTTTTTTTTTCCAACTTACTTCAGCTCCCGAGCTGAAGTAAGTTGCGTGCACCAGGACAGCAAATGATGGCGCTGTCCTGACCTGCCCCCCACCCCTCCCTGCTGAGAACATGCCCCCCAGCATGCCCTTGCTGGAAGCCTGCCACTTGTGCACAATACTGGCCTTTACGTGCGTGGCCGGGCCTTGTGGAAAATTGGCTCGGCCCGTCCAAGGCCCGGCCACGCGAGTAAAGGCCGGAATTTACTTGCGCAGCCTGTGGAAAATCTACCCCCAAATATATATATATTTTTTGCTGATTAACTTAAATTGTGTCCTTTTGCTGCTCAGGCTTATTCCAAAGACCTTACGATAGGTTCAGACTCATTCCAAAAACATGAATTTCAGAGTTGTCAATAGTCTCCCCGTATATTCTGTATGGCGTAATTAAAGAGGAGGCAGCAAAACACTGCACGGAGCGGCAGTAGCCACAGAGGCATTCACGGAGCGGGATGCCAGTGGCCAGTGGTTGGTGTTCCGCCTTCACGGAGCGGAGGGATGGAGGGCTGCCATCTCCAAAAAAAAACAAAAAACAAACAAACAAACAAAGCAGGGGTGGGTAAGAGTATGGGGCAGGGGTGCGGCCTG
This sequence comes from Rhinatrema bivittatum, assembly GCF_901001135.1. Taxonomy (NCBI): domain Eukaryota; kingdom Metazoa; phylum Chordata; class Amphibia; order Gymnophiona; family Rhinatrematidae; genus Rhinatrema; species Rhinatrema bivittatum. The sequence continues at coordinate 322,563,408 of NC_042615.1, read as the reverse complement.
CTTGTTGCGGCGGTTGCTACCCCTGATTGAGCTGGATGTTCACTGGGATGCAGATACGGCGTTGCTCTCTGCATTGGTGGAGGGGTGGAAGGGAGTTGGGGCCGGAGGGTGCTGGAAGCCAATAGTGATGGGTGGGAGGGAGAAAAAGGGGGGGGGGGGGAATGGATAAACTGCGTGGCTTGCTGGGCAGACTGGATGGGCCGTTTGGTCTTCTTCTGCCGTCATTTCTATGTTTCTATGTAAATGAGAGAGAAGAATCTATGCGATTCCATGACACAGGTCTCTTTCACAATGAGAAGTGTGCCTAAGGTCATACTTGGTATCCTTTCCAAATGACATTTTTTCTACATTCCCTTACTTTTACCCTTTGGATAGTTTTCTCTATATTGTAATATATTCAGATATGAATGCCTGTCATCCTAGTCATGGTTTTGTACAGATTAAAAGACATGGTGCTCTGGAAAGCTTGCATATATTGTTTGTAATGGGACAGTTTCTTCTTCATATACAATACTTCTGATAAACCAGTCTGACTGGGCAAGGCAAAGAGGTCAATATATAGTACTAAACTGTATTAACAGTAATATAGGCATTGATATGTATTAAATGCCTGCATTATGTAACTCAAATGTTAATGGACAAAAACGACACTGTTAACATGTGTAAACTAACTTGCATTAGTGTTCAAACAAAATTAATTCTAACGAGATAGTGAGATACAAAGTTCATTACTAATTAGTGAAGCAAAATCCAACATGACTTCAGCATGCATGAGATACTTCCATTCCTCTTGTATAGTAGGAGTTTTTGAAACATAAATTTGGCTGCTCAACTAGAATGCAACAAGATTTTGTTTCTTCCTGACATGATTTGTTAACAACTGATCTCCCTAAGACTGACAAGCATCTGAAAAATAAGAGTGATATCCCTGGGTGCTCCCCAGCATCCTGGAGGGTCAGTGAGAGTATTTATTTAAAATATTGAATTACTTACTCTCATTCTCCTCACACAAAAGTGTCTAAGGTGAGTTACAATAGAGAAAGAAAAAATATAAAACAATACAGATAATAAAAACAAAACAACAGAGTTATAAAACCTCAAATACACTGTACATGGAACACTTAAGTCCATTAATGTCCTCTGAGCCACAATGTCCAGATGACTTCCACAAACAAAAATAATAAAACAAAATAATAAAAACAAAGCATGTACAACAAAACCATGCACCATTTCCCTAACTACCATAACACCCAAATATGGCTTTCATTTAGTGTCCACGGTTCTCTCTCTGCCTGTCCAAACCCCATCTCCTCCCCCCCCCCCCCCAATCCTGCACAAGAAGTTCCTGCCAAAACTCAAAAGACCTTTAAAGTGTACATCACTCAATGCTGATCCAAAATTAACCACTCCAATGATGGACCATAGGCCTGGGTTACCAGCGAGGATTTTAGTAGCTTTTGAAAGGGAAAAAGCTTGTGGATTTTATTGTGGAGGGTGGACACAATGCAGCAAAATTTTCTATTATGAGCTGCTACTGCCAATTTAACCTTCTGACAGGATGGAACAACGAAAAACTTATCATCCTGCCATCTCAGTAAATGAGGTGGAGTATCCTAGTGAAGCTTCTCCCTGAGATACTCTGGCCCAGCCCATGAAAGGTCTTAAAACATGAGGGGAGTGTTAAATGTGGCCACAACATGATCAGTGCTTGATGGATTATATCAGTACCTCCAATACAGTTTAATGAGTTTTTATGAGTCTCTTGGGACCCATTATTTGTCTTGTTCAGATTAAAAACATCACTGACGTTAATTTAATTCCTGTTGTGTCGCAACTAGAGGATTCGATCTGCAGGGAACAGGTTGCATAAAGAATGATTCTATGTACTACTTTATTTTTCGTGAATAAAAATGGAAGCAGAAAAGGAATGTGATGGTTTCTTAGAATAACCAGCTAATGAGTCCAATCAGCTTACATAGTATTAAGTCAGTCGGTCGCCTTGCTAGCAATAGGTGATGTTTTCCTCCATTGCATTCTGACACTTTTCAGTGGTGCAAACAAGAAACCTGTTTTAACAAATGTGGGGGAATGTGAGATGCATTCCCTCGTGCGTCATATTAATATAATATCATTGATTCCTAGATGTGATTGTATAAGGCTGCAAAGGCAGACACATCTTGATTCAATCAGCATCCATCAAACTTGTTCAAACACACACATGTTTTTCCTACTGCTAATTGTACAAGTTTCTTTTGATACATTTCTTGACAATTGTTAAAGAATAAAGTAGGACAAGGGAGGAACTTTTCAATAGATTACTCATATTCACAATCATATGTGCTTTGTTTGTGAAGACTACTCAAAAATTAGTCCTCGTGATGAGAGGAATTATACATTAAAATTAAAAACCCAGAATCCTCCCTTATAGATGACAAATGCAAGGAAGCCACCTTATTTCAGCAAGTAACATATTAGAATATGTAGGACCATCATAATAAGAACCTCACACTTATAAAAGGTGATGGTTCAATCTTTTAATCATAGGACCTGAACGAATCTTAAAGTTTCGCTGTTCTGAAATTTTAAAAACTGTAGTGACTTAACTTGAGAACCGCTGATATCATTTCCTGCATGGGCTGTGTTTCAAATATTCTGCATCAGCGGGATGAACCATCACCTGTGTAAGTGGTAGTAGGTTCTTGTCAATGCTTTTTATTAGGGAATACTTGCCAGTACTAAGTGCCGGCAGCTTTTTTCTCCACTGGCTTGAACTGCTCTGTGGTCTGTCAAAAAGAAATTACAAAACATGTATCTTTCCCAGAAAGATAGCACTGGTTCTTCTTATGATGGTCCTGTGTATGTTAATATGTTAATTGATGAAATAAGATTTTTTTTTTGCATTTGTCATCTATAAGGCAAGATTCATTATTTTTACTTTTGTTTGTAAAGATCCAGGTGCAGTGTTCATTTTTTATTCCTCAATTGTATTTTCCCACATATTTTGCACCTTTAAAAATCTACTTGTAGCTCCTGTCTTTGAAAATTATCTTATAAAATAATACAACACAATGACTTTTAATGCAATGTATATGGAGTCTTACAGATGATGTTCTTAGTCCAGAGGACTTTGTATCAACTTCCTAGCTCATAGATGGTTACAAAACAAATAATTAGTGCTTTTATATTGCAGCTCAACTTGACTTTTAAGACAAAGGGCCAAATGTACTAACCCGCATTTGCCTTTGCAAATACAATGATATGGAAAAACTGCAAATAACATACAGACTGATGCAGTAATCTGAGCATTAAACTGTGCGCTGGTTTTCAGCAAAAGAGAGCAAGAGAGAGCCTAGCTATAAGGCTCTCATAACTAGGAGGTAATTATTAGAGATGTGAATCATTTTCCATACCGTCTTAACGATAGAAATCGTGTGGCAGGGCAAGAAAATCGTGTTAGGCACGATTTTTTAGTTAAAAAATCGTTAAAAATCGTTTTTTCCGATTAGTGCGCACTAACTGGGAGTTAGTGCGCACTAACTGAAAATGATACAATTTGACACTTTTCAGGTCAGTTAAGGTCAGTTTAGGAATGAATATGTATTCCTATTGGCTGCCCTCTTATTTATTCATGTTACCAAGCTTCCCACTGACAGTATATGGGGGATGGGAAATGGAAACAGTTGGTAGCTTGACAAAACAAGTAATGTGATCAGTCAATGTGACTAGAACTTGTGCCCTAACCCTGATACCAGGGGTATTGTGATCTTCCTGCACACAGTGCCCTATCCCTATTAATACCAGGAGTGTTGTGATCTTCCTGCACACAGTGCCCTAACCCTGGCACCAGGGGTGTTGTGATCTTCCTGCACACAGTGCCCTATCCCTATTAATACCAGGAGTGTTGTGATCTTCCTGCACACAGTGCCCTATCCCTATTAATACCAGGAGTGTTGTGATCTTCCTGCACACAGTGCCCTAACCCTGGCACCAGGGGTGTTGTGATCTTCCTGCACACAGTGCCCTATCCCTATTAATACCAGGAGTGTTGTGATCTTCCTGCACACAGTGCCCTAACCCTGGCACCAGGGGTGTTGTGATCTTCCTGCACACAGTGCCCTAACCCTGGCACCAGGGGTGTTGTGATCTTCCTGCACACAGTGCCCTATCCCTATTAATACCAGGAGTGTTGTGATCTTCCTGCACACAGTGCCCTAACCCTGACACCAGGGGTGTTGTGATCTTCCTGCACACAGTGCGCTATCCCTGGCACCAGGGGTGTTGTGATCTTCATGTACACAGTGCCCTATCCCTATTAATACCAGGAGTGTTGTGATCTTCCTGCACACAGTGCCTTATCCCTAATACCAGGGGTGTTGGGATCTTCTTGCACACATCCCAGTATCAGGGATAGGGCACTGCATGCAGGAAGATCACAACACTCCTGGCATCAGGAATAGGGCACTGTGTGCAGGAAGATCACAACACCCCTGGTATTAGGGATAGGGCACTGCGTGCAGGAAGATCACAACACTCCTGGTATTAATAGGGATAGGGCACTGCATGCAGGAAGATCACAACACCCCTGGTATCAGGGATAGGGCACTGTGTGCAGGAAGATCACAATACCCCGGAGGAGTGAGGGTCAGGCAGCTCCCCCCTGTCTGTGAAGCCAGCCTCTCACTAGTAATGCAGGGAGGGAGCTGTCTCAGACTTCACCATCCTCCCCCCCCTCACCCACACACCATTCACTAGCTGGGACATGGGGGAAGTCAGGAATGAGGGTCAGGCAGCTCCCCCCTGTCTGTGAAGCCAGCCTCTCACTAGTAATGCAGGGAGGGAGCTGTCTCAGACTTCACCATCCTCCCCCCCCCCCCTCACCCACACACCATCCACTAGCTGGGACATGGGGGAAGTCAGGAGTGAGGGTCAGGCAGCTCCCCCCTGTCTGTGAAGCCAGCCTCTCACTAGTAATGCAGGGAGGGAGCTGTTTCAGACTTCACCATCCTCCCCCCCCCCCCCTCACCCACACACCATTCACTAGCTGGGACATGGGGGAAGTCAGGAGTGAGGGTCAGGCAGCTCCCCTCTGTCTGTGAAGCCAGCCTCTCACTAGTAATGCAGGGAGGGAGCTGTCTCAGCCTTCACCATCCTCCCCCCCCCCCCTCACCCACACACCATTCACTAGCTGGGACATGGGGGAAGTCAGGAGTGAGGGTCAGGCAGCTCCCCCCTGTCTGTGAAGCCAGCCTCTCACTAGTAATGCAGGGAGGGAGCTGTCTCAGACTTCACCATCCTCCCCCCCCCCCCCCTCACCCACACACCATTCACTAGCTGGGACATGGGGGAAGTCAGGAGTGAGGGTCAGGCAGCTCCCCCCTGTCTGTGAAGCCAGCCTCTCACTAGTAATGCAGGGAGGGAGCTGTCTCAGACTTCACCATCCTCCCTCCCCCCTCACCCACACACCATTCACTAGCTGGAACATGGGGGAAGTCAGGAGTGAGGGTCAGGCAGCTCCCCCTGTCTGTGAAGCCAGCCTCTCACTAGTAATGCAGGGAGGGAGCTGTCTCAGACTTCACCATCCTCCCCCCCCCCCCCCTCACCCACACACCATTCACTAGCTGGGACATGGGAGAAGTCAGGAGTGAGGGTCAGGCAGCTCCCCCCTGTCTGTGAAGCCAGCCTCTCACTAGTAATGCAGGGAGGGAGCTGTCTCAGACTTCACCATCCTCCCCCCCCCCCCTCACCCACACACCATTCACTAGCTGGGACATGGGGGAAGTCAGGAGTGAGGGTCAGGCAGCTCCCCCCTGTCTGTGAAGCCAGCCTCTCACTAGTAATGCAGGGAGGGAGCTGTCTCAGACTGGTATCAGGGATAGGGCACTGAGTGCAGGAAGATCACAACACCCCTGGTATCAGGAATAGGGCACAGGTTCTAGTCATATTGACTGATCACATTACTTTTTTTTGTCAACTACCAACAGTTTTCATTTCCCATCCCCCCAACCATCACCTCAGTTGGAACCTTGGTAACATCAATAGATAAGAGGGCAGCCAGCCAATAGGAATACATACATACATATTCATTCCTAACTGACCTTTACTGACCTGGATAGTGTCAATAATTTGTATCATTTTCTGTTAGTGTTCCTGAGTTTCCATTTCCATTTCCCATCCCCCCAACCATCACCTCAGTGGGAAACTGGTTAACATCAATAGATAAGAGGGCAGCCAGCCAATAGGAACACATATTCATTCCTAACTGACCTTTACTGACCTGGAAAGTGTCAATTTGTATCATTTTCAGTTAGTGCACACTAACTCCCGTTAGTGCGCACTAACACGATATAACAATTTTTAACAATAAATCGTTAGAATTTCTATTGTATCGTGTTCTATAACGATTTAAGACGATATTAAAATTATCGGACGATAATTTTAATTGTTAAAAAACGATTCACATCCCTAGTATTTATTAGAGATGTGCTTCAGGTAAAAATTTCATGTTGAGCTTCATTTCGGGCCCCCTACCCCCACAGGAATTTCATTTTTCCCATGGTTCAGGGTTTGTTTGTTTTTTTGGGGGGGCCCCGATTTTTGGGTTAGTGTGTGCTAACTCCCAATAGTGTGCACTAACATGGCAGAGTTAGTGTGCGCTATCGGGAGTTAGCGCGCACTAACTCAAAAATGAATTTTTTCCGAAATTTCAGAAAAAATTAAATTGTTTTTTGGTTCTCCCGAACCATTCCAAATTAGGAAATTTCATTGACATTGCCTAATTTGGGAAAAATGATTGTACATCCCTAGTATTTATACCTCTATAGGAGGCCCACCTAGCTACTCGAGGTGAGGTTTAGGTATTAGTGAAGGGGTTAGGGGCCACTTTGACATGCAGAGTGTGACGTGCGAACAGAACAGTGCACTCTTGTGAAGATTTGATGACCTTCGTGGGTGAGGAAACTCACTCAAAGATGAGATTTGTGCAATGTTCTCTCAATCTAGCTTGATGGACTATCTACCTGGGTAACTTCAAGCTATGTTGAGAGAACATTGCACAAATCTCATCTTTGAGTGAGTTTTCTCACCCTGAAGGTAATCAAATCTTTACAAGAGTGCACTGTTCTGTTCGTATGTCGCATTCTGCATGTCAAAGTGGCCCGTAACCCTACACTAATAACTAAACCTCACCTCGAGTAGTTAGGTGGGCCTCCTATAGAGGTATAAATACCTACCTATTATGAGGGCCTTATAGCTAGTATTGTCTCTATCTCTCTCTCACTCTCTCTCTCTCTGTCTCCCAGTAGTTGTAGGAAGGAATTGTAACAATTGTGGTACTTACTGCAAAGTGCAAAAAAGTTATCGCAGTCTGCAGTAATACCTATGCGAAGCACTAAGATAGCACGCTTTGCGATAAACAGCTTATTACCATAAAACATGCCCCTTTTCCTATCACATACGATATTTAGTACATTTTGATAAATCCAGGCCTAAGTGGCAGTGACGTGGGAAAGGTTCTTTTTTCAAATTTGTTGTGCCTGCATAGCAGCACTGGAAACTTAACCCCATCTCTGACCCAGGAGTTTCCTGCATTAAGAAATCCCAGTTTAGGACAGTGTATGTCTCTGCATTGGGGAGTATTGCTTAATGCCCACATTTGCATGGGATCTCCATGTGAGGATACTATGTGGTACTTACATTTTAGAATGCACATTTTATGAGCTTAATACTGCTTACAACCTCCAGTAAGATTTATGCTCACAAAATGAGCATTCACATGCGAATAAAGCTATACTTTGGGCTGAATGCATCTTTCTGCATCATTCTTTCAGTTTGCAAAATTTTGCCCTTGTTATTTACCAATTCTTTTAGCAGAATTTTGCATTTGCAAAAGTAAATGCAAAACTTATGTAAATTCGCTAATGAATGGAAGAATAATGCAAATCAGCTTATTAGCGATTTTCATAAAGTTATATTTCATGTGAAAAAGTATGCAAACTTGTGATTTTATGTAATATCTAACTATACCTCAGTTACACTTTTTTGCGATAACGTTTTCAATTTTTAATTTATGGAAAAAAAAAGCCATGGGGCGGATTTTAAGAGCCCTGCTCGCGTAAATCCGCCCGGATTTACGCGAGCAGGGCCCTGTGCGCCGGTGCGCCTATTTTACATAGGCCTACTGGCGCGCGCAGAGCCCCGGGACTCGCGTAAGTCCCGGGGTTTTCCGAAGGGGGCGTGTCGGGGCGGGCCCGATCCGCGTGGCGTTTTCTGGGCGGGACGTAGCGTTTCGGGGGCGGGTACGGGGGCATGGTTACGGCCCGGGCGGTCCGGGGGAGTGGCTGCGCCTTCCAGACCCGCCCCCAGGTCACGTCCCGCGCTCGCTGGTGGCCCGCTGGCGCGCAGGGATTTACGTCTCCCTCCGGGAGGCATAAATCCCCCGACAAAGGTAAGGGGGGGGGGGTTTAGACAGGGCCGGGGGGGTGGGTTAGGTAGGGGAAGGGAGGGGAAGGTGAGGAGAGGGAACGGAGGTAGGCTGCACGGCTCGGCGCGCGCCGGCTATACGGAATCGGTAGCCTTGCGCGCGCCGATCCAGGATTTTAGCGGATACGCGCGGCTACGCGCGTATCTACTAAAATCCAGCGTACTTTTGTTGGCGCCTGATGCACCAACAAAAGTACGCCAAATCGCGTTTTTTGAAAATCTGCCCCATAAATTTCATTTCCATAAAGTTTACATGCTCTAGTAGTGTGAGAAAAACTTTTATGCTTAGTACCTCTGCTTTAAAGATATTATATATTAAGGGCTAGATTTTAAAAGCCCTGCAGAGCCAAGCCTATTTTGCATAGGCTTGGCGGTTCACGCAAGCCCCAGGACGCGCGTATGTCCCGGGACTTGGCTAGGGGGGCGTCCTGGGGCGTGTCGGGGGGGGGGCAGCGCAATGTGGGGGGCGTTCCGGGGGGCGTTCCGGGGGGCGTTCCGGGGCGTGGCCTCTGGACCAGCCCCCGGCTCAGGTGATGGTGCGTTAGCGGGCCACCAGCATGCGCGAGTTACGCCTGCTTCAGGCAGGCGAACTTTTGTGATAAAGGTGGGGGGGTTAAATAGGGCTGGGGGGGTGGGTTAGGTAGGGGAAGGGAGGGGATTAGAAGGTGGGAGGAAGCGGAAGGAAAATTCCCTCTGTGGCCGCTCCAATTTCTGAGAGGCCTCGAGGGGAACAGGCAGTGCACGCAGGGCTTGGCGCGCACAAGGTGCACAAATGTGCACCCCCTTGAGTGCGCTGACGCTGGATTTTAAAAGATATGCACGGCTACACGCGTATCTATTGAAATCTGGCGTACTTTTGTTTGCGCCTGATGCGTGAACAAAAGTACGCACTCACGCTTTTTTTTAAAAATGTACCCCATATTATATGGCTTTATTTCCATAGTTCTGTTTTTTTTTCCACATATATGTTCTTTTAATTATAGTTTATAGTTTATTATTTTTTATATACCGACATTTCGGGGTTCCATCATATCAGTTAACAATAAATAAACTTAAAAAATAAAATCACAATTAGAAAATAGTAGAGATGTGAATCGTGTGATCGATCGTCTTAATGATCGATTTTGGCTGGGGGGGAGGAGGGAATCGGATCGTCGCGGTTTTGATTTTTTTTTTTAAATCGTGTAAATCGTAAATCGGTGGAGGGCGGGAAAACCGGCACACTAAAACAACCCTAAAACCCACCCTTTAAAATAAATCCCCCACCCTCCCGAACCCCCCCCCCCAAATGTCTTAAATTACCTGGGGTCCAGTGGGGGGTCCCGTTGTGATCTTCCACTCTCGGGCCACGGGTGCATTAATAGAAATGGCGCCGGCGCTACCTTTGCCCTGTCATATGACAGGGCAAAGGTAGCGCCGGCGCCATTTTGGTTCCTGTCCCCCGACGTCATGAGCGCAGGAGATCGCTCCCGGACCCCCGCTGGACCCCCAGGGACTTTTGGCCAGCTTGGGGGGCCTCCTGGCCCCCCCAAGCCCCCCAAAATGGCCGGCGCCATTTTGCATTTTGCAATACAAAATGGCGCCGGCCGTATGGCCATATTGCCGTATTGCAAAATGGCGCTGGCCATATGGCCGGCGCCATTTTGCAATACGGCAAATACGATTCGAGTGCAGGAAGTCGCTTCCGGACCCCCGCTGGACTTTTGGCAAGTCTTGTGGGGGTCAGGAGGCCCCCCCAAGCTGGCCAAAAGTCCCTGGGGGTCCAGCGGGGGTCCGGGAGCGATCTCCTGCGCTCGTGGCGTCGGGGGACAGGAACCAAAATGGTGCCGGCGCTACCTTTGCCCTGTCACAGGGCAAAGGTAGCGCCGGCGCCATTTCTATTAACGCACCCGTGGCCCGAGAGTGGAAGATCACAGCAGGACCCCCCACTGGACCCCAGGTAATTTAAGACATTTGGGGGGGGGAGGTTCGGGAGGGTGGGGGATTTATTTTAAAGGGTCGGGGTGGGTTTTAGGGTTGTTTTAGTGTGCTGGTTTTCCTGCCCTCCCCCTTCCCCTCCCCCTTCCCCCGATTTACGATTTTTGACGATAAATCGGGGGAATTCCTAGTGTATATCGCCTCTAACGATTTTTGACGATTTAAAATATATCGGACGATATTTTAAATCGTCAAAAAACGATTCACATCCCTAGAAAATATAGCTAAACAAATGATACTAAAATACTAAATTCAAAAACATCAGCTTCAACAATATGAATAGACTTTAGAATTCAATAAAATGCATAATTATACTGAGATAAAACTATATTAAAATATACTAACAACATCCTAAAATAAACCTTTGCATTCTAGCTAAAAATAAAGCGTTAAAATTCTAGCTGCTATCCAAGTAAGCACATTTAAAAAGCCAGGTTTTTAACTCTGCTTTAATTTTTTTAATATTGTCCTGGAGTCTCAATTCTACTGGCAAGGAGTTCCACAATTTTGGGCCTGCGACTGATACTGCTCATTCTCTAACTTCGGTCAAGTGTGCAAATTTTACATTGGGGATTGTCAGCAGGCTGAGTTGTTAAGAATGTATCCTTGTATTATGTATGGCAATTATATCATTATGCTTTGTCTTCTTTAATAACATTTTTTAACTAAAACTTTTATTCTAGAAGCGTGTTTATAATTATGAAAGAGTCCATCAGGAACTAGAAGCTGCAAAATTAAGCAACATGCAGCATACAATTTTTTTTATACTTAAACAATTGTTTTCATGTATACTATAGCTGTTTGCATTTTTCACATATATTGTCTGACTTGTACTTCTTTATCTTGGGTAAATTTCATGCTTAATGCAAGTGTTAACGAGAGATAAAGAGATGCAAATGAGGCATGTGATACCACAGGCAATAATGTATGCCCATTGAGGTATGTGCATTAATGTATACATGTAAAGTTAACCATACATTTCCAAAGTATGGTTACTTTTTTTTTTTTCTGTTAAAGGGTTGGCATTACATTTACTGAGTTTTTAATGCAGTTTATTTTTGCTGTACTAAAAGGTAATGAATTATTTAACATGATTAGTCATCGCAATTCCGCTTTAGCATAGACTTTTTGACTCATGCACTTTAGTACATTGGCCTCTAAGATTGACTGAAAAACAGGAAACAAGATGATGATACATTTGCATCATTACTGTTAACTGTGACAGAATTACTAAAAGCATTCTGACCATGCACAAATATTCAAGTACTATAACTGGGGTAACCATGACTCATCCAAGCCCTTGCAATTAATCCATATAGCACTGAGTGAATACACCTACAAGCATGATTCAGTTGAAATTATAAAGGACTTAGGTTAGCATCCCCTGTGAGGGATTCAATAAAGCTATCTATCCTAGCCCTCCTAACCTAAAGGTACCCAGGAAGAGGTACTCTCTGGACCTACTGGCCCATCCCAAGCAATCAATTCCATGATCCTAGTGGGGAAAACCTAGGAAACTCACACAAAGATGAGATTTGTACAATGTTCTCTCAACCTAGCTTGATAGATGCTCTACCCGGGTAACATCAAGCTAGGTTGAGAGAACATTTTTGTGTGAGTTTCCTCACTCTGAAGGACATCAAATCTTCACAAGAGTGTACTCTTCTGTTCGTACGTCTCACTCTGAATGTCAAAGTGGCCCCTAACACCTACACTACTACCAAAACCTCACCTCGCGTAACTAGGTGGGCTTCATATAGAGGTATGAATACCTAACTACTAGAAAGGTTTTATAGCTTGTCTATCTGTCTGTCTGTCTGTTTGTTTGTTTGTTTGTCTGTCTCTCTCTCTCTCTTATTTCTGGTGTTAAAACTGTGTAATATGGCTTCACAAAGCCAGCCCACTTGCACAGATGTCCTGCCACAAACTCCTCCCCCCTTTTCCAAATTAGCATTGCACCAAGGCATTTTTCATGTGCGAAAAGGCCATAACACGGCTTGGAAAATAACCCCCTTAGTTTGAGCCTTACCAGACAACTCGTATTGTTCAAGCAGTACCATCTGCTCTTCAAGGTCATGACATGGCTGCCTCAGGAGTCACCAGCCTTCTACTGCACTTGATCCTAGTGCCTAATGGCCACTGTCTTGGCTGGCCCCCCTCCCTGCCTCTCCCCACTCAAACCCTTCCCCTGACTGCCTCTTCTTGATGGTCTGGCACTTCTGCACGTACTGGGGGTTTTACGCGTGGCTGGGCCCGTTCAAAAATGTGCTTGGTGCTCGCAGGGCCCGGCCACGCGCGTAACCTGTGGATTTTACACGCAGGGGCCCATCGAAAATTCAGGCTTTATTCATTGCACTGTCAAGAAGGGACAAATTCCTGTTCAGAAATATATCTTTTTTTTAACTTGGGCAAAATATGGTATTTCGAAACTGTGCAAGCAAACTGACTTGCAAACATGTTTCTATTTTTTCTTCTCCTTCTATTGCCCAATTATTAAACCTAATACAGTACATGAGATTTTGTCACTTAGCTCAATATTCAAAAAACCACTAAGTGGGATTTACTGCGGAAGGGTTGGAAAAATACTCAAATGATTTTTCTTCTGTAAATTTAGTTAATAATTTATTTTTTTTTGTACTGATCAGAGGGCAGTGGTAAGGCCAGGTTAGATAAATAGAATGGTATGGGGGAACGTTGTGTACTATTCTAAGAATTAAAACTTGTATGTTTATCTGCCCGCAATGAGAGAGGCTCTAATGAAGGAGACAAAAAAAAAAAACTGACATGGATAAGAAGGCACAACATACAGGCAGTCAGCCTTAGACAGAGTAGGGTAGACAGGACTATCTGGGCAGACTGGGTGGACCATTTTGTCCTTACTTGCTGATATCTGCTAAATTAATATGTTATTGGCAAGGTACTTTATGTAACATTGAAGATTTGATTTTACTTAGTTTTATTTTAGAGATTGCATACAGACAGGTAATACGAAAGAAATCTGTAAACCAGTTAGATTCTTTCCCTGATTAATAGAGTTCATGTTATTGTGATCAGTTATAACAGTCCAATTAACACCAGCCACAGGCAAATAATAGAATGACAGATGGACTTTTTGAATCATGACTGTATTTCATCATCTCTTGCAAAAAGTGCATAAACATTTTTTTGGAAAATGGATTTATTTATAATGTAACACAATAGAGTTTATAATATTTACCAGTATTTATTATATCACATTTAAAACAACCTTCCTACAAAAAAACACACCAAAAAAGCGCCGGGCACAGCGGCCATTTGCCACTGTGCCCGGGATCGCGGGCCGGTCATTGTCCGGTGCGCGTAACTTCTTCAACACAGGTAAGGGGAGGTTCTAGGTAGGGATGGGGGGCGGGTTAGGTAGAGGAAGAGAGGGGGAGGTGCAGTGGGGGAGGCGGGAACGGAGGCAGGCTGCGAGCTCGGTGCACACAAGTTGCACAATTGTGCACCCCCTTGTGCGCGCCGACCCTGGATTTTATAACATGCGCGTGGCTGCATGCATATGTTATAAAATTGGGCGTAGATTTGTTCGCGCTGGTTTGCGTGAACAAATCTGCGCCCACGCGCAGGTTTTAAAATCTGCCCCTAAATCACCAGAAATAAATTAAGGGCCAGATTTGAGATCTGGGAACCAGAAGGACTAAAAAAGTGCTACAGGCCTTCAAATCAGATTCTTTGTATAGTTTTGAAATAACAAACATTTCCCCAAGAATTGCATTTTCACAGTTTTGAGAAGGGGGAAAGAGCTCACTGGATAAACTTATATAATAAAAATCTGGTTAAAAAAATATTGTGAAACTTTTACAAATTCTTACATTTAGCACTATCATGTTAAAGCCTCATAGTCCTTTTTATACAAGGGTTTGCTTGCATACTGTGGCCTTATGGAGTAAAGTAATGAGGGTCTCACTGAAGAGTTCAAGGGCCATCATCTATTCCAAGGATTTTCAATGTTCAAACCTCCTTTACTGTCATCAAATCCCTCAGTTTTCCAGGATTCTCCGTCAGAGGAAGAATGATCTCCAAAGCCCTGAGCGTTGTTTAAAAGTCTTTAAGGATTACAGTAAAAATAACGCTGGATGTGGTTCCAGCATGAGTTTACTGATAATTGATGTTAAATGAAGATAAATACCATAATTTATAAGTCCTTGTCCATTACATTAATGCTCTTCCAATAAATCAGTGACTCTTTATTTTGACGATTTACTCTGATCTTCTGTTTCCACATCTCTTCCCAACTGCAGGGGTAGTTTTAAAGCTCCCTCTCAGAATTGGTGGATAGAGAACATACAGTATAGAGCCATCTGCCATACATTGATCCAGATATCTACTTCATATCCAATCTTCTCCATAATATCTTGATATTTCAGGGGTTTTCACCAGACAGGTGTCACAGTTCTCCTTTCTTCATGTTTCTCTCCTCCTGTAGAAATGAATGTGAATCCATCCCTTATGTTGACCTTTGAAAGGTCCTTGGATGTCTCAGGATGAAAGACTCCTAAAACACTCTTTTCCTCATGATAGTACCTAAATTCCTTAGGTGGAATTTAGTTGGTGGACCCAACATAAAAATCCAGGCCTCAAAAAGCAACAAAAGAAGAAGGAAAGTGGATAAATCTTCCACAGAAAAAGATAAAATAGTTTCTCAAAAAGAGAAGATGAGTTACCCGTTCTTCCATCTTACCGTGATCTTATTCCATAAAGCCCCAAGGTACTCTCCTCCACATAAAAAGAACAAAACAGGAGCAGGAAAAATTTCATCCTGCATCCTCCAAGTTCAACTAAAAAATCCACATTGCAAAATGGATTCCATCACAGTAACCCACATGGGGCAGATATACACCAACTAGGGATACTTTGATTTCACCTTCTGAGATGGAATATTCCTACTAGTAGAGACCGTGTGAGGCTCTCTACATTAAGGTAAGCAAAAGTACTATAAGTAAGCCCTCTGGGTATCCGGGCAGACCTACCTACAGTACCTGAATGTAATCCGCTTTAAAGTACCTAAAAGATGGACTATAAATCACACAGATCACTGAATAAATAAACAAATAAGGCAAAAGTGATTATAGGCTCTTCTATTAATTCATCTAAGAATGATAAGACAGAGAGGGTGAGATTCCAGCCTACTTTCATTAACATGGCAATGCACCAGGGCTTCCCTCCTATCCCGACCCCTGAGTCACGGCTTTGCCCTGGTGTATTGAGGATGGAGGGAGGAGGAGGTGATGATTCTGGAGATGCTCTCCCAAATCCCTTATTTCTTTCCTCGTGAGGAATTTGAATCAAGCAGGATCTGAACAGCCCCTGGTTGATCTGTCCTCGGGATTTGGGGGTTTTGGGCAGCGTGGCAGTCTCCGTTTAAGTTAGAAGCATTTCTTCCTTCCTGTCTTCCTCCATTCCCTTCTACTCAGTTTCCATCTTTTGCCTCCCTCCCCCTTTTTCTGATACCATGTTCATTGTACCTTTTTTCATTGCTGTAGTGGTGAGTAACCCGAGCACTGTTTAATGTTGATATATATATATACTGGGTATGTTCATATGCTGAGCTTTTGGATTTTGTGTTCATGTACCTGGGTGGGGAAGAGCTGATACCTAAGGCAGTGCAGGATGGAGTGGTCACTGGCTAATTCTGCAGGACCTCTCCTCTAGGTTGTGGTGGTCCGCTGGAGTAGCCGCAAAAGCTGGGATGGGCCATTGACGGCATAATGCTGGGCTGTAGCGGCAGATTTTCCCAAGGCATTGACCCATAGGTTCTTTGGAAGTTTTTTTTTAGTATTGAATGTTGGGTTCAGATTGTGTTCATGTCTGTGTAGACAATAAACTGTGGCCCTCTTTAAAATCCATCAGATTGTGTACAGTTTTTTCTTGAGAGGGAGATGTGGGAGGGAAGCAGAGAAAGTCCAGTATGCCTATGTTATTACTCTGTTCTCTGACACAGCTAAGTAATGCTATGGATTGGATAGCATTTTCCTGCACGTGTTTTTCCAGATTTTTGTGACTGAGAATTTAAGGAATCCTGTCAACATTGCATAGACTATGCAGTGCATTCCCCCTGAAGGTAGTACATACAATTCTGGTAACATATTCCATGCATATGAAGCAGGCTGCTTTTTTTTAACACAGTATAAATGAACTCATGTTCAGCCAGCACTGGGTTAGGATTGTCTTTTAAACAAATAATACCAGTGTTTGGGAACTAGATCGCAGAAAAATATGAAAGTGATATGGACTGTCACATTGCCTTGCCTTGGAATCGATTGTCTGCTTAACAGAAACATCTCCTTTAGCCGAAGTGAAATACATTCAGTATTTCATGGAAAAATTTATAGATTCTATAAAGTACTTTTACTTTGCTACTCAGAGAACATATAACTGGAAGAAATCCATGTGACCTGCTGGAATGGAGAGCTAGTTTTTGATAGGTTTGTCATTTATTTTATGTCCAGCTGCTCAGGATCTTGCTTTTAAACGAGTTGCTATGCTGAGGTAAACCCAATTATTAAATCCATATCAGGCCCAGTGTACAAATTAATTGTCCTGTTTGTAGCCTGGAAGTGAAAACTGAAAGGGAACTCACTTTGAGCTATGATACAGTTTGAATTGGGGGAGAGTGAGATTTATTCCAGCATCATACGTAGAAACATGTGAAAGTGAGTGCCATTAGCAGCAGAAAAGGAAATAAGCCTTGGTTTATGTTTTGTTTTGTTTTTCTCTTTTGTTTCTTTCATGAACATTTATTGTGCCATAGCTCTTGTTTTGTAGAATTTTATATATTGAAGTAATTTAAAACAATTTGAGCATAAAATTGTGCTTACAAACCATGTGCCTGGTGAAAAAATAGTATTCAGTTCCCAGTCTTGGCTCTCTTTCAGGCTTTTTTCAACCTCGTTGCTGTCTCGAATTCCCAATTTTCAGGATACAGGAATAAAGAAAGAGATGATTCTGTTTCTCTGAGATCTTTGACCTGCAATGTAAGATACAGTAGACAGATATCACTCTCTTATATTGCAGGAAATAGCACACAGAAAAAAAAATGTTACTGTACGCACATTTTTATGATGGTTACAAAATCAGCTGGGGCTCTGTTCACATATAAGGTGATGTTTTGCGCAAGCTTTTACATAAAATGAGCAGAAGTGTTCCAGGGGCAGAGTTGAAGCAGAGTCAGCAATTACTTGCAGACGTTTGATTTTAAAAAAAGTATGGAGGTAAATTTAAAAGGAATTATACATTTAAATGTAACATACTATCATAGAAATTTTCAAAAGCCATTTACTCGTATGAAGTGCACTTACATGTGTAAAACCTAGGGACAACTCAATGGCATATATTGTAGCTATTTTCAAAAGTCCATTTACATGAGCAAAGGTGCATTTGCATGTGTAAAACCCTATTTAGGGAGGATAACTTTAAAATATGCGCCAGCATGTGAATATACAAAACTATATGGATGCACGTGCAGGCACATGTATTTTATATCTTGCATGCAAATGCATGCAAACTGTCTAAAATACACATAAAATCTACTTAACAATGTTTACATATGTATTTTCATGTGTTTTTAAACATAGCCAGATACATTTTGACTTATCTGACTAAGGGGGTCATTTATCAAAATACGATAAGGCGTTTTCGCATGCGTTAAGGGCATATCACATGTGATAGCACCATATCGTATGGTGCGATGCAAATTCAGAAAATAGGAGGCATTAGGGGTGGAAAGTGGGCTGGGTTAGCCTGTCTGCGAAGAGCTATCGCACAGCCATAATGCCGATTTTAACAACACCTCTTTGAATTGCGTTAAGCTGTGCAATAGCTGCCGTGACCATGCAGTAAGGTTCGTGATGTCTCCTGTAAGACCTATTTGAGGTGAATTGAAGGGCCCAGAGCCCGAGAGAGAGAGAGAGAGGATGGACTCTCTACCTGGGTAGATGGACTCTCTACCTGAGTAACATCAAGCTAGGTGGAGAGAACATTGCCCAAATCTCATCTTGGAGTGAGTTTCCTCACTCCGAAGGCCATCAAATCTTCACAAGAGACCACTGTTCTGTTCGTAGGTGTCACGAAGAATGTCAAAGTGGCCCCTAACCCCCTACACTCATACCTAAACCCCACCTCGAGTTACTAGGTGGGCCTACCATAGGGATACAAATAGCTACCTATGGGGATGACATTATGGCCAGGCTCTCGCTCTCTCTCTCTTTCTTGTCCACCCAGTGGTCATATGCAGGAAATACAACAGGTCTGACACCTATCGCAAATTCTGATAATGTTATCACAATTTGCACTAACTTAGCTCTTCATATAGGTAATTAGCGCAAATTGAATTTTTGCATAAACCACGCTCCTTTTGCAATCGCATGCGGTACTTACCACATTTTGATAAATCCAGGCCTAAGAGACAAAAGTCCAACTAACTGGCACAGTAGCAACTTATCCGGTTAAGTAGCATTGTTTAAGACTTATCCATCTAAGTAAGATAGCCAAATAAATTAAAGAAAAGCACTACTTAGCTGGATTAACAGGATAGATGAACACCTAGCAGTTGAGGACTTATCCAGCTATATTACTTATTCAGGTAAGTAATGCTTTTTAAGACTTTCTGGCTAAGTCAAAATTTATCCTGATAAGTGACAGACATCTGCCTTGCATGTGTATTTGTACTCCTAATTTTAATCATTTACAAGAGGAAATGTTACATATTTTCCTTAGCATTTGTTGGTTTTTCCACATGTAAATCATTTAATTTTATAACATGTGTATGAGAAGGAAATATCCTGTTTAGCAATTAGACTACCCGTTTCCACAGTTTATCTCTAAGCCATCAAGATCCCCCTGCTTCTTCAGCCTGCACTCCCCCCAGTTTAACCAGATCCCTCACCCCATCAGTTTTTGGCTATAAAAAATTCTGTTCTGATTTACACCAGATAATTAGCAGGTGTAAGCATGCAAGGTAACAACCATAGATGCGTCACATTTGCAGGTTATAAAATAAAACCTTATACAAATACATGTTGACCCTGCCCTGGAACACCCCTGGCCTGCCCCTAGCTCACCCTTTTTTTATACAAGCAAATTTATTCATGCATCATTACTTGCACATGTATGTTTGGGGTTTAAAAAATAGCAGTTATTTATATGCATGCAGATCTTTTAAAACTCATCTTTATATATAAATATATATGTGTTAGTATGTATTTATTTATTTTAGAACTTTCTATAACACTCAATATCTTTACTAAGTGGTTTACAATTAAAATAATCCATAAAAGTAATCAAACATTAAGGGCAGGATTTTAAAAGCTGTAAGCACGCCAGGCATATTTTATAAAGGCCCGGCGACACGTGTAAAGCCCTGGGACGCGTCTAAGTATCAGATGCATGTCTCTTTGACAGGTTTTAAAATAGCAGCTTATACTTGTGAATGCTGGCCCTGCCCAGGATCACCCCTGGACAGCACCTTTTTTATGCATGCAATTTGGTTCGCCCATGTACATAGGGATGTGTATGTGTACCCTTTATAAAGTACATTATAGTTATACATGCCCATGGGCCTCATGTATCTGGCCCTTTTTACCTGAATATATCTTTTAATAGTCACAAATTAAATTTTAAAAAGACCAAATAATTGAAACCCCCTTAAATTGAGCATAATCAGCTTTAAAACTTTAGCTACTTAATATAATTAAGAAGCATACTGAAGTCCAGCAGCAGGTTGGGGGTTCTCCAGTCTTTTGCACTGAGTGCCACATGTATGATTATCTACCTGTTGGTGAGGTGTTATATGTGTACACCCAGGGCAAAGAGCTCCAAGCCCTCAAAGAACAAGTTTGTTCTGGAGGCCAGAGTGGCAGAGCTGGAGGAGCTGAGACAGACAGAGAGGTATATAGAGGAGACCTTCAGCGACATAGTAGAGCAGTCCCAACTCCAGTCAAGCAGCCCTTGTGCTGCTTTGGAGATGTAAGGTTACCTGGCAGAAAACCATCACCATGAAGTTGCAGGAACTGATCCTGTAGCTAGGACATGCCTCCAGGTGATGCCTTATCATCTCTTATTGAGGATGTGTTTCCAGGGCCATTTGCCCAAGAGCAAAGGTTAGGATGGATGTTATAGTGGCTCTTTTGATCATTAGAAATAGATAGCTGGGTGGCTGCTGGGTATGAGGATCGCTTGATAACTTGCCTGCCTGATGGGAAGGTAGCGGACCTCATGCACATACTACATAAGATTTTAGAGGTTGCTAGGAAGGAGCTGACTTTCAAAGATATATGTGGATACCAATGACATAGGAAGGTGTAGGAGAAAGTTCTGGAGGCTAAATATATGCTCTTACTGGTAGATTTTAAAACCTTCTATGTGCATCAAAGCCGGGAGATATGTGTGTGAATTGGTGTGGCGCACACCGGTAAGAGTATACAAATGTTTTTGACCAAAAAGGGCATGGGCTAGTCTAGGTGGGGCATGGGCAGGCCGGATGTGCACTATGAAGTCTGTGCGTAAGTGTTTACATACACAAGCATGCTGGGGGTCCCTTACTGTGTAACTTTACTTCTGCTATAGATGGCGTGTAAGTCATATAACAAAAAAAAGCCTAGGTTAGTCAGCAAGGTTTTAAGGCTTGGGAGTAAGAGGGTAAAAGGAAGGCACATTAGTTAGGAGGTTTAGGAAGTCCTCTCCTTTACTGGGACCAAACTGGGGAGACAGGTAATTGCGTTGGCACGCATAGCTACTAAAATTCAACCCACTTATGTGCTATAGTCGCTATATGCACGCAGATGCACGCAACAATATAAAATCGTGCACAGATGTATGCACATATAGCCAATTTTATAACAAGCTCACGTATACACACATATATGTGCGTATGTTATAAAAGCATTGCATCCATGTGCACACGCCAGCAAACACGCGCACATGTGCACCCGTGCGGGTCTTACATTTTCCTTCATAGGTATGAAACTGAAGTCCAGAACCTCTAGGTTTGCATTCTCAGAAATTCTTCCTGTTCCACTCACAGGACTCAAGAGGCAGACTGAGCTCCGGAGTCTCAATGTGTGGATGAGATGATTGTGCAGGGAAGAGAGTTCTAGATTTGTTAGGAACTGTGGAACATTCTGGGAAAGTTGGAGCCAATTTCGGAGCACCTTAAGCAGAATGCTGGCAGTAACCTTTAAAATGGGGATAGAGAAGCTTCTAAATTAGATGATGGGGAAAATCCGATGGTCAATCAAATGTCCATTGTTTGTAATATTGTATCTTTGAAGGATACTAACAAAACAGGGACGTTAGGGAATCTCAATAGAGAGGTTGCAATCAATGCTAAAGTAGCCCAGTTGCCTTTAAAGTAAACAACATTCTGCAGAAAGATTTCAAATTACCCCTGTCAACTGATAAGCAGGTTGTTAATAGGCACAAGAGGTAAGAAGAAAATTTGGGAGGAAGCAAGGTATGGGCTAGGGGGAGTGTAGGTTAGGTGGAGGGGAAGGGAGGTTAGTTTAAAGGTAGGGAAGCTCCCTCCCAGTACGCTCCGGCGCGCGCAAGTTGCACAATTGTGCACCCCCTTGCGTGCGTCAACCCCTGATTTTATAACATACGCGCACCGGCGCGCGCATGTTATAAAATCGGGCATCCATGTGTGTGTGCCGGGTAGCGCGTGCACAAATTTATAAAATCTACCCCAATAGTTGAAAGTAACAAATAAAATAATAGATTACAAAAATTTAAAACAATCTAAAGTCACAAACATTCTTAACCAGCCTAAATTAAGACAAGTTATTTGCCAAATCAAGAAGGCCTGTAGGACAGTTGACTTGAACCTAATTACTCCCCACAGCTATGTAACATGAAAGGAACCTGATTACGCCGGAGTCACTATTGAATATATATGAGCACCTCTCAATTAAATGCTTGCTTCAGCAAAAATGTCTTTAAAGTTATTTTAAATTTCTTGAGACATTCCTCAAGTTCCAGAGATGCGGGTATGGAATTCCATAAATTAGGTGCAGCTATAGAAAAGGCACAGTCTCGTGTAGATGATAGTCTAGATGTTTTAATTGAGGAAACCTCAAGCAGGCCTCTTTCTTGAGATCTGAGACTCCTCGTTGGTTGATAAATATGAAGCAATGAATTAGCCCAAGGAAAAGAAAAGCTACTTAATAGTTTGAGTCATAAATAATATTTTTGAAAGAACTCTGAAACATACCAGAAGCCATTGGAATTATATTAAAGTAGGGGTGTTTTGATCATAGTGTTTAACTCCACTAATTAGATGTGCAGTTGAATTAAAAAGAAGCTGAAGTGGTTTCAGAGCTGATTCAGGGAATCCAAGGTAGATGGCATTCCAATAATCAATATTGGGAAGTTCTGTTCAGTTTGAAAAAGAAACATTCTTAGTTACAGACTTAACATGTTCTTATAAGTGATAAAAAGGAGTAGAGATGTGTGAAGCCCAAACCTTTCGGTTCGGGCTTTGTTTTCTGCCCACCACAGGAAATTTAGTATTTCCCGCGGTTCGGGCCTTTTAAATTCGTTGAAATTGCCTAATTCATTCTAGACGAATGCACATCCCTAAAAAGGAGTAGATTTGCAGTGCTAGCTGCATTATACAAATCAACTCCTCTTATTAGACTTTTCATCACTTATAAGGACTATAATTCTTTACTAATGTCAATTTTTCTATGAATTTCTCTGAATGTGTCTGTAACAGCTCCCCGCACTAACCCCTACCCACATCCCAAAAACCCACCCCAAAGTGACCCTCTAGCGTGGTACATATATAGAGAGTCTCATACTGACTCTCTCTCTCCCCTCCCCCCCCCCCATGTAAAGATTGTAGAAGTACATGTGACAACAATATTTGATATGGTATGCATGCACTTTATAAAATAAGGCATATTTTTGCCGACGCTGCTATGTGTGTATTATAGGCACACGTGAGCTCATTTTAAAATTTCCCAGTATGATGGGTGAGTTAGAATGCACAGCACTGAGTGAAGAGGTACTGTACATATAAAGGTGAATTTTAAAAACCCGGTTTGCGCATTAATTAGGGGTTACACAAATATGCTGGGCTCATTCGTGCCGAGCGGATTTTAAAAGCTGCCGAGATACACGTGTATCTCCCGGAGTGCCCACATCTCGAAAGTTTTCCAAAACTGGTCAGGGTGTGAGCATAAGAATTTCGGGACATGAAGCTGAGTTGTGCATGTAAATAGTTATGCATTCCGACACTTGCCAAGACTTCCTGCCATGCTACTTTACTTCTGCTATGGATGATGTATAAATTAAAAAATAAAGAAAAATAGGCAGATCTGTGGGGTTTTAAGGGTCGGAGCTAACTGGGGAGGGTGAAGGCTATTATACTAGGGAAGTTTGGAGGATCTATCTCTTGACTGGGTGAACTGGGGACAAACTGGCAAAACTGGGAGTAGCACTGGCACACTCCTCTTTTAAAATCCCCCAATTTACATGGTGGAAACGGCATTTGTATGCACATGTGCTCGCCCACTTAAAATTGTGTGCCCATGTGTGTGCAGCCTGGCTATTTTATAACATGGTGCATATGTTCTGTAAAATTTATACACTACTGCAGGGTGTATGTTCTTTGTACCTACTATTCAAGTGGGCAGCCAAGCAGGCATAAAATAGCTCATATATATTTGAAAGTCAAATGAATGCATGCTGTTTTCCTTCCCCAACCTAATTATCATCTCCCCCCCCCACCACACACACACACCACACAATCCCCCAGAATATCACTTTTTAACCCAGCTAACGTGACATTTCTATGGAAGGCCATGCCTACTTTTAACTGCCCTAGGAGGGCAGTTGTTAGACAGGCAAATTTCCCAAACTAAATTGATATTTTCTGTGTAAATAGCTTTGAATATTGCCCTCCCTAAGGGCCTCATTTTCTAAAGTATCGCAGCCCTGCGATACTTTAGGGAATGAGGGGCAGGGGCCGAAACGGAGGCTGGGCCTGCGCTAGCCGGCAGCGATTGCACCGTCGCTGCCGGTTTCGCACCCAATAGTGCCACCATAGAAGGCACCCATTGGGCGCGAACTCAGACGCGAAAAGGACCTTACCTTTTCGTCGTCCATGGTGTCATCACAGAGTCGGCCCCGGTGACACCCCGACTCCTCCTCTTCCGGGGCCGACTCCACCCCCATTTTGGTATCGCACGCGATAAGGGACTTTTCGTGCGCGATCCGGATGGAAAATGAGGCCCTAAGTCTTTTCCTGCTCTTACAGTCCCTTTGCGTTATGTTTCTTTAAAGAAGGAGAGAAGAAAAATTTCAAGTAAAACTTCTCATTCTTGAGGAGAATAAAAATGGATTTCAGCTTTAATACTGTGTGTGTTTCAAAAAGGGAAAAGAAAGTCAAACAGGGAATGCATTTATGTTTTCAATAATGGAACTATATTAGACAGACAGATATATATTTTTTTAGAAGTGAAGGAAAATTGCTGTTGATTTTCATGGTAAGGAACAGGTTTTTCCTTCTTAGTAGAAAGTGTTTTCCTCTCAGGACAAATCTAACTAGTAAACAAATGATAAATCAGTCTCTTATCAGTTTTTTCAGTCTACTGTGCACCCTTTTGGTACTGCTTGTAGTGTTCATGCCATATTAAAGTCTTGTTATTTCAGTGTTAATAAATGGTAAGTCATATAGTTCACAACTACTTTAACTATAGGACATACACTGAGGCAAATACGATAAAACAAGACTAGGGGCAAGTAATGTAAGATATTTAATAAGATATGCAAGGTTTACAGAAAAATTTACAAGACATGCAACAGGCTGAATTTTCAGCTCTACATAGAAACATGATGGCAGAAAATGAATGCATGGTCCATCTATTGTGTCCCTCTATCCAATTAATTTAGCATTATAATTTTCTTCACTTCCTTGGAGATCCCTTTATTTATCCCATGCTTTCTTGAATTTAGATACTATTTTTGTCTCTACCACCTCCACTGGGAGGCTGATTCATGCATCCACTATCCTCTCAGTAAAGAAATATTTCCTAATATTACTCCTGAGTCTACCCCCTTTCACCCTTATCCCATGAATCCTCATTCTAGAGCCAACATTTTGTTAAAAGAGGTATTCAAATGACTGTATCATATCTTCCTTAATTTGCCTGTAGTCTAGGGTTTGCATCTTTAGATCCTCAAGTCTGTCCCCATTTGCTTTAGAATGAAGACCACTGACCAATTTAGTAGCCACTCTCTGGACCAACTCCATCCAGTTTATAACATTTTGTAGATATGTACTACAGCATTGTAAACAGTATCCCAATGAAGTCTCGACAGAATCGTATCGAGAGGCGATATCACTGCCCTTTTTCTGCTGACCATTCCTATCCTTATCTAGCCAAGCATTTTTCTGGCTTTTGCCATTGCTTTATCCACGTTTGGATAGTAATATGATCCTGTTTAGGTATGCCTAGCACTAGCAGCACAAAGGCTGCAGCATTTTGCATGAGTTGAAGAATGTACAGTAACTTATCCAGGAAACCCACCCACAAACTGCTGCAGTAATCCAAATGTACCACTACCAAGGATTTTAGCACTCATCTGAACAAATGGATGGGTAAAACTGATTTAAGGGGTCTGAGCATTTTAGCTTTTTAAAAAGCACACTTAGACAATTTCCATAGGTGACACTTTAACATTAATTCTGAGTTTAATATAACTCCGAAACTTCATACTTCAGATACTATGGGGTGCATTTCAAAATCCCGGCATGTGCCAAAGCCAGGAGATACACGCAGAGGTCAAGCTAATGCACACCACATGGATTTTCAAAGGCACCCACGTACGTGCGTATCACCCAGTATGTGCATCAATTTTGTTTTCCTGGAAAAGGGGTGGGGCCTGGGCATGGGTGTTCCAGGATTTATGAATGAAACCAGCACGTAAATACTTATGTGCACATGTGCACGCCAGGGTCCCTTACCATGTAGCTTTACTTTATCCGGCTAAATAGTGCTGAATATTGGCCTCCCCTTGTTTCCAATATTATTACATTTTAGTATTTTTAATGCAGCACTGGTCAATGATTCTAGCAGTACTGCAACAGGAGAAACGTGACTACCGATGTCACTAGAGAAATGCTGTTCTGCATATGAAATTGCAGTGATGTCACTGGAAGAGCCACATGCAAATGATAACCATCAGAAGTCTAATTTACATTATTACCTTAAGAATACAAAAAGCATTACTTTATAAAACAGACACTTTCTAACATCTCACTCTCCAATAGTAAATTAGATAACGTAGCTCCAATCCTCAAGCCTCGCCTATTAACCCATCTTTGATACTTTAAGTCTTAAGCCCTGTTTCTCCCCAAATACTCTTGCTTTATATTTCTGTCTGTCTGTCCTGACTAGATTATAATCTCTGGGGATCAATAACTGTATCTGTTGTGTATCTGTGCAGCGCCAGATATGACTAGGGCTGCTATAGAAATGATTAGTAGTGTTTGTTCCTTTTTAATTGTTACCTGAAAAATCTTGGTCAATTTTATTTTCTTTAAATAGAAACTAAGAAAATTTCTGGATAGTATGGCCTAATTTTCAGTACTATGCTTAACTTCAGAATTACATGTGCACTTTCAAGCACAAAGTAAGCCATGCATAACTTTTCAAAAATGTATGTTAATCATATAAATCGTAATAATGCTTCCTAAACACCAGACTACCCTTCTTGTGCATGTATAATACAGTTAAGTGCATATTTTTAAGGTGCAGAAATATTGTAATGTGTGTATATGGAACATTTATGAGCAGAACTCCTTATTATACATGTCTGAATCCTGACTAAGGGGGAGATTTTAAAAGCCCTATGTGCAGTTGTGCACCAATTCAGGGAGATACGTGAGTCTCTCGGACCAGCATGAGGCCCGTGTATTTTAAGAAGCGTCCATGGATGCGCAAATCTCCTGCTATGAGCACAAAAGAAAAAGTCCAAAAATGGGCGGGGCATGGGCATTCTGGGAATTTAAATGGAAACCAGCGAGTAAGAGTTTCTGTGCACAAGCCCGCGCTAGGATCCCCTACCGCGTAACTTTACTTCTGCTATAGATGGCATGTAAGTTATAAAACAAAACAAAATAGGCTAGTCAGAGGTGTTTTGCAGGTTGGGCAAAAGAGAGGTTAGTTAGCATTCAATGTGTGAATTTTTCCTACCTATTTTAAAAATATGCACGTGCATAGTTTATGTGCAAAAGTAGAGAAGGACTTACCTACATAAGTTCTTATTTACATGTGTAAGTTGGCTAATTTAAAAAACATATGTGCGTAAATGAAATGTTCCCAAACCTTTTTCATGTCATTCGTTCTTCAGCCTGAACCCCACCCACTTCACCCAAACTTTCTACCCTGTCAGTACTACACAATAAACATGTTTAATAAATTGTACCAGGTGTAAAAATAAGCGAGTAAGTTGGCAAATATACATACAGAAGTGTATTTTAAAATAGCATCTTCTGTACATGTGTTGGCCCCACCCTGGAATGTCCCTAGGCCGCCCCTTTTTTACATATGTATATATGCCTACAAGTGTGAAAATATGTGTATATATTTCTCTTTTAAAAAAATACGGAATACACAAGTAGAAGCTATTTACAAACACATATGCTAATTCTTAAACATTCAAAGTTTTGAAAATTCACCTGATAGTATTGAAATTTTAGGAAAAAGCATAAAGGCTGGCTTTATGAAGATTTTTTTTTTTAAATTGTAGTTAAGGGCTGATCTGGCCTATGTGCTGTAGGAGTGCAGAACTTTTTATTCAGGATTAGAAGATGATATGGCTATAACTAAGTGCAAATAGGGGGAATTTGTTTAACTATTTATTTATTTATTTATTTATTTATTTATTTATTTATTTTTATTTGTTTTTATATACCGGTGTTCATGAGGGCATGTCACATTGGTTTACACTTACTAGCAAATATTCAATTTAAAACACTTGCATTTCAAAAGTTAAAGAAAAGATATAAATACATAATTTCTTAATAAATTAAAACAAAATATTTAAATAGTTGAGGTATTAAAAATTAAAAGTTTAAAGATTAACTAGATAGGACCGCAAAATTATTGATTATAGAGTAAGGGATTTTAGGTTTATTCCTTGTCTATATTGTACCTATATAGTTATTTTATTGTACCTTGCTAGGGTGTTATTTTAAATGAATGACACATTATTAAATTTTAATAAATGAAATATATTTATGTATTTGAAACTTTTTTATACCGACATTCATGAAAAAATACATATCACATCGGTTTACATCGAAACAACTTTGGAAAAACATTACATCAAACGGGTTACATCGAAATGGGACCAAGGAAATTTAAATAAAACTGTTGATAATTTGGAGAATGAAACATTACAACAAACAGGGGTTAATCGAACTGGGCCCAAGGATATTTAATTGAAACTGCTAAAAAACTTTAAATAAGGAAGTAAAAGGGTGAACGAAAGAGAAAAGGATTACTTATAAGACAGAGGAAGGATAATGATCTAGTATATGGGGGGGTAAGGAGTGCTTATGGGAATTTAACAAGAAGGTTACAAAAGGTTAAGAAACTGCTTACTCTCTAATAAATTGATAGGCTATCGCTAGCAAAAGGAAGGTGGGGCCACGAGAAGAGGAGGTGAGAGGTTGAAGTTTACATAGGTCGGAAGGATGTGAGCTGGCGAGTGACGGAGCCTGCCAGCAGGAGACAGGCCCTATCAAGGGTCAATACGAAGCGTCCTGTCCTGTCAGGGGTATGAGAGCGTCCATTCTTAGGGAAATGCTTGTCTGAAGAGCCACGTCTTAAGCTTTTTTTTGAAGGTCAATGGGCAGGGTTCCTGGCGGAGATCAGGGGGAGAGCTTTCCATTGTGGGGGACCGGCTTTCGATAGGGTGCATTTCCTTAGTGAGGTCTTGGCTAGGGGAGCATACAGGGTACCTTTGTAAGCTGTTCTTATAGGTCTGGAGGACGTGTGGAGTCAAAGAGGGATATTTAAATCAAGAGGGGTATGATTGTGCATAGATTTGTGTATCATCGTGAGGACTTTGTGGAGAATTCTGAATTTGATGGGGAGCCAGTGTAGGATGGGTGTAATATGCTCTCCTTTGTTGGTGTTGGTCAGGATCCTAGCGGCGGAGTTCTGTAGCATCTGTAGAAGTCTGGTGGTGTTTGCTGGGAGGCCGAGGAGGAGAGAGTTGCAATAGTTGATTTTTGAGAAGATGATGCATTGAAGCACCGTGTGGAAGACCTGTAGGTGGAGAAGGGGTCTCAGCTTTTTTAGTATTTGTAATTTGTAGAAACATACTTTTGTAGTGTTGTTGACAAATATTTTCAGGTTCAGAGGGTCATCCAGAATTACACTGAGGTCTCTCACATGGGTGGTGGGTGACTTTTGGGATGAAGGGGGTTTGTTGACTGCCCAGTCATTGTCATCCCATGTGATAATAAGGATCTCCATTTTGCTAGTGTTGAGGACTAAGTTGAGGCTGGCGAAGAGGTGGTTGATAGACTGTAGACAACTATTCCAGAAACTGAGGGTTTCGGAGAGGGATTCTGTGATCGGGATGAGTATTTATATATTGCCGGCATAGATAAAATGAGTTATCTTTAGATTTGCAAGTAGATGGCAAATATCTATATCTATCTATCTATCTATCTATCTATATATATATATATATATATATGATATATTTTCAAAAAAGTAATTAGGTGGCATAATTGTGCATGTATATTTATGGAATATATATATTCCCCACAAAATTTAGCCCTGTCATTATCCTTGTAGACCCCTGACATCTCCTGAAGATTAATTGAGAGTCAGATTAAAAATGGATGGAAAAATGTTATTAGGGAATGACAATTATATGCATTTGTTTGTGGAATACCTAGATGGGAAATAATTACATGTGTTAGAATTGATACTTCTTGAAAATTAGGTGTGAAAGGATACCATTTACAAAAGCTATTAGATAAATCACATGCATATTGTGATAAATTGCAGAAGGAACTTACGAGACTGAAAGATTGGGCAACTAAATGGCAAATAAAATATAATGTGGACAAGTGCAAGGTGATGCATATAGGGAAAATAATCCATGCTGTAGTAACACAATATGAGGTTTAATGTTAGGAGTTACCACCCAGGAAAAGGATCTAGGCATCATAGTGGACATTACATTGAAATCATCAGCTCAATGTGATGTAGTGGTCAGAAAAGCAGATAGAATGTTTGGAAATATTAAGAAGGGAATGGTGAATAAAACGAAGAATGTCAAAATGCCTCTGTATAGCTCCATGGTGAGACCACATCTTGAGTGCTGTGTTCAGTTCTGGTCACCACAGCTCAAAAAAGATACACATGCACTGGAGAAGGTACAGAGAAGAGTGACCAAAATGAAAAAGGGCCCCCCTATGAGGAAAGGTTAACGAGGTTAGAGCTGTTCAGCTTGGAGAAGTGACGGCTGAGGGGGGATTGATAGAGGTCTACAAAATCATGAGAAGACTAGAACAGGTAAATGTGAATCAATATTTTAGTCTTTCAGATAATACAAGGAGTAGAGGGCACACCATGAAGTTTGCAAGTAGAGCATATAAAACAAATTAAAGAAAATTATTTTTTACTTAATGATAATTAACCTCTGTAATTAATTGCCAGAGGATGTGGTTAAGGCGGCTAGCTTATCTGGATTTAAAAAAGGTTTGGATAAGTTCTTGGAGAAGTCCATTAACTGCTATCAATCAAGTTGAATTAGGGGTCTATTTTAAAAGGTATGCAGGCTCACATGCACGCCCCTTTTTATATTTGGCACACACATGTGGGAGAGAGTGCCGGCGTGTGCTTCCCCGGGATAGCGTCTAATGGCACTGTCCTGGCCTATCCCTCGCCCTGCCCCCCAGCCCGCCCCTTTCTGCAGGTCCAGCACGTGTGCATGTATTGATGGTTATATGCGTGGCAGGGCCCTTTAAAAAATGCGCACTAATCTGTGGCAGGGGAGGCCCCCCCAGGATAAAGTTAAGTACTTTATGGAGAACAAAAAATGGAAGGAGGATGGTTCTACCTAATCATCTTGCGTATTACAAGGTTGCTCGCCAAGCTTTCATTCAACTTTGGCTGAATAGGGATTACTCGTAGCCCTGTCTCTCTCTGGAGGCTGGGGCAGCAAATGGAGTAGATTTGGTGCTCCTGGCCTTTATGCCCCTTAATTCCCCCACAAGCTTGCTGGTGACATTCATAGCTCACACTATCCAGATTTGGAGAGGGAGGTGTAAGAGTCTGGGTGTTCAAGTGGGAGTCCATACACCACTGGCGGTGTTAAGGGACAATCCAAACATTCCAGCTGCCACCTTTCATAATGCTACCACCTTCATGATGGAAGAAAGAGACTCGGTGGATAGTCTGAACAATAGTTGGAATAATAACTTGGGGCTACAGTTGGGGGAGTGGGATTGGGGTCACATTTGGAAGAAAGTACATGGGATCTCCATATGTAGTCGCAGGTCAGAACGTATGTACAAGCTGATCGGAGAACTATATATTATATTATATAATTCTCTAGATATCCTATATATTATATTAGGGTTTCTCCTTCCTCTTCTACACTGTGTTGGAAGGGGTATGGGGAGGTCTCATCTGCATGTGTGGTGGGATTACATACAGGTCCAGAGGTTTGGAGGTGCACAGAGCAAAGGATAGCAGACATTCTGGAACAACATGTAGACCTTAAGCCAGTTACATGTCTCCTTGGTTTATGGGATGGGGTGGTCATGGTAGGCACACAGCAGAAGCTATGTGATCATTTAATTCTTTCATCCAGGTTTGGAACCACTTATATCACACTGGCGCAGGCAGGTTCATGACATTGAGGTGAAAGAAAAAATGACTTTCTCTCTCCGAAAGAAGATATATTTATACAAAAGGATATGGGGCCTTATTGGAAATATGTCAGATCTATGTGGCTGGGATTGATGGCAGATGGGCCAAATTGCATGACAGCTGAAGGGCACAGGGTTCTGCATTTGCCCAATATCTGTACTGCTTATGCAGATGTTCAGAAGAATGATGTTTGCTGTTATATTATTACTGGAACTTGTACAAGCTCTTTTTTTTGTTCAAAATTAATAGTCTAAAAAAAATTAAAAACTTTGTCAGATTTTGGCTGCCAGTCCAGCAATAAATTCAATTTAAAATCTTAACATTAATACACAAAACACTACATAGGGAAGTGCCTAACTTTCTCACAGTTCTTGTGAAGCCTTATATAGCAACACGTCACTTGTGTTCTTTGCATCAGCTTGTAGAACCAGCATTTAAAGGTTGTAGGCTACAAGAAACACTGGATAGGGCCTTCTCTATTGCGGGCCCAAAATATGTAGAATTCTCATGATATCTACGGAGTCTGATCAATTATATGAACATTAGAAAGAAAGTTAAAACAAAGCTTTTCTATCAGGACAATGGGTTAAATCATATGGTTTTGTGCTAATTGATTTTATAATTGATATATTTATTTCATGTGATTATTGTTATGTTGGCTCTTGTGTATGTCAGAGATGCTGGTTTATGAATGTAAATTTGTAATCTGCATTGAACAATAGTGCTGGAATCTGAGGAATATAAGTTGTAGAGCTATATTTATAAATAGAAAGAAACATTCTAGATATGCAATGTATATGTATGCTTCTTTCCTGAAATTGGATTGACTTTGTCATCTTCCATTTCCTTTTACTGTCTTACAGCCTGTGATCTTATGAACCAAGGCATCCTGGCCCTTGTCAGCTCCATTGGTTGTGCATCAGCAGGATCCCTGCAGTCTTTGGCGGATGCCATGCACATCCCTCACCTCTTCATCCAGCGTGCGACGGCAGGGACCCCCAGAAGCAGCTGTGGGCTGTCCCGGAGCAGCAGAAATGATGACTACACTCTCTCTGTTCGTCCACCAGTCTATCTCAATGAAGTGATTTTAAGAGTTGTGACAGAGTACACCTGGCAAAAATTCATCATTTTCTACGACAATAACTATGGTAACTTCCTACATGATTCCTAACAACTATATAATTACACCAATAGTTATTATATTCATCCAAGAAAACCTTTAATTAGATCACACCTGCCCTTATGCTCTTCTGATTATATTACTTGTCTGCATCCCAACAAATCTAAATTGAATACACACAAAATCAATGAATTTTAATATTTGATTTTGAATTCTATTGATTTGCCAATGTGTTGAACGCAAATGCTGAAGACTGCCTTATAAGCAGCTTTCATATTAGAGGTTCGTACATGACTGGAATGGAGATTTCATTAAAGAATTAAAGCTAAATTTAGTGACATAAACAATATTGAAGAGAAGCCTATGCATTGTACAATTCTGTTTTCCAAAGCGATCAATGTAAATACTCCAGCAGGTAGCAATGTCAGAGGCTTATTTTGGCCATTTGCTAATGTGAATTTGGAAGTGCACAATTATGCTGAATTTGGAAAATGTCCATCTAGCCAAAATAAGTGCACAAATGGACAAGATAAACCTTTGGCATGGTTAAATGTTTCAGCGTTTGTTTTGGAAACAGAGGGTTTGAAATGAATTGCAGTTCTTGCTGCCACTAAGAGGTAGCATTGTGCTGCAAAAAAAGTGGATTTTTTTTCTGCAGTTTTTAGACTCTGATTTCCTCCTCATCTCTGCTAAGGGCTTAGCACCATCATTAACAGTGAGATCCTACTTAATGGCTGATTTACTAAACTGCGGTAAAATGACATGTTACCACTGAGGTAGATCTTAAATAAGAACGCATGCGTGTACTTTTGTTCGCGCAACCGGCGCGAACAAAAGTACGCCGGATTTTATAAGATACACGCGTAGCTGCGTGTTTCTATAAAATCCGGGGTCGGCGCGCACAAGGCTGCGCAAAATTGGCAGCCTGCGTGCCCCGAGCTGCGCAGCCTGCCTCGTTCCCTCCGAGGCCGCTCCGAAATTGGAGCGGCCTCGGAGGGAACTTTCCTTCCACATCCCCCCACCTTTCCCTCCCTTCCCCCATCAAACCCACCCCCCAGCCCTACCTAAATCCCCCCCTACCTTTGTTGTGCAAGTTCCGCCTGCTTGAAGCAGGCGTAACCTGAGCGCGCCGCCTCGGCATCCCCCGGCACAGGCCGCAGTGCCGGGGGACTCGGGACCACCCTCCCGGCCCGCCACCAAACCGTCGCCACGCCCCTGGACCTGCCCCGGACTGCCCCCTGACCCCGGACACACCCTGGCCTGCCGACACCCCCCCCCCCCCCAAGACACCCCCCCTCCAGCCCCTTTTACGAAGCCTTGGGACTTATGCACGTCCTGGGGCTTTGCGCGCACTGGCGGCCAATGCAAAATGGGTGCGTCAGCGCGCAAGTGCCCTACACGTGTAAATCCGGCAGGATTTACACGTGTAGGGCTTTTAAAATCTAGCCCATACTGTTTTATCACAGGAAAATTACTGCATGATTCACTAAACTGCAGTACCAGAGTACTGCAGTTTAGTAAATAATGCAAGGTTTTTGGTGCATTTCCATAGCCAGCAGCATTCTGCATTCCCAGCTATGGCAATGTGTGATGGCAGGCCCTATCCCATTTTTAAGGGGCCATTGCATGCTTAAATGTTTCTGCCTCCAGGAGAGGGGGCAAGTCCTTGATGAGTTAGTTGTATAAAACAATCTCTGCTTCCCACACCCCCACCCAGGCCTCAGAAATGCCTCCAAAAACCCCTTAAGCCCTGCCAACAAGTAGACTCTCTCCCAGCCCATGATCCTCCCACAAAGGAAACTCAAAGTCTCTGGCAGCCTAGTGGGGGGCAGACTTGCTCCTGCCCCACCAGTACTATTTTTCAATATGGATACAGTTAACCTCTGATGCTCCTTTGCCACATTAAAAAAGATCACAACTAAAGGCATGTTTAGATTGAGGGAATAAAATATGTATGCTGAATTTATACTTCAAATCTGTGCCTATGC
Organism: Rhinatrema bivittatum; assembly: GCF_901001135.1. Taxonomy (NCBI): domain Eukaryota; kingdom Metazoa; phylum Chordata; class Amphibia; order Gymnophiona; family Rhinatrematidae; genus Rhinatrema; species Rhinatrema bivittatum. The sequence goes on along the minus strand of NC_042615.1, from coordinate 322,527,904 downwards.
TTTCTTCCCTTTTCTTCCTCCCACAGAAAAAGGAAGTGCAAGGCCCACAGAGACTTTTGTGGTCGTATGGCCATCTAAGCTAATTAAAAAAAAAAATATATATATATATATATTTTTTTTTTCAGCATGTTCTTTGAACCTAGGCAGGCTATTGAAAATTGTTCCCTCTACACCTGAAGTTGGTTCTCTCATCTATCTATGATAAGAATTTATTTGGCAACAGCCGCTGTTAACTTGCAGGAATATCTAAGTAAAGACATTTCTCCAATTGTATTCACTTGTTTCTCTTCTAGAATACAATCCAAAACAGATAGACAGAGGCAGATCTTAATGCCAGCAAATATTTGAGCATCTGACTGATTTATTTTAAAGTGCTTCATGCTTTCATCATATTTTAATTTTCAAATTAAGCGATCAAGTAATTGCCACAATCGACCATTAACTTGTTTGCTCTGCAACACAGTTATGAAGCTATACATCAAGCTTTATTTACTGTCAAGGGAAAGAAAGGAAATCAATGGAGACAGTAAGCATACTAAAAAGTTACTTTTCTGATATGCCCAGTGAGTGTACTAGTTGGCTAATAAAAGCATGCACATTGATCTCTTTTAATCCAATCTCCTTTTAACTTGATTTACCAGTGGCTTTCGAAAAGATGACCCTAATATAATTATCTTTCTGAAATTGGCCCAAAATAGCTAACTTTAAAAATGATTTTGAAGAAAAGGTAAACAAGTACAGAGAACCATAAATTGAATTATGGTATTCTGGGCAACAGAGCTGGGTAATATTTGTATACTAAAATTATTCCCCAGAAGTTAGGGAAGAATAACGAGCATGAGCATGGGAACAATTCAAACTCTTCACAGTGGATTTCCAAAGGAATCACTGAAAGCAATCTTGTAAGTTCCTTTAATATCCTCTCCTAGAGTTCTCAACGCCAATTCTCAAGAGCCACAAACAGGTTGGGTTTTCAGAGTAATCAAGCTATGCAAATTTGTCTTTTTTTTTTAAACCAAAGGAACAAAGAGAGTGATAGCTGCCAAGGATTACTTGGTCCAGACCGTCTGCCCATTAATGTTTGCCACTCTGCTGTCTCAGATTTTAGTTAATCTGTGTTCTTCTTTGCCATCCTATCTACCACTGCTAAGCTCTTTCTATTTCTTTCATACGCATGTTGCTACTAATTTTACTCCTGCAACCCTCTAGAGCAGGGGTGAACAGCCACGACCCTCCTTCCATTCATGCAATTGCTTGGGACCCCCCAGAATGGATTATTGTATATACAATATATATATATATATATTATATATATATATATATATATATATATATTCTGTATATACAATATATATATATTATATATATATATATATGTATGTATATATATATATATATAATATATATATAATTGTATATACAGAATATATATAGGGCCAGATTTTAAAAGTCCTGTGCGCGCCGAGCCTATTTTGCATAGGCCCGGTGATGTGCGCACACCCCGGGATGAGCGTATGTCCCAGGGCTTGAAAAAAGGGGTGGGGCGGGGGCAGTCCGGGGCAGGGCGGGAGTGTGGCCAGAGGCCTCTGTGTACCCCCTTGCGCGCGCCAACCCTGGATTTTATAACATGCGCGCATGTTATAAAATCAGGCGTAGATTTGTGCGCGCCGGGTTGCTCGCACAAATCTACGTCCGCGTGTAACTTTTAAAATCCGGCCCATACTGAATATACAATAATCCATTCTGGGGGGGTCCTAAGCACACCCAGATAAAAACAGAGAGCAAAGATACCCCAAACCTAGACACAGACAACCACAGAGAGATAGAAACCCAACATCTAGACTGGCACAGAAACACAGATATACCATACCTAGGATGCCCCAGAATACACACACACACACACACACACACACATGTAAAGGATATTCACCAGGCAGCCACACTGCCAGCCAGTGGATCAAAGCCCCCATTTTGTTTCTCTCCAAGTTGCTGAAAGGAGTAAGGTCACACACATACACATACATGTGCACAACGAGGCAGACAACCCTGTACCCACATAGTCACAGACACTGCAAACCCAGGCCGACAGAGAGTGAAACAGACAACCAAACAAATAGACAACGTTACCACACATCCAGAGAGAAACAGAAAACAAAGATACCCCAAACCTAGACACAGACACCAACAGAGAGATAGAAACCCAACAGCTAGACAGACACAGAGACACAGACATATACCACACCTTAACAGAAAAACACAAACACACCACAGACAGAGGCATAGACATAACATACTGAAACAGAGAGAGAGACACACACACAGGCAGACAGACTACCTGACATACACAGACCAAATCCCACCAGACAAAAAGATACACGTTTCACACTACACCCAGACACACAGGCCACATACCACAATGGTTAGGGCTGAATTTTTTTTCAAAAAACAGGTGCTAGCCAAAATATTTTAATAATTCAGAAACACTCCATCCTACCTTACCCAACTTTATTTTTCACTAATTATTCTTTGTTTGCTCATCTTTTTTTTATTTTCTCATGTTTTTATTTGCTTTTTTAAACTTTTTAAACGTTTTGCCTTTGTTCTCTTTTCCCCACCTCTTCCCTCTCTCCCCTCCACATCCTCATTTTATTTGGCCTCTTTGCCCATTCCCCTCCTCTACCTCACCACTTCTTTTACCCTGGCGGACAACAGATGTGAGCTTTCTCTCCCTGGTTAGGAACCCGGTGGCAGCAGGAACTCCACTCGGGCTCAGATCGGAGAGTGGCAGAGCTTCCTGGGTTATGGAATATTGCAGTAGCTGCTTCTATGTTCAGTTCTGTCACGATGTAAGCAACTCCCTACTCAAGCCCACCACAGCAGAAGCAGCTCCTCTCCCTGACCCAGTGAAAGAGATGAATAGCTAAGCCATGAGATGCTTACAATATCACGACATTCTGGCAGCTCCCTCCCTCCTGAGCCTGCAGTGCCTCCACATCACCAAAACTCAACAGCACATACATTTTTTTTCCTTCCTTGATTGGGCAGCTAGTGGAACCCCCTTCAGGATTGTCCAAGCCCCCTGTGGGGGACCTGCCCGTTTGGTCACCCCTGCTCTAGTAGAAACCTTGTTCAAGGGGTCTTCTACACTCTTGTGTGATGACATATCTCTTTGCATTTGTTTTGAACCTTCATCCTTTCAGCTTCATATGATGACCCCTTGTTCTTATTCATTTTATGGGAAATGCTGCATTGCAGTATCTTATTGAAACCTTCAAGATATTTAAATGTTTGTATCATTGATCGTCCCCTTCATTTTGTCTAGAGAGAGTACTCCTTTAAATCCTTCAGTCTTTCTTTACATGACTTAAAGTGCAGACCATGTACACTTTTGGGTACCCTCTTTTGAATCTTTATCAATTTCCTTTATATGTGTAATATTCAAAATTGCACATAGCACTCAAGATCAGTTCTCACTAGAGAGATTATAATACTTCCTTCTGATTCACTAAAAAGTTGAATTTTTAGACCCGCATGCAGGCATCTACGTGCGCGCGGTTCTTGGTGCGCGCACATGGACTCGCTGATTTTAAAACATGCGCATGCCGACATGTGCAGGTTATAAAATCCGTTACCCGTGCGCATATGCATGCCCTATTTTATATCAATGCCAACTCTTGCTTGCAAGGGGGGGTAATTTGCTACATGCGCTCAGCGACGCAATAGGGCCTTTTCCCAGTTCCCTCCTAGTCTATCCCAATAAATGAGTGGACTGGAAGGGAACTTCCTTAAGCCTCTACCTACCCTGCCTGCCTTTACCCCTATCCTCACCAACCCCTAAAATCCCTCTAACTAGACTTTCCCCCCCATTACTTATCTGCTGTCCTGAGCAGATACACGCTTGGCTGCGGCCCTTTCAAAATGCCCGTGGCACATGCATGGCCCGGCCACCTGCATATCTCCCATTTTTTACCCTCGCCGGCATTTTAACATTTACCCGTCAGGTTTTTCTCTCATTCTGTTTTAGTGAATTTTAATTTCAGTTAACAATTTGTAAACCGCCTTTACTGAAGATGTCACAAGACTATGAACAGTTGAAACATAAAACACATATAGACAAAAGTTAAGATAAAACGCAATCATTGTAAAATAATGATAAAATCTGTCATCAAAAATGGCAGAAAATGGTGCTAAAGAACCAAGTTTTCAAACTCTTTCTGGAAACTCGGTAATCTAGATTCCACCTAAGAGTATGATGAAGAAGCTGGTTCCAGATGAAAAGGCCCTGGACCTTATTCTAGCATTCCTGACAAAGCTGCAGGAAGGAATGTATAACCAAGCCTCTTGATGGGATCGAAGGTTATATCCAGGCTCATGCCAGGACACCTTTCCATATCATCTGTTCTGACCCTTCTAGAATGTTTAATAGGGTTATGCATTCATTTTTTTAAATCGATATGAACTGCAGAATGAAACAGCCTGTTTCATTACCTGTGATTTCAAAATGAAAGGAAACAAAAACCTCAATGAAATTTGCTGTGCTTTTGTTTTGTTTCAAAACTAGCAGGCTCCCACTCCAGTCTAGTCTCCACTGCTGCAAAAAAAAAAAAAAAAAACCTCAACAAAAAAAGCCACTGTTAAAATTTAAAAAATGGAACCTCCAACCCCCAAATTTGTCTCTTACCCACCCATGGGGGGTCTCTTACATTCAAATGCAGCAGGATCAGTCCCCAATTATTCCTTCCTACCTCCCTCTCCCCCCCCCCCCCCCCCCACAGATCACAATTTTTAAATGGTGCCAGCTGGTTCTGAGGCTGGCACTAGATGCTATAAGGCAATACAACAAAACGGCAGCAGCCTCAGGGCTGGCCAGAGCCAGTTTCCAATTGAGACTCGACAAAGCAGAAGTGACTGAGGCTCACTACTGAACCATTTGGCAGAATGGAAGGGGTAAGAAGCATCCAAGAGGGTTGGGGAGCATAGCAGAAGGCACAGGGTGGGGGGAGGGGTTCAATTTTTATAAATGTTGGCAGCGCTTAGTTTTATTGTGGTAGTGGAAGGAGGGAACCTTGCCCATTAGTTTTCTTTTCTTTTCTTTTGTATCGTTCCTGTTCCTTTTGATATTTATTTTGTTTCAAATAAACAAAATGAATAGCAATAAATGTCAAATGAGATTTTTAAAAAATCCTGCAAAAAAAATTTGAAACAAGATTTTTTAAATGTACGCTGCTGATATTTAATTTAATTTTAATTTATAATTTCCAGTTCGCTTTCATGGCTGATTGGTCATTTCAAAGTAGATTACAATAAGACTGGGGGCTGCTGTTTACAGTAGAGTTATAAGGGTTGAAATATATCATAGTCTATCTCTTATAAAGATATTTAAATGATGTCGCCTAGCACTATCCCTGTGGCACATTCTGGTCAATTTCCCTTCTTCTGCATTTTTCTGATCATTTTTTAATTAAACCAATTTCCCCCTTAAATTTTACTATTTCTCTTTTAGTCATCCTCTTTTTGCTTATATATGTAAAGGAAATTTTATTTCCTGCCTTTACTGATTGAGCAGAAAATTCCTCCATTTAAGCCTTTGCTAATTTAAATGCCCTTCCTGCCTACCTTTGTTTTTCTGGTTATTTCTTCTGTCCCGCAATTAAATCTGGAGTTTATTTATTATTTATTCTTAATATCCTGCTCTCACTCAGAACTACAGCCTTGGATATATCCGTTCTAGTTCCATTGCCTTGCCTACTTTGTTTTTCTTATTTAATTCAAACAACTCATTTCTGTAAGCAGAGGTCTAGGGCCAAATATATGGGAACCGTGCCTTAACTTGATTGTGGGCTCCCAGCATTTCTCATTCACTCACTCCTTTGCCTGACCATCTGCTGGATATGTACTTGCTTGTACAATGCCTTTCTTCCTCTCTGTTTTACAAATGGGAATAACATTTCTTGTGAAGTTGCAACTTCAAGCATTGTTAAAATATTTATTTTTATTTCTAAATCCTGCCTCTGGCATATTTATGCAGTAAGGAGTTGATATTCAAAAGCACTGAAGTGCATAAAACCCAATTCATGCATTTAAATCACACTGCATAAAACCCAATTCATACATTTCAATCACCTTTTGAAAATCAAGCTGGGGCCAGTGCTTGTAAGAGTACTCGCTTTACTCGATTCTGCATGCATTTTTGCACATACTTGCAAGACGCATTCCAGGTGATGGAATTAAAGTGATGAAAGGATTTACACATACTTTCACTTTTGTGAAGTGTGCCTCAAAATCTATATGCACGAAGTTAATTCTGCTCCGAAGCAGGCGTAATTTTACACATGTATATTGACAAGCATACTGGCAATACCCACAAATTTTCAGTTGATTTATGCATATAAGCCCTTTGTGGGCTGTTGGAAAAGTGCCTTCCCTGAGAATAATCAGAAATGGGAGAATTGTTGATTTGAATGTATGATGGTGCATTATTTAATGGTAATTTAATATGTGATGTATTTTTTGTTTTGCTTTTTATTATGTGTATTTATTATGCAAACCAGCAAGAATTGTAAATTGTTCAATGTATAAGGGCCTCATTTTCTAAAGTATTGCAGGCCTGCGATACTTTAGGTAATGAGGGGCAGGGGGCTGAAACGGGGGGTCCTTTACTAGCCGGCAGCTATCGCACCGCCGCAGTGCAATCGCTGCTGGTTTTGCACCCAGTAGCACCACCATAGAAGGTGTAGCTATTGGGCGTGAAATAGGATGCGAAAACGCCCTTACCTTTTCGTTGTCCGCATCTTCTTCACGGAGTCGGCCCCAGTGATGCCCCGACTCCTTCTCTTCCAGGGCCGACTCCAACCCCATCTTGGTATCGCACACGATAAGGGACTTTTCACGTGTGAAACGTCCCTTATCGCGTGCGATCCATCTGGTAAATGACCCCCTAAGTTTTTAAAATGAGAAAATAATCACTTTATTTATTTGGCAAATGTGTAGCCCACTAATCCCAAATGTTTAGCAGGTAACAAGATTACATGTATAATGTATACTAAAATGACTTACAATTGCATAGAATAAAATAAAATACAAATGCAAAATACCAGCCCAACATAGAATTACCAAAGCAATGTAAGCAAATTAAAATTATTGCAAACAGACTAACACATATTACTGATCCCCAACAATAGCATGACATCACACTGTATGTTACATACTCCATGATGTTACTACGGAGAGGAAAGGCATTTCTGAAAAGATGGGTTTTAAGCATTTTTCTGAAATGTAGTAAGTCAGACTTTGCTTTAAGCAGCTTTGGAAGATTGTTCCAGAGAGAAAATCCTGCAATGCCGAGGGATTTTGTTGGCATGACTCACATAATTGGATTTGCTTGTGAGTGGGAATTACTAGAAATCTGCGTGAAGGACAATAAAATGAGGCTTTGGAAAAGAGGTTAGGAGTGAGACTATTAATGGCTTTAAAAATCAATGTAAGAATTTTGAACTGTATGCACCAATCTACAGGAAATCAATGGAGTTTGGCCAGACCTGGAGAGATATGAGCATGTAATGGAATACCTGAAACTGCAGAGTTTTGTATAAGTTGTAATGCATGAACTGTGGATTTTGGTAGGCCCAAAAACAAGGAATTATAGTAATCTAATGAGTTCATGACTAATGCTTGAATCACATTTTAAGTTGAAAAGCTTAAGAATGGCTTAATGGAACGCAGTAGATTGAGGTTGTGAAAGGAGCCCCTAACTGGGGATTGAATAAGAGGATGTAAAGAAAGCCTAGAATCAATCATACCTAGATCTCTAGCTTCAGAACTGATTGGGATGGTTATGTCATTATATTACCAACTTTCTGGTGCATTAGCTATCTCAGAATGAACAGCAGAATCTCAGTATTTTTAAGGTTCGAAACTAAGATGTTATCAGACAACCATGTGCTAATTTGGAAAAAGCATCAAGAGAGTTTATCGAAGATTGATCTGAGGGATGAAAGAATGGGAAAGAAAAACTGTAAGTCATCTGCAAATAGTTTAAAGTCAGTGTTAAATAAAAACCAAGAACAATGATAATCCTTGAGGGATGCCTGTAACTAAGTGCAATGAACTGGAGCAAGAATTGCCTATAACCACTCTATAAGAACGATTTGATAGAAAAGAGGAAAACCAACAAAGAACTGTTGATGTGATACCTAAAATATGTAATACCTCGGTAGGGATGGAGCACTTTTGCTCATTTAAAGATTTGGGACAAGCATATCTCTGCCTTGTCATGAGAGTTTAAATGGGAGAATAGGAGAAGAGTCAGGATCTGAAAGAACAGTATAAAACTTCAGAATGGCACACAGCAATTTCCGTGCTGTGTACCCTCCAGCTGCTGATTTTAATGCTACTACTTAATCACCAGCTCCTCCCACCAAGGTTCAATGTTCTGTCTTCTTTACCCCATCCATGAGGTCCTGTATTCCCGTTGCTGAAGCAGCTTGATGTGCCACTTAATCACACCTGGCCTGGCTCCCTCCTGCCAGTGTCAGGGCTGTGCAATGCATTCTCTCATCCTTCTACAGCCTGGCATTTCAGTGGCATTGCTGGGTAGGATGATCCTGTAGGCTAATTTTAAAAGCAATCTAAGCAACTCAATTTCTTGGCAGTCCTGGGGATGGGGATAGGCTAGGGAAATAATGTTCATAAGCTAGTAGTAATTTTTAGCATTTGCTAGCTAAATTAACTGGACAAACTTAGGTGCAGGGATAGTTGGTATACATTTAGCCATCTATTCCTGTGGGACTAGAGATCTCCCCTTCCTTCCTATCAAAAATAAAGATGATCCCAACCGCTCTCCCCCATTTCTCTTCTGCCTAATCTACCAAAAAAGGAACATCTCTATGGCACAGATGAACTTCATCTACTTTTCCTCAATATCTCAAATCCCTCCCTTCCTGGCACTAGTTATCCTTGTTTCTTCTACCTGACACACAGTCATCGGAAGAACCTCCCCCCTTCTTGACCCCAACGTGGAGCCAGAAGGAACTAGGCATAGCCCTCCTACTCTGATGGAATAAAGGTGGTATCTTTGATGCTGAGAAGTGTGGATTTATCAGATGTTTGGATGTCGGCAAGGAAGTTGGAAGATTGCTGGTTCCAGGAAGGGAGTATGTTTTCATATTATTAGGGTCCAGAGCAGGACTTCATTTGTAGACAAAAAGTAGGTGGAACTATGGAATGCGGGTGGGTGGGAGGGGGAGCATGCATAGGAGTGACCTGTCTGAGGAGGTGGAGCCAGAGCCAGAAGCAAACTCCATCTCTCTCCCACACACACATATGCAGACGTGCTGTTTACACTCTTCTGCCTCTTTAACCCAGTGATCCTCTGATCCTGGTCCTCATCTGTGCTCAAGTCCCAGCCCATGAGCACTGGTGGGCAAAGGACAGCAGGAGATTGAGCATTGATGAAGGGCTGGGGATGGACTCACAGGTAAGGAGGAGGAGGAAGATAGAATGGGGCCCTTTCTCTTTACCCTCCTCCTCCTTCTTTTCCCCCTCTCTGTCCTGGGGATCTTGGTCCTTCTTTTCCAGACTCCCCCCCCCCCCCATGAATTCCCAGTGGTCCTAGGCCTCCCAGTCTCCCCCCCCCCCCATCCCACAAATCCCTGGTAATATTCAAATCTCCTTCCTCCTTGGAAAATTTGCCTCTCCAGCAACTTTCCTTCTCTCCCACCTTAACTAATAAGGCACAAAGCCAAAATAAACTGTCTTTCTTCTCCCTCGGAGAATGATAGCAGACTGACACAGATTACTCACTTTCTTTAGTTTCTTTGGACTGGGGAGACTTATAATTCAAAGAATGATTAGTTATTTGACTCTTTGAGAGAGGGAGGAAGGAAGACAATAGTACCATAAGTTTCCATTCACCTCCTTCTATCCCCTTCTCTCATTTGCACTTTTCATGACTCACCAATTACCTCACAGATTGCTCCCCCAATTCTGATCATCACCTCAAACCACATCCTCCAATCCCCTCATTCACTACGTTCCCCTCTCCTTCACATATCACACAGCCCCTCCAATCTGCTTACTTACTCTTTTTGCTCCAACTTCCTCTAACTCACTTTCCCTTCCCTCCCTCCCTCTGATCTCCTCATTCGCTCTCTTGCTTCCCCCATATCCCCTCACTCACTCTTTTCCTTCCTTCTCCCCACCCTCACTCTCCCTCCCTTTTATTACTAACTCTTCCTGCCCACATCCCCTCACTCTTTCCCCCTGCCCCTTCCCCCAGTGTGGTCACTAGGGGCACAGATGACAGGGCTCAGGAATCCAGCACACTAAACAGCACTGAGATGAGTAAACCAACACACCAGTAGAGGCAGAAGCAGTGGGGCTGATATTCATCTCATGTGTGTTATCCCTCATAGCCTCCTTTGTTGTTCTAGGGAATTGGCATAAAAATCAAGGCCATGTGGATGCCTCCATCACAGGGCAAGCAGCTCCAATGATCTCTGCTCTGCTTCCTCCAGGGGCTGGAGGACCAGAAATGATCTGTGCTGCTACTGGTTCTGCTCTCTGTTTCCATGGGGAAGCCAGATCTGATTTACACTGTCAGCTGTACTCTTATTTCTTTGTGTCCTGGAAAAAAAAGTAGCAGAACACCATTTTGAGTCCTTCTACAAGTTAATTTGTTTCCATTATAGTCAATAGGGGATGTGATACATCCTACTTTGGAATCAAACAAAACTCCAAAACACCAAGACTAGGGAAAAGTAGCACTGCCAATGTCATGAACAGTTTAAGGAACCATGGAAAAGGAAAAAATCACAAACAGTGGTGAAAGCACTCTTAAGCACCAAGAAATGAGCAAAGAGCACCACAAACAACAGTGGCATTACATCACAAAGCCTCAAGGAAGACCCAAAGGCACCAGGAAAAAAAACCCAAATGGTCTGAAGACATGCAACGTACAAAAAGAGGGGCAGAGCACCATAAGCAGTGGCATGGAGCCCCCAAAATACTGAGAGAGGGGTGCAAAGCAGCACAGTGTCAGGACATCCCAAGACACTAAATTAGAATCAAAGGGCTCCATCAACAGTGGCTTGAAGACCCACAATGCACCAAAAGTGGGACAAAGCAGCATAAACAATAGCATGTAGACCCTACAGTACCCAAAGAGAGGAAAGTTGGGCAAACAGTGTTATGAACTAGAGATGTGAATTGTGTGCCAGATCGTCTTAACGATCAGATTCGGCTGGGGAGGGGGGGGGGGAAATCTGATCGTTAAGATATGTGAATTGGAATTGTTTCCGATTCCAATTCACATTGCTAATTTTTTTTTTAGGGAGGCCCGCGCTGCTAAAAAAAAAACAACCCACCAGACCCTTTAAATCGACCCCACCCTCCCGACCCCCCCCCCAAAACCTTTTAAAATTACCTGGTGGTTCAGGGGGGCCTCGAGGGGCCTCGGGGAGAGGAGAGATCCAGGGGGGCCTCAGGGAGAGATTTCCCATTCCCAGGCATCAGCTGTTCTAAAAACAAATGGCGCCGATGCCCCTTTGCCCTTACCATGTGACAGGGTATCCGTGCCATTGGCCGGCCCCTGTCACATGGTAGGAGCACTGGATGGCCGGCGCCATCTTTAAAGATGGCGCCGGCCATCTTTACTCATCAGCCCCTATTATAGAGTATAGTATAATAGGGGCTGATGAGCCAAAATCCCTTAAAAGGGGCATGGTTAGATCGAACATAAATAAAAACAGGTTTTATATATTGCTTGTCGGAAATAATACAGCAATTTTAGTGGGTATATTGAATAATTTTTGTGCTCCTACCAACTTATTACTTTGGAAGGTTTGGAATGTTTGGCTCCAAAATTACTCTGTCAGTCACTCAAGAGAAGGGGAGTGGTTTACTCAAAACAACTTTATTAGCCAAACAATCCACAAAGAAAAACGACAGTGATCTAAAAGTGTATAACAAAGTCAGCACTACCTCTCTCTTTGTTTAAAGATGTTAGATTAAATAATGGCAACTGTAAACATATGCAAAAAATATATTCCAATGATTTTGATAAGAAAGGGGGATTAGAAAAAACAATAAGAAAATAAAGACAGGAAAAAAGAAAAAGGGGAGAAAAAATAATGGCTTATATATATGCTTGTAAGACAATTCAAGCATTCTTATTTTTTTAAAAAGGGTTATATATGCGTTAAGAGATCTAGTATGTGTTAAAAAGCTATGTGTAAAAATTGGATATTAGAATGGATGAGCATAATAATGACTAAATGAGTGCATGATGTGGTTAGTCATAAATAGAGATCTTCCTTGACATCAGATGTATAAATCTAAAAACAAAAAATGTTCAATAATAAAATGAAAATTCTTAGATTAAAAAGGGGAACAAAGCTGGTGTGTCTCCATCAAAAAGTTAAATCACACTAAAATATGTTGAAAAGAAAAAATAAGGAATACAAAATTGTAAATAATCCTAAAAAATGTATGCGGATAAAAAATAATACAATTAAAATGAAAATATTTTTTGATATATGTAGGTACTTAAATCATTAAAAAACAAACCATTGGCTATAAAAACACAGAGAAATCAATGTCATTATTCAAACCATTTGGAGTGCCATCCAGGCATTAGGAAAATGTGGGAAGTACTCTCTCGTCATTATTGGTGGCCTCAAGTAAAATGGGATGTCCACTGCTATGTGGAATCTTATACTCAATTGTGCTAAGAATAAACCTTTCCATGCTTGTCTGTGGGGACTGTTACAACTGTTGCCAGTTCCTGAAAAACCATGGTCTCACATCGCTATGGATTTTGTCATGGACCTTCCCAACTCTAACAGTTGTAATATCATTTGGATTGTAGTAGACCGATTCTCAAAAATAGCCCATTTTGTACCACTCTCTAGACTTCCTTCTGCCCCAAGCTGGCGTGTCTCTTCTTTTAACAAGTCTTTCAACTCCACGGCTTGCCTGAACATGTAGTCTCTGACCACAGGGTGCAATTCACAGCTAAGGTTTTGTGCAATATTTTCCAGAAATTCAAGGTTTCTTTGAACTTCTCATCAGCCTACCATCCACAAATTAACGGTCAGACAGAATGGACCAACCAGGTTCTCAAAAGTTTCTTGAGGGTCTATGTGAATGAATGGCAGGCGTTCTCTACTATCTTTTATAGGGTTCTGCCATAACAATCATATTGGGGAATCCATAGGCTCTTCTACTTTCAAAATCATATATGGCAGACATCCACGCACTTCCCTTCCTTTACCATTGACCATATCTTGCCCCACAGCAAACACTATGGCTTAAAGCCTTGGACCTTTATGGCAAAAAACTTGGCAACTCCTAATTTTGAAAGCAGAAAACTATAAGATGCAGGCAGATAAGAAATGTCGTCCAGCACCGCAGTTCATATCTGGTCATATGGTATGATTAAACACTCACAATCTTCACCTAAAAATGCCTTCCATGAAGTTTGTGCCACAGTTTATTGAGCCATTTCCTGTTGTCCAGCAGATTGGATCAGTTTGTGATCAACTCAAACAGAGCCCGGTGCCACCGGGTGTGCAAACCGTGGAATTGCACAGGGCAGCACACCAGGTGGGGTGGTTTCGGGAGCATGGAGAAGCCCATGTTGCTGCCAGTGGACCATTCCCACCAGCGGCAGAAGAAGTGGAGGCCCATGATGCCACTGATGAGATCGGGTCCACCGGTGGCAGAAGAGAAAGTCACATCCAAGTGCTTTTCCTCTTTCTTGCCTGCATGGCCCCAGAACAAAACTGTTGCCGGAGCTGCGCAGGCTGGAAGGAGGAGAAGCATCGGCCATGTACTGAAGAGGAGCAGCGTTTGGGTTGAGAGACTGTGTGTGGGGGTGAGAGCGTGTATGATTGGAGAGGCAGCATGTGAGAGCCCCTGTGTGTGTATGTGTGTGTGTGAGAGAGAGAAAGACAGCATGTGAGAGTGAGAGCCTGTGAGTTTGTGTGAGAGTGAGACAGCATTTGAAAGAGAGAGCATTTTATTGTGAGAGCTGTGTGTGTGTGAGACTGCATGTGAGTGTGACAGCCTGTGTCTGTTATATGTGTGTGTATGTGTTGAGAGAGAGAGAGACAAGATGTGAGAATGAGAACCTGAATGTGTGTTTAAGTGAAGGAGGGATGAAGGAAAGAAGACAGTTGGATAGAGAATAGGGAAAAAAGAGATCCTGTAAAAGGAATTGACCAAAGACCAAGAAAGGGAAGGTGGGAAAAAAAGCCTGTGACCAACTGATTAGAAAATTAAGACTGGACAGCAAAGGAAAAAAAATTGAATTTTTAGTGACTGGCATATGTTATCTTTTGGAATGTGCAAGGGTAGCACTTTCTCTATGCTGATCTTGTGATGTACGAGATCAGCATGGAGGAACCGGAAGCCCCACAAATTTTTAATATTGTGGGACCCGCACAGAGGAGGCAGCAGAATGGGCTTCAGTGCCAGTAGCAGCAATTAGCACCTCCCCAATAGCCACACAGCAGCAGTGCCAGTGGCACCAGAGGAACGAGAGAGGCTCCGAGTTTGCTGGCAAAAGAAAGAGAGGGGGTTTGCTTTCAGTGCGTGCATGTGTATGAAATGGGAGTCTGCCTGGGGGTATATGTGTGAATCAATGAGTGCTTGCCTGTGGTGTGTGGGTGTAAATGGGAGCTTGTCTGGTGTGTGTGTGTATGTTTGAGTTTGAGAGAGAATGGGTGCGCCTGGGTTGGCTGTGTGTGAGAGAGAGAATGGGAGCTGCCTGAGTTTTGTGTGTGTGTGTGTGTGTGTGTGTGTATGAGAGAGAGGGAAAATGGGTGATACAGGTAGATTCCATCCTGCTAGCAGCTGAAATGAAGATGAGGACCTGAGGCTGCTGGTAGATCCCAACCAAAGAAGAGCTGGATATGCCTATGGATTTGTCTGAGAGGGAGCAAATGTGTATATGAGCTTGTGTGTGTATATATATATATATATATATATATATATAAGAAAGTGAGTAGAATCTTTATGCATCCCTCTCCTACTAATCCGTGACAATCTCAGGATGACTGGAAATCAAAGTTCCCAGGTATGGAGAATTTGAATTTTTAAAATCCTTTTTAGTTTTTATTTTTCAGGTGTAATTTGATGTGTCTGCTGTTTTGAAATATTTTATTGGTTTTTGGGACATTTAAAAAATCTTGTATATGAGTTTTTCATTATTTGATCTTTATTCATCAGCTTCTTTTGAAATATTATTAGTATGTTTTTAGTATTATGATTATGTATTTATTTTATTTCTTGATTTTATTGTTTGATGTTTGAGGAATGGTGATGGTTCTGTTTTTTTGTTGTTGCACTGCAGAGTGGCTTCTTGCGGTTTCCAGTTCAGTTTTTGTCTGCGCGTTTATATTTCTGCTTTATGGTTGCTCTATTCTGTATTTGGTGAGAGTTTGTTTATGTTTTCATGTGTGACTGAGGTGAGGCATTCTCTTAATAGGAAGTGTATTAGTGTTTCAGGGGTTTCGGAGGGTCAAGCCCACACCCAACATGCATCACAATAGACCTAATACCATATGGGTTCCAGGTGTCTTTTTTGCAGGGATTTCTGGTTGGCATCAGAGCAGTGCATGTAAATATAATGTAAGTGATATTTTTACCTCAGAATATTGTACTTTGATATTTTTCATGTAAAATATAAATACATAACTCTTAACTGTGTGTGTGGAATCGGGTGGGGGGGGCGTTGTGCAAGGCAATAAGGTTTGCCTAAGGTACCTAATACCCTTGTACCAGCCATGGGTTCAGAGAGAGGATGATGTCAGTTTTTAAAGTTTGTATTACTGAAGGGAGCTGGGCATGTTTTTTTTGTTGGCCCGGGACAGAAAATGAAAAAATGGCAGGGGGGCAGGGGGCAGCACAGTGATTGTTCACACAGGGTAGTAAAAAAGCTAGCACCAGCCCTGACTCAAACTACCTCCCAGCTCAGAGTTCACAATACCTTCTATATGTCTCTGCTCAAACTATTACTCATATTATGGCCATCATGATCTGTCCCTAACTATACCAATGTGACTGACAAAGAGGAAACAGAGTATGATGTACAGGACATCCTGAATTCTAAATGCATCAGAGGCAAGCTATATTACTTCATCTCATGGAAGGGATTTGGTCCCTAAGAGAACTTTTGGGAACCTGCTTCCAATATCCAAGCTCCCCGCCTCACTACCGAGTTTCATCAACACTTTCCCCAAAAGCCCAAACCTAGGTACTTGGAGCAGAGGCTTAGAAGAGGGGGTACTGTCATGGTTGGCCAGCGGCAGGACAGACCTGTTTCCTACTTACTTATCCCGGGACAGCGCCATGGGTATTGCCACAATCCTCCTCACTAGAGATGTGAATCGTGTCCTCGATCGTCTTAACGATCGATTTCGGCTGGGAGGGGGAGGGAATCGTATTGTTGCCGTTTGGGTGTGTAAACTATCGTGAAAAATCGTTAAAATCGTGAGCCGGCACACTAAACCCCCGCAGGAGGTCGTTCAGTGGCGGTCCGGAACCCCCGCTGAACGACCTCCTGCAGTCGATCTCCTGCCGGTGCCATTTTCCGTACGAAAACGATTTGCGGCGAGAAATCGCTCCCGGAACCCCGCTGGACTCCCAGGAAACTTTTGGCCAGCTTGGGGGGGCCTCCTGACCCCCACAAGACTTGCCAAAAGTCCAGCGGGGTCCGGAACGACCTCCTCCGTCGAATCGTTTTTGTCTATGGCCGCCGCCATTTTGCGGCGGCCATTTTGAAAAATGGCGCCGGCTGAAGACAACACGATTCTATTGAGGGGGCCGTTCCGGACCGCCGCCGTTCTGGACCACCGCCGGATCCCCAGGTAATTTAAAGCATTGGGGGGGGGTTCGGGAGGGTGGGGGATTTAATTTAAAGGGTCAGGGGTGGGTTTTAGGGGGTTTTAGTGTGCCGGTTTTCCTGCCCTCCCCCTTCCCCCGATTTACGATTTTTTAACGATAAATCGGGGGAATTGGTATTGTATCGTGGCCCTAACGATTTTTTGACGATTTAAAATATATCGGACGATATTTTAAATCGTCAAAAAACGATTCACATCCCTACTCCTCACAGACCCCCTCCTAAACAGGCATGCACTTGCACTTTATACCACTAATTGAAGGCCCTGTAGCAGAAAACCTACTGCAGGTGCTCAGTGATGACGTCACGCCACAGGGTATTTAAACCCCAGCCACACTACGAGCTGTTGTCTCAACAACAGGTCCTCCTGCTTTGCTGTGTGTGTGTTGCTAGCTCTGCCTTGCCTTGTCCAACCTGCCTTGCCTCATCTTTGACTGTCCTGCCTTCCCCTGCCAGCACCTAGCCTGCTTCCTCCTTGACAGATCTCCACCTGCTCTGGCCATTGCCTGGACCTTGATGCTGCCTGATCTCTGCCTGCCCTTACCTTGGCCTACTTCCTCACTTCATCTGACCACTTCTTATGGTACCAGTGCCCAAGTCCTGTCAGTCCCTGAGCCCAAAGGCTCAATCTGCAAGGAACAGAGTTGGTATAGATGCAGCTCAACTCAGTCCCTGCCTGAGTGTGTCCACTTGCGTCAGCTTGGGCCTATCAAGTTCACTTGTGAGACTGCGTCAATCGTCACAATCAGAAGGGCTCACTTTCTGTGTCAGCAGTTGTGTCACAAGCATCATGGCATTGGTTAAGGATAGTAAATGCTGCACCAGGTTACTCCTGTCCATCCTTTCCTTCATGCCCAATCTCTAGTCTTTAGGGATTCTCAGTGTTTATCCATTGCTTTTTGAATTTGTTTACTGTTCTCATTCTCACCACCTCTTCCGGTAGGGCATTCCAGGCATTCACCACCCTCTCCATGAAGAAATATTTCCTGATATTGGCTCTGAATCATCCCCCCTGGAATTTTGTATTGTGACCCCTAGTTCTACAGTTTCCTTTCCAATGGAAAGCGTTCAAAGTTCATGCATCACTAAGGCCTTTCAGGTATCTGAAGGTCTGTATCATATCTCCCCTGCACCTTCTCTCTTCCTGGGTATATCCTTCAGCTTCTCCACATGCCTGCCTCTCATTTTACTGGGTACAACATCCCAGTATAAATGTAGAGTGGCAGGGCATGAGGAGCAGGCCAGGCAGCAGCAGCAGCAGCAAAAAATCTGTGGCAATTGGCAATAGCACATTTCATCCTCTGTTTGCTGCTAGGATAGTGTTTCCCAACCATCTCCTGGAGGCACACTTATCCAATTGGGTTATCAGGACTGCCACAATGAATATTAATGAGACACAGTATATGGAAATCCTGAAAACCACAGTGGTTAGGTATGCCTCTAGGAGATGGTTAGGAAATGCTGTGCTAAGAGATAGCACAAGATGGTATTACAAGAGCAGATGCTCCTGGCATAAAAAATGAGTGCTTCTAACAGCAGTAGAAGTCTCATGTTCAATGTAGAGATTTGTTCTCTAGTCAGCCAGACATTTATAGCACAGACTCTTAAAGTATTGACAGTTTCTGTGGAAATCCAAGGGTGATTTTTTATTCACAGCAATGGATCTTTCTCTAGTTTCCAGTAGATTACCTAGGAAATCTGTACCTTTCATGGCAGCTACACTGTGCATCTTTCTAACCAATAAAGTTTAATTTGTCATGAAAGTAGTCCTTTATTTTCAAGAAAATAAAATAGATTCTAGAATTAAATAACATTCAGTTCCAATGCAGAACAATTTTAATGTTCCCTTTTATTATATGCTGAAATATAGAGCAATTCAGTAGATTCCAATCTTTATCAGGTGGGTTTATGACCATGATCAGATCAGGGCTGGTGAACTCTGAGACCCAAGTGCCACAAACAAGTTTGGTTTTCCAAATATTCATAATGACTATTCACAAATAATTATATTTGCATTTAATTTAAGAACCATTTCAAAATTTGACAATCCTAAAAAAACAGACCTATTTGCAGCACATGTAGACTAGAGTTCACCATCATTAATCAAGGATCAGAGGTAGCTCCAATGTCATTACCCCAGGATGCCATGCAATTATTTTTTTTTGTGAAAAATTATGCAACATCTGTCAGTGGTGATATGCTTCTATATAAATTTGGACAAACATACTGAAGTAAAAATGTATGGTTGTTTCTTACACGATGATCTATGCCTGCAGCTAGTGCATGGGGAAATTTTTAATCTGAAAGAATGTTTTGTTTAATGTGTTAAAATTATTGTTGGTGAGGCCCTCTATCTTTGTGTTAAGTTTGGAATTATCTTGCTGTACTTCTTTTAGTTGTCAAGCCCCTAATCTTTGAAATATATTGCCACTAAATGCTCATTGTGAGCTGGGTTTTCCTAAAATTCAGAAAAAAGGTGAAGGCATGGTTTTATAGAAAATCCTTTAACCATTAACCCTATGAGTTGTTGCTGCTTTTTGTTTTAATTCTGACCTCCATTTTGGATTAGTCACAGTGGGCTGTCTTTATTAAGGCTTTACTAATTGTAGTATGTCTCTTTCATGGTTTGGGTAGTATATACTGTACATTGGGGTAAATATTCAATGGCATTCAGCCAGATGATTAGTGAGTTCTCCAATTAAATGATGACTTTTGAATATTCCCCACTTATCCAGCTAAAGTTTATCTGGCTATCTTATTATCTGTCTAAAATTACATAGGGGAATTCCTGGGCAGAATTAATTTAGCTGGATAAGTAATTTGGCAACTCTAGTCATGCCATAGAGTAGACCTGAAGATAACTGGATATGTTTATCTGGTTCTCTTTAAAATAGCTAACTATGGCCTGTATTTTCTAAGATTTCAGGCCTTTATGAATCGCGTGGTACTGGGAGCGGGGGGTGAAGTGGGGGGCGGGCCGGCGAAAGCCTGCAGCGATCGCACCTCCAGGGTGTGATTGCTGCTGGCTTTCGCACCCAATAGCACCACCGTAAAAGGAGGTGCTATTGGGCGCGCTGTTGGCAGCGATAAGGTGTCCTACCTTTTCACCATCAGTGAAGTTGTCACAGAGTCCGCCCCGACGCCGCCCCCGACTTCTCCTCTTCTAGTGCATACTCCGCCACGACTGAGCTATCGCACGCGTGCGATCCCTTTGGAAAATGACCCCCTATATTCAATAGTGAGGTTGCACCACTGAATAACCCTTCAAAGTTATGCAGATAAGTTTATACACCTAATAGGGTCATTTATCAAAATGCTATAAGGCATTTTTGCATGCGTTAAGCACCTTTAACGCATGTGAAAATGCCTTTTAACGCATGCGATAGCACCATAACGTATGGTGCGATGCAAATCTGAAAAAGAGGAGGAGTTAGGGGTGGGCTCGGTTTACTGTTTTGTGAAGTCCTATTGAATGGCTTTAAAATGCTGATTTTAGCTACACCTTTTTCAGTAGCATTAAGCTGTGTGATAGGTTGTGTTGAGGCTTTATCACATTTTGTGATTTGTTCTCAAATGCCTGTTTTAGTAGTTTTAAAGCTCCTGCTTAGCTAACTGGGAGGGAGAGAGAGAGAGAGAGATAACCTACCTGTAATGCCCTAACACTAGATAGGTATTTACATCTCTATGGGAGGCCCACCTGGTAACTTGAGGTGAGGTTTAGGTATTAGTTGTAGGGGTTAGAGACCACTTTGACATTCAAAGTGAGATATACGAACAGAACAATGCTCTCTTGTGAAGATTTGATGACCCTTGGAGTGAGGAAACTCACTCAAAGATGAGATCTGTGCAATGTTCTCTCAACCTAGCTTGATGGACTCTCTACCTGGGTAACATCAAAGTGGCCCCTAACCCCTACACTAATACCTAAACCTCACCTCAAGTTACTAGGTGGGCCTCCCATAGATAAAAACCTATCTAGTGTTAGGGCATTAAGGCTAGGTACGCTCTCTCTCTCTCTCTCTCTCACTCATTCTCATAATAAAGGTATTATTGCAATAAACTGTCTATTACCATAAAACATACCCCTTTTTCTATCACATGCGATATTTAGTGCATTTTGATAAATCCAGGCCTTAAAGAGCAAAAATGGCAGAATATAGTTTGTTCAGTCTACAGCTAAGAATTTAACTACATGTTAAGAAGAATCTCACCAGATACACCCCCATACTGTCATACCGCAGAACATACATCCTTTTATTTTTTTTATTTATTTAAAAGCATTTATTACCCACCCCTCTGATGTTCGATGGGGGGGGGGGTACAAAAAATCACCATATATTAGGATATTGCACTAGAATTGGCACACAAAAATTACAATTTTGCTATTTTGTAATAGTTCAAGTTTACCTTAAGGCATTACTTGGGGCTGCAAGGTAAACACTGTGCACAAGAGAAACTGCATGAGCTGCAATATGCACACAAGGTTCTGCAGGTTTGTCACCAGGCACATTGATTGGGCCCTTTTGGGGTAGTAGGTCAGTGCCATCTCTTCCATCCATCTCCATAATCTCGGATGTTGCACCATGGAGAAAGAGGAAAGGAAAAAAATTATCAAGCACGATGCAATCATGCGTTATAAATGCCGTGCATGTACTACAAATTACCTTTCTAGGTAAATCAAATAAAACTGCATGGATTGGTTTTTTATTCAAGGTCTCGAGAAACAGGGAACAGATAATTTACCTCAGCTGGAATTTATTTGTGATGCGGTAGCAAAGATATGCAAATTGCAGCCCCAGGATTGGACAGTCCTATAGAGTCACTTTCCAATGACTAGTGACTGCGGTATCCTCGAGGTTACAGGACCTTGCAAACAGATATCAGCCTTTAACATTTTACAGTGTTTAGGCTGTAGGAGGAAAGAGCGCAATGCTAAAATACTGCACTCACAACTATTTCTAGAGCGAAATAGCAACGAAACATCAGTGTGAATGATTGGGCATTTTATGAATTGTGTTTTTTTTTTTTTCAATCATTGCACAAGACTATTCACAGTTTTCATGCCTTTTATATATATAATAAAAAAGCAATTGAATTGTATCATGAACCTTGTACAGCAAGCACCATTTGGAATAGGTCAGGAACAAAACTGATGGGCTTTTGATGTTCCTAGATATCCGTGGAATCCAGGAGTTTTTGGATAGAGTATCTCAGCAGGGGATGGATGTGGCATTGCAGAAGGTGGAGAATAACATCAATAAAATGATCACAGGGCTTTTTGCCACCATGCGGATAGAGGAACTGAACCGCTACAGGGACACGCTGAGAAGAGCCATCCTGGTCATGAGTCCCTCTACAGCCAAATCCTTCATTACTGAGGTTTGTCTGCCAGAAGTTATTTTCCTGCTTTTCTAAAAGGTTTTGCTATAGACACGGTCTTATTCAATAAAGATTTTTTTTTTTCAATAGTGACAGAATGAGGAAAAGTCATCGGTTACTAAGGCCTAGAATGAAGAAAATTATTTTAAAAATAGAGACTGCAGTGGCTTTTTTTTTTTTTTTTTTACTGTTGAGATGTTTTAAGGACTGAAACAATATATTTATAATAGCATTGGATTTCCTATTTGTTCATCTTTTTGAGAAGATTTAATCAATCAACTTTGTCCATTTGTTTAGGTTAAATATAGGTTTTCTGATTTATCTATTTATTTTTGTTTTTTTGAATATTTAGATCTTCTTCTCTGCTCATATGACACATTTCTCATGTGCAAAACAAAAAACATGTTTAAAAGTGAGGGAGTGCTAAAACATCAATTTTTTATTGCATAGTCTTTGTTTTAAATCTGTTTTACATTTGGTTTGTGCACATAGATTCCTCTGTAATAATTCAGACTCGGCCTGTTTATAAAATGCACAGAAATCACAAATATGATTGCCCTGATAAATGTTTTTGAACAGTTGTGAGTCTAATCCAGCAAGAAGAGGAATAAATAGTATGCAGCAGCTCTTCTTTTCCTGCTTCTGCCAGTAAGAGGGAGGATCCGATTGGCTGAGTGGGAGGCAAGAAGAAGTATTGGCTAGTGGGTGGGTAAGTGAGAGGAATGGTGGGATGAATGATCAGGCTAGGGTAAGGATGGAGAGATCTATCCCTCTGCAACCAGTCAGACTTGTAATTTAAACTTACAGAAAATCATTCAAATCCTTGGGTGTTCCATGTGGCCCAACCACAAGTCTGAGGCAGGCAGCAGGAGGAAAGAGTCAAGGAGGCAGATATAGCAATGCAGTCTTCATTCCTGCTCACCATCTTTCATGAAAAGCAATTCAAAACCCATTTGTCTGCTATTCAATAAAGGTGCCCATTCAGAGCTTCCATAAAGTCTACAGTCATGTCCTCTGTTATTCAAGGGAAATAGGCTAAAACAACCAATCAAAATGATCATTTAATCCTTTTATGTTCAGTAAACACTTGATATGCTTCCTCAAATAGACCACAAGAAGAAATTGCATTTACCCTAAGGGAAACAACTCTGGTAAACATTAAGGCCAGATCCAAACAGAAATCTTAGGTTCCATAATTTACTGTATATAGAATAAGAAAGTACTGGATCAAAAAAGATCAAGCATCCCATGTAAACGCCAAACAAATATATTATGGAAAAGGCTAAAAATTTAAAAGAAGTTTGACAGATTATACGCTCACATACACACACACATTCACATCAGATTAGTAGGGAGGCTGACAATTTATATGAAAAGGCTTGGTCTTTCTTCCTGGTTTTCTTATTTCTGCACTTGTATCAACTGCTGCATTATTTGCCCTCTCTAGCAGAATTGTGGGAATGTGATCCTTGAACTGGGAGGCTACTACTTTTTCAATCTTCCCCACACAGCCAAATTGCTACTTTTTTTCAGGTCTATCCAGTAAAGTGCGGCCGCGTTTACCCCGCTCCTAACCCGCGTTCTGCTCACTTTCCGGCCGCGTTAGCCCTTCCTGCGATCCACAACCCCCTTTAACCTACCCTTACAGCATCCTAAAATCCCCGGGCAACCCCTTCCGCACACGGCATGTATATTGCATGTAAATGAGCGAATTAGCTATTCCCTAGCATCCAGTAACCCACGCCCCCGGCTATCGCTATTTTACCCTGCTGTTTTGCCGCGCGTTTAACCTGCTAACTTACCGCCTACCCTTACCCCTGCGTGCAAAAAGTAAGTCGCTTCGCCGCTTCGTCGCTTTACACTGCCAGTCCCTTCTTCCCTCCTCCCGGAGCAAGGCTGCTTTTCGCGCCCTGCTTTGGGAGGAGGGAAGAAGGGACTGGCAGTGTAAAGCGACCTCTCCTGCTTCCAGCTGCTCGCGAAGATGGACACCTGCACGGCCGCTGAAGACGTGGCATCACGGCATGTGACGTCACGTCTTCAGCGGCCGTGCAGGCGTCCATCTTCACGAGCAGCTGGAGGCAGGAGAGGTTGTCCGATGTCCGGAGGGGGCTGCAAAAAGTAAGTCGCTTCGCCGCTTCGTACTGCCAGTCCCTTCTTCCCTCCTCCCGGAGCAAGGCTGCTTTTCGCGCCCTGCTTCGGGAGGAGGGGAGAGGGGACTGGCAATCCCGACTTCCTGGTATCTGTCATTTCAAATGACATTTGAAATGACAGATACCAGTGTGGCCATGAAGCGTTAGGCCCGCGCACCCAGGATACTGTATAGCGCTCTATACAGTAAAATGGGTTGCGCGGGCCTAACGCTTCACGGAAGCTTCTTAGACGCAGCTTGCATTTGCAAGCTATTTACATACAGGATCGAGCGGTAGGTGAGCTGCACTGTGCGTGCGGCAACCGCGGGTGCGCCGGGCACTAACGCAGCTCTTCCTACTGCTTGTTACTGGATAGACCTATTTGTTCCTTATTTAACCTACTGCCTCAAACTGGGCTGCTGATTTTTTTTTACTCTGGCTCCTAGCAGGCTGATGTCTTTTGTCCTCAATCTTTCAGATACCAGGAGAATCACTATTATTTTACCATTCCTGTTCTGTCTCCAGTTACCCCCCCCCCCCCCAATACACACACACACACACACACACACACACACACACATACCAAGAGCTGATGTTACCTGCCAGTACACTGTCTTTTGTAGGGAACTGGTTTTGGGTGTATTCTCAGTCCAGCCCCTTACACAGATGCAAAATAAAACTACAGGATTCACTCATGTTTGAGTCCAACTGTCTTATTTATTTCTTGGCACACTTATTTATTTTATTTATATATTTATTTATATGCCGCCACTCTGTATACAATGTTGGTGGTTCACAACAAATTTAAAGATACATCAACATAGTAATAGTAACAAAAAAAAACTATTATAAAATACATCTATACAATTCATCTGAGTGACATAAGCTGATAAATCTTAACCTATTTATTGCCATTTCATCTTCCAGCAGATAACAATAAACAAAACTGCTGGCCCTCATCATTGAATTTAATTGCTGGTTGAATGCATTGAAAGGAATCCCAGAAACTATCAGCACATCACTAGATGAGATTACTGCCTGATACAATTTTATTAAGTCCCACATCAGACAAATGCTGCTCTTGGCTTAGAGATTTCACTGACAGTGGAACTGCTGTAGCCACATGGTGCTCACCCTCTGAGGATTTGCCCAAGCCTTAATTATTTATTTATCTGCTTATGTATGTATTTAAGTATTTATTTATTTATTTTTTGGCCTGTATCAAAATCATGCTAAGTGAAAGGCAGTAAATAAAATGTAATAAAATAATCAAACATAGGATAAACATAATACAAACAAATAGGAGGAGTCCCAGAAAATAACTGGCATTATCCTCTCTGGAGCCCGGGGTTGCTCTTCAGGGAGCTGGGTTCCTCTAGGGCAGCATGCTGGAAGCTAATGTGTCTCTTTCAGATGCTCTCATGGAGTGCCATGCCAATAAAATGGATCATACTCTTCTATAGCAGCCAAAAATACCAAAACCTGGCCACTAGGGGTCGCTGGAGTTCTTAGTAGCCATAGGTTACACAGAGTTGACACTTTAAAAAAAACAAACCAAAAACCCTCCTACCAGGATCTGGGCTACTGCTTGATTATCCCCTTAGCCCCTCCCTGAGAGGGGCCACTACTTTTTAATACTCTGCCTTGAGTCTTATTGCTGCTTTCTTTTATGCTATCAGAATTTGCTGTGTGGTATAGACAGTTACTGCTCTAGGAGTCAGTGCCCTGCAGCTCACAGGCAACCGAAGGAGCAGAGAACATCTGCTAAGGGAAGTTGAAAACAGTGGAAAGAGGATGAATGTGGGGAAAGGGATTAAAGAAGGAACGTTGTAGGCGAGGATAGAAAGTGGTACGAGAGCTGATAAACCGGAAAAGAATAAGATGCAGGATCAGCGACATTTGAGGGAAGGACTGGAGGAAGCACGAGAGGAAACAAGAGTGAAAGGAAGCATGTGCAGGAATGAAAGTAATTGAGAGGCAAAGAGGTGCTGTGAGCCAGGGAGAAAGACTGAAGTGAGAAAGTGAGGTAGGAAGAGAGAATAAAGAGGAAGTGAAGTGGGATAAAAATAAAAAAAAGGCAAAAATTGAAAGAGTGGGGAAAAAAAAGAACTGATAAAAAGAAAATTAATATTGATCTAGGTTGTAGGTGTTGTGTTAAAGGAACAATTAAAAATATTATGAATGTTCAGTAAAAAAATAAGCTTTTGTGCATATATAAGCATATGCAAATTCACCAGAGAATTGCCATGGTTTCTCAAAAGACGAATAGTCTTGAAGGATGCTTTCGATATTTACAAACAATTGATATTATCTCTAATGTAGGGAAGAGAGATAAGAAGGAGGGTATACCGAAGGGTACTTTAATTAATGCATGTTCTTTGAATAAAAATTGGTTGGAAATATTTGAAGTAATCCAGGAAAATGATCTGGATTTGGTTTTCATTGCTAAAACCTGGTTTAATAGGAACCAGGGGATAGCTATGTCTCAAATGTGTCCAAAGGGCTAGGATTTAATGTTTTGTGATAGAGTGGGAAAAAGTGGCATGGGTGTGGCAATTGTTTATAAGAAATATGTATTGGTTGGTTAATAGATTGGTTTTATATCCTGTTAAAGGATGTGAAGGTCTGTTATTGAAGCTGGATTTTTCTATTCCCATTGTCTTTTTCTTTGGTATTGTCCCTCTGATTCTTCTTCAACTTGTTATGAAGAAATTTTAGAAGTTTTGTTGTCTTTGGCGGCTAGATATAGTTATTTTATAATATTAGGGATTTTAATCTTCATGCTGACAAAACATCTAGTTTTAGGATATCGTAGCTTTTGTCTTCTTTGGAGATTTCTGATATAATTCAGATTGTTCAGTGACCAACTCATGTGAAGGGCCATATGTTAGATCTTATATTTGGTTTTCAAGTTGCTCATGGGCATGGGAATTTGCAATATTTAAGAACTGAAAAATTAGCCTAGTTTGATGATTTTGCATTATGTTTTAACTTTTGCTATGAAAACTCCCTTTCCCAAGAGAATAAGAGACTACAAAGTTCAAATAGTTGGGGAAAAGTTAATAATTGAAAGTTAAATTAATTTTTGGAGAAGACATTAGATTCAGGGGTAAAGATTAGGAAAGAAGATGGTGTGGATTCTGTGATATCTAAGTGGTATCGATTACACTGGTCTACATCAGTTTTGCTGACTACAAGATAACATGTGATCTATATGTATTTTAGGGCCTCATTTTCTAAAGTATCGCAGGCCTGCGATACTTTAGGTAATGAGGGGCGGGGGGCGGTCCTGCACTAGCCGGCAGCGATCGCACCACCGCAATGCGATCGCTGCCGGTTTCGCACCCAATAGCGCCACCATAGAAGGTGTAGCTATTGGGCGCGAAGTAGGATGCGAAAAGGCTCTTACCTTTTCGTCGTCCGCGGCGTCTTCGCGGAGTCAGCCCTGGTGTCGCCCCGACTCCTCCTCTTCCGGAGATGACTCTGCCCCCATCTTGGTATTGCACGCGATAAGGGACTTTTCACATGCGAAACATCCCTTATTGCGTGCGATCCGTCTGGTAAATGACCCCCTTAGTGTGCCAAATCCAAAAATCACATCCGTTTCATCCAGTCATGTTCTGTTTTTCCGCAAAATGCTGTCTACTCATAAACTCTTATAGCAATAATGTAACATTCTTATTTAGATATGCTGAATAAGCAAAAAGATAATTAATGTGTAGAAAGACATGCTGAATATGAAAAAAGAAATGCAGAATATGCAATCAGTATAACCAATAGAAAGACTGCTTATTATACAGTTTAAAACTGCTGATGTTGGCATTTTATGGCTATATAAGCAGTGTGAAAACCGGCAGCATTCAGTCGTTCAAGAGGCTTAGAAGTCACTGCAAATTTAACTCTGTTAAATCTGTTTTTGTTAAATATGTCATTCAAAACTTGAATAGTTCATGGACGGTGCCGGAATGATCCTGATATATTCTGTCACATTTGTGGTTGTTTTATAACGCCCAAACAAAGGACAAATATATTTGACTTTGTACGAAAAGCTTATCATGCACATTTCAGGGTTAAACTGGGTGACCAGGACAAACCTTGGGCAGCACATAAAGTGTGCAGGACATGTTGAAAACCTGAGACAGTGGACTAAAGGTCAGAGAAAAAGTCTCAGCTTCGGAGTTCCAATGGTGTGGCGAGAGCCCCAAAACCATGTTGATGACTTTACTTCTGCATGGTAATTACTACAGGCATGAACACAAAGACAAAATCTTCCATCCAGTACTCAGATCTCCCTCCAGCTATAAGACCGGTTGCTCACTGTGAAGAAGTCCCTATATGTTATGCGTGCCAGCCGCAGCAGACCAGAGGCTTGGCCCCCACACCTCTTTCAAAGTGATCCAGCACCTAGTCTTTCATCTCTAGCGGCTGTGGGCCGCCGGCTCCATCCTCAGGCCATCGGTGGGGCCTACAGCTCTGCTGCAGTTCCTGATGTTCCGTGTCGGGCATCTCCACGTGGCCCGTGGAGAGACACCATCCAACCAGCACTGAACCCCTCCCTAGGCGCGAGTGTGTGCACACCTGATCCTTTCATAGGGCCCACGGCGGGTACCTGGCCGTGGCCCCGGATGATGACGTCGGCAGAGCTCCGGTATATAAGCCCGGGCTCCGCTCTCTCAAATCGCCTTTGCAACAGGTCTCCTCATTTGTCAAGTGCTTAATGCTTCTACTGTTCCTGGTTCCTGATTTCCTTCGTTCCTGTTTCTTTGTTCCTGAGTTCCTGTTCCTTCAACTCTCCTTTGGATTGCTA
This sequence comes from Rhinatrema bivittatum, assembly GCF_901001135.1. Lineage (NCBI taxonomy): Eukaryota > Metazoa > Chordata > Amphibia > Gymnophiona > Rhinatrematidae > Rhinatrema > Rhinatrema bivittatum. Next base: position 322,498,686 of record NC_042615.1, on the reverse strand, counting down.
ACCTGGTTTGACCTCTGCATTGCCTGTCTACTCTGTTGCCTCTCTCCAATCCTGGACCTCTGCATTGCCTGACTACTCCGTTGCCTCTCTCCAGCCCCAGACCTCTGCATCGCTTGACCACGCCATTGCTTCTCTCCAGCCCTGGACTTCTGCTTCGTCTGACCATCCTTTGACTCTCTTCATCCAGACCCCAGCGTTGCTTGCCACTGCTTCCAGCCTGCTGCCAGTTCTGAACCCAGCTTGCTTAAAGACGCCTCTTCAGACTTTGTTCTGAACGTGGTTCATTCAGGCTTCGGCCTGCTCTTGCTCGGGCGCCCTCTGTCAGACTGTGTTCCTATTGGCGCCCGGATCTCCAGGACTCTGCCTCATCCAGTACAGACTGTTACCTACACTAGTTTCTGACTCTGGGATGACCTCGATCCACCCATCAACGACCACTGATGGAGGCCACCTAAGTCCAGCTGGCCCCGGCACCAAAAGGCTCAACCCACAGGGAACGAGGGCTGGTATTGGTAAAGTGCCAGCTGGCCTCCGTCCAGCCCTCTCCACCTGCTGATGGTGGGGACCCGTAGGATCCCTCCTACGGGTAGTGTCAACCCCACCTCAGCCCAAGGGTCCACCTCTGGCACAACACTGGAATGACAACAATAAATTCTGTCATTCCAATTTTTCCAAAGACTCCGACGATGAAGATTTTGTGACCTCAGAAGTTGATGCCAAAATGTGCCAGCCATTCACTCAAGCTGAGTTGAATGACCTGGTATGAGATCTTGATCTGCCGAAGTAGTCAGCAGAGTTACTGGGTTCAAAGCTAAAGGAAAAGAACCTGTTGGCTCCTGGTACCACATTTATGTATCATAACAGAGAGAAAGATCTTCTGAAATATTTCCATATGGACAAGGAGCTTATGTAATGCATTGACGTCAAAGGACTTATTGAGTCAATGGGATGTGATAGTTATGTAGCTGACAAATGGAGGCTTTTTATTGACAGTTCAAAGAGAAGACTAAAGTGTGTGTTGCTTCCCAATGGCAATAAATTAACTTCCATTCCTATTGCTCACTCGGTAAATATGAAAGAAACTTATGAATCCATGAGAACCATTCTCCAAAAAATCAAATATAATGATCATTGCTTGATTTTATGTGGCAATCTGAAGGTTATATCGATGCTTCTAGGACAACAAAGTGGTTACACAAAATGTCCTTGCTTCTTCTGCCTTTGGGATAGCCGAGCAAAGGCAGAACATTAGAGGGGTGTGCATTCGGTCCCTACGTATTGGCAATCCGCATTGGATGTTGCCATATTTGTTGTATTCATGGGGAAGTGAAACGTATCGCGATTCCCCACGAATACATGAATCTTCACCGAATTGTTCGGCCGCCTAAATATATCAATTTAAACAAACCCCCCACCCTCCTGACCCCCACCCCCCAAGACTTACCAAAACTCCCTGGTGGTCCAGCAGGGGGTGTGGGAGCCATCCCCTGCACTCTCACACCCTCGGTGCCGGTTTCATCATGGCACTGATAGCCTTTGACCTACTATGTCACAGGGGCTACCGGTGCCATTAGTCAGCCCTTGTCACATGGCCATTGGTGCCATCTTGTGCTCCTACCATGTGACAGGGGCTGACCAATGGCACCGGTAGCCCCTGTGACATAGTATGGGCAAAGGCTATTGGCGCCATTTTGATTAGTGGCAGCTGACGGCCCAAAGGCAGGAGATCACTCCGGGACCCCCGTTGGACCCCCAGGGATTTTGGCCAGCTTGGGGGGGGGGCTCCTGACCCCCCCAAGACTTGCTAAACGTCCTTGGGGGTTCCTGGGGGTCCAGCGGGGGGCAAAGGCTATCGGGCCATTTTGATTAGTGGCAGCCAATGGCCCAAGGGCAGGAGATCGCTCCCAGACCCCCGATGGACTTTTGGCAAGTCTTGTGGGGATCAGGAGGCCCTCCCAAGCTGGCCAAAAGTCCCTGGGGGGTCCAATGGGATTCCCAGAGCTATCTCCTGCCCTCGGGCCATCGGCTGCCAGTAATCAAAATGGCACCGATAGCCTTTGCCCATACTATGTCACAGGGGCTACCGGTGCCATTGGTCAGCCCCTGTCACATGGTAGGAGCATAAGATGGCGCCAATTGCCATGTGACAGGGGCTGACCAATGGCACTGGTAGCCCCTGTGACATAGTAGGTCAAAGGCTATCGGCGCCATGATGAAACCAGCACCGAGGGTGTGAGAGTGTAGGGGATGGCTCTCGGACCCCCCGCTGGACCATCAGGGAGGTTTAGTAAGTCTTGGGGGGTCAGAAGGGTGGGGGGTTGTAGTTAATTTTAATTTTAGCTGGAACAAGAATAGAAATCACTGTATTAATGCATTGGGGCGCCATAAGGACGAATGCAACGTATCTGCTCCCCACGAAGCCGAATTCCGAATGCAACATATGGCGTCCCTCTGCACATCCATAGAACATTATACAAGGAAAGAATGGCCCGCTAGAGAGAAATTTAAGGTGAAAAGAATATTAAGAATGAACCACTTGTTAATCCTCAGAAAGGGTTGCTCCCCTTATCACAGATAAAATTGGGACTCATGAAACAGTTTGCTAGGGCTTTGGATCAAGATGGTGAGTATTTCAAGTACCTGTGTACCAAATTTCCTGCTCTTTCACATGAGAAGTTGAAAGCTGGCATATTTGATGGCCCACAAATTAGGCTTCTAATCAAAGACAGATAATTCCTCAATACCATGAAAACCATAGAAAAAGATGCTTGGTCTGATTTTTCTGATGTGATTACAGACTTTCTTGGCAACTTCAGGGTCAAAAATTATAACCTTTTAGTTCAAAATTTGTTGATTGGGAGCAAACATGAGTATCAAATTGCATTTTCTTGATAGCCACCTGAACTACTTCCCCTCAAATCTTGGAGCTATGAGTGAAGAACATGGAGAACACTTCCACCAAGACATCAAGACCATGGAATATAGATGTCAAGGCAGATAGAACACAAACATGATGGCAGATTATTGCTGGTGTTTACAGTATGACAACCCTGATCGTAACTATTCCAGAGCATCCAAAAAGAGAAAATTTCTCCCTAACAATTAAAATTTACACAACTAGTAGGGATGTGAATCGTGTCCTCGATCGTCTTAACGATCGATTTCGGCTGGGAGGGGGAGGGAATCGTATTGTTGCCGTTTGGGGGGGTAAAATATCGTGAAAAATCATGAAAAATCGTTAAAAATCGAAAAATCGAAAAATCGAAAAACCGGCACATTAAAACCCCCTAAAACCCACCCCCGACCCTTTAAATTAAATCCCCCACCCTCCCGAACCCCCCCCCAAATAACTTAAATAACCTGCGGGTCCAGCGGCGGTCCGGAATGGCAGCGGTCCGGAACGGGCTCCTGCTCCTGAATCTTGTCGTCTTCAGCCGGCGCCATTTTCCAAAATGGCGCCGAAAAATGGCGGCGGCCATAGACGAAAAAGATTGGACGGCAGGAGGTCCTTCCGGACCCCCGCTGGACTTTTGGCAAGTCTCGTGGGGGTCAGGAGGCCCCCCACAAGCTGGCCAAAAGTTCCTGGAGGTCCAGCGGGGGTCAGGGAGCGATTTCCCGCCGCGAATCGTTTTCGTACGGAAAATGGCGCCGGCAGGAGATCGACTGCAGGAGGTCGTTCAGCAAGGCGCCGGAACCCTCGCTGAACGACCTCCTGCAGTCGATCTCCTGCCGGCGCCATTTTCCGTACGAAAACGATTCGCGGCGGGAAATCGCTCCCTGACCCCCGCTGGACCTCCAGGAACTTTTGGCCAGCTTGTGGGGGGCCTCCTGACCCCCACGAGACTTGCCAAAAGTCCAGCGGGGGTCCGGAAGGACCTCCTGCCGTCCAATCTTTTTCGTCTATGGCCGCCGCCATTTTTCGGCACCATTTTGGAAAATGGCGCCGGCTGAAGACGACAAGATTCAGGAGCAGGAGCCCGTTCCGGACCGCTGCCGTTCCGGACCGCCGCTGGACCCGCAGGTTATTTAAGTTATTGGGGGGGGGGGTTCGGGAGGGTGGGGGATTTAATTTAAAGGGTCGGGGGTGGGTTTTAGGGGGTTTTAGTGTGCCGGCTCACGATTCTAACGATTTATAACGATAAATCGTTAGAATCTGTATTGTATTGTGTTCCATAACGGTTTAAGACGATATTAAAATTATCGGACGATAATTTTAATCGTCCTAAAACGATTCACATCCCTAACAACTAGTGCTCTTTTGGTTAGACGATAGACTCGTTTTTTGCATGAAACAAATGTATGACATGCTATCGCCTCTTCAGAACTTATTACACTTGATATTCGACTTTATAATCTTTAATCAAACATTTCTCATTTGTGAAAAACTTTGATGTATTGCATATTTTTTACTTCATATTTGGAATCAGCACCTTTCATTTGGGTAAAATCAGCAAAAATAATTAGGTCAGCAGAAAACCTTTTTGCAAATGTAGACAGGAGCAGATTCCAGGAAAAGATCGGCCCGGGAATTTTTGGCAAAATCAGCCCAGGAGATACCCCGTGGTCTGCCGAGTGTGGCTCTGTTGCGGCCGAACTTGGCAGACCACATGACCAGAGCGACCGGCCCACCAGGGGATGCCCGATCCCCCAATAGGCCCTGAATGTAGTCCAGTGTTATTAGAATCAGGAATGAAGGAAGCATTAATTCTGAATGCTAAAAGGTTGAGTGATAAGAGTATTAGATGTCTGTGATTTTCAGACAGGTTAGCAGATCTTAAGAGAATCTGCTGTCGTCTAGAGAGGTTAGGGAAGAAATTGGGTTTACAAAAACATCAGGACCTGTGGAGATGTGCCAATATAAGTCATTTTAAGGTATTGTTTTGACAAAGAAACAGGATTTCTCTAATTTCATCTCACATGCAAATAGGAATTTGAGAGTTCTATTTAATATTGTAAAGGGTTTGCTTTGGTCTAATAGATCTGATCATCTGACATGGTGACCTCCCAAACTATGAGCAGTTTGTGAGATTTTTTCAGCAGAAAGTAGAACTAATTCAGGAAGAACTCAGTGAGTTTCTTCCTAAAATGTCAGAAAATAATATAAGTATGGCCAGGATTTTATCAGATCATGATGGATCATCTGTGTTTAATTCATTTGAGAAGGTTATTGAGGGAAAGGGTTTGGTTTCTTTTGAAACATTTCCCTACTGGAATTAAAATTGGTATTGAGCAAAACAAAAACATCAAATTGCTTATTGGATACTTGTACAGCAAGGCTTTTTTGGAATTTTCAGATAAATTTCTAGAAGGATTATTATCTTTTATCAATGCTTCTCTAGACTCCAGTGAAGTTGCCTCAGTTTTGAAGAAGGCTGTGGTTAAACTACTCTTAAAGGAGAACTTAGATCCTAGAAATTGTAGAAACTATAGACCGGTTTCAAATTTATATTTCATAGCTAACATTTTAGAGAAATTGGCTTTTACTCAACTTTCAGAATATTTGGTTGATTATAATGTACTGGATGATGGCCAAGAAGGATTTTTTAGGAAATATTGTAATACAGAGACCTTGATGATTTCCCTGGGAGAGAAAAATCTTCCTGTTTTGGATAGGGGTGAACTGTATGTATTGTTTTTGATTGATCTCTCCAGTGCATTTGACCTGCTTGATCATTCTATTTTATTAAACCACTGTGAGCTTTTAGGAATTGGAGATCAGGTTTTAAAGTGGTTAATTAGTTTCCTACAGGATAGGGAACAAATAGTAGCTTTTCAACATTTTTCTTCTAGTTTTTCTTCTACAAATAAATGAAAGTTAGGGTTCCTCAAAGTTTGACCTTATCTCCTCTTCTTTTTAATTTGTTCCTTATCCCATTGGGTAATTTAGTGCAGTCATTTGGATGTATTCCTTTTATTTATGCTGATGATATACAAATTTTGGTTCACCTTGGAAATTCACCTAAAGAGGTAGTTAGCAGATTAAATGTATGTTTACGAACCATCTCTCAATAGTTGTTGAAAACAAGTTGGTTCTTAATTCTGAAAAGACAGAATTGTTGAAAATTGTCTTAGGGGACATTCCAGTGGGTCTTTGTTTGAATGGATCTCAGTTAATGCAAAAAGATCAGGTAAGATCTTTAAGGGTGATTTTGGATTCAGATTTTTCTTTGTAAAAACATTTTGCAGATAGCATGCAATGCCTATCCCTGGTTTAAATTACTAAGGCAACTGTGGCTATATTTGGGGCTAACAGCTCTTAAGGCGGTAGCTTTTGCCTTGGTTCTTTCATAACTGGATTATTGCAATGAGATTTTTTTGGGATTGTAAGGTAAAGTGATTAGAAAATTACAACTGGCTAAAAATACTGCTGCTAGAATTACTTTTGGAAAATCTTGAAGAACCTCTGTTGCGCTCCCAGTCGTGGCTCCCGCAACCGAGCTCTTACCTCTGCCGCTAGGCCCAACAGGCAAACACCCTCCTCGGCACTATTTCTGGCCTGCACAGGCCTTTCCCCACTGTGGTGTCTCCATGAAGGAGGCGCCGCCGAGCTCTCTGGGTTGGCCCCGCCCACAGGGTACGCGTGTGCTAGGAGGCCAACTTTAAAGGGGCGGGCGCGGGAAACCACGGCCGGCCCCCAGAGTGACATCAGACACCAGCAGGGTATTTAAACCTAGGCCCTGCTCCAGAAGATTGCCTTGCACGAGGTTCTCTCCTGTGTGAGTTACTAGTTCCACTTCCTGATCCAGCTTCCGTTCCTGCTCCAGTCCTGGTTCCTGATCCTTCGGCCTGTCTTCCTGGTTCTGATCCGGTACGCCTTCTGGTCTCTTCTGTCTGCCTCCGACCCTGACCCTTAGACCATTCCACCGCTTGCTCCTCTTCGCTGTGACTTCTGGATTTCATCTTGGTCTCAGCGTCTGGGAGACTTCGCCTAAGTCCCAGCGGCTCGGGTCTTCACGGGCTCCTTCCGGGGGGACCTCGGGTCTCCAAGGGTGAAGCTTCCATCTGGTCTGCCACCATCTTCCGCCTCCCGGCCATCACATCTTCTGCGGAGATCTTCTTCTATCCATCTTCATCCGCTGGCCGGCCCAAGGGTCCACCTCTCCTAACAACCTCTTTTAAACTGTTTTTATTAGATTTGCATTGGTTACTTATTGCGGACAGATGTGTGTTTAAAAACTTGGTGTTGCCTTTTAAAATCCTAAAAGATTTAGGCTCCCTCTATAAGGGTATGTTGGAATGGCATCTATCTAAAATAAATTTGTGTTCTTCTGGAAGATGATATTTGCAACTTCCCCCAGATCACTTGTGAATGCCATCCTAAATTTATAGAATAGTGTACCTCTTGATGGGAGAGATGAGGAAAATTTGCTTAGATTTTGGAAGAAATTAGAAACCTGGTTTATGTCTACCAATGATTCATAGTATCTTTTGATATGATTGGGCCAACTTGTTAGGATATAGTGATGGGGCCAGGAATTAGGTATGAAATGCTACTTTTAAGTGTTATCAGTTATAATATTTGTGAATTTTTATGTTATGATATATTGTTATAATTTTATGGGGGGGGGGTTTACATCACTTTGGGTGAAACATTTTTTATCTGTGAAACGATTAATAAATAACAATAAATGAATGAATAAATAAATAAAGTCACAAGCATTGTTAAAATGAACATTTTTTTTATTAACAGTATATGACCTGTCTCTTGCTTACTTATACAGATAAAAGAACACAAGTAATGGGCAATTTAAAGTTCTGAGCTAAGAAATCAAGTAAAGCACTGACACAATATAAAAACTTGGTTTGGAAGGGACACTGCACACATTTCTAAGATATGCAACAAGCATATATCTCCTATATCAATGGAATTCACATGCAGAATGGACAATATGATACATTTCTAAACACAAATATAAATCCCCTTTACATTAGAAGCATGTACAATCTGCAAGAGCTCTTGGCAAACAGCAGATAGAAACAATATCATAATTATCTTCTATCATTACATGTCAGTAGGAGGACTGCTTAGAATTTATGACTCAGAATTTGGTGATGGCTCTCATGATCTGCATAATTTTTCTGTTTATCCCAGCAACAAAAACAGATGCAGAAAGGCATTATTTGCTATAAAAGAATACTTATTTTAAGTGGCCTGTTTATTCAGTCACATTAAAATTGGTCATTAAATGTCCAATTTTAATGTGACTCTGAATGCCAGGTATACTAAAAGCCATCAAACCTTTAGTAAATCTTGTATTAACATTACATGTACCATGGCATTAACATCAGATGTAACATGGATACATTATTGCCACCAATAATGGTTCAGCATTGGCTACAGCAGTAATACGCATCCCAATGGGATCTCCCATTCCACCTTTCCCAAAGTGTAGAAATGTTCCCCCTTGGACTGAGATCCTCTATCTCTACTGTGCATAACCATAATCCCTTAAGTCAAGACACCTTCCTAGTATTTTATACTAGAAAAGTTGACATATAAATTGAAATTGAATTGTATTGTAATGTAAGTGCAAAAATCACTCCTGAGGCCATGATCCCCCACCTCACTCCCCACCCCCTCGTACTCCTTTGAACATCTTCCAATGTGATGTTACAAGGCAGGAGGGAATACTCCACACTACTTTCTCACTAGTGCCATCATTTATAATGGATCCCCAATTATTTCATGCATATCTTCTGTCTGTAATGTATTGCTTCTTCCTGCCTCCAACATTTTTTTGGAGAAAGATGATTGGAGGGGGCAGGTGGAAGAGTGCACAAAGGAGGCACTATCACGGTCTGAGGAAGAATCTACTAAGGAGGAACAGTGATGTGCAAGCTTCTTGAATATAAGTTTGTCGAACATCTGACCAAACCCACAAAGAAATGTTGAACCGTTGTAAAATTAGTTCATTGAATCTTTTTTTTATATAGAAAAATCCATCTGCTTTGAATTTTTGCCTATTTTCCAAGACATGCACATGTGCCTGTCTGCAGGCTATGTATAAATGTGGATCTGAAAGAAACCCATCTATATCATATTCCCCTGTGACATATCCTGGAAATATGGAGTGCCCTAAACATCCAAACAAAATGTTATTAGCAGATGCATACACATACAGTGATCTCATTAGCGATCTTCTTTTCCTTTGGAAAGTATGCTAAAAATGATACAGATTTACCCAGCAGATCTTGAAGAGGGAAGAAATTTAAAAAAATATATATTTCTGATTCATCATATCAGGGCTCTAGGAAAGTTTAGAACAATATTAAAAACAAACCATATAAAGCAGCTAAAAGACAAACCTCATTAACAAGTAGCAACAAAATCATAACACAAAACAAAAAAAAAATAAACTCAGGCTCCAAAATACATGCTGAGTAAAATAGAAGATAAAAAGTAAAACATGTAAATCAGTTTAAAGCTTGTTCAATGAGCTATGTCTTGATAATTTTTTTCTATAATGAGGTGGTGGTGGGGCAATGAATGAAAAGGCCCAGTTCCTGATACTAAAACCATTGTTTAAACCGATGGAGCTGGAATTTTGAAAAAAAAAATCTTCAGAATGAAGGAGTCAATGGGTAATTGATGTTGCAAATACAATGGGCCAACAAGCTTCAGAACCTGAATTATTACTGTTAAAATTATAAACATGCAATTGTATTTTATGGGCAACTAATGCAAACTTTTTAATGAGGGTCTAATCCTAACAAAATGCTTGGTTTTATTCAACAGATGAGCTGCAGTGTTTTGAATTAACTACAGAGTGTATCAACTTTTTAGGTAGACCAGCACAGAGTTTCAGTAGTCAAAGCAGAATAACATGTAGGCATAAAGAATGGTAGTATCATCCAAGTAATGATGTAAACATTATATTTTATGCAAATTAATGAGTGAGTGGGGATGGGCTGGGAGTTGTAACATATGATTTATGAGTTGTTTATTTTCTATGTTACCATTTTTATTGTAATAAGATGGTGGAATAACAAATTGAAGGAAATAGATAAATGTAATTTTGTGCAAATGAAAGGAAACTGAACTGTTGCCTGAATTTGTAATTCCATAGACAACTTGGAATCTAAAACACCCTGAGGTTCTAATCCTGTTGATTAAATAGTATAGAAATCCCATCAAGGGTCAAATTGACATTTATATTTTCCATAGATTGTTTACCCACCCACAGAACCTAGTATTGTTTGAATTAAGCTTCAATTTATGATTCTCCATTCAAGAATTAAATTTGAAGAGTGCATCCTAAACATTTGCTCCCATATTCAAATAAAGCTGTAAATCATGATTTGATAATACTTAATGCTAGACTGTATGATTATTTTACCCAATTATCCTATGTATATAGTAAAAAGGAGCAACTATGATAACCTTGAGGGACCCCATTGGCCAACAGCAATTTAGAAGACTCCAGATCCCCAAGCCTAACCCTCTGACCACACGGAGGTTCATATTCAAAAGCATTTAGCTGGAAAAATCAGAAGTTATCCAGCTAAATGAATATTTGGACAATTATTTGGCTAAATCCTAGACAGAAAGCATTTTTTGCAGCTAAAATTTTGCTGGATAAGTCAGGGGTGATTCAGGAGGTGTAACTGAAAGGAGCTGAATTAGCTGGATAAATTATCCAGATAATTCCAATATATAGAAATTGCCATCTAAATTATCTTGCTAAGTCTGGTTATCCTGTAGACCTGTCCTAAAACTGCCATTTAGTTCAATTGAACTGGCTATCATGCCTAAATTGGCACCAAAAATCGCATATATTATATCCCTTGGGGCCTCATTTTCCACGCCGCTCACACGCGAAAAGTCCCTTATCGAGTTCGATACCAGGATGGGGGTAGAGTTGGGGCAGAGTCGGCCCCGGAAGAGGAGAAGTCGGGGCATTACGGGGGCCGACTCTGTGCCGACGCCGCGGACAGCGAAAAGGTAAGTGCCTTTTCGTGGCAGCTTTCGCTCCCAATAGCTACACTTCCTATGGTGGCGCTATTGGGTGTGAAACCGGAAGCAATTGCACCGTGACAGTGCGATTGCTGCCGGCTAGCGCAGGCCCTCCCCTCATTTCTGCCCCCCACCCTTCATCTTCTAAAGTATCGCAGGCCTGCGATAATTTAGAAAATGAGGCCCTTGGTTTTTTACATTTTGTGTGTTAGATTTACCACTTGCCAGAGGGTCCAGCGAGCAGCTTTGCTTACCCAATGCTGGCCAGATGCTGGCTCCACTCTCCGAAGTGCATGCCTCTGCTCTAGTTTTAAGGGACCATGACGGGAAAGGCCACAGTGTCCTCCAATGATGTCATCCTCCAGCTACCTTATAACAGGCTCTTCAATTCTGCATTGGAGCCTTCACAAAGTCTCTTGTTCCTGGTCTGCTGTGGTCATCTGTTCCTGGTCCCATATTTGGTGTCTTCAGTTTGGTGGTTGTTCCTGTGGTCTTCAGTGGTCCTTGTTCTGTTCCAGGTCTTTGGCGGTTTTCTGTGCTGGGTCTACCTTTCCTTGATTGAGTCTTCAGTGTCTTGTTCTGAATTCCAGAGTTCCAAGTTCCTGAGTTTCTTGTTCCTGAATACTGTTCTTGGTTTTCGGGGAGCTTGTTCCATCCTGTGGTCCATCCTGGTCTTCAGTACCCACCTGGTCCTCGTCTTGATCTTCGCCTGGCTCCTTGCATTTTCTGGTCCTTGTCTTCAGCCTTTGTCTGTTTCTTCGTCATTGCCTGGTCTCCTGTCTTCAGCATACTATGGTCTTCAATCTGGTTCTTGGTTTTATGTCTCCAGCTAGGTTCCACATTTGTCTTTGGTTCCAACTTGGTATTGCTGCAGTCTTGGTTACTGTCTTCAGTGGATCCTTGTCATTGCCCTTCCTGTGCTTAGATACGTTCTCCTGCCAGTGGCGTAAGCCTTGTGGTCTCTGTCTTCAAGAATGCACTATGGCACAGAGGCTCATTTATTTCTATAGTTCAAAAAGGCTTTTGGAGTGGCTGGAGGGCTTCTCCCAGAGACCAGCCCTGGCTGCTGATATTCTGATACTGTGCAACTGGAAATTTTCAGTGGAATACATCTAACTTTAAAATAGCCAGATATTTTAAACAGTGCAGCCATACCACTGAATATATAGGTTAAGTTAGGCAGATAAGTTTATTTGATAACTTGCCGAACCGCACAGAAGCTGAATATGAACTTCTTAAAATATATATGTCAATTCAATTCCAAATCCCTATTACCAAGGGTGAAAAATGTATCCAACAGCAAAAAATAGTATACAGTGTCAAATGCTGCTGATAGATCAAGAAAGAACAAAATAGTCTGGTGAAGATCATCATTCAAATCTAGAAAAACAGACTTTTTAATGAACTTTCTCAAAATTCAGACTAAAAAGGATTTAAGCCATTAGTTGTTTCCAAATATTCTTCTAGCTGTATCATTAGTCTTCTTGACAGCCATCTCCAAAAAATGGAGGTAGCCGGAGAAAGCTTCATCAGACAGGATGTGTGACTGCTTGTTTAAAATGAGGTAGAAAAAATCATCAGGGGAATATTTAAAATGAGACTAATATGATCTAAAATATCTTTGATAGCTATCAGTAGTCAAGTAGGACAGCAGTCTAAATTACAATAGGTAGACATTAATGTAGAAAGGATTAGTTTTAGTTCCTCTAAATTTAGAGTTTGAAAAGAAGCAAGTAAGAGAGATTGTCTGAGAGCATAGCCCAGTTTCCATACTGGCAAACTTTCCTCTTTATTATAGTTAGACTTGAATATATTTATTTGTATTGATAATCCGTATATACTTTTGTGCATTTTTTATTGTTGTAAAAAATGGTGGATGGTCTTTTGGTGGAGCAGAAAGCCAGTATATAAAAGCCCAGATTAATTTAGTTTTGAGTGGTCACCATAACTTGGAACTAGATTATTGTCCAGCTCTTCTTAGTGTTTGGGTAATTGGGCTTGATGGACCCTTGGTCTGACCCAGCATGGCGATTTCTTATGTTCTTATACAAATGTTGTTTTGTTTTTTTTATCACAAACGTGTGTAATAGAAACCTACCCTCCCTCTTCCACCTGCAATTTCTGTCAGCTAAAGGCCTTAGTTCAGGGATGTGAACCAAAAAAGTCTACTTTTCAATTTGTTCTGATTGGAGCAAAGTAAAAAATGTCCCTAGAAATGGGTATTTTCATTCATTAAAAAAAGGCCTTCCTAAGACCCTCGAACCTACCTCTCACCCTGAAAAGATAACCCTGGAACCAGGGCCTATATGGATGGGCTGAGCCAGGCCCAGATAAAGCCTAGCCCCTATTCCCATCCTGTAAATATTTGCCAAGACTAAGGATCTCCCTCGCTCCCTCAACTGTGGGAGTTCCAGAAGGTCAAAAAGTCAGGGATGAGGCCCACTCACTCCTTCCATCACACTCTGTGCTTTATAAATTGCACAAGCAGCCCTCAGATTGGAGCCAAAGTGACCAACCTGTCTCACGGACCTTGCAGTAAATCTATGCCAGGGAAGTCCTTAGCCCTGGCAGTTTATACTGGGTAAGAGTGGGGGTGAAAAGGGCTCTGGAAGCCTCAGTTGGTCTTGGCTCAGCCCAGCTGGTTAGGCCTGTGTCCCAGTTTCTTTCTGGTAAAGAATAGAGTTAGAGGGCTTTTGGAACACACATTTTTTTTGTGTGTGTGTGGAAGGGGTTGTTATTTAATGTATTTTTTTAGTTTGGGGAAAAAGCAATAAAGGAAAAGAAAAAAAAATGTTTACCAAACCAAACCTCTTTCTCCTCTCTCCCCCCCCCCAAAAAAAAAAAAGAAAAAAAAGAAAAAGGAACAAAATGACAATTTTTGACTTGCACATCCCTGCAGATGGTTCGGCTTGCATGGCCTAACAGCAGGAAAGCCTGTTAAAATGTCTCTTTGATATGTGTATTAAAAAAAAAATCTATGTTTTGTGCTTTAATGTTAAATGTTGATATTAGCTATTAATACTGTTGAATATTAATAAAGCCACAATCAAAAATAAAATCTCCTCAGATAATAAGTAATGACCTAATTTGTTTTATGTAAATGTTTAAAACTGTGAATGGTTGTGGTTCAAGAAGGAACATGACAGTTATGCTTAGAGGAGGAACTGAATAGATTTTTCTGTTTCATTACCATAACTGCAATACCCTGATTATTAAGAAATATATACCAACTGCTAAATCCTATTGGTAATTCTAAACATGTCTAATGTGAAAAAAAAATGTGGAAGCTAGATTCTGGTTAGATCATGTCTGACCAGATAGTAGCCTTAGTCTATTCCTCTTTCTTTTATTTACAATGTATTTAGCAAAATGACAACTTTATCTGTCAGGATCTTCAGACCATAGTTCACGTGCTTATTCTGAACCATCCACATTGCTGTAATGGACTATTACAGGGTTTGCCTACTATATCTCTGCAAGGTTTACAGCTGGTTCAGAATACTCTGGCAATGATGCTTTGCAGCTTTAAAGAAGTAGGGTCATGTAATTGCTTGCCTGGAACAGCTTCATTTGCAGGAGTAGTCTTAAGATTCTGTACCTGGTTTTCAAGGCATTACAATATATAGAGGACAGCCAAAATATTTGGCTGACCCCTTAAAAGTGTACCAGGGCTCAATGTATAAGTTTATGAAACTCTAAAGGTAAAGGGACAGATTTTAAAAGCCCAAGTGCCTAAATCCAGCTGGATTTACGCGCGCAGGGGGGTTACGCTCGCTGAGTCTATTTTGCATAGCCCCGGAATGCGCATATGTCCGAGGTCTTGAAAAAAGGGGCGGGGCGGGGGCGTGGCCAGAGGCCTTCGTAGGGCCGCTAGGCCGGGGGGATCGCACACCAACATTCGGCCGGCACGCACAACTTACGCCTGCCCAGAGGCAGGCGCAACTTCTAAAATAAAAGTCAGGGGGGGGTTTAGGTAGGGCTGGGGGCAGGTAAGGGAGGGGAAGGTGGGGGGGCGCGGAAGGAAAATTCCCTCCGAGGCCGCTCCGATTTTGGAGCGGCCTCGGAAGGAACAGGGAAAGCCATCGGGGCTCCCCTAGGACTCAGTGCACGCAAGTTGCACAAGTGTGCACCCCCTTGCGTGCGCATGTTATAAAATCGAGTGTAGATTTGTGTGCGCCGTGTTGTGCGTATAAATCTATGCCTGTGTGTAGGTATTATTATTATTATTTATTATTTTTATATACCGACATTCGATCTCAATTGAGATATCACACCGGTTTACATTCAGGTACTGTATTTCTCTATCCCCAGAGGGCTTACAATCTAAGTTTTTGTATTAAAATCTGCCCCAATGAGTGTATTCTAGTTTCATGTCACTCGAACCTGGTAATCTGAAGAATTGTTAATATTGCCGGGTCCGACTGAAATAAGACTAGAAAGCACTTATTACTTTTGGAACTGCATAAGGAATCTAATAGCCAAAGTTTAGAAAAGGTATTATTACCTGGCTTTGATTATCCAGTGGAAATTTTGATTTACCCTGAAAGGAGGATGGTTTTTGGATTGCTTATTTTACTTATATATACTGTATGTTTTTGACCAGCAGGAGATTTGTTTCACTTTGTAATAGGGGGTGAATTATTGATTATTTTTATTTATGTGTTGTCTGAGTTTTATGATTTTAATCATAGTTTATTTTATTGAGGTCTGGTTTTATAGATGTTAGGTTTTATTATATGATTTAATAATATGGTTGATTTTTATTAATATGTATTTTTTTTGTAATCTGTTTTGATTTACTATTGGAAAGGCAGTATAATAAGTTTATTAAACTAAATTAAATTAAGTACAGATTTAGCCATGCTTCTCAAAGTGTATTTCACAGAACTTCCTTTCATATTACACTCTGCATAAGCAATTTTATTTGTTACCCTCACTGCAGCTTAATTAGAGTCATATATAATTGTGCCAGACACAACATCATTAACTATGCATGATTTTTACTTTTTTTTTTTTTACATTTCACCTCATGAACTAGAAAATTAAAATGTCTTATAATTCTGTTAGCTGCATTATGATATATTTTGTTTCTATCTTTGTTGGATCAGTGATTTGAATAGAAAATTAAGTCTCTCCAAATACAACACTATGGACTCATTTTGATCTAAATTAATCAAAAGAAATGTCAGAAGCTTATTGTTTGCAGCACGTCTTGTACTGAATGTGGCTTCTAGCAGTGTTTATACTACTTCTGAGCTCATAAATAATTAATTTTGTGTTAGTGATCATGAAGTGTTTGGATCAAGATTAATAACCCAGATTTTTAAAGATTTAATTTGGTTTGCCACAATAATCTGAAATTGCTACTCAAATATTATATTATCACCTATAAATATAAAAGGACAAAGAGCAGAATCATTATTTATTTATTTATTTATTTATTTATTTATTGTTTTTGTTATACCGAGTTTCATGATAGGCATCACATCAACCCGGTTTACAAATAACAAGGAGTGTAAAGCATAACGTAACGTAAAAAACAATATTTTCAATAAGAACCTTGAACTTTAAATACAGTGAATCAGAAAAAGGGAGAGGGAAAGTTACAAAAAACAAGGAAAATAAACTTGGGATGGAAGGGGAGAAATTGAACAGCACAATATTTACATTTCAGCCTATTGATACATTAGAATAGCAAGTGAAAAAATAAGACTATGAAACGGTACATAGGTAATCAAATGAATAAATATGACAGTTGTGAATGGTAGTAGTATGATAAATATTCAGCAGGAATTAGTGAGAGAGGGTTTGAGGTTGGTTGATTCGTGTTTACATTCCATTATTGCTGTATACAGTAACTTTATTTTTAAATCCCACTGCATTGCATATTCCTTAGGCATCACCGCACAAGACCTAGATCACGAAGCCAAGGAATAGTGACAAATTATAATATTTATGCAAATGCCAGGATCAATAAGCTAGACTGAATCCCTCTGCTGTCTTCTTTCTGAAGTCACTGTGGGAGGGCAATGATTCAGTAATATTTATATGATTCCTGCCACATGTATTCCTCTTGTCAGCTGGATTTTCCTCCTCTCAGGTCACAGAGCAAACCACTCATGTCCTCCTTTGATCTCACATCACTTGCTAATCCTCCTGACTTGTCAGATTTACAATCAGGGTTGGTGCTAACTGTTTTTTTACTGTCCTGTGCAAATAATTACTGTGCTGCCCTCCCCCCACCTCAATCTCTTTTGTTAAATGCTTAATTGTTATTGTTTTTCCAATAATACACAATAGAATCAAAAATAACTAAAAAAAATATTGAAAACATTACATTTTTAAATAGCTACAGAATTTGAAGAATGGAAGGTGATTGATAAATTGATTATTTTTTAAAAGGTCTCCAGGAATGATTCAGCTGTGTGCGTGTGCATGCCATTCACACACAGACACACACAGCTGCTGTCTCTCTCATATACAGATACACACACACACACACACAGTCAGAATCCATATACATAATTCCTTCCCCAAAGAACTTATGGTGTATATTCCCCCATCCTCTCTCTCTCTATTACTATTCCCCTCACTTTCTCTCACTGTCTCCCTGCTGCCCTGCTCCCATGCCCCATCCCTTTCTTTTTCTGTTCCCTGGAAAGGGAAATGTGTACACCGCTTTGATTTTCCATATTGAAGGGCATTTTCAAAGAGACTTCAAGCGTAAACATAGCATATACACACATATGTGGCATATATTTTTGCATGTGCTGTTTTCTAAATGTGGACAATATAGGGTGAATTTTCAGTAACTGGCATGCGCCAATGCTGGGAGATACGCACGTGGTCCGGGCTGCGCAGGCCAGTTCCTAATGGCGCTGTCCTGGCCTGCGCATGCCCCACCCATGCCCTGCCCGCACCATGTCCCTGGCCCTCCCCAGCCCACCCTTTTCTAGTTTGCCGGATCTTCTGTGCATACCAGGAGATACACGCGTGGCCATGGTGCTTTGAAAATGCCCGCAGTGCATGTGAGGCCCAGCCATGCACGTATCTCTGGGTATTAGCGCACGCCGGCTTCTGTAAATTCGCCCTTAAGGTGCTGTCCTGCTGAAGCACGGGCAATTAAGTCGGTTTTAGGAGTCAGGGAGGATAGGGGAAAAGAGAGGCAGGTTAGGTCGGGAGATAGGAAGATAGGAAGTTCCCTCCCAGTCCGCTCTTTTATTGGAGCAGACTGGGAAGGAACTGGGGAAAGGCCCGATCGCGTAGCTGCAAGGATGTTATAAACTTCCCACCCCTTACGCGTGCTAATCACCACTTGTGCACACATGCACGTGCCGACATAAAATTGAGCGTTCACGTGCGCGCGGAGAGCCGATTTTATAACAT
Source organism: Rhinatrema bivittatum (assembly GCF_901001135.1). Lineage (NCBI taxonomy): Eukaryota > Metazoa > Chordata > Amphibia > Gymnophiona > Rhinatrematidae > Rhinatrema > Rhinatrema bivittatum. Next base: position 322,480,346 of record NC_042615.1, on the reverse strand, counting down.
GCATGCATCTGAGTGCGCATGTTATACTATTGGCGTGTCCATGTGCACGTGCCAGGAACCACGTGTACATGGACGCCCACACATTTGTTTTAAAAATCACCTTTATGTGAGTATTTTCAGTTTCACACATTATTTTACCAAGAATAAAAAGGACATTCATGGATGGGGTTCTGAAGTAGATGTGGTAGTTGCTATTTTGTAAGCAATATATGCATATACATTATCAAACTTCTTCATACATTTTTATTCCTGCTAATTGATTTGCAAGTGTGTTCAAAATGGCCTAAAAAGATATTTTATAAAATACATGCTTCCATATTTAATTCTGGGTGTTTGCATAGTGTCACAATTATTTTGTACATAACATACATGTGTATGTGTTTACAAAATAGGTAATGTATGTGTTTTCTTGCATTGGAAATATGCATGCATACTCAGGGCCGGAGAGAGAAGGAATTAGGCCCATGCCAGCTAAGAAAAGTAGGCCCCTATGTAAGGTTCTGATGTGATACTTAAAAAGAGAAATTGTTTTCTAAATTTCCCAAATAATTTTTATTTATTTAAGAAGGCTTTACGAGCTTTTTGATATCTAATTCTTCAATTACAATTGACATTTTTATTTATACATGTTAGAAATAGATATATTTAGCTTTTTTAAAAATTTTGCCCAACAAAAGTAGGCCCCTTGAATATTGTAGGCCCTAGCCAAATGGCCATGCTGGCACCCCCTCCTGGAGTGTGATACTGAGACAAATGCATATACTTCTGGAACAGAAATATGCAGTATTTTTAAAACTGTGCAGCTCCCACTAAACAGTTCATAAAATTCTAGCATTAATCTCAACGTATTCACTTATGCATACAAAAGTGGTACCCTGGATTGGTCTCATAGTAAGGTGATTCAACAAAACAATAAGCTAAACTAAATGAAATAATTAGGGCCTGCATATTCAAAGGGCATTTAGCGCTAGATAGCCAGATAAGTAGGAGTTATCTGGTTTTCTAGCTTCTGCTAAATATGTAGTTATGTTCAGCAGCCACTAGATAGCCAGATAAGTCACCGATCCGGCTATCTGAATAGTCAGATAGTTAGGGAATGGGCAGTAGGCGGATCAAGGCTTAGAGCAGGTCTAACTTAGCTGGATATAACTTTACTGGCTAACTAGTGAGTTCTTATGCAGATATTTAGCAGCTTAGCTGTGCTGCACAATGTCCCTTGTAACTTAGGCCTGGATTCTCTAAGGTCACAGACCTTAGAAAATCCGGTGGTAACGGGGAGGGGGGGAGGGGGAGACGAAGCGGGAGGGGGCGGGCCTGCGAAAGCCAGCAGCCATCGCACCACTGCAGTGTGCTGCCTGCCGGCTTTCACACCGAATAACTACACCATAAAAGGTGTAGTTATTCAGCACGAAACTGACGGCTATAAGGGTTCTTACCTTTCACCACCAGCAATGTCAACGCAGCATCGGCCCTGGTGCCGCCTCGACTCCTCCTCTTCCGGAGCCGACTCTGCCCCCATTTAGTGATCGCACGTGAAAAGTGACTTCGCATGCGAACTCTTTGAAAATGACCTCCTTAGCCAGATAAGTTATATCTGGTTAGGTTACATACATGGATAACTTTCATTATTGACCTCTAGGAGAATAATAGGGCAGATCAGGTTAGCAAATGGAGGAAAAGCCATTAGGCTTCCATAAGAAGAACATAAGAAAATGCCATACTGGGTCAGACCAAAGGTCCATCAAGCCCAGTATCCTGTTTCCAACAGTGGCCAATCCAGGCCAAAAGAACCTGGCAATTACCCAAAAACTAAGTCTATTCCATGTTACCATTGCTAATGGCAGTGGCTATTCTCTAAGTGAACTTAATAGCAGGTAATGGACTTCTCCTCCAAGAACTTATCCAATCCTTTTTTAAACACAGCTACACTAACTGTACTAACTACATCCTCTGACAACAAATTCCAGAGTTTAATTGTGCGTTGAGTAAAAAAGAACTTTCTCCGATTAGTTTTAAATGTGCCCCATTCCCATTGTGAAGCACATGTGGCAACCACTAAATCATTAGCAATGTTTGTAAGATGTGCATGCATGTTTTTCAGAGAGACAGTAGTCATTTTCATCAGTTGTTTAATGGTCTTGGTCAGATTCCCCAATGTATCCCACAGAGGTTTAAGATCTAAACTTTTGTTTTTATCCCAAGTATTAGGTGCAACTCTAGAGTAAGTCTAGGTCACAGATTCAGCTGATAGGGTTAAGTATGTTCTGACAAATAAAATTCAAACATAGTTGTGCAATATATAGGCAGTAGTTGGTCATACTGTTTAATAAAGCAAAAAATTAATATTGGCATTGCTATAGGTTATATAACCATAAATGGGCATAGCCATAGGATACAATTGGTAAAATGACAGTCTTGAATTCGGTCAACATTGTTTATTTATTTAACAGATTTATAGTCCACTAATCCATAATCCTTAGCAGGTTACAGTAGAACATCCATAAGTAAAACCACATCAAACAAGAGACAGGACAAATTAAACCTGAAAAGTGAGTGGAAACTGGAAAGGGGCAGCACATATCCATGTGGCCATTTGCCAGATCCTATATGACCCTGACACAGCTCCTCCCATGAGGAACTGAGGCCAATGTCCATTTTTCTGTTGATATGAAGACCTTCTGAATTTGATGATTATACTCCTCCTGGTAGAGTTAACACAGTGTCCCACATATATCTGGCAAATATGACAGACATATCTCTCAATGGCTGCACTATTTTCTTTGTAACTTCCAATCAATGGAAATTCATGTTGTCTTATTTTGTGGGTGAAAGATTGCACTCCATTAATTGCTTGCTGAGTCCATGTAACATCTGCTGTTTCAAATGTACTATAGGACTCCCTTGTGTATTAAGGCTGCCCGTATCCAGAAATCAGAAGCACCTAGTTTTACATAATGACATGAACTATAATAATGATCAATAGAGAGAGAGAAATATGTACATAATTACCACAAATAAAGTGAGATTATCATTTCTTTGTTAACCGTTGTGATGGCGAAACCGAACGAAGGTATATAAAACTCGACAAATAAATAAATATCATCATATAAAACAATATGAGTGACTCTATGTAATATAATAACTTGGGGTACTTGCTCATAGCCACGAAGATACCATAAATGCCAAAGTATTATATTTCATATCTAGAAAAGAATGCATTTTGATAGCAACGCAATGCACCTCCTTATCTGCATTTGCCACATTAGCTAAGAAGACACTCACTTGCCAGAGTCCACCATACCTTGGTCAATCATTTTGTCCTCAACTGTAGCGAGTGCTCAAGTTTGGAATTTTCTCCCTGATGAGTTAAGACTAGAAATATAAATGAAGTCCTTCTGCAAAAATCTAAAGCCTGTTTTATTCACACATGCACGTGGAACCTTACAGGGAGATTTTAAATTGGTCCCATGCGTAAATCCCGGGGTCTACGTGCTTTGCCGGACCTTACACGGGCCAGCCAATTTTCAAACAGGCCTGGCCACATGTGAAAACCCCTGTACATGAGTAAGTGCTGGGGCCTGTAAAGGGGATGGGAAGGGGGGATCCTGAGGGGGGGGGGGCGGAGTGGGACAGAGCTGGAGGCGGCCGGTACAGCGGCCATTTGCTTCTGTACTGGGGAAGGGAATCCTGACACGCACAAGTTGCTACTCCTCCGTTGGAGCAGTAAACAGCAAAATAAGAAGGAAAAAAGGTAAGGGAAAGGTTTTAGGGGGTGGGGAGGAGAAGGGAAGGTGAAGGGAGGTTAGGGTAAGGGGTAGGGAAATTCCCTCCCAGTCTGCTCCTTAAGTGGAGTGGAGCTGGAGGAAACTGGGGAAGGCTGCGATGCATCGCCGCGCAAAACGTGCATCATTCCCCTCCTTGCGCACGCCGCACGCACATGCGCACGTGGGATACAAACATTTGGCGCACATGTGCGTGCGGCCCAACGATTTTATGACATGTGTGTGCCGGGGTGCATATATGCACGTGTTCGTCAGCCCGCGCCCAAGGATACATATATGTGTGCATCTTATAAAATAGCCTGGCCACACACAGACATGGGCACTCAATTTTAAATGGGGACATGCCTATGCATGCAAATTCTGCTTCTGCCACGCCATTGACTGTTTTACCAGTTCATTCCCAGTGTGGCCAGTTAAGGGAGAGGATGTCCAAGACCTCTATTTACTAGCCTTCCTTTCCCCCTGTTAACCCCAACCCTCATAACCCTGCTGATCTGCCTGGCAAGCACCATTGTGCGTAAGTATTTGCACACAACTTTCATGCTAAAATCCGGGAATGCTCTTGCCCCACCAGACTATGCCCATGCCCAGCCCCTTTATGGAAACTTTTCATTTGTGCACTCAGCGGCATATACGGGCATATCCCAGCAGCATTTTTTTAAAATCTGCTTGGCCCGCATTGGCCCAAAATATTTGCACATCCCCTAATTGATGCACACATCGGGCTTTCAAAATTCACCTGTTAGGAGTTAGTTTTCAAAGGAGTTACACTTGTAAATGTAACATATTATCAATCATAGCAATTTTCAAAAGCCATGTACTCAAGTAAAATGCACTTACATGAGTAAATCATATGGACTATTCAATGGCTTATATTGTAGCAATTTTCAGAAGTCCACTTACACTGGTAAAGTGCATTTGCTCGAGTAAAACCCAGTTTTATGAGTGCAAATGCTTTTTAAATCAGGTCCTTAGGGTTGGAGACAAAGAGATTATAGATATATGTCTGCTTGATGTATATAACCATCTCTGAAGATGATGGGGCAAGAGAAAATGGTATTAGAGTGAGGACAGTATAGGGTTTATTGTATATCAGGGTGTGATATATATATTGATTTGTTTTTTCTTAGTGTGGTGTTCCCATAAATATAAATTATGAATGTTTTCGGGTGTACTCCACCTAGGACTTAGAGTGGATTCTAAAACCTTTAAACAGATAAATGAATAAATAAATAATCTGTTATGGACACAAAACAGCATAAGAGGCAAAGAGACAGTTACATTGAATACATTCTCTGTATGAAAGCAAATATTGCACTTTTTAGTTCTTTACCAACCATTAGTGCTAATTTTAATTGAATTGAATTATTTGAGGTTATTTATTTATTTATTTATTTATTTATTTACAGATTTTTATACCTCACAAATCCAAGTCAGGATTGATCAATGTGGCTCACAATAAAATAATCATAAAATCAAAACAAATAAAACCTAGCAAAGATACAAAAGTACCTTCATTTTATCCACAATCCCTAAAAATGTTCTGTAAGAAAATAATTTTGTAACAGCTTCCATAGATTTAAAGTAATTTACCTGTAGAATTTACATCATTTTAAAAGGGAAATTACATGCCTAATTTCTCTTTGAAAATTATTCTCCAACACTAACCATATACATTTACACTCACTAATGACTGTGCATAGTTTTTCAAGGAAAGTATGGGGCAAACTTTAAAACCTGCGTACGGGCACAGATTTGTTCGCGCAACTCAGTGCAAACAAATCTACGCCCAATTTTATAACATGCGCGCACAGCCATGCACATGTTATAAAATCCAGGGTCGGCGCGCGCAAGGGGGTGCACAATTGTGCAACTTGCGCACGCCGAGCCACACAGCCTGCCTCCATTCCCTCTGCCCCCCCCACACCTTCCCCTCCCTTCCCCTACCTAACCCCCCCCCCCCCCACAGCCTTACCTAGAACCCCCCCTTACCTTTGTTGAAGAAGTTATGCCTGCCTCCCAGCAGGCATAACTTACGCGCGCCGGCCAATGGCCGGCCCGCGATCCCAGGCACAGGCCACGCCACAACCCACCCCGGGACTGCCCCGGACCGCCCACACCCCGCCCCTTTTTGCAAGCCCCGGGACATACGCACGTCCCGGGGCTTGTGCGCGCCACCGAGCCTATGCAAAATAGGCTTGGCGGCGCGCAGGGGGAGGCAGGGGTAGGTTTTCGCGTAAGATACGTGCACAACCCTTTGAAAATCTACCCCTATATGTACACTTTTGAAAATGCAAAGTTATTCATGTAAGTACAAACCCCACTCCGACCCTGCACCCGGGAACATCATTGCCCTCTGCAGGTTAAAGTATGTACATATGGGCCTACTAACATACTTCCACTCACATATCAGGCAGACAATTTTATAAAAGGCCACTTCCTCTGGTAAAGCACTATTTTAACCATAGGCATGGCTTTGAAAAGTAACCTCCCTAAACACAAGTTGTAAGTAGTTCTTTTTGTATTTCATCTTGATATTGTATGTCTTTATTTGCAAGCTGCTTTGAATAACGTTTTGAAGTGGATGGAACAGAAGAATGTTTAATTAAATACAGCACTTGCTTTCACTTAATGATGGCTGTACTGAAGGAACTAATAATAGTCACAAACCAAAACAAACTATAAAGAGAAGTAAAACTATATGTAAAAACATTACTGAAGCCCAGATACTGCAGAAATAGCGGATGAGGAAGTCTCTCCTATGGAGTAACGAGCGTTGGAACCTGCGGATTCTGAGGCCTTCTCTCCCCATACAAAGCTGGCAAAGGCATAAACATGCATGGAGCAGCAGTTACTACCAAAAGTAACTTGCTGGGCAGACTGGCTGGACCTTTGGTCTTGGTCTGCCGTCAATTAATGTGCTGCCATGTTACATACGTTTGATGTTGATATGTTTATAAAATAGCATGTATGTGAATATAAGCTACTTACACAAGTAGCTGAATTGTGGTCCTTCACCTTGCGCAAACTTCAGAAAGGCAAACTATAAACTGGAAAATGCAATTTAAAGCTGTGTACAATCCAAATTCTAAGCAGTTATTCTTTCACAACACATTTTTCCTGCTAATATTGTCTATCCAAATAATAAGAAAATCCATGTCTTAGTGTAACTATGAATGAACAGCTCACAGATGACCGCTGGTACAAATGTGAAGTTTCTCAGGGACAGTACCTTTCCCTTGTAGCCCTTGTTGGAGTGACTAGAATCATTTACCTAAAACCTAGTTATGTTTACATGCCCACACTATAATTAATTAAACCCGGCAAAAAAATACACCAGCTGAACCTGAAGTAGTCAAAATGTTTCATTTCTGTTACAACTTTTACAACATAGATTTCTCCTTTATCTGTTCACATTTCACTCTCTTTCTGCCTCCCCATTGCACAACTCAAATGTCTCTTCAAATATCAATACTGCTGCCTAAGGTCTGACAAACGCTCCTGCCTGCCACAGCCTAATGGCTTCATTTGAGAAAGGCTCTTTGACACATATGCACAGTTATCTGTGAATGCAGTCTCTGCAAGTTCTTTAACTACATCTACCAACACAGGGACACGTCTCGGCTTCCCTTTTTCATCAGCTTGTTCCTGGACGTGTCCTATTTGCTGCTGTTTAGAGAGCTTGAAATTTTGCAGACAGGGATACTCTGCAGAGTTTGTCAGGGCCCAGTTTAAGACCACTTGAGTCTGGTGTCTGAAGCTGATATAGACAACCTCTTTCCGCCCATGACATACCAGTTTCTCATCAGATTATTTCCCTGAGGTTGCAGAGATGAGAATATCTAAGGCAGCCCTTTTCCCTTTCAGCTTCTCACAGCATGATCTGAAGGAGGATTGCGAGCTTTTCCCCACTTTCAGGAGAGCTTTTTTTGGGCTACAGGGTCTGGTTGGGTTTATATTTATGTGCATACTATTTTATTTTTAAAAGTGTGCGTGTAAATGTGCATGAGAAGCCTACCTGCATCAAATTGCAGGTGTAATTGTGTGCAACTAGTTTTGCTGTGTTTTTCAAAGCTAATTTACACATGTAATCTCACTTTCAAAATGGGTGTAACTAAAGCATGTAACAGCCTGCAAATGTACATAGGCTGTTAAAAAATTACCCCCTATTTGGTTATGTGGTTTCTTTGTTTTTTTTAATTTTTGCCTAAATTTTGTACCCTCCTTGAGCTTTTGGTATATACATTTTGTAAATAAACAGTTTAGAGATTATTTGATTTAATTCACGTTTAGCCCATTTGTGCAAGTCCTTGATATCAATTAAGTTGCTACAGACCTCTGATGAATGCTTTGAGCAAACTTTTTAATTCAACAAGGTGGGTAAAAAATCCATATAAATACATTAAATGTTTGAAGTTTGCCCATCTCAGTAACTCTTCCTCAATAAACTTTAAAGAATCATGTATCAACATTTCTTTACAAGTCTCTCGCAGCTGCAGTGCAGCATCAGCCAGAAACAACCTTTCCCTGTGATTCTCCTGATCCTTGACATTTCACTTCTGATTCTCATCCTTAAGTACAGCATTCTTTGCCTTCAAATCAAAAGTCTGTTTCTTACTGGCCCTAAGAACAGCATTCCCTGCATGTATTTCAGCAATCTGCTTTACACTATCCTGAATTACAGGATTCCTTGTCTTCAGTTTGTCAATCCACTATTTTGCATGTAGTTTATCCAGTATTACGGATATGCATTAGTTTTATAATGAATAGTTATTGGAACAGAAGTGGACACTGTCATTTCACACTATAATTTCCCCCAAAATTTCCAAGTTAATTCATTTTGTAAGTAGTACACAGGGGAGGTCTTTTTCAATGGAGTTATGCACGTAAATGTAACATACTATCGTAGCAATTTTTAAAAGCCCATTTATGTGCATAAAAGTGAATTTTCAAAATGTTATGCACATAAATATTAGCATAGATGTGCATAACTAGCCTCTGCTTGCGTACTACACAGTTTGTAAAAGTTGAAAATACATGCATATTATCACTTTTGCATTAACATATATGAATGTAAAAAAGGGGCTACATAAGGGCATTCCAAGAAGGGGTCAACACTTATGCACATAGGGGTGCATTTAAAAAAATATGCTCACACGTCCATTTGCGTACATTACCCGGAGCACACACATGGATGTCCGAATTTATAACATGCGCGTGCTGGTGTGAGCATGTTATAAAATCAGGGGCGGCGTGCACAAGGGGGTTAGAATTTCGAAGTTTCACGTGGCGATGCATTGCGGCCTTCCCCAGTTTCCTCCCATTCTGTTTCAATTAAGGAGCGGACTGGGAGGGAACTTCCCTACCACCTACCCTAACCTCCCTTCCCCTTCCCCTCTCCTCCCCATCCAATAAATGTTACCTACCTTCAGGGGATTTTTTTGTTTTTTAAGTTGCTGCTCCTCCGGGCCAGAAGGAACTTATGTGTGCCAGCTGACTGCCAGTGTGCGCTTACCCGGCACAGTAGCAAATTACCGCTGCACTGGCGGCTCCAACCCCACCCCTCCCCTTCCCCCAGGTCACCCCTTTTCTTTGGCCTGGCTCTTGTGCACGTAAAAAGGGTTATGTGCGTGGCCAAGCCCCTTTTAAAATGCACACAGTGCGTGCAAGACCCATCCGCGCGCATAACCCCTGTTTTTACGCGTGCAGGCTATTTAAAATCGGGCCGATAAGTTTCTATTTTAAAGACACTTAAATATGTACATGTTCCAATTTACTTGCATAATTTTTACACCTGCTAATTATCTGGCATAAGTAATATTAAATAGGGATGTGAATCGTGTGCCCTATCGTCTTAACGATCGAAATCGTCTGGCAGGAGAAGAAAATCGTGTTTGGCATGATTTTTTAGTTAAAAAATCGTTAAAAATCGTTTTTTCCGATTAGTGCGCACTAACAGAAAATGATACAATTTGAAACTTTTCAGGTCAGTTAAGGTCAGTTTAGGAATGAATATGTATTCCTATTGGCTGCCCTCTTATTTATTCATGTTACCAAGGTTCCCACTGACAGTATATGGGGGATGGGAAATGGAAACAGTTGGTAGCTTGACAAAAAAAGTAATGTGATCAGTCAATGTGACTAGAACTTGTGCCCTAACCCTGATACCAGGGGTGTTGTGATCTTCCTGCACACAGTGCCCTAACCCTGGCACAAGCTGGAGACAATGTGTGCAGTAAAGGAGACCTGCCTTTTCCACAAGCTGGAGTCAATGTGTGCAGGAAAGGAGACCTGCCTTTTCCCCAGCTGGAGTCAGTGTGTGCAGTAAAGGAGACCTGCCTTTTCCACAAGCTGGAGTCAATGTGTGCAGGAAAGGAGACCTGCCTTTTCCCCAGCTGGAGTCAGTGTGTGCAGTAAAGGAGATCTGCCTTGTCCACAAGCTGGAGTCAATGTGTGCAGTAAAGGAGACCTGCCTTATCCCCAAGCTGGAATCAATGTGTGCAGTAAAGGAGACCTGCCTTGTCCACAAGCTGGAGTCAATGTGTGCAGGAAAGGAGACCTGCCTTTTCCCCAAGCTGGAGTCAATGTGCTGTAAAGGAGACCTGTCTTATCCCCAGGCTGGAGTCAGTGTGTGCAGAAAAGGGGACCTGCCTTTTCCCCAAGCTGGCATCAATGTGTGCAGTAAAGGATACCTGCCTTTTCCACAAGCTGGGGTCAATGTGTGGAGTAAAGGAGACCTGCCTTTTCCACATGCTGGAGTCAATGTGTGCAGTAAAGGAGATTTGCCTTTTCCACAGCTGGAGTCAGTGTGTGCAGTAAAGGAGACCTGCCTTGTCCCCAAGCTGGAGTCAGTGTGTGCAGTAAAGGAGATCTACCTTGTCCCCAAGCTGGAGTCAGTGTATGCAGTAAAGTAGACCTGCCTTTTCCACAAGCTGGAGTCAATGTGTGCAGTAAAGGAGACCTGCCTTTTCCACAAACTGGAGTCAATGTGTGCAGGAAAGGAGACCTGCCTTTTCCCCAGCTGGAGTCAGTGTGTGCAGTAAAGGAGACCAGCCTTTTCCCCAGCTGGAGTCAGTGTGTGCAGTAAAGGAGATCTGCCTTGTCCACAAGCTGGAGTCAATGTGTGCAGTAAAGGAGACCTGCCTTATCCCCAAGCTGGAATCAATGTGTGCAGGAAAGGAAACCTGCCTTTTCCCCAGCTGGAGTCAGTGTGTGCAGTAAAGGAGACCTGCCTTTTCCACAAGCTGGAGTCAATGTGTGCAGGAAAGGAGACCTGCCTTTTCCCCAGCTGGAGTCAGTGTGTGCAGTAAAGGAGATCTGCCTTGTCCACAAGCTGGAGTCAATGTGTGCAGTAAAGGAGACCTGCCTTATCCCCAAGCTGGAATCAATGTGTGAAGTAAAGGAGACCTGCCTTTTCCCCAAGCTGGAGTCAATGTGCTGTAAAGGAGACCTGCCTTTTCCCCAAGCTGGAGTCAATGTGTGCAGGAAAGGAGACCTGCCTTGTACCCAAGCTGGAGTCAATGGGTGCAGTAAAGGAGACCTGCCTTGTCCCCAAGCTGGAGTCAGTGTGCTGTAAAGGAGACCTTCCTTTTTCCACAAGCTGGAGTAAATGTGTGCAGTAAAGGAGATCTGCCTTATCCCCAAGCTGGAATCAATGTGTGCAGTAAAGGAGACCTGCCTTGTCCCCAAGCTGGAGTCAATGTGTGCACATAATGCAATGCACAGGAAGCAATGATGTGACTGCTGGAGTGGTGCACTGCCTGCCTACCTAGGCTTGAATATATTAATGCTGCAGTACAGTGGCGTAGCTACGGGTGGGCCTGGGTGGGCAGTGGCCCACCCACTTTCCATTCAGGCCCACCCAAATTTCTTTGCAAGACACTGCAGCCAATAAAAGCAGGCAGCATCAGCAGGCACCCAAGGGAGAAAAAAAAATAAAATCAGCTGGTGTGTTGCGGCTCCCGGTGTCCCACAGCCCCAGTAATACTTCCCTTTACCTTCTTCCTGCCCCCGCGGGCCAATGGGAAACCTCCTATCTTCTTCCTGCCCCCGTGGGCCAATGGGAAACCTCCTATCTTCTTCCTGCCCCCGTGGGCCAATGGGAAACCTCCTCCCTTCGACCTGCCCCCGCGGGCCAATCGGAAGCCTTCTTCCTGCCAGTGGAAGGAGGAAGCCTCTGATTGGCTGGTGGGGCAGGAAGAAGGGGGTCATCAGGGTGGGAGGAGTGGCAGTGTTCAAGCCACGGGCTGGAAATGCAGGGCAGGGAGGTGACTGGAGTGTGTGTGAGACAGAGACTGGGCAGGGAGGTGACTGGGGTGTGTGTGAGAGACAGAGCCTGGGCAGGGAGGGTGACTGGGGTGTGTGTGAGACAGAGACTGGGCAGGGAGGGTGACTGGGGTGTGTGTGAGACAGAGACTGGGCAGGGAGGTGACTGGGGTGTGTGTGTGAGAGACAGAGCTGCTGCTCCTGGTATGTGCTTTCAAGGGAAAGGAGTAGGAGAGTTGCTGGAGATGGTAAGTAAAAGTGGCATTTTAAGTTTATTTTTCTTGATTGACTGCCATTTTAATTATTGAGTATTATGTGATGTGTCTGCTGTTTTGAAATATTTTATTGATATTTGGACAATGTTTAATAATTTTTATGAGTTTTGTTGGATGTTATTCTGCTCATCAGCTGTTTTGAAACATTTATTAATATAGTTTTACAGTTATTTCTGTGTGGGGCTCTATAGCAGCTTGGCTTGTTCTGTTTTCCTAATAGGAGGTGTATTAGTGTTTAGGACCTGATTTAATATTTGTAATGTTGCCTTTTCATAGATAGGGTTGTTATATGTTCCATAATGCAGGTGTAACTTTGTGTGGCTTAGTTTGTGTGCATTATTGCAGATCCTGGGACTGTTAGATGCTATATTTCTCTTTCCATTTCTCCAGGTTTGCACTGCATGCAGAGTGGCTTTTTTTGGTTTTCCATTCCAGTTTCTATCTCCATATTTATAATGTGTGGTCTTTCTGTACTTTGGTGAAGGTCGGTTCTGTGTGTGTGCCTGAGGTGAGGTATTTTACTAGCATGTAGGCAATTGTATCAATCTTATTTGTGGATGCAGAGTGTATGTTTACATGATGATAGCTTAGTAAATGACAGGGCTGGATAGCCTTTTTCTCCTGTCTACCCAGTTATCCTCTCCACACTGCTAAGGATACATCCCAGCTGTCAGCCAAAGGGTGTGACCACCTTCAAGACATCTCTTTATCCAGAACAGTCTTTTTTTCTGTTCTTCCTTTGTAAAGAAATGGGGATGAATGTCAGGAGCCCCTGGATTCGATTCAGCAAATGTCAGCATCAGAGGAAGACTAAAACTAAATAGTTGAGTCATAGGAAAGGAAAAGAAATCTTCAAAGATATTTATATGTTTTATTGATACAGATTAATAAGGCATTTGCTCAATTATGGTAAATATTTTGGTACAAATTCAATGATGAAGGAACCCTCTTTCCTATTTTCTTAAACTTATCAAACGCAGTAATTCATGACCATCATAATAGGCATCATTGTGTGGTAAAGTATACCTTTGTCACTCTGCCTTATGCTTAATCATAGGTCAGTCCATATTTTTAAGTGTTTTTGTTGCTTAATTCACCCCAGTGATATACTCCAAATTTCTAGCAATAATCTTGTGTTACATCAATTCAAGGTTACTTTTGTTGAAAATTATGAACCAAACTTATCTGGATAATACAATGTTATTACTTCTTCTTAACCACCATCGACTTTGAGCTTGATGCCCTCAAACTGTCAGCAATATGAGAATTCACTATATTGCTGTTCTATGCCCGACATTGCACAATGTTTCGGACTAGCATCGAGTCCTTCTTCAAGGGCGTAATATATTCCACAGCATGGCGTATCTTGGCGTGGCATCAAGCTCAAAGTCGATGGTGGTTAAGAAGAAGTAATAACATCGTATTATCCAGATAAGTTTGGTTCATAATTTTCAACATAAGTAACCTTGAATTGATGTAACAAGATTATTGCTAGAAATTTGGAGTATATCACTGGGGTGAATTAAGCAACAAAAACACTTAAAAATATGGACTGACCTATGATTAAGCATAAGGCAGAGTGACAAAGGTATACTTTACCACACAATGATGCCTATTATGATGGTCATGAATTAAGAAAATAGGAAAGAGGGTTCCTTCATCATTGAATTTGTAATTAGTTTGAACCTAGTTCCATCTTAAAAGTACATTGCCTTTCTGAGCTTTTTTCAAGTAGAAATATTTTGGTACAACATTCCAGAGGGTTTTAAAACATCTCACAGAATACTGTGATGTATGATGAGATATCTGTCTTTATAGTAGACTAGTATATGGTTCTTTGTAAGTTATGAGATACTGCCACTTGAGATCTCTTTAAGTATAATTGAAATGCTTTCATAACTATATATTAGGTTTAGCATTGGTAGCTGCTTGAAGTAATTGAGTTTAAAATATTAAAAGTATAACAGCTGTAGCAGATTATTTAGAAATCTATTGTCAGGTGTGTGTGTGTGAAAGTATTTATCAATAAGAATATGAATTCCATGGCTCAGACTTTTAGTGCCCATTCATGTTAACCTTGGGCCCAGCCAAAAATTCATTTCTGGCTACGCCACTGCTGCAGTACTAATAAAAATAAATTATAATTCTGCTAAAATGCCACTAACCTCACCAGTGACACTAGGCTAGTAGCCTAGTCAGACATTCACCACCACCTAATAATAATTAATTATTAATTCAGTGATATAATAAATCATTTAAAAAAATTGAGTAGGTTAATATAATAGATGACTGTAGTAGATTGAATAAAGATCTGATGTTTCTGCTCTCCTCACACCAAACAAAAGCAACACACAAGCAGAGAAGCCCTTCTTATAAAGCTGAGCTAGTGAGTTAAGTAGGAGGAAAAGTAAACATACTGGTGGCTAGTGTGACTACTTAAAAAATACACTTACCAACAATCAATTACCACATATATTTGAACTGTGATGTTCCAGCCAGGACCACCTTTCTAAAATGCACAGTGATTGGCAAATTCAACATGCACTAGCATTTCACGTGCCTGCTAACAAAAATAATAAACAAACAAGTTCTAGTCACATGAGTGATGATCATCACATTACTTTTTTTGTCAAGCTTCCAACTGTTTCAATTTGACATCCCCCCAACCATTACCTCAGTGGGAACCTTGGTAACATCAATAGATAAGAGCACAGCCAGCCAATAGGAATACATATTCATTCCTAAGTGACCTTTACTGTCCTGGGAAGTGTCAACAATTTGTATCATTTTCTGTTGGTGTTCGTGAGTTTCCAGTTCCATTTCCCATCCCCCCAACCATCACCTCAGTGGGAACCTTGGTAACATCAATAGATAAGAGGGCAGCCAGCCAATAGGAATACATATTCATTCCTAACTGACCTCCACTGACCTGGAAAGTGTCAATTTGTATCATTTTCTGTTAGTGCGCACTAACACGATTTAACGATTTTTAACGATAAATCGTTAGAATTTCTATTGTATAGTGTTCTATAACGATTTAAGACGATATGAAAAATATCGGACGATAATTTTAATCGTTGAAAAACGATTCACATCCCTAATATTAAACATGTTTATTGTGTAGTACTAACTGGGTGGAAGGTCTGGTGGACTAGGAGAGTTCAGGCTGAAGAACCAGGAGGTTCTTGATGACATGGAGTACTGGACCAACTGGTGGACTAGATATTTATTTTATTTATTAAAGGCTTTTATATACCGACTTTCTTGATACAAATCAAATCAACTCGGTTTACATCGAACTAAGCAGTAACTATAACTAACCAATCAGCAAGAGACAATTTAAAGGAGCATAAAATTATATTATAACAAGGATGCCTTAACTGGGATTAGGAAATTAAAAAAGGGAGAACGAAGATAAAGTACTATATGCAAGGGAGGGTGGCAAGGAGCTGACCTCATGATAGCTTGTAAGCGTGATTTAGCATTTGTTTATTTACATAAGTGATGGAACGATTCTAAGTCAGGCTATGGGGCTTGTAGTGGAGAAGGCTCGGCAGAACAGCCATGTCTTTAGTTTCTTTTTAAAAGTTAGTAGACAAGTTTCCTGCCTAAGGTCCAGAGGCATGGCGTTCCAGATGGAGGGGCCTACGATAGAGAATGTCTGGTCTCTGATGTTTGAATGGTGTACAACTTTGATTGGAGGAACATGTAAGAATCCCTTGTAGGCATCCCTTAAGGGTCTGGCCGTTAAAATTACCAATTTTAACTAGTTGTTAAAATTGGTAATTTCCTTGATGTGTGCATGTTTTAAAATTAGGCAAATTTATACAAGTAAGATCTACTTTACTTTCACGCATAAAATATATGCACATATATTTAAAAAAGTAGGGAAAGTTCATATGCTCAATGCTTGATATATGTTTTACATGTTTGGCATGTATTCACAAGTAAGCCTACATATGCACACATGTTGTGTGGTAGACACATGCATGTTTTATTAAATGCATTTATTTATTATTTGGCCATTTTATATACCATCATTCCAAATAAAGATTACAACATGATGTACATAATATATATCAATAATTACATTGAATTAATGAGGTTAACCAACATACATATTCAAATGTGGCACATTCTTGGGATAAGGTATTTAGTTCAGAGGACAGGTTCTTAATGACTTTGTTCTTGAGGGTGCATGCTCTGTGTTCAGGTGATTTAAGTTAGATTACAGGCATTTTGAAATAGACATATTTTTAGGTCCTTTGAATTTCTTTGTTTCTGGGGTCAGTGTTAGGTACTTGGGTAGAGAGTTCCATAGCATTGGGCAAGCTATTGAGAACATGTGGTCTTTTGTTTTGTTAGGTGAATATTCTGTAATGATGGCACAGCTAGTAGTCCTTTGTTTTGAGATCTTAAATATCTCTGTGGCCGGTATGAATGTAGAGCTATATCAAACAAACCAGAGATTTTAGAATAGATGGTGGAGTGTATTAATATTAGGACTTTGTAGATAATATGGGATTGTACAGGTAGCCAATGAAGAGCTATCAATGAATGTGATTGAATTTCCTTGAACCAGTTAAAACTCTAGCTGTGGCATTTTATAATAGTTTTTTTAAAAGACAGTTGGGAACTCAGAGTAGAAGTGAGTTACAGTAGTCTAAGTTTGAGAAGATGAGGGTCTGCAGGACCGGGTGGAAGTCTGCATGAGTCAGAATTGGTTTCAGTATATGTAGTAAGCACAGTATGGCATATCCTAATTTGATCAATTTATTTACTTGCTTTTCCATTGTTAGGTTCTCTTCAATCTGTTTTAGGGATGTGCATTCGTTTTTCGATGATTTGAAATATCGTACAATATTTAAAAAGTTGTCGTGTATCGGGGAACCCTGAAAATGATAGGAAAACCCCACAAAATTTTGTGAGGTTTTCTTATTTTTTTTTTTTTTTGGGGGGGGGGAGAAAGGGCACATAGAAAAAAAAAAACCCCCGAACCCACCGCAACCCTTCAAATCTAATTATTTATAACCCCCCACCCTCCTGACCCCCCCAAAAAAAAAACTTGCCTAAAGTCCCTGGTGGTCCAGTGGGGGTCCCGGGAGCATTGTCCCCCTCTTGGGCCATCGGCTGCCACTAATCAAAATGGCGCCGATGGCCCTTTGCCCTTACCATGTGACAGGGGCTATCAGTGCCATTGGTCGGCCCCTGTCACATGGTAGGAGCAATGGATGGTTGGCGCCATCTTAAAAAATGGCACGGGCCATCCATTGCTCCTATCATGTGACAAGGGCCAGCCAATGGCACTGATAGCCCCTGTCACATGGTAAGAGCAGAGGGCCACCAGCGCCATTTTGTTTTCTGGCAGCCGACGGCCCAAGAGCATGAGATCGCTCCCGGGTCCCCCGCTGGACCACCAGGGACTTTAGGCAAGTTGAGGGGGGATTGTAAATAATTAAACTTGAAGGATCAGGGTGGGGTTTTTGTTTTTTTCCGGATCGGGGCAGCCTAATAAATAAGAAGTCAGAACCACAGGAAATGAAGGTTTCCCACGGTTCTATGAACACGATACCTGAACTGATTCACATCTCTAATCTGTATACCTAAGTCCCATACTTAGTCAGAAGGTGTAATGTTGAAGTTACCCATGTCAAGGGTTTGAGGAGTCACTATAGGTAGATTTCTTCTCAATAGAATGATTTCAGCTTTATTAGTGTTTAGAGTTAGTTTAAGTTTGGATAGTTCATGTTGGGCCGGGATAGCGAGACGCTGTCCAGGGAAGTGCACGCCGGCAGCTGGCCAGTGCATGGAAGGTACTTCTGTTCCAGAGGAGCAGTAAGTATTGAAATTTAAAAAAAGAGATTAGTTGGATTAGTTTAGGGGTTGGGTGGAGAGGGGAAAAGGGAGGAAAGTTAGGTAGGGGTAAAGGAAAGTTCCCTCCCAGTCCTCTCCTTAATTGGAGAGGACTGGGAGAAAACTGGGCAAAGGCACGATCACATCGCCGCACGTAATATAGGAATTCCCCCCTGTGCGCACAAGTTGCAAGTCATACGCCATGCGTGCGCAGATGTTAAAATCTGGAGTGCATGTGTGCGCAGATATTATATTTTATAACATGCATGCATAATATAAAATGATCACATCCATGTGTGCCGGGAACCATGTGCACATGGATGCATGCACGCACCTTTTAAAATCTACCCATCCCTTAGCTGGTTAAGTCAACTAGCTAACTCTGAATATTGGAGTTAGATGGTAACTTAGCTATCCAGCTCAACTCCTTCTAATTACTCCCTGGAATGCCCCTAACATCCAGCTAAATTATAGCTTCCTAACCTATTAGCCAGCTTGAATTTAGCCGGATATGTTTCCAAATAGTCATTTAGCCAGTTTGCTGGCTAAATGCTTTTGAATATGGACTTCATAAGATTTACCATATTGTTTCAGACCAAATATCCATCAAGCCCAGTATCCTGTTTCCAATAATGGTCAATCCTGGACACAAGTACCTGGCAGGATCCCCAAACATTGATCGATTCCATGTTGCTTATCCCGGGGATAAGCAATGGATTTCCCCAAGTCCACCTTAATATTGGTTTATGGACTTTTCTACCAGGAAATTGTCCAAAACTTTTTAAACCCAGCTATACTATCAGTTTTTTTCACATCCTCTACAATGAATTCCAGAGCTTTATTATGTGTTAAGAACCAGGAGAGCCAGGAGATGGCTCCTGCCCAAGGAATCTGTGATAAACCATGGCATTGTAAAGCCCAGGTTGGGGAGATGTCCATGGAGTAGATTTCCTGGGAAGCCATTAATGAAGAATGGGCGAGTAGTGGGCTGTACCCAGACGTTCCTCCCTTTTATTAAATGTTGAAATCTGGTAGTCATTGGCTGTCAGAGAAGCCACATCAGTCAATGGACAGGAGCCTGGAACTTTTTTCTTACAAATTTTCCATACTGGTGATTAGTGGATAGGGGGCTGCTCATGTGTACTCCATCATTTGTTGGTCTGGAGAGGGGCGAGGAGCAGCGGGGAGGGGGATGCATTTAGTAAAGAAGACTCAGTGAGCAGGGGTACCTGGACTCTGCACATCGATAATTTTACATTTTTTAAATATTTTAATCCATCAGACAGTGCATGTGACCCCCGTTAGTTTCCAAAAGACAGACACCATCAAGAGTTATATATATGTAGCTTACTAGGGCAGATAATACCATCTGCATGAGAATAACTTTCATTTCATTTTGTCGTGTTTTGTTAAATATTTATTTCATTTTTATATTTTGTATTGTTTCTTCATTTTAGCATGTGCTAAAACTCAGAAATGGAACAAAATGAAATGTATTGATTTTTTGTCATTTCAGATGGAAAACAACACTACAATAAACAACCAATGCTGTCATGATTTCTCTATTTAAGCACATCTCTTTGTATTACTTAAAGCCATTATCACAAAAGCATGCTTTCAAATTAGTTCTTTACAGTAAGTCAATAAGGCAACAAGGCATTGAGGCAATGGACTCCACTTCATAGATCACTGTATCTTCTATTATTATTTGCATGACCAGATTGGATAATTCAAGCATGTGCAGAAAGATCAACAAATTAGAAAGCTCGGTGTTGCATTAAAGTCAATTGCTTTTAATTCTCTTTAAAAGTGAGGACTTCATGATTCAGGCAGCCTTGTGGGAGGCTCCGTTTGTGCATTTGTAATCAGCTGTGACACTGTGTCATAGTATTCCAGGATAATGGACTCTTTACTGGAGGTAGCTATTATAAGGAACAGCAAAATAAATGATTGCGAAAAGTACAGCTCAAGGCATGCGGTAAAAGAGAAGTATAAGCATTTGAGAATAATGCAAACTTCACATATGTGTATTAACCCTTTGTGGGTGGTTTAAGTCCCAGGGTACACAATCCAATTTATTTCTTTGAGGTAGCTCCGGCTAGCTGACTTGTCCTCAGCTTAACACTCCACTGATTTGTTAAGTTTAATAAAGTCCATTTGTCAAAAAAAAAAAAAAGTGTACATATGACTTTTGGATACAGGATTTTCTTATGGGTAGGTATGTGTCCTTTGTTACCGACTAGAAATGTGAATTGGGTGCCCAGTCGTTCCCACTTTCGGGTTCATCTGGCCGCGGGAAAATCTCATTTTCCCGTGGATCCCCGGTTTTATTTTTTTAGTGAAAAATTGTTTTTCGGGTTAGTGCACGCTTAACTCATGTTAGCGCGCACTAACAAAAAAAGCAAAACGTAACAAAAAATAACCAAAATAAACGTTTTTTTGTTAGTGCATACTAACCCAAAAAACGAGTTTTACGAAAATTTGGGGGGGGGGGAAGTGATCTTTTTTTTTACCCGATATATTAACGAATTTAGAAATATTGTACGATATTTCAGTTTGTTAGAAAATTATTCACATCCCTATTACTGACATCTGGGTAGAGCCCATGGTGATTTCTTTCAGTGTACAAACTCTCCCAGCGGCTGTGTGGAATCCTATGGAAGTGATCCCCCTTGCATTTCAAAAATCCAACCTTTAGACATCTTATTCCCCTTGGATACCCAGCCTGTCCTGGTCCCTTGAGGTGCAGAGATCCAGATGGGGTTTCTGCTAAGGGACTTACACGCGTCCCGTGGCTTTACGTGCGTCGCTGGGCCTTTTGAAAATAGGCCCGGCATGCATAAACGTTTGAAAATCCAGCCCATATTGTTAGTCTGCTTACACACAAACTTAACCTCTGGTGTATTAAAATGGCTGGGCTAAACAGCAGTGAGTCATCCAATCCAGAACCTCCTGGTAGGAGGGACTGAAGGTTATGGATGGCTCCTATGTTAAAGGTGTTAAGGAAAGGGATAGTGGCATCTAGTGGCCAAACCGGGAGGGTTCGTCACATATGTTAAGAATACTTGGTAACCAAAACTTCACTTTTTTAGCATTTTCTTAATTTGTTCCTTTTAGTGCATGCATAGTAATATAGAAAATGTTTGGTTTTTTTAATGTTACTCTTATGTCAGCTTATTATTCTAATTATGCTAATATAGGAGGAAATGATAGCCTCAATTGATTTCTGTGGAACTGTAGATTATTTGGGAAGTAGGGGAGGAGTTTAACTTACAGTATCACCCCGATATTTAAGTAGTAGTCACACAGGATTTGATTTACTAAGCTTTTTTCCCCACAGGCATGTATCTCCAAAGCTGGGAGATACATGCAGAAGTCAATCTGGCAAGTGTCGTGTGGATTTTAAAAGACTTGCAAGTACGTGCATATCTCCCGATATGTTCACAAATTTTTTTCAAAAAAGTGAAGGGGTGTAGGCATGGTCTGGGCACGGCATGGGGCGTTCCTGGCTTTTTTAAATGAAACCAGCATATAAGTATGTATATGCATAAGCATGCACCGGGGTCCCCTATGGCATAACTTTACTTCTGCTGTGGATAGTGTGTAAGTCAAGAAACAAAAATTGCTAGGCTAGGCAGTAGGGTTTTAAGAGTTGGGGCTAACAGAGTGAAAGGGAGGCTATTTAATTAGGGGGGTTAGAAAGACCTATCCTTTACCTGGGTGAACTGGGGAAACTGGTAATTGCGTTGGTGTGTATATCTCCTAAAATTCCCCCACTTATGTGGTAGAGGCAACATTTTTGCACACATGCGTGCAGCTATATAAAATTATGCACATAGGTACGTGCATACAGCCTATTTTGTACCATGTGTGCATATACGTGCATATGTTATAAAATGGCTGCATCCACTAGTGCAACCCGGCATATACGTGTACATGTGCACCCATGCAGCTGTTTAAAAGTTACCATCCCCATAAATAAGGCTCTCAGCTTGATTTGGGAGTGTAAGGCAATTATATCACACAGTCTGCAAAACAAAAGAACTACAGATTTTTTGAGCATCTTGAAGAAAGCATTATTCAAAGGCATTTTTGCTGGTAAAACAGAGTTTTACTGTCAGAAATGGCCTATTGCAAAATTGTCTGTCCAATATGGAGCTAAACTTACACACCTAGGTGTACTCAGACACTCAGACTGAGCAGAGATATTCTCAGGACTGGAGCTGGGAAGGAGTGTGGTCTTACATGCATATTTTTGCATTTTCAAACTATGAACAGACATTTTTCACATTTTACATGGGGTGTAATTTCCGTGCTGGTCAGTTTGGTAGGATAATTTCCAAAGTGAACTTATGAGTATAACTTCCATAAGTATTTAGCACCTAATTTAGGGGGCTGTTATAAAAATTATCCCCAAAGTTTCTCCCACTGCAACATCTCTGAGAGGACATGGGGTTTCTGCTGTTAGAGATCACTGTCTGCTAAAGTTTGCATTTGAAACTGAGTGTCTGCATCCGCTTGTGATCTAAGCATGTTTCAAATCGTAACATCAATGACTGGAATGCAGAAAAAAACGTGACTGGAAAACAGTGCTATTAAAGGTAGTAACAATGGTAACAGCCATGGTGAAAGATTGTGTGATAAGTATTGCATGAGCAGGTACTTTAATATTTTATGAATTTGAAAATTAGAACTGAATGAAAGGACTTGTGCAAATGGCATGCACGTACTGTTCTAGAATATTCTTGTATTTTTATGTCTGTAAATTTGAAAGGTAGCTGTAGTGATTTATAATTGATAAACATAACTATTATTATGGACATTTTAGTTGCAATTTCTACTGGGAGAGGGGTTTATGATATTTTCTCTTTACAACAGTTATAGGTTTTCCCTTAGTGGACACTGGTAGTTTGGTTCCCTGGTGGTACTGTATTTCATTTCAGCATTGTGTGATGATGAAACTCTGTGCCATGACTTAACCATTAGAGATGAGCTTTGTTTTTTTACTACCGGGTCATTTTTTGAGTCGGACGCTTCGGGGTACAGCTCGTTTTAACTCAGTTTTTTGGATAAAACGAACAAAAACTAAATGGGGAAAAACGAAATCAGCCCAAAAAATGGCGTGGGAAGACGAAGCTAAAAAAAAAACCCACCACAAGCATTAAAATTCACCTTAATACATAAAATATAACACCCCCCCCCCCCACCATCCCTATCCCTCCCCAAGACTTAGTAACATGCCTGGTGGTCCAGTGGGGTCCCGCAAGGGATTTCTCTCTCCCTGCTGTCGGGCTGTCTGGCCTGTCTCGTTCAAAATGGCGCCGATAGCCTCTGACCTACTATGTCACAGGAGCTACCGGTGCCATTGGTCAGCCCCTGTCTCATGGTAGGAGCATGGCCGGCACCATCATGTGCTTCTACCATATGACAGGGGCTGACCAATGGCACTGGTAGCCCCTGTGACATAGTATGGGCAAAGGCTATCGGCGTCATTTTGATTAGTGGCAGCCGATGGCCCGAGGGCAGGAGATCGCTCCGGGACCCCTGTTGGACCCCCAGGGACTTTTGGCCAGCTTGGGGGGGGCTTCCTGACCCCCCCCCCCCCAAGACTTGCCAAAAGTCCCTGGAGGTCCCTGGGGGTCCAGCGGGGGGGGGGGGGGCAAAGGCTATCGGCGCCATTTTGATTAATGGTAGCCGATGGCCCGAGGGCAGGAGATCGCTCCTTGGGGGGCCTCCTAACCCCCCCAATACTTGCCAAAAGTCCCTGGGGGTCCAGTGGGGGTCCGGGAGCGATATCGTAATCGGCTGCCAGTAATAAAAATGGTGCCAATAACCTTTGCCCATACTATGTCTCAGGGGCTACCGGTGCCATTGGTCAGCCCCTGTCACATGGTAGGAACACAAGATGGTGCCGATGGCCATGTGACAGGGGCTGACCAATGGCACTGGTAGCCCCTGTGACATAGTAGGTCACAGGCTATCGGCGCCATTTTGAGCAAGGCAGGCCCGCCAGCACGTGGGGCATGGAGGGACAAATCGCTTGTGGGACCCCGCTGGACCACCAGGAATGTTAGTAAGTCTTGGGGAGGGATCGGGATGGTGGGGGGGGGGGGGTTGTATTAAACTAAATTTTAATGCTTGGGTTGAACATTTTATTTAAAAAAATAAAATGTTCTCCTCCCCCCGTACAAACCCGAAAAACAAATTTTTCTCGGAGTTCAGGGAAAATCTGTTTCAGGGGGAGGGAATGCACATCTCTATTAACCATAGGGGAGGATAACTTTGGAACAATTGTGTGGTGGCAAATATATATGTATGTGGCTGACTGGCCTTGCTTAGTTTTACCATAGTATTTTATAACATGCACATATCAGATACACACATTTAATAAAATACGCATATGTTTACCCCACAACATATGCATGAATTTAGGCCAATGTGCAACTGCATTCGATGCATTGAAACCATGTATTTCAATGCATTGAACGGGCATACTTTACCCACCTACTTAAAAATATACATGCATATATTTTAAAAGTGAAAGCAGACTAGGACTTTACATTCGTAAGAAGGCTAGTTTTAAAACATGCACATGTTGAGGAAATTAACCAGTTTACCAATTAGTCCATTAGCTTGCCCAGTCCTTTTCCAGGTCATCAAGAACTTCCTGGTTCTTCAGTCTGAACTCCCCTAGATCTCACACCTAGTCAGTACTACACAGTAAACACGTTTAATATCATTCCAGGTGTAAAAGTCCAAATGTAAGTTTGCAAATGTACCATGAATCTTTTAAAATAGCAACTTTCATTTGGAACTGCTGGCCCTGCTACGTAGCACCCCTAGACCTCCCCATTTTTAGATGCATATCTATGTTTGTGAAAGTGAAAAGACACATGCATTTTTAATGTTTATAATATGCGGAGTATGTGAGTAGAGAATACTTATGTGCATATATGCTAATTTTTACATGCGTAACATTTTGAAAATTCATCTTTTAATGCTGTTGTTGCACCCGTCGGTCGCAGATGGCTGCGACCTCTCATGCTCACCTCTTTTTTCCCTGCACCATCTATCATTGGAAGAGTAGCTACCTCCGTCAGTCAAGGCCGACCTCCCCGGTGTCCCCGGGATGGCGTGGGTGCTGCCGACCGCCATTTTACTTCCGGAATCACCTAGGTACGCACACACATGCAGGGCCTCCTTTTGTTTACGTCATGGTGAGAACCTCGGGGGCGTCCCCTCCCAATGATATCATCCCACTGGTATACTTAAGCCGACCGGCCCTCTGCTAAGATGAGTTAGCAAGAGGTTCTCTCGTTGTTAAATCCACTCCACATTGGGATCTTCTGTTCCAGTTCTACTTATGGCATTGGGACGCACTGGGTACCTGCTCCACAGGGGCCCTTCCGCGTCTCGGCTATCCGTTCCTCGGAGGGCCTTTCTGCCTTGAACTTCGCCTAACCCAATCCTTGGGTTCACCTCCTGGAACTTCCTTCTGTGAGTACCATCTTCAGTTTCCTATGCTGTCTACATTGCTGGGATTCCACGGTGTACCTGTACTTCAGGCCACTACCGTTCATCAGCATACCTCTTCTACCTATCCTGAGCTACAGGGTATCGTACCACTACTCAAGATCCTCTACCTGGTTCCTGTATCTTCAGACCTCTGCTACTTCATCTACTGACCAGCTATCCTCAGCTTACACCGCTCTGCGGGCCACTACTGGATCTTCACATCTACAGTACTACCCTGAGTATTTCCTGCTCAAGAACTGTCTTTTTGCATTTCCCACTCCTTGGGTTATGCATTATCTTTTCTCCCTAATAAAAGCTCTTTACAGTTGTGTCCTACATCACTGAGACCACACCCTCCGATGGTGAGGCCCACAGGGCTCCTCCTTGTGGGCGGAGACATTGCTCATCTCGGCCCAGGGTTCACTATTTCCAACAACGTCATAACAGCTGTTGGTTTGTGACCCTCAAAGCGCTAGCCTGGGCTTTCCTATTCTATCATACCATGCATTTTCTGCTCGAGGAGATTTCACATCACTACTGCTCTGACCAAGTTATCCCCTCATCCAATCTAACTTTACTGTCAAAGCAGCAGATGGCATGGGGGAATGAAAAGAAACAGCAATTTTAATGTTACTGTAATTGTACATTCTTTCTATGTTTTGGATGAATATGAATGTTTGCATATGCTTGCTCATTTGTTCTTGCTTTCAAGATTGTAAGCAATTAGAGCTCAGCTTTTACACATTTCATAAACTATAATTTCTTCTGCAAATTCATAATTGTTTTAATCAACAACTTCTACAGGATAAGACCATTTGGAAATAAACAGTAACAAAACCTAAATATTGTAGACTCTGATGCAGCAGAGCTAATATCAGTTCAATTTTCAGACCATTTTCATAGTGAGTTTACGTGTGTGCACTACAGTAGTTGCTTTATATTCAATGCGGCAGATATTCTAAAAAAAAAAAAAAGTTGAACTCTTAAATGTAAGCTCCTAAATTAAGTGCCTATTTTCAGACAAGCTTACTGGGTTATTTATCAAATCACATTACGGCCTTATCCCGTGCATTAGTGCCCTAATGCCCCTGACAATGCCCTATCTTACACAATAAATACTGCATTGCAAAATGCACATGCAAATTTAAAATTAGTATTCAAGTGGGAGGAGTAAATGGAAATGAGGGTTCGTTAACATGGTGTATGATAGAGTAACGCAGAAAATAACAATACCTTTTTTCTGTGCATTATGCCTGTGTTAGCGGCTGGAATGGTTTTTATCACACATGCCGATTCGAGAGGGAGTGAGAGAGAGAGAGAGAGCACCCTGTGGAGGCTCACATATAAGTTAACTTTTTATACCACTGTAAGAGAGGGCATTCAGAGTGAGGTTTAGGGGGTGGGGTAGATTTTGGGGGGCAGTTTTACGTGCACAGTCATAGGTACGAACAGCAGTTGCTATAAGTGAAGATTTACTGTCATTTAGAGTGTTGAAAGGTAAAAGAAGAGTAGATTTGCACAATGTTCTCTCTACCTAGCCTGATGCACTCTCTACCTAGCTGCAACCAACCAAAGGACATGCATTCTGCTTAGGTTGGCCAAATATGTTTTTAAATGCGGGCTTGACAGATTTCCCAAGTCATTATTACCAAGATTTAAAATCACATCATCTTTGCATGTCATAGTGTTCAGGTACAGTTGCAGGAAAGAAATCAGCTGCTTACATCACATCTGCCTAGCCAGTAGATCTGCATGCTTGTTTTTGTCAAACTAAGATGAATACAATAAAGTGCCTATCATGCTTACTTGCCCACCCAGAAAATAGTGTCCTATTACCCAATAACATCTGCTATACCTCAGAATCTGCAAAAAGTAAAACACAATGGCTAAGCATTTGGCCAATGGATACCTTCCCTTTCCTTCCCTTGCATGGGATTTGGAAGCTGTGTCTTATCACCCTAAAAGGCAGTAGTTCCCCTATGAGGAAAGGTTGAAGAGGTTAGGGCTGTTCAGCTTGGAGAAGAGACGGCTGAGGGGGGTTATGATAGAGGTCTTTAAGATCTTGAGAGGTCTTGAACGAGTAGATGTGAATCGGTTATTTACACTTTCGAATAATAGAAGGACTAGGGGGAATTCCATGAAGTTAGCAAGTAGCACATTTAAGACTAATTGGAGAAAATTATGCTTTACTCAGCGCACAATAAAGCTCTGGAATTTGTTCCCAGAGGATGTGGTTAGTGCAGTTAGTATATCTGGGCTCAAAAAAGGTTTGGATAAGTTCTTGGAGGAGAAGTCCATTAACTGCTGTTAATCAAGTTTACTTAGGGAATAACCACTGCTATTAATTGTATCAGTAGCATGGGATCTTCTTAGTGTTTGGGTAATTGCCAAGTTCTTGTGGCCTGGTTTGGCCTCTGTTGGAAACAGGATGCTGGGCTTGATGGACCCTTGGTCTGACCCAGCATGGCAATTTCTTATGTTCTTATGATTCTGTAAGAATGGGTGTCAAATAAGTCTTTATCTATCCCACTATTATCATTGTGGTGAATTGATAATACATGTGCAGAATCAAGTATTGATAGCTAGGAAATGGCTGCCAACTTCTCGCTTCACAGCTATATACCTTCTGGCACCCTGTACAGAGCAGATCACCAAGGGGCATATGGGCCTGAAACTGATCAGCATTCCTCTGCCCACCTGCTCTATTTTGGAACTGTGAATTGTAGCAATCCTCCCTGGCTTCTACATCTCAACACATTCTACTAGAAGCCCTTTTATTTTTCTTTTTTTTTTTACCAACTATGACCTTTGAAGTTGACACCAGTTCACAAATTCTCAGAGCTCCAAAGAAGGTGAGGGAGAAAGACTGATCAAGAAAGATACTGCTCAAAAGAGGACTTGATCACATCTGGTAAAATGTGACATAATTTCAGGATGATATGATGGGGTTAATAATCTGATTGTAGTTCCAATTGTGTGCTCAAAATCAGTCTGCTGCATGACAGACTCCCTTCCACCATATCCCACCCCAGGAACTGTGAATGCTGCATCCCCAGGCTGGATATTTTAGGGAATAGAAGACTTGACCCAATAATCAACCCAAATCCTGTACTTTCACTGAGCCATTGAGTCTAACTGATAGATTGTATATTAACCTGTATCTACCAGACTACTTTTCTTTCACAATAGTGAATAGAAATAGTATTATATATAACAAGGGGCCAGCTATGCTACCCATAACAAATTACTGTTGAATTTGTGTCAAACTACCTCCAAGCTGCATTTATGACCCCTTCTCCCTACAGTGGGCCAATGGATTTATATTCTGTAAGTAAATCTTTCAAGGAATTTCTTCCATGTCACCACTGGTACAGCTGTACCAGCTGGTTTCATTTTGTAGAGGTATATAAGTAAGGAAAATAGTTGGGTTTTTTTTAAACTTCCCATCTCCCTTGGGTTGGCTGGGGCCTTTTTCTTTTCTGAGACACTTTATGGGATATTTGTTGGAAGTTGTAGTTGGACCTATTCAAATGCCAGAAGTCATCTTGCAACACCCCTATGGATTTCACTTGATCTATAGATTTGTCGTCTTGCTCTAGATATGTGTGTCTCTCCTAATGCACCAGGATTATCCTACGTGCAGACCACTTAGCATCACACTAGCGGTAACCAGGGTGAACCCTGCCATTGAAATTGTAACCTGATGCTAAGGTCCAGGGTTCCAGCCAAAATTGCTAGGGTAAACAAATCAGTTTCTTTACCTGTCACATTGTCTCCAAGTCAGAAGTATCATTTCCAGGGAGACTTCCAAAAACTAGATATTTAATAGCACTCTCCATTCTGTGCTGTAATTCTTTTCAGTCTCTCTGAGGCACTCCTTCAGGGGTTGGGGAGAATGAAGACGCTACTGAATGAGATTCAAAGGTCCATTAAAATTGTACAATAGGTTCTGAGGCCTAGATCTGAAGGAAGAGGTATAATAATCTGTATTATTTTGACCAACAACTGGGTTGCCCCCATTTTTCCCCTTATATTGATCCTTGGTCCTAAACAATTTGAGAACATAAGAAATTGCCATGCTGGGTCAGACTAAGGGTTCATCAAGCCCAGCATCCTGTTTCCAATAGAGACCAAATCAGGCCATAGGAACCTGGCAAGTACCCACATACTAAGAAGAACCCATGCTATTGATGCCAATAATAGCAGAAGCCATTCCATAAGTCAACTTGATTAACAGCAGTTAATGGACTTCTTCTCCAATAACTTATCCAAACCTTTTTTAAACCTAACTATACTAACTGCACTAACCACATCCTCTGGCAACAAATTCCAGAGCATAATTGTGTGTTGAGTGAAAAAGAATTTTCTTCGATTAGTCTTAAATGTGCTACTTGCTAACTTCATGGAGTGCCCCTAGCCCTTCTATTATCCGAAAGTGTAAATAACCAATTCACATTTAATCATTTAAGACCTCTCATGATTTTAAAGACCTCTATCATATCCCCAAGTTCTAAATAAATCTTGATTATATAGTACACCTTCATAAAT
The DNA here is from genome assembly GCF_901001135.1 of Rhinatrema bivittatum. Lineage (NCBI taxonomy): Eukaryota > Metazoa > Chordata > Amphibia > Gymnophiona > Rhinatrematidae > Rhinatrema > Rhinatrema bivittatum. The sequence continues at coordinate 322,450,108 of NC_042615.1, read as the reverse complement.
TATTTTTGTAAGGGTAAAACTTCATCTAGCACATTATGAAATAATCACATAATAATGCTACTGGTACATAATAATGCTACCGTAGTCCCAGGAAGCCTGGTTTGGCCTCTGTTGGAAACAGGATGCTGGGTTTGATGGACCCTTGGTCTGACCCAGCATGGCTATTTCTTATGTTCTTAATTACCAGTCTTATGATCCCTGTTTTTTTTTAATTTTCAATGGTGAGAAAAATTAATGCTAGTGAAAAATTCATATCAATCAATAAAAACTTATGTTTTAGTCCTACTCCAAAAGAGTAAGTGTGATAAATCAAATTCAATGGATACAGCCAAGAGCCCAAATTGAGTCACATTTTGCCATGCTTGGCTACATCAGGGTATGCTCCTAAACCAAAAGATTGTATTAACACACAGTGTAAGATGTAAAATATTGTATAAAAAGAAAGTCCATTAAACTCACCAATCATATTCCTCTGCACTCATTACAGTTAAACAGTGACACAACGTCTGCCATATTGATATCTATAGTAATGCATCCTGTTGTGCATGAAGTGGACCCTTGACCTGGGGCAGGGTTGGTCTGGCTCTCTGGTCAGACCGGAGGGCACCTGCCACAAGGAGGCAGAATACAGGATGGTCTCAGGTGGGCCTCACAGGGTCTCAAAGGAGTGTCAGAGGAATGCCCACTACCACAAGGGTGTGCGGTCGTTGTCCACAGAGGAAGGCCAGAGGTCACAGGAGGCCAGCAAGGAGAGTCCAGTGGAAAGCAAGGGTCAGTACCAAGAGATCAGTCCAGAATAGTTAGCCAAAGCAAGGTCGGGTTCCAGAAGGCAATCAGCGTAGTCAGGTCACAGGCATAGGTCTTGGCAGGCAGCAGGCAAGGATAGTCGAGGAACAGGCAAAAGGTCAGTACCAAGAAGACAGTCCAGAGTTACTACCTTGGATGGCGAGACATGGGAACTGGAGACATGGAAGACACTGAAGACACAAGGACACTGGAACTGAAGGCACTTGGAACAGTAGCCAACAGAGTGGCAACCTGGTGAGGGATCAACCTGGGCGCGTGATCTTCTGGACCTGGGTCCTAGACACAAGGGAAGCAGATGCCAGATGGAATGGTAGTCCCAGGAAGCAGTCAACCAGGACATGGGATCTGGAGCAAACACTGAACCAGGAGCAGTAGAATGACCCAATTCCAAGGTGAAGACTGAATGGCAAGTGAGCCCTTTAGTAGAGCTAGAAGAGGAAACTCCCTGGGAGGAGCTTGGGAGGAGTTCAGGAGCCACACCTGCACTGTCCCTTTAAAAAAAGGGAAAGGAGACGCGGCCTCGCACCCTAGGAGGAAGGGGGCAGGACCATGGACAGCGGCCATGCTACCGCTGTAGTGCAAGAGAGTGAAGGAAGCCGGAGAAGGGCCTCAGGACAGGCCCCAATGTTGGCGACAGCGTCAGCCACGTAGGAGAGGTCCGGAGGTGGCACAGCCAAACAGTTCCCAGCTTCAGAGGCCTCCAGGCTGTGTTGGAGAGGCCCAGCATGGCTCCTGCCATGCCGTGACAGGAATCAGGCTGTGGCCTTGCTGGGCCGGGGAGTGGCGGAGATGGAGGTAAGAGGCGGCTCGTGGCTCCAGCCATGAGCCACATCGCAACACATCCTATAGCAGTTTTCTCTTGTATACCAATGAAGTTACTTGTGAATAGGTAAAAGAGGATTTCAAATTATCCAATCATGGAACACGCTATACTGACGTGATGATGTGTTGCAGAATCTTTGGACCAATCTAAACGGTCATTTTAAAAAAAACACATAATTATAAAAAATAATGCCACTCAATCTCTGCATTGAGTCCAAAAGCTTTTGTCAGAGTTTAATTTATAAATCCATCTTTGTTCACGTCTACTAAGTTCTAAATTTAAATTGCCCCCTCTTGGATATTTCCATTTTATTCTCCTTTCCTTTTAGGAGTTTTTAATGTATAGTCTACAAGAACTCCTAAGGTTCTCTTCCTGGGTGGTGACACACATTACAGAACCCAGCATTGTGTACATTTTATTGGGTTTATTTTCCTACGTGCATCACTTTGCACTTTTCCACATTCATTTTCATCTCTCTTAGTATCACAAGGTGATTCTGCAGTTTCGCACAATCCGTTTTTCTTTTAATAACTGAATAATTTTGTGTCATCTGCAGAATAGATCTCCTCACACCTCATTCATTTTAACAGTTCACTTATATGTTAGACTGCACAGATCTGAGTTAGGTGTGTGCATTCGTTCCCTACGAATTGGTAATCTGCAACGTATAGGGCCATATTTGTTGTATTCGTGGGGAAGCGAAACGTATCACAATTCCCCACGAATACAACAAATCTTCACCAAATTATTTGGCCATCTAAAGGAGCCAATTTAAACAAACGCCCCACCCTCCTGACCCCCCCAAGACTTACCAAAACTCCCTGGTAGTCCAGCGGGGGGGTCCGGGAGCCATCTCCTGCACTCACACCCTTGGCTTCCGGTATTCAAAATGGCGCCAATAGCCTTTGACCTACTATGTCACAGGGGCTACCAGTGCCATTGGTCAGCCCCTGTCACATGGTAGGAGCAATGGATGGCCAGCGCCATTTTGAATCATTTTTGGACTTTAGAAGTTAGAGGGTATGGGAGGCAGATTCAGGGGTGGGGTGGGTAGTGGGTTCTACAGTAGACTTCAAGCAGCTTGTGGGATCTTAGTGGGGAGCATTAAGTGGACCCTATACCCTAATTAGTATTTATCATTTTTAGTAGGGTGGGAGGAAGGTAGACCTGCTGGGACATTATGGTATTGAAAGGAGTGGGGGATACACTTTATTGAATTTTGATTGTGTTGGGGGTTTGGGAGGGCCATCATTATGTAAGCCACTTCATATATTTATTTATTTATTTTTACTTGGCATGTCAGAGCTGTCTTGAGTAGTTGTCCAGGGGTGGGAAGAGAGTTCCCTTCCCCAAATAACTTTTCATAATTGTTGCTGGCCTTTTAAAATTTTGTATGGCATTTTAAATCTAACATGGGAGCTCGCATTAATTTATTATCATCAGATTTCCTATTCATGAGCTGCTTTGCATGGATTTGCAAAATTCAAGCATGCAAATTGATTGCATAGTAGCTATTGTAAAATTGGAGGAAATCTGGGCAGCATTATGCAGAATATCACATATATCATGTGATATCACTGCATTAGGGCTATGTCACCCAATAAACAGTGTATATCACGTGCTAGAGCTCTACTGTGGCTTGATGCATCTTCAAGTAAGTTATTTATTTATTTTATTTATTTTATTTTATTTTATATACCGGCAGCCATTTGCACATCATGCCGGTTTACAGATAACTTACAACCAAGGATATATAGGCAAAGCCTTTACAAGGAACAGTTTGTAACATAAACTCAGTAACATAGCAATAAACAAGATAAATAAGTAGGGGAGGGAGGGATAAGGGTAGAAGAGACAAAGGAGGGGGCGGGGGGAGGGTGCAAAGGATACATAAGGAAAAGATATGTACAGGGGTTTGAGGAAAAAGTGATAAACACAAGTTAGTCGGATATGTTAGACCTTCTATTGAGCAAGGCTAAAGTTAGCCAAATAAACTTATATTCAGAGGTAATGTTCAATGTCATAAACTAGTAAACACAAAACCATATATTTGAATTCTTTAAAAAAAAAAAAAAAGTCAGATCCATAAAGATTTTTCTCCCATTCTTTATCTATAGACAAAAACCTAATTAAATCAGGCCATACAACACATAAATTGGATTTTTATAGAAAATTGAAAGAAGGATCAATTATTAGTGTACTATCTGGATCATAGAGGATTTAGCATGGAATTTTCTGACTTTCAAACTCAATACCTTCATTTTATGCTAGTGAACAAAAATCTAATTTATTTTTTATCCATGTTGCATAAATAATAAAATAGAATTTTACCCTCTGTTGACTGGAACAAACTGACATCAGCCAAGATGAAGTCACAAGTGGAATATTATATACACTTTTTTTTTTTTTTTACTAAATCAAGTACTTGTGAATTATTTTATTTATATAAGCTTCTTTAGATGAGGTCAAGTCCAAACAGCTTAGAATATTTTTAATTAAGTTTAATTTACACTGTTTTATGAAATGTCTGCATAATGACAGTGCTACAAAATTCCTGAGCTGCAGATGTGGTTAATTATGTAGGTATATTCAGTTCATGACAATTAGGTTGCCTATTGTTTCCAGATTTGCCTAATAGGGTTGATTCAGACCTAGATTTACTCCATTACAAGCAGGGACTTCTTGATTTACTTATCTTAGGGACTACAATAGGGAATAACTACAAGTCTCTGCATGAAATGGGTTAAATACAGGACTGGATCAACCCTGCTGGGAGAATCTGGAGCTAGCTGGCAATCCTAACAAAATGTTTTCCAATGTCAGAAAATATATTTGGACTGGAATAGACAATAGGGATGTGCAGAGGGACACCATACGTTGCATTTGGGATTCGTATTCGTCGGGGGGCAGATACGTTGCATTCGGCAAGGGGGCCCCCCGATACGTTCATGCGTTAATTCTTATTCATTTCCTGACTAAAATTGAATTAAATACAAGCCCCCACCCTCCCGCCGATAGCCTTTGACCTTACTATGTCACAGGGGCTACCAGTGCCATTGGTCGGCCCCTGTCACATGGTAGGAGCAATGGATGGCCGGCGCCATTTTGAATACCGGAAGCCGAGGGTGTGAGTGCAGGAGATGGCTCCAGGACCCCCCCCCCCCCCCCGCTAGACCACCAGGGAGTTTTGGTAAGTCTTGGGGGGGTCAGGAGGGTGGGGGGTTTGTTTAAACTCGCTCCTTTAGACAGCTGAATAATTCAGCGAAGATTCGTTGTATTCATGGGGAATCGTGATACATTTTGCTTCCCCACAAATACAACAAATATGGCCCTATATGTTGCGGATTACCAATACGTAGGAAACGAATGCGCACCCCTAATAGACAATGTTAACTCTCTCCTGCAAAAATATCCTTTCATGCATGATATATTGCATGCTTATAAATTTGAGTTACAATTGTTCCTATGTTTGTACTGAAATACTTAACCAAATTTGCATCTATATTTTAATCACTGCTGCAGTGATTCAAAATCACATTCATTAAATGCATTTGGTGCTAGTCATTTTTGAATATTGGACTCAAACTATTTAGTGCATATGTTTTATGAAGTTTGTGCATGCACATCGTTAGAAAATGGTCTCTTTGTTATCAAAGCCAATGTAAAACAAAAAATCTGCTTGTTCATCACACAAAATAAGTAAATGACAAATCTTTACCCCACAAGCATTATCTAAGACTCTTGCAATTGATTTCACTATTTCTGAGGGAAAACAATTATCGCCCTCCAGCAGAACATAAAGTCCTTCAGAAAAACTAAGATAAGTTGGATCATTACCAACACTTCTATTTCTCCTTCTTCATTGGAAGTAATTTTCCCATCTTGATGTAATCTTGTGTGAATGATGGCTAAGTCTTCACAATTTACTTAATGAAGATAACCAGAGATTATAGATCAATACCTTACCAGACATCTATGGTGTCTATGAGCTGTAGCCATGCTGGAACGTTCTTATATTTCTGGGTTTACTCCTCTTGAACAGATGTAGTCTGACAAGGATTGTATCCAAGACATTTGGGGTCCAGTTTGAAAAAAGCTGCTGAACAATAAACATAACCAGGTAGGTTTTCAGCTTAGAATTCCTTAAATCTAGCAGCTCAAAAGAGGTAAAAGAGGCTATTTTAGCCAAAAAAAAAATCCTTCAAAAAATTGGAAGAAGGATCCATCTGAAGAAAATAGGATAAAACATAAGCATTGTCAAGTTAAGTTTAAAACATTGATAAGACAGGCAAAGAGAACATTTGCAATGAAGTTGGCCATAGAGGCAAAAACTCATAATAAAAACCTTTTAAAATATATCCAAAGCAGGAAACCTGTGAGGGAGTCAGTTCGACCATTAGATGACCGAGGGGTTAAAGGGGCTCTTAGAGAAGATAAGGCCATTGCAGAAAGACTAAATAAATTCTTTGCTTCTGTGTTTACTAATGAGGATGTGGGGAGATACCAGTTCCGGAGATGGTTTTCAGGGGTGATGAGTCAGACGAACTGAATCAAATCACTGTGAACCTGGAAGATGTAGTAGGCCAGATTGATAAACTAAAGAGTAGCAAATCTCCTGGACTGGATGGTAAGCATCCTAGGGTACTGAAGGAACTCAAAAATGAAATGTCTGATCTATTAATTAAAATTTATAACCTATCATTAAAATCATCCATTGTACCTGAAGACTGGATTTACGCATGTAGGCTTTTCAAATCTGCCCCTTTATGCATAGATCTTAGAGTACACATGGGATTGTAAATATGTAACATTGAACTCATCCAATGTGTTGACATTGTATTTAATAGTTTGTGAATTAACATAGCGATGTTAAATGTAAGCCAATGGAGGGAACCAAGATTTGGAATAATATGATCTTGCATATGAATCAGTGAAAATACAGGTAGCAGATTTTTCAAGAATTTGCAATGCCCTCAGGGTACTTGCAGGAAGGCCAAAAAAGAGAGCATTGTAATAAGCAATTTTTGAAAAAATAAGAGTCTGAAGCACAGTTGCAAAATTAATGGGATCTAGCAGAGGCTTCAACTGATGAATCATGCGTAGTTTGAAAAATTTTGCTTTTATGAGGCTTTTAATGTGTGCATGGATAGGAGGAGTCCAGTATGACTTCTAGATTGTGTACCTGAGAGAGGCAGTTCATGCTCTTGAAACACTAATTTAGAATGTGCATCAGACAGGTGAAATCTCCTTAAGAAGATCAGTTTGGTCTACTGACATTCAATGTCAATTTGTTATATTATATAACCAGCTCTTGACTGAGGCCAGACAGAAATATATTTAAACATTGCAGGCCATGATGAAAGTACAGGTATATATCTGAATATCATCCACACACATTTTGTAATTTACCTCTAGGCCAGTTACATGAGTGCATTTAGCTAATACTGAAACACAATTTATGCAGGCACATTATACTTGAAAACTGACTTGCTTTGTGCATGTTTAAAAGTATGTGTATACTTATATTCACCATGGAAAATGTACCCATATGTGCGTAGGGCAATATTAACATTATGGCATTCGGAAAAGAGTGGCATAGCTGGAGGCAAAATAGTGAATAATGTAAGTTGTAAACAAAATCATCCTCTGAAATGCGCCATGAATCCAGTAACTGGAGCATCCAGAATCCTTCCCTTCCACACTGCTCACTCATTCTCCCCACCTGTCATCATTCAGCCCTTTACCTGTCCAGACTGACACTGACAGGATTTCAGTTTGGATGAATGTTTGAAGCTTTATTAGATGGTTAACAATAAATCTAATAAAGGTATACAAGTACATACTTCACCCACTCCCTCCCCTTCTCCACATCTCCCCTTCTTTAAATCTCCTTCAACAAGTATTTCTTTCACCCCCCCCCAACTACCTCTTCCCATCTAAGCTTTCACAAGTATATCTTCCCTACCTTCCTTATTTATATCCTCTCCGCCTTCCTCTTTTTGTAAAACTCAGTTTATATTATCCTTTGGATAATTATGCATATTATAGTTTGCTTTCTATTACCTAGTTTACATTTATCTTTTCTCATATTTTATCAAATGTTAATCCTCACATTAATTCATACACTATCAATTGTTAAATCTATACATTTTCAAAATGCATTCTAATGTTATCCCAAGCGTTTCATGTATCGGTCGCGCAGATTCCCATGGCCATCCGCTTGTTCCTTGTAAACCGGTATGATGTGCAAACGGTTATAAGTATATAAAAAACATTAAATCAATCAATCAATCAATCAATAAATAAAATAAGTGCTGAACCAAGCTTCTAGCCCTGGCCCCCACCCTACGTTTCCAATGACAGCCTTTCAGGACAATGTACATATATTAAATGTTGATTCCAGAGCTTTTGGTAATCATGCGCCCTATCTTGGCTACCCAAATGGCACATCACCAAGGCCCCCACCTCATGTGGTGGGGCCTGTTCCTGATCAAAAGCAGCATCCTCAAGGCCCATCATGTATGGCAAGGCCTTGCCTGTAAGTAGCCCAAGCCAGAGGCTGCCCTGTGCCACCTAGCAGCAGCCCGCCATGTGCTGGCTCCTCAGATGCCTCCCATTTACTTTAGAGGCTCAAATACCCGCTACAACAGTAATTGGCCCAATCTATCCCCCTACCCATACATTTCCAGAATCCACCTTGATGCTGTGAAATTTCATGTGTTTTAATGTGAACTACCTTTAAACAGGTATAAGAGAAGGCACAGTGGGTGAGACCAGAGTAGTTAGCAAGGAGGCAGTGAAGCCAAAGGGGGAGGGGAAGGGCTTCTCTATTCCCTTGCAAGTCCCTCCCTCTTCAATGGTCGGCCAATCATCTGGCCCCAGAGGTCAATCGCCAGGGACAAATCCAACTGCAGTGTCACATATCCCACCTGGGGGAGGCCATATCACTGCAGTGCCTCGTGACTGGGCCGGGTCCCTGCCATCTCTCCTCTCCCTTTGTCCTCTAACTAAGGAGTAGCTCAGTCCCATGACAATCTCCCCCCCCCCCACCCCAATGAATGGAATGCTATCTCCTCCCCCTTTCTGAGATGGGGGGGTGGGGGGGTTGGGAGATCTGGGCAGGTGGGGGTGTGATCAGTTCAGGGGAGACCAAGGCATCCCATTACTGGTGATGACCATGTAAGTGGTCATCACCAGTAGGGCTGAGGGCATGGCGGCTGCCCATTAAAAAAAGTTTCATGACTTAACAATGCATTGCTGAGTGGTAGACCTGTGATACTTTCTGTGATTTGATAAATTACCCTGTTTGTGAGCTTTTCAAGATCCAGGCTGGGTCTATAAACTCAAACCTGAAAAGTTCTATGATTGCCTATGTAACCCATAAAATAAAAGTCAGCTAGTATACACTGTGGGCATACTGGAAATCATCTTCAGTACCAGAGTGAATGACCATAGACAGCAAATTTAATTGCAAATCATTAAGCGGCCACACCTTTCTGTGGCAGCCCCTGCATTATAAGAAGTGCTGCACTACAATACAAGGATTTTTGTCAGATTAGGTTAGAAGAAGAAATACTTTTTGCTGGAATAAAATCCTAGATACAGCACTAAAGAAGGGAGATGAATTATTGTTTTTGTAAGTGATTGCTTGCTAGTTGAAATTTCATCATTCCTAGTAATCTACATTGAAATCATAAAATACACCAACAATATGATAGCTTATAAGTTATAAATGAAAACCCATCTTAAATAACACTCCAGCATCCTGCCAGCAACAGATACATACCAGAGATCGTGTAGAATAATAATGTAATGACAGGGTGCAGGTCACTAAGCAGATGAAGGCTGCACCCATGGATAATCTGTGGATAGTGGATACCTGTAGGAAACATTATTGCTGTACACAGATCTGCACACAGATCACCCACATATTTCCACAGCATCTCTAACAATCTACAATGTATTACTGGTTTTAAGAGCTTTCTGCATACTATTGTTTAGTGAAAATACAGCCTTTGAACTTTGTCTCCATAACGGTTCTGCCTGAATACTTGCAGATCATGTGCATAAAACAGAAGATAATGTGAAGCTGTAAAATTTGATCCATGAGTTGATCCACGGAAATTCCACAAAATCCAAATACCACAAATGTGAACTGTGATGCCACATTTAACAGAAAACTCCAAAACAGATCAGCAGAAAAACATGTCAAAATCTATGTCATTTCAGATGATTTATGACAAATTTTGCCACTACTTGTATAATTTAAAAGAATAACGCTATACATTTTTTATTGTGAAATACAGCAAACTAACAGGATTTTCACAGAACCAAACAATGCCTGATCCACTTACACAGTCATAAGTTCCGGTGAACCCATCAGCTAGATGAAGGAGGTGATGCAGGTCACAGAGCTAAGCACCCGGAGCAGTTAGCATATGTGCACAGCTTTAATGAGATTTTAAACTTGATAAATCCTCAGAATTAAAACTCCCTTCAGCCATGCAGTCTATCCTTATCACTAGCAGCCTTGACTGATGGAAATGCTTCCCAGGAGAAAACAGGAGCTACCTTAAGGCAAATGAGAAATCAAAAGGAGCAAGGGGAAATAGGTGATATATGTGGGGAAAATGAAAACTGGGGATTATTTATTCAAAATATAATTTGGCAGATCAATAATAATAAATAGCATGTTCAAAAATAAACAATAATCTTTTTAGTTACAGAAAACAGGCAAAATAATAACTAGCAGCATCAGCATCCCAGGGATATTAGCTGCTATGAATGAAGGAATTAGATTGCTTTTAAAGGCCTGAAATTCTAGAATTGCTTAGTAATCTTTAATCAAATGTTTTTTTGTCAGAATATTTTTGTCAGTATTTTTAAAGGAGCCAACCTATCTCCCATATAGGGGTAGGGAGGCCACAACTGGGGCAGTGCCTTGCCTCTAGATCCCAGGGTATGACTGAGAGAGAAAGGACGGAAGGTGGGCCAGCAATCCCAATATAAATGCAGGCCAGTCTGCCATCGGCCTTTTCATGGATAGCTTACAGGTGGCCTGGATATGGCGTGGTGGGGTGGGCGAGCACTGAACGGTTGCAGCACAGACCAACAGGGTTGTGCACGTCTAAGGGTGCACAGTAAGTACTGTGTTTAAAACTGGTTGGACAGGGAATACCAAATAATTGGTCTTTCCTGTCTCGATGTTGCTTAGGTGGGTGAGAGCTGAGATGTGTTACCTATCAAGTCTTTGGCTTTGATAGCCGGGACTGGCCTGCTCACCACCCAAAGGATTATATTGCATATGCAAACCCTATGATGGCTGAATCCGGAGAACAGTTCCAGAGGCCGTATCTCACACGTCTATTTAGGTGGACATATGTAGCTATTCCATTAGATTTACTTTCCAGGGTTTCCTGCTTGGGGTGGAGTTTCCTTTCAAGGCCCTCACTTTGCTCTTCACGTTTCCCATAGTTTAGTCTCTTGCACACAGCACTGATAATCTCAACATACAGGATAACAAAGTCACTACACAATAAGACACATGAGAGTTATTTGATGGTTTCAAATATTTCTCTTATACTGATAGTGTGCAAAAGATGATTTAAAGTCTTTACATCTGTGTACTCCATTTTCAAGATGGTACAAGAGCTTTTAGTAAGTTTGTGACTTATTACAGTCTTTATTAAGTTCAGATGTTACTTTCTCCAATTTAATTAGTTATTTTAGATATTTGATTTCTTCCCTCCCTTTGGCATGTAGAGCAAGTGTGATGCTTCCCTCCCAGTAGAGATGAAGTATCAGACATTGTCTTTTATCACCTACCTCTTGTAGTATCAAGTGTGATACCTTTTAGGGATGTGCAGAGCAAAAGTTTATGTTCATAAGTCCATAAGTCGAAAGGGGGGATCAATTTCGGTCAATATGGACATATGGAGAATTCCATAAGTTGAGTCTATGTCCATACGTGCAAATAAAAATTTAAACCCCTCACCCTCCTTAATCCCCCCCCCAAGACTTACCAAAACTCCCTGGTAGTCCAGCAGGGAGTCAGGACGCCATTTCTGAACTCCTTTGCGAGGAGCACGTGACGCGGCGTCACGTGATTCCCCATGCGTTCGCTCCGGGACCCTCGTTGCACCCAAAAGGAACTTTTGGCCAGCTTGGGGGGGGTCAGGAGGCCCCCCCAAGGAACTTTTGGCCAGCTTGGGGGGGTCAGGAGGCCCCCCAAGCTGGCCAAAAGTTCCTTTTGGGTGCAACGAGGGTCCCGGAGCGAACACGCGGGGAATCACGTGACGCCGCGTCACTCCGACGTGACGCCGACGTCACATGCTCCTCGCAAAGGAGTTCAGAAATGGCGTCCTGACTCCCTGCTGGACTACCAGGGAGTTTTGGTAAGTCTTGGGGGGGGGATTAAGGAGGGTGAGGGGTTTAAATTTTTATTTAGGATCAACAATCGCGATTTCCAACGTATTCAACATAGCTATGTTGAATAAGTTGGAAATCCGATCGTTTTCGCCTCATCACTTTTTTAAGTTAAAAAACAAAAATAAGTTGTGTTTTACATTTAAGTTCAAAACGAATGCACACCCCTACCTTTCTCTCCTTCTCCTTATCTTCAGTAGATATTCATGGGCCATTGATGTGGTAAATCTCCTCTCCTTCTCTCCTTCTCCTCCTCCTTCCTTTCCTCAGGATGGCAGGAAGTTGCCCTCTCCTTGGATTCTGGTGATCTCAGTTTCCTCTTGCAAGGAGGGAACCTCTTCCATTAGGCGGAAGAGTAAAATTAAGTAAGCTTAACTGAGCCCCGAAGGAGCTGGCACTCCAAACTTAAATAAATTAAAGATGGCATGAGAGAGTGGAAAGAAACTTTCATCCCAATCAAAAATCTCCATGGAGCTTAATGTTAAGATTTAGAAGAATGAGACCACAGCTTAGGACATGCTGCAAAAGCGAAAAGCATCATTAGAGTAGCAACACTAGGGTTATATTATAGTCAGTCTCAACATGGAGACTGCTAACCCAACCAACTACCAATCTGTCTACCCCCACACCCAAATGGTATAATCCAAACCCAGTATTAGTAGGGGACTTAGTCATAAGTGACTCCTGCCCTTTTACAGAACAGGACATCATTGCACTGCAGAAAAAGTTTTATCCTCTAATCAAGGATCGAATTTCAGGATAACTGAACGGGTGAGGTTTGACGGTTCTGTGTCCTGGACAGCGGAATGCGTAAAGGGGGTTGGCTTCTATGGCCAATCCTGCAGCAGCATGATGCTTACTGAGTATTAGCGAATTAAAATTCAGCAGGTGAGGGCATGATTATCCTATGAGAAATGGAGAAGTTAGATGCTGTATTTGTTTCTATTCAGTGATTGATTTGTTGTATGCTGTGGCCATTTACATCCATTTACTGTTGCACAACTGCTAAGAAAATGTATAACGTTCATATTGCTTTTCTGTTACACAACTGCTAAGAAAAATGTATACTTTTGTAAACCGTTGTGATGGCTCTACCGAATGACGGTATATAAAACTCAACAAATAAATAAATAAATAGATAGATAGATAGATAGATAAATAAAGTGTGATATGGAAAAATGGAGGAAAAAGAGGGGTGGGCAATAAAATAAGTTGCAAGAAGGAGGTGAGTTGCACCCATCAAGGTGGTGTATGGATGTATACAGGTCAGAGAAGAGTACAGACATATAAGCTTTGGAAAGCAATCAAGCAAACTAAAAACCAGAAATGAGTTGTTGCATAAATGTGTGTGTAATGTGGAACTGATCGAGTACAAAATGTCACATGAAGTATCACACATAATCTGTAACGCTTGAAACCTTGCAGCCAGTAATATTTAGGATTATTTTTGTTGTTTATTTTTGGTTAGTACTTTAAGTGATTATGTATCAGTGCCAATAGCTGAACTGTATTAAATGTCCCTTGGACATTATGGGATCTATGCACTAAAATTCATGCTATATTAGTATGTGTGTCAGTAAAACGTTAAACTGCATTCTAAAATGCCATTCAGCACCCTATGCACTTTCCCCACAGTCACAAAATCGAAAAAAAAAAAAAAACTTTAGTTTATCCAGTCCTTGATGTGGGATGCACCAAAAATGTTTTACATAATAGTGTTCTGGTGCTAACTGTAGAAATTTGACTGCATTTCTTAAATGTAAACCTCCTGGATTTTCTTTGTAAGTACAAGAAACATAAACAGACATTTGACACTCCCTCTAAAATAAAACTGCTCAATTGAGAGTGGAAAATTAAAGCATGAGCACACTCACAAGAAATGTAGAGTGTAGGTGGGGCACATCAAAACTGCCTGTGCTAACAGGCCTGTAATAAAAGCAAAGGCAAGGATGGTGGATTTCATCATCTTTAAACCTCCCACAAAGCCCACCCCACACCCATGCACTAAAGCAGCATTAGTGGCCTGTCCAAAGGCAGCCTTAGCATGGTGCTGAGACTGTTTAGCACACTTACAAAATAACAGTGCTGTGCACCAATGACTTATAACCCAGTTTTCAGTCAAGGCTGAGTGCCTCATCTAGGCAGTCAAACTTTGGCTGCTTAGAGTTAGCTAAATTGTCAACCAATAACCTAGGTGCTTAGGTTCATATCTTGTCAGTACTAGGGGGTGGATGCTGCCTGGTATCATGTCAGTGCTGGGGTGGAGCAAGTATAGAAGCTGCCAGGGATTCTGTATTATAATGCATAGTTAGAGGAGGGGATTGGAGTCACTGACACAACATGTGGCATCTGGATAGAGCCTAGATTTAGGCCAGCTATCACTGAGCCACTTACATTAGATGCCTAGCTCTGAAGATCAGTACCAGGTGCCAAATTCTAGGGGTGTGCATTTGTTTCCTATGTATTTATAATCTGCAACGTATAGGGCCATATTCATTGTATTAGTGGGGAAGCGAAACGTATCATGATTCCCCACGAATACAATGAATCTTCGCCTAATTATTCGGCCATCTAAAAGAGCCAATCTAAACAAACCCCCCTCCCTTCTGAACCCTCAAGACTTACCAAAACTTCCTGGTGGTCCAGCAGGGAGTCCTGGAGTCATCTCCTGCACTCACACCCATGGCTGCCGGTATTCAAAATGGTGTCGATAGCCTTTGACCTACTATGTCACAGGGGCTACCGGTGCCATTGGTCAGCCCCTGTCACATGGTAGGAGCAATGGATGGCCGGCACCATCTTGTGCTCCTACCATGTGACAGGGGCTGACCAATGGCACCGGTAGCCCCTGTGACATAGTAAGGGCAAAGGCTATTGGCGCCATTTGATTACTGGCAGCTGACGCCCGAGTGCAGGAGGTCGCTCCCAGACCCCCGCTGGACCACCAGGGACTTTTGGCAAGTCTTGGGGGGATCCTCCTGACCCCCACAAGACTTGCACACTAGCAGGAATGTGCTAAAATCAGTATCAACCTCACTTAATTTAGTGTAAAATACAAATTAGGTTCCATCACATGATAGAGATGAAGTGTATTAGAAGGCGTCATTCAGCAGAGTGCAGTGGTATTGGTAGGAGGGCTCTCATAACCCACCTGCCAATGAAGATCAGGACTATTCAGAATGGTTAGGATGCATTCTGGAACGGGTGAAAAAGGGATCAAGCCAGTTTTGCAGAAATAGGACAGCTTTGATGATGGGGTCTAAATGTTGCAGGGTAGGAGGATCTTGATGTTAGGGCCAGCCATTGAATGGTTGAGCCAGAAGCTTGAAGCAAGTTCAAACTTTGCAGCTAGGATCAGGAAATGATGCTGAAGGGATCAGACCTTGAAAAGGAAGCTCAGCCTTGGTGCTGGGAGAATTCAGTCTTTTGGGGGAGGGGCTTGGCCATGACTGGGAATGTTAGGTAGATACAATTCTTTGTGCTGAACTGGTCTTTTCATTTTGCGACTGTTAGGGTTATTTTGAGATGCAGCTATATACTTTTAGACCATAGCATGCATGTTAAATATTTAACACCCTGTGGCAAAGCAGGGGATATATTTTAGGCCTTAGCAGAAATAGCTCATAGAAGACATCATAGAAATATATTTGGCATATGAAACTTCTAAAGTCTAATTTGCTTATGCTAGTTCTTCATTTAAATATAGGTGAATGCTAATTTTAGTGCACACCCCATTAATTTTGGGGGGACTTTTTTATTGTGCAGGCTAAACTGGGTTGTTGGTGCATTGCATAATATATTTTGTGCTTATTAAACCTTAGCATGTATACTAAGCCTTAGAGCAGGGATCGGTAATTCTAGTCTTCAAGTGCGGCAGACTAATCAGGTTTGCAAGATATCCACAATGAATATTCATCAGTTGCATTTGTGTGCACTGCCTCCACTGCAAAATGTTTATATGCCCGCATATGCTAAATAGGTACATAGCATGCTAATGATCTCATTAATCATTGTACTTACTGTACCTGAATATAACTCACCCTGAGCTACCAATGAAAAAGCATGAGTTAAATGCACAATAAATAAATATAGAAATAAAAATAAATATTAATGTAGAAGTTCTACTTGAGCTGAAACTAAATTAGCTCTCATAGCACATTTAATTTAGCTTTCATCAGGGGACTGTAATAAATTGTTAGCATGTTGGTTGGTTACACTGGTAGTTTATTTATTTATTTAGATTTTTATATTACGCTTTTTGCACTTTTTTCAGCACTTCAAAGGATAGATATTGTCATTGACCTTCCATCTAACATTGTACAGACACCCAAAATATTCTTTTCCATACTCAATGAAAAAAATATTAAAGACATGTGCTTTGTTTTATTTTATCGGTTCATACTTTGGTTCGGGTCCCCCGTGTTTTTTTTTTTTTTTCATGTTTCTCTCGTTTCGGTGTTAGTGTGCACTAAACCCTGGTATTGTATACTAAGTCCTTGTTAGGGTGCATTAAGTCACGTTAGTGCACACAAACCAGTTTTCTAATTTCGGAGTTAGTGTGCCCCTAATAAAGCTTAGAGCGCATGTAACTTAGTGCGCCCTAACAGGACTTAGGGGGTCATTCTATAACGCTGTCGCTTGCGATAGCTAGCTCATGGTGGAGTCGGGGAGGAGTCAGCCCCGGAAGAGGAGGAGTCGGGGCAGCACCGGGGCCGACGCTGCGGACACATCGCTGGCGGCAAAAGGTAAGATCCCTTTAGCGCCGCCAGTTTAGTGCTGAATAACTACACCTTTTATGGAGTAGTTATTTGATGAGAAAGCCGGCAGTGATCGCACTGCAGAGGTGCGATCCCTGCCGGATATCGCAGGACTGCCCCCCGCTTCGCCGCCCCCGTTACCACCAGATTCTCTGCAACCTTAGAGAGCCCAGGCCTTAGTATGCACTAACTACATGTTAGTGCACAGTAACTCCCGTTAGTGTGCACTAAAATGAAATACACATTTTTCCAAATTATCGTAAAAATGTATTTCGTATATCGGTTCTTCCGAACCATGACGAATTAGGGGCAGAGAATGTGATTGAATGAATACCTCCCAATGCTTTCTATACATTACTTAGAAATATTAGTCTGCTTGTTTATAAGCTTGCTTTTTCTTCTGACAGGCTCCTTTCGAATTGTCTTTTCCACTAGATTATCAGAGTGCTGTTGTACTCATTGTAAAGGTGTACAACTTTAATTACAGTAATGGGTCTTCTCTCTGAAAATTTCTCTCTCTGGGATCTTGCCTTCCTTTGCTGCATTAATAATTCAGCATGGAAAACATTTTAATAACCTTATACTTTTTGAGCCAGAAGCTTTCTCCTGCTCCTTTGTATTTCCAGTTCAATTGGAACCAGAGCTGGGATTCATTCACAGCATCCTACGGATTATTCCTCTATTTTAATCCTCCCAGCCCCAATAAATCTAGTCCAGTCATTGCATTGATAGGCCTGGAGTAGGAGCCCTGCACTAGGACTCCTTCTGAAGCCCAGAAATCATGTGTCATCCTTAAGCAATGATCATAACTATGGTTGCCAACTCCAGATTTTCAGGACAGATTGATCAATTCCTGGTTTTACTCCATTGCATGGAAGAATTTGTAGTTTTGATTTTCCTATTACATTCCTTAAAAAAACAAACAAGGTTACAAGTCCTTGTACATGGTGGGTTAAAAGCATGACTGGATCAGCCTGTCCTGAAAATCTGGAGCTATTTTGAATGTTAATTAAAAACCCCTCCCCCAATGGTTGTACATATTTCTTCTGTAGCAGCCCCAGTGAACAGAAGACCCAAATCAGTGACTGAATGAGGATTTTTTTTTTTTTTTTTGCATGGCAGTGCACAGCACTTGTAGTGTTAGCCACTGGGCCAGCCTCTTAAAAACATTTCTGATGCAGGTCAAATTTGGCTTTGATCATACCAGATCATACCTAGATCATACCAGAAATGGGTCAAAGTCTTGCTAGATCCAAGTTGCTTTGATTCATCCATTCTATTTTTGGCCCAGAGATCAGAGGAAACCTACAAAAACTTGCCTATCTCTAATCTTCACAGCTGTGCAATAGTTCAAGTAAGTGATTTGACTCTGACCCAGATCAGATTAGTGAGCCATCTCTTTTTAAATTTCATTTTGTCAAGTTTGCAGATTCATGTGCATAGATAATTGATCTGTAGCTTATTTTCGGAAGCTGGCAGGTACATGTGCTTTAATTTTAAGCTGTTAGAAATGTAATAAATCAGGCACAACCTGCAGCTCACCACACATGGATTTCGGGTTCTAAAGTCAAGACACAGTGGGCAAGATAATGATTCAGCCCAATTCTACAGCATAGCCTGCATCTTTGAAATCTGGCATATAACCCAGGAGTTGGCAGATTGCACATCTATCAGAAGCAGTTTCCTCATACAGATATAGGATGCAAAACTGATGCTGTCTAATACCCATTATGATCCCTAATGTGAAATTTCTGAGCCATGATTCTTGATGATTAAAGGAAGGACAAGGCAGAAGACTCTGCTGTTCAAAAAAGGTGATTGTTTTCCCCCCATTGGTTTTACAGCACCATTTTTCTTTATTATCTCTGATGCATTACCCATCATTCTACAAACTTGAGTATGATGAGTAAAATGTCAGGAATAATAAAGAAAGATGTAGGCATCAACCCTAATAGAGGAGTTCTTTCATTTAATAAAGAAAAAAAAAGATTCCACTCACTGGAGATCTTCTGGGCATTTTTTGTTATTAAAAATTCTAAGTCTAAGTACCGTGATTATATTATAATTTGTAAATGAATATGTTGCATTGCCTATTCATACCATAGGTTCAGAAAAAGGAAGTCCGTAACAAAAACAGTGCCTTCTGGACCACCTTCATACTGTAAGCAAAGTAAAATGTATCTCTCTCAGAGGACCTCGCCTTAGAGGGTAATTTTATAACTGTTCAGGTAGGGTTTAGTCTGTGCATGCAAATTTTCATCAGCATTTTCCAAGCAAACTTATGTGCATAAGGTTAAATCCTGGGCCAATTGGCCCAGTATCCGGTATCCGGACAGATTAACTCGCACAAAATTACACCTCCTCTTTGGAGGGCATTCATTGTGTGCACATTTTAAAATCAAAAGTATGGGCTGGATTTTCAGACGGTTATGTGTGTAAATCCTCAGAATTTACGTGCGCAACCAGCCTTACGCACGCCGGGCCTATTTTAAAAAGGCCCGGCGATGCGTGTAAAGCCCTGGGATGCGTGTAAGTCCTGGGGCTTGCAAAAAGGTATGGGGAGGGGGCGGGAAGTAGGCGATCCGGGGTGGGGCAGGGGCAGAGGCAGGGCCAGAGGCCTCTGACACAGCGGCCATTTTCCGCTGTGTCAGAGATCACGTGCCAGCAGTCGGCCGGCACGTGCAACTTACTTCAGCCCCAGGGCTGAAGTAAGTTTTGAAATAAAAAAAGAAGTCATCAAAGGTAGGGGGGAAAGGGCAGGGGAGGTAGGGGAAGGGAAGGTAGGGTGGGGGAAGGGAAGGGAAGGCAGCATAGCTCGGAGCTGGCTCGGTGCACGCAAGGTGCACAATTGTGCACCCTCTTGCATGCACCAACCCCAGATTTTATAACATGCCATGCCTGCATGCGCATGTTATAAAATTGGGCGTACATGTGCACGCACACTTCTTTTAAAATCTACCCCATGTGTATAATTTACTACTCTACCCCAACTCCACCCCCCCAAAAAAACACGCCTCTCTGCAGTTCACCTAAAAGTATGCGCAAGCTATTTTGTCACAGCCATTTACATGCATGAAACACTGATTTATGTACGTAAATGGCTCTGGAAATTCAACACTAAAGAGTCAATTTTTAGTTTGGGCAATGATAGCATGCACTTCTTACCTGGAACTTTGTGTAACATACCTCTAGGAACTAGGGCAGAGAAATGTTGAATCATCATTGTGACATGAAAAGACTGACAATAGAGTGCTGTCTCTTTAAGAGCTGGGGGGGGGGGGGGAAAGGAGATTCAAAATTGGATTGTCTGAGCATGTGCAAACAGATCACTGCTCAGCTTGAACAGAGTTCCTGCCCTGCTCTGAATTAATAAATATTATCTGTACTGATTAAGGTTCTCTTTTCTGGAACCCTGCTGTGGACGACTTGGGAGTAATTGAACTGTGCCCTGTCAGGATTTGAAGCTCTTCTTTCGGATAGAGGCTGCTGTATTGTGGATTTGGCAGTTGAAGCAAAGAGCAGTACTGACGCCCTCTTCAGCTCTAAATTCAAATGGACACACAGTAGGATACAATCTGGGACTTTGCTTGTTCAGAGACTGCTTAAGGTCGGGTGCTATATCACATGCTGATTCTGGTTGAAATACTTAACATGAGTTATGACAAAGTTGAGTTTTCTCTTGTACTATATACATGTGTTTATATGACAAATGCAGATGCTTAGGAAGTGAACAGATTTATTTCAGTCATTCATTCCAGTAAAGATAAAACTGTTACTCACTAAAGAGCGTGTGGATTCATTTCTGATACTGGGTTGGGAATCAAAGTGCAGGTTTCAGACACAAGGAGTCATAAAGAAAATTGAACTTCAAGGGTTACAACAAATTCTGGCGCATCAACGTGGGGCAGTGTTTTTTTTTTTTCTTCTCTCTGTCTGACCTGCTACTGAGCGACCCAGCATCATTAGTGAAGTGAGCACAGTATTCTCTTTGTTTCTTTCTCATACAAAATGGAGTATTGCAAGTACTATGATTGTATTCCTGATAGATCTGTTATTCTGAGTTCTGTAAATCCTGAAATATCTTTAGCAAGTGTAGAAGATGCATTAAGCCCAGCGGGTGTAGTTACAAAATTGAAACATTTAAGAGCTGAGTCATCTGATCAAGTTTTGTGTGAGTTTGAAGAACCGCTTTCTATAATTATTTTAGAAAGAATGAGCTTAAAAGGGGAACTGGACAGTCAGTGGATAATTTTACCTGTCTTAGATGAGACAGTATCAGAACAGAATGTTGAGTCGATGTCCCCTGAAGCATGCACTGACCCACTAGTGAGTGACATACTTTTAGATATGACAGATCGACTTCAAGAAGAATTAGCATATATAGCTGACAGTCATAAAATCAATATTCAAGATCTGAGGAAAAGAACATCTGCTCTCATGATTGAGAGTTTGGGGTCACAAGAAAAAGAAACACGAGATATGGATCAATCACCCCAGAGTATATTGCAGACTCCAGTTAAAAGCCAAAAAAATGTTCCCAAGTGGCGGGATGCTATGCTGACCCAACATTCTGTGGCAGTCAATTCTTCTCAATATTCCATTCCACCAATTTCTATTCCTGCGGATGTTTCAAAGGTTATAGTGGAGCATGTGATCAAAACTCCTAAGGAAAAGGGTGCAGAGTTGAATCATACGTACTACAAAATTAAAGTTTTCTCTGGAAATGTCCCTAAACCTAGTAATGAAGGAGACTATGAAACTTGGCATATTCAAATTAAGCAATTACTGCAGGATCCAGATCTCACCGCAGGTGCAAAAAAAAGGAAATTAATTGAAAGTCTCCTTCCTCCAGCTTTAAATATTGTCTCTTACATAGATAAAAGCGCCACAGCAGAGCAGTGTTTAGAGGAACTGGAGAAGGCATATGGCAGTGTAACTAATGGAGAGGAATTATTTTTTCAATTTATTGAAACTTTCCAGAATGGCAAAGAAAAATCTTCAGACTATTTGAGAAGGCTTCAGGTCCTGTTACAGAAAGTCGTGGAGCGGGGAATTTTCTTTGGGCTCGCCCCAGACAGGCAGTTACTACAACAGTTTGTACGTGGGTGCTGGGAGGAGACCCTGATTACCCGACTGCAATTGAGGGACTTATTAGAGAGCCAGTCGAAGAAACTGCCACAGTACTCGGAGCTGCTATTTAAAATTAGAACGATTGAGGAAGAAAGAAACATGAAAGAATCTAGGAGGATACGTCAATTGGGAGTTACCCAGATTAAACCTGTAAGCAGGACTTACCTAGCAAATGACATAAGCATTGCTCAACATATGACACCAGAGGCAAGTGAGTTTAAGGTGGGATCTGAGTTGGGAACATTTTCAGGAGAAGATAATGTTTTGCTCGCCCCATTGATCACTCATTGTAGAGCTGCCAATTCAGAAATAGTAAATAGCCCTACTGCAAACAGCATGATGCGAAGAAACTCTTGGGTAGAGAAGATGCCTCAAAAAGGGAGGCATCATCCCAAGATACTTTCATTTTGCTATAACTGTGGAGAGAATGGACACATGATGGGAGAATGCATCAATCCTGTAAATGCTGCTCTAGTCCAACAGAAATTGCGGGAAAAATTTGAAAAAAAAAAAAATACCCAGCATTAGGCAGGTTTCAAATACTCCTTTAAACTAAAAAGGTGCTTTTGCGAGGGGCAGACAAAGGCACCAAATGCAATTCAGATAAGTCCCAAAAGAAAAATATCCAGTGATCATATCCCACCATGTCCTCTACCAGATGATGTTTTGAAACGCCTCGTGGGAAAGGTTTGTTCTGCAACCGCTTATTTGGATGGTGTGCAGTGCCCTTGCTTAGTGGACACTGGCTCTCAAGTGACGTGCATAACACAAACCTTCTATGAAGACTATTTATCACATCGGAAGCTATACCCGCTAGAAGACTTACTTTGTGTTACGGGTGCAGGAGGTCAACCTGTTCCTTATCTGGGGTATATTGAAGTTGAAGTACAGTTTCCCAAGGAGGCCTGTGGAAGTGGGAACAAATATTCTGTCCTTGCTCTAGTCTGTCCCGATCAAAAGAACAAACCCCTGCCTTTAATAGTGGGAACGAATATTCTCAGACATCTAATACATGACTGTAAAGAACTGGCTGGCCCAAATTACCTTAAGGAGTTAGCCATGGACAAAAATTGGGTAACTACATATCAGACCTATTTTTCTCATCAAAGTTCCAATCAAAGAGTTACTAGGCCAATGATGGCTAGATTGACCAGCACCAGACCAATAGTGTTCGAAAGGGATGAAGCGAAGGAAGTGGAATGCATTCTGAGAATGCCCAGACATGGTCAGAGTTTGTCCATATTGCTTGAGGCTTCAGAAAATTATCCTCTACCCGGAGGCTTACTAGTACAACCTCAACTCATCCGAACTGGCAGTAAGTCGCACACAAAGGCTAGGGTGCTAATGAAGAATATATCAGATTGTAGCATCAGTTTGCCTCCTAGAAGGACACTGGGTGTAGGTGAGCCAGTCGATATAGTGAGGACCATGAACGTTACAGGCTCGACCTATAAGGATGGTGCTAAACTAGAATCTATTGGAGAGGGTAACATGGAGTCTGAGAAGGTGTCGCTAGACTTCGGAGATTCTCCAATATCTGAAGAGTTTAAACAGCATATAGAAAAGAGAATTAATCAAGAGGCAAAAGGAGCATTTTCCTGTCATGACCTTGATATTGGATGTATTCCAGGAATAATGCATAAAATCACCCTGTTGGATCCAACTCCATTTAAAGAGCGCACACGTCATGTATCCCCAGCTGACTTTGAGGATCTCAGGCAGCACCTGAAGGAGCTATTAGCCACAGGAGTGATTGAGGAGTCTGATAGCCCTTATGCTTCACCTGTGGTATTGGTTAGAAAGAAGAATGGTACCTTGAGGATGGTTGTTGATTATCGTAAATTGAACAACATAACCAGAAAAGACTCCTATCCATTGCCTCGAATTGAAGAGACATTCACTCTCCTATCAGGTAGCAAGTGGTTCTCAGTACTAGATCTCAAGAGTGGGTACTATCAGATTGAGGTAGAAGAAATGGATAGGCCTAAACTGCATTCACCACGCCCTTTGGAAACTGGCAATTTAAGAGAATGGCTCAAGGACTGACAAATGCTCCAGCAAGTTTTCAAAGAATGATAGAGAAAGTAATGACTGATATTAATCTACATGAAGTTGTGGCCTTCTTGGATGATCTTATAATATTCTCGGACACACTGGAAGAGCATGAGGACCGATTGATGAGGGTGTTACAACGACTGTTGAAATGCGGATTGAAGCTCTCTCCATCTAAATGTAAATTCTTTCAGAAGTCAGTGAAATATTTGGGTCATCATATCTCAGAGAAGGGGGTGCTCCCCGATGAAGAGAAAATTTCAGCCATTACTAAGTGGCCACAACCTAAAAACATTAGAGAGCTGTGATCTTTTCTAGGATTTGCGGGCTATTACCGAAGATTCGTGAATCAATACTCACGCTTGGTGAAGCCGCTCAGTAATCTGTTGGTGGGACTAACAAACAGTCGAAAGGATAGGAAAGAAGCCCGGATTCAAAGTCAGTAGCTATTGGGTACGCGGTGGACCTCAGAATGTCAGAAAGCATTCGAAATTATAAAGGAAAAACTCACGGTTGCCCCTGTGTTGGCTTTCGCAAATTGGAAGCTACCTTATGTATTACACACTAATGCCAGCACTACAGGGCTAGGCGCTGCACTTTACCAAATTCAAGAAGGAAAACTGCGAGTGATTTCATATGCCAGTCGTGGGCTCACTAAAAGTGAACGGAATTACCCTATCTACAAATTGGAATTTTTAGCCCTTAAATGGGCAGTTTGTGAAAAATTTCATGATTATCTATATGGTGCAGAGTTTAAAGTAGTGACAGATAATAACCCTCTGACGTACGTCCTGACGACTGCTAAACTGGATGCCACAGGTCATCGATGGTTAGCATCCCTCTCCCTGTACAACTTTGACATCGGATACAAATCTGGTAAAGCCAATATAGATGCTGACGGGTTGTCTAGGAGACCACATGATCCTGAAGAAGATGATGAAGAATTTTTGAAATATGAGGAGAGGGTTGCCAAGATGCTATCTCGTGTGAAGACAGATCAAGAAGGAATGGTCACTCTATCTAAGGTAATATGTAAGGCGGCATTCCAGAAGCATGATGTCTCTATTTTGACACATATTTCAGAAGATTCGGGAGACTACGACACTCCCATTACACCTCATTCTACTTCCAAGTTTGAGTGCAGCCCTGGTGCCTTGGTGGAAATCTTACCTGCAGGAGGAGATGCTGTTCCAGATGATTTTGATGACCCGGACCTGTGGCCTGGACAACCCACCCTACCTGGGTTTACCTTGGGTGACTGGAGAGTGTTCCAGAGGGAAGACCCATGTTTATCCCAAGTCATAATGATGCTGGAGAGAGGTGAGAAATTTGAAGATCGAGACAGGAATCGGGAGCATCCAGAATTTCGATTATTCTTCAGAGAATGGCAAAAACTATGTCTTCAAGAGGGAGTACTTTTCAGAAAAGTGATGAGGAGTGGAGGACCACACCAACAACTTGTGATTCCAAGAAAATATCGTCAGAGAGCTCTGGAGGGGGTACATGATGAAACTGGCCATCTGGGTTGTGAACGGACCTTGGACTTAGCACGTGCACATTTTTATTGGCCGAGAATGGCACATGGGGTAGAGCAATGGGTGAAGACATGCGAAAGATGTGTGCGGAGAAAAGCTAGAGCAGAAAAAGCAGCCCCCTTGGTAAATATAAAAGCTTACGCCCCCCATGGAGCTAGTTTGCATTGACTTCCTTACCTTAGAGCCTGACGACAAGGATACACGAAATGTTTTGGTAGTCACGGATCACTTTACTAAGTATGCTCAGGCATATCCCACTAGAGATCAGACTGCAAGAACTGTTGCTGTTACCCTGTGGGAGAATTTCATCTGCCACTATGGATTTCCAAAACGAATCCATAGTGACCAAGGAGCCAATTTTGAATCTGAACTCATTTCAGAGCTATGTAGAATAGCAGGCACTAAATCCAGAACCACTCCATATCACCCTCGAGGAAATCCAGTAGAACGTTTCAATAGAACCTTAATAGAAATGTTGGGTACATTAGAGGATAAGCGTAAGGAACATTGGAGAAAATATGTTCGGCCACTAGTACATGCCTATAATTGTACTCGGAATGACAGTACTGGAATTTCTCCGTTTTTTCTCATGTTTGGAAGAGAACCTCGACTTCCAATAGACTTATGCTTCGGCATCAGTCCAGTGGGTCATAACGCTAAAACTCATCACCAATATGTACGAGAGTTACGTCAGAGGTTGAAGTATGCATACGAGCTGGCTACTCAGGAAGCTGAGAAACATCAACTAGCCAACAAACGCAGATGGGATGCGAAAGTAATGCCATCCTCAGTGGAAGAGGGTGATAGAGTATTGGTCAAGAATGTGAAGTTGAGGGGCAAGCACAAATTGGCTGATCGGTGGGAGTCTTCAGTGTATATTGTGGTAAAACAAATTGAAGGTATACCAGTCTATGTGGTGAAGCCAGAAACAGGGGATGGACCCGAAAGGACGTTACACAGGGATCTACTGCGCCCCTGTGGATTTATTTCTGGAAGAGAAGAGGCTGATATTCACTGTGAACCATTCAATAGTACCAAGCAATTGAGGAAAAAGCAGAAGGAGGACGCTGAGGATAGTATGGATGGCTCTATTATGGAGAGCGGAAGTTCAGATCCAGCTGAACTGGATGAGTGTCCAATTACTGGTGAAATTCAGTCAAATGGAACATTAAATCCTAATGCGGAGGAGTTTCATCCAGAGTCATGGGAAGAGGATCCTGTGGAAGTTAGTATACCAGTAAATCATAACAATTCATGCGATTTGAACAGCTCAGTCAATGAAGAACAGCATGCATCCTCCTTGGGGAAGAAGAAAACTCTTGATGAATCAATGACTAAAATAGGACTTCTACCGTTACCTCAAAGATCGCAGAGACCAAGGAGACTGCCTAGTAGATTTGATGACTTTGAAGTGCAATTGCCCAAGGGGTTGCACAGCCACAACATATTGAGACAGTCATATTCAAGGAATCCATTAGAGGCGTGTATATCCATGCAGCAACTAAGTAGTATGATGCAAGAGATATTGAGCAAACAAACAGAGTTAATATATAAGCTGTGGACATAAATACCTGCCGGGGACGTCAGGTTTTAGGAGGGGACCATGTATCATACCTCTAGGAACTAGGGCAGAGAAATGTTGAATCATCATTGTGACATGAAAAGACTGACAATAGAGTGCTGTCTCTTTAAGAGCTGGGGGGGGGGAAAGGAGATTCAAAATTGGATTGTCTGAGCATGTGCAAACAGATCACTGCTCAGCTTGAACAGAGTTCCTGCCCTGCTCTGAATTAATAAATATTATCTGTACTGATTAAGGTTCTCTTTTCTGGAACCCTGCTGTGGACGACTTGGGAGTAATTGAACTGTGCCCTGTCAGGATTTGAAGCTCTTCTTTCGGATAGAGGCTGCTGTATTGTGGATTTGGCAGTTGAAGCAAAGAGCAGTACTGACGCCCTCTTCAGCTCTAAATTCAAATGGACACACAGTAGGATACAATATGGGACTTTGCTTGTTCAGAGACTGCTTAAGGTCGGGTGCTATATCACATGCTGATTCTGGTTGAAATACTTAACATGAGTTATGACAAAGTTGAGTTTTCTCTTGTACTATATACATGTGTTTATATGACAAATGCAGATGCTTAGGAAGTGAACAGATTTATTTCAGTCATTCATTCCAGTAAAGATAAAACTGTTACTCACTAAAGAGCGTGTGGATTCATTTCTGATACTGGGTTGGGAATCAAAGTGCAGGTTTCAGACACAAGGAGTCATAAAGAAAATTGAACTTCAAGGGTTACATTTGCATCAGTTTTCAAAGAGAGAGGAGTTTCACTGCGGACATTTGCAGCTGCTTTTTATATGGATACCTTTTCCATGGAAAGCAATGTGTATATAAATGAAAATAAGTACACATAAGTTCTGCCTTATTGGATTAGACCAAAGGTCCTTCAAGCCCAGTATCCTGTTTCCAACAGTGGCCAAACCAGGTCACAAGTACCTGGCAGGATCACAAGGGGGAGAGAGAGATTCCAAGTTGCTTATCCCAGGGATAAGAAGTAGATTTCTGCATCTTAATAATGGTTTATGGGATTTTAATCCTGGAACTTGTCCAAACATTTTTTAAATGCAACTATACTAATAGCTGTCACTATAACCTCTGGCAACAAATTCCAGAGCTTAATTATGCATTGAGTAAAAAATATATATTTCTCTTATTAGTTTTAAATGTATCACCTAATAACTTCTTTGTGAGTCCCCTAGTTTTTGTACTCTTTGAAAGAGTAAACAATCAATTAATGTTTACTCATTCCACTCATTCCACCATTTTACATACCACAGACCTAAGACTTACTGATCGGTGGTTTCCTGGATCACCCCTGGATCCCTTTTTTAAAAATTGGCATTACATTGGCATCCCTCCAGTCTTCAGGTACCATAGATGAATTAATAGCAGGTTCACAATTTCATTTTTTAGTTCTTTCAGCACTCTTCGATGTATACAGTCTTGCCCAGGTGATTTGCTGCTCTTTAATTTGTCAATTTGTCCTATTATATCTTCCAGGTACACTGAGATTTGTTTCAGTTCTGCTAAATTATCACCTCTGAATATCATTTCTGGCATGAGTATACCTCTTATATATTCCTCAGTGAAGATCAAAGCAAAGAATTCATTTAGATCCCTGCTATGGCTTTTTCATGCCTTTTACCCCTTGATCATCTAATGGTGCAACTTGACTCTCTTGCAGACTTTTTACTTTGAATGTACCTGAAAAAGTTTTTATTATGAGTTTCTGCCTCCACAGCAAGCTTCTTTCAAATTCTCTCTTTGCCTTCCTTATCAATGGTTTACATCTAACTTGCCAGTGCTTATGTTGTTTCCTGTTTTCTTCATTGATTCCTTTTCCATTTCCTAAAAGATCTTCTTTTAGCTAATATAGGCCTGGATTTATCAAAATGTGATAAGTATTGCATGTGATAGCAAAAGGGCTGTATTTTATGCTAATAGTCAGTTTATTGCAATTTGTACTAATACTTAAGTTAGCACAAATTGTGACAACTTTTTCATAATTTGTGATGCCAGACCTGTTATATTTTCTGCATGCAATCACTGGGGAACATTTTTAATGGTCCCAGGCACACATGAGAAAGAGAGCCATAATGTCCTTTCCCTAGATAGGTATTTATATCCCTATGGGAGGCCCACCTAGTAACTCGAGGTAAGGTTTAGGTATTAGTGTAGGGGTTTAGGGGCCACTTTGACATTCAAAGTGAGATGTACGAACAGAACAGTGGGTACTCTCTTGTGAAGATTTGATGACCTACGGAGAGAGGAAACTCACTCAAAGATGAGATTTGTGCAAGGTTCTCTCAACCTAGCTTGATGGACTCTCTACCTCTCTCTCTCTCTCTCTCTCTCATATGGCTAGGCTGGTGCTCTAGGAGCCTCAAACATACTAAAACAGGCATTTGAGGAGACATCACGAAATGCGTTAACACCTTACCGCCCCGTAACGCAAGCTATCACATGGCTTAATGCTACTGAAAACGTTGTAGTTAAAGCCGTGCGATAGGACTTCGCAAAATTGTTAACACAGCCCACTCCTCATCTTTTTCAGATTTGCATCGCACCATACGATATGGTGTTATTGTATGTATTAAAGGCATTTTTGCATGCATTAAGGGCTTATCGCATGTGTTAACGGGGCTTTTCGCACTCGATAAGCTCTTAATGCATGTGAAAACGCCTTAGCGCATTTTGATAAATAAGGGGGGTAGTCTCTTTCACCTCAGCTTTTATCCATGCTGGTTTAGCCTTCCTTCAACCTTTTCTAATGTTTGGAATACATCTGGTCTGGGCTTCCAAGATGATATTTTTAAACAAGAGTCTTTTGCAGCTGCTCCTTTAAGTTTCTTCCTAACCATTTTCCTCATTTTATCATAAATACCCTCTGAAAGTTAAATTCTGTCACAGTAGATTTCTTTAGTGTCCTCCCTGCAGTTATTTTGTCAAATTTGATCATGTTGTGATCACTATTTCTACGTGGCTCCAACACTGTTACCTCTAACAGCAAATCCTGTGTTCCACGAAGGACTAGGTCTTGTTGGTTCTTGAACCAGCTGCTCCATGAAGCACTCATTTATTTAATCTAAGAATGTTTCCTCTCTAGCATGTCCTGATGTGACATTTACCCAGTCAATACTGGGGGTACTTGAAATCACCCATTATTACTGTGTAGCTGATATTTTTAGCTTCCCTATTTTTTTTAGCATTTCATTGTCTGTTCATTCTAGCCAGGTGGATGATAATACTCTGCCACTGCTATTTTATTCCTCTTTTCAACTGGAATTTTATCCATAAAGATTCAACATTGCATTTTGTTTCCTGCAGAACTTTTATCCTGTTTGACTCAATGCCCTTTTTAATATATATTTCCAACTCTCCACCAATTTTATCCTTGCTATTATTTCAATATAATTGATACCCTGATATCACAGTGTTCCATTTATTATCCTCCTTCCACCAGGTCTCTGAGATGCCAATTATATAAACATTTTCATCTAGTGCTATGCATTCTAATTCTCCCATCTTATTTTAAAAGCTTCTAGCATTTGAATACATTCATTTCAAAGTATATATATATATATATACTTTTTTTTTTTTGTATTAACAACCTGCTTATCAGTTGACAGAGATAACTTGAAATCTTTCTGCTCTATCTGCTCTTTATTTAAAGGCACCAGGTCCACTTTAGCATTTATTGCAACCTCTCTACTGGAATGTCCTAAATTCCCTGTTCTCTTAGTATATCTTCAAATATACATAATTCTGAACCATGTACATTTGAGTGACTATTGGCTTTCCCTCATCATCTACTTTAAAAGCTGTTCTATCTCCTTTTTAAAGTTTAGTGCCAGCAGCCTGGTTACACTCTGGTTAAAGTGGTGTCCATTCTTTTGGAAAAGGCCATCTCTTGCCCAAAATGATGTCCAGTTCTAGCAACCCTATAACCCTCTTCCTTGCTCCATTGTCCTACTCATGCATTGAGACTCTGGAGGTCTTCCTGCCTCTGGGGTCCTGAACATGGAATGGGGAGCGTTTCTGAGAATGCTACCCTGGAAGATCTGGATTTCAGCTTTCTACAAAAACCCCAAATTTAGCTTCCAGAGCCTCCCTCTTACACTTTCCTATGTCGTTGGTACCCAACATGTATCAAGACATCCGGATCCCCAGCACTATATAAAATCCTATCTATGTGGTGGGTGATGTCCACTACCTTTGCACCAGGTAGGCAAGTTACCAAGTGATCCTCAAGTCCACCAGCCATCCAGTTATCTATGTTCCTAATAATTGAATCACTAACTACAATGGCTGTTCTAACCCTTCCCTCCTGAGCATGTGCCCCTATAGACATATCCTCAGTGTGAGAGGATTCTACATCACCTTGAGCACAGGTTCTAGCTATAGGATTCCTTCCTGCCTCACCAAGGTGATGCTCTCCTTCCAGGTGACCTTTCTCCTCCAAGGCAGTACAGAGGCTGCCAGATTAAAGGTGGGACTTATCTACTATGTCCCTAAAGGTCTCCTCTATATACCTCTCTGTCTTCCTTGGCTCCTTCAGGTCTGCCCCTCTAGCCTCCACAGATCAGATTCATTAGGGTTAGGAGCTCTTTGCACCTATTGCATGTATACAATCTCTCGCCAGTTGGGAGGTAGTCATAATTGTGGCACTCAGTGCAAAAGACTGGAAAGCCTCCCTCTTGCTGCTGGATTACTTTCTCCATCTTAATTTTGAATATTTGTTATCAAGTTAAATTTCTAAGGGAGTTGAGATGTAAAGCTAATTTAAAGTACTTTTAGTCTGTTGATTTATTTTATATTTGTATAAATATAATCTATTTAAATGTAATCTTTATGTGGGAATATTTCCTCTAAATGTTAGGGATTTGCATCCGTTTTCCACATATTTGTAATCCGCAACTTATTTTGTCCTATCTGTTAAATACGTGGGGAGGTGAAACGCATCGCGACCCCCCACGTATTTAACAGATATCTGTTTTATTCGGCCTCCTAAATAAAAATTTAAACCCCCCACCCTCCTGACCCCCCCCCCCCCCCCCAAGACTTACCAAAACACCCTGGTGCACTTGTTTGCCGGTTTCATCACGGCGCCGATAGCCTGTGTCACAGGGGCTACCGGTGCCATTGGTCAGCCCCTGTCACATGGTCACTGGCACCATCTTGTGCTCCTACCATGTGACAGGGGCTGACCAATGGCACTGGTAGCCCCTGTGACATAGTATGGGCAAAGGCTATCGGCGCCATTTTGAGTCCTGGCATCGGACGGCAGGTCGCTCCGGGACCCCCGTTGGACCCACAGGGACTTTTGGCCAGATTGGGGGGGGCCTCCTGACCCCCACAAAACTTGCCAAAAGTCCAGCAGGGGTCCAGGAGTGACCTCGTGCACGCCGTCTGTCTGATGCCAGGACTCAAAATGGCGCCGATAGCCTTTGCCCATACTATGTCACAGGAGCTACTGATGCCATTGGTCAGCCCCTGTCACATGGTAAGAGCACAAGATGGCGCCGGTGACCATGTGACAGGGGCTGACCAATGGCACCGGTAGCCCCTGTGACACAGGCTATCCGCGCCGTGATGAAACCGGCAAACGAGTGCAGGGATTGGCTTCTGGACTCCCTGCTGGACCACCAGGGAGTTTTGGTAAGTCTTGGGGGGGGGGTCAGGAGGGTGGGGGGGGGGGGACTTTTGGCCGGCCCTCCGAGGCCAATACTCAAAATGGCGCCAATCGCCTTTGCCCTCACTGTGTGTGACATAGTGAGGGCAAAGGCGATCGGCGCCATTTTGAGTATTGACATCGGACGGCCGGCGTGCAGGAGGTCGCTCCCGGAACCCTGCTGGACTTTTGGCAAGTCTTGTGGGGGTCAGGAGGCTCCCCCAAGCTGGCCAAAAGTCCCTGTGGGTCCAACGGGGGTCCCGGAGCGACCTCCTACACGCCGTCCGTCCGATGCCAGGACTCAAAATGGCGCCGATAGCCTTTGCCCATACTATGTCACAGGGGCTACCGATGCCATTGGTCAGCCCCTGTCACATCATAAGAGCACAAGATGGCGCCGGTGTCCATGTGACAGGGGCTGACCAATAGCACCGGTAGCCCCTGTGACACAGGCTATCGGCGCCGTGATGAAACCAGCAAACGAGTGCAGGGATGGCTTCTAGACTCCCCGCTGGACCACCAGGGAGTTTTGGTAAGTTTTGGGGGGGTCAGGAGGGTGGGGGGTTTAACTTTTTATTTAAGAGGCCGAATAAAACAGAAATCTGTTAAATACGTGGGGAGTCGCGATGCGTTTCGCCTCCCCACGTATTTAACAGATAGGACAAAATGAGTTGCAAATGTCCCCCAACACGCCCCATCAGCCCATTTCTTTTAAATTTCGTAAACCATGCGCTATAGATACCATCTCACAAGCATGCGCTGACATAGACAGCCAAATTGACATCTCATCACCAGACAATGCCATCTCTACCTGGCTCAACCTCACCCTCAGCATTGCTGACAAACACTGCCCTCTTACAACGAAAACTATCAACCCAAACCGTAGAAACAAAAAACCCTGGTATACGCCTGAACTTAGGAATCTTAAAATCCAACTCAGAACAGCTGAGAGGTCATGGCGCAAATACCAATCCCCCGCAACTAAAACATTATACTACCAACGAATGCATGAATATAGAAATTCCATCCTCCAGACTAAACGTAATTACTATGCTAAAAAAATACATGGTATGCAATATAACCCTAAGGCCCTATTCACCATTGTTGCGGACCTCACTTCTCCTGCCCTCACACAACGACCTGCTAATCCCTCTAAAAATTGCTGCAATGAATTAGCACAATTTTTCAAAAACAAGGTCTTATCCACCACTGCACAATTTTCACATAATAACATCAATATCTGTCTGCCCACCATCAACTCTCCAGTCTCCCTCTCATCTTTTGACTCTTCATCCTCTCTTGAAGTACAAAACATCCTTAAAAAATTAAAACCTTCATCCCATCCCTCCGAAACCATCCCCACTAAACTCCTGCTAGCTATCCCCGAGGTGATTGCCAAACCTCTCTCTAATATCCTTAACTGTTCCCTAGAGCATGGCACAGTCCCTAATGTTCTCAAACAAGCAGTAGTAAAACCGCTACTCAAAAAACCCAATCTTGACCCCGACACTTTATCTAATTACAGACCTGTCTCTAACCTTCCCCTCCTAGCTAAAGTTCTTGAAAAAATTGTCAACTCACGTCTCTCCGATCACCTGGAACAAAACAACATTCTCCCATCTACACAACATGGTTTCAGAAAGCACTTAAGTACTGAAACCCTGCTGCTCTCCCTACACGATACCCTCATTAGAGGAACCGACTCAGGTACCTCTTATCTTATTGCCATGCTCGACATCTCAGCGGCATTCGACACAGTCAATCACGATGTCCTCCTCAACATCCTCAGTAATATCGGGATCACTGGCAATGCCCTATCCTGGATACGATTGTATCTCCAGGATCGCCTTTTCACTGTATTAGCAGATAACAATGAATCTGACCCCATCAATCTTCCCCAAGGTGTTCCCCAAGGTTCCTCCCTCTCCTCCACCCTCTTTAATATATACATGCTTCCCCTCACTACCCTCCTCACTAACCTCCACATCAAGCATTTCATTTATGCCGACGATGTGCAGCTCATTTTCCCATTCTCTGACTCTCTACATACTGCTCTTCTTAAATGGGAAGCCTGTCTTTCCTCTATCAACAAATTACTAAATGACATGCAACTAGCTCTAAATCCCAGCAAGACTGAACTCTTAATCATATCTAATAGGCCACCGCTCCCAGACATCCCACCTGCATACTCTTCCACATCTTTCCCATCACACGTTCACAACCTTGGTGTTCTTATTGATAACCATCTTACTTTCAAACCCTTCATTAAATCTATCATCAAGGAATGCTATTTTAAGCTCCAAACCATAAAAAAACTCAGACCACTGCTACACTTTTCTGATTTCCGCACTGTACTCCAGTCTATCATTTTATCTAAGATAGACTATTGTAATGCACTCTTTCTAGGCATTCCCGCCACCCATACCAAACCCTTACAACAACTACAAAACGCTGCCGCAAGGATACTATCAAATTCAAAAAAAAGAGATCACATCACCCCCACACTTATCGAACTTCATTGGCTCCCTATACACTCTCGAATTCTTTATAAAGCCCTTTCCATCATCCACAAAAGTCTGTTGAACTCTAACCTCAATTGGATTAACCCCCCACTCCTCCCCCGTACCTCGAATAGACCCACACGTACAGCCCTTCAAGGCACCCTACGTGCCCAACCCATCAAATCTTTCAAATTATCATCTACCATAAGCAGAGCTTTCTCTCTTGCTGGCCCCTCCATATGGAACTCCCTGCCTCCCGATATACGCCTGGAAACATACACACCCACTTTCAAAAAAAAACTGAAAACATGGCTCTTCCAGCAAGCTTACTACATATCACCCTCCATTACATAAACCCTCACTGATTAACTAAGAATTGATTAAATAACAAATTTGATACATGACTAGGAATCTTTTTCTCGGAATATGTCTTATGCCCACCGATTTTGTACTTTGACTCGGCTACTTATGTCCTTAGATAGTGTATATAGTTTTGATTTTGCTGTATCTATTTATTGATTTCATGGACGTTGCCCGACATAGTCAGCCCTATACCCCATCCCTTTAGCCTCCTTGTTCTCAGTTATATGTAAGGGCACTGCCCAAAAGTTAACCTGTTTTTCAATGTTATATGTAAGGGTTCTGCCCAATTGTTCCTGTTTAACTGTAAACCGATGCGATGTGTAAACGGTTATCGGTATAAAAGAAACTTTAAATAAATAAATAAATAAATAAATAAATAAATACATAAATAACAAATACGTGGAAAACGGATGCACACCCCTATTGTCTTACTTGTAATATTTGAAAATCACAATAAAGAATAAATTATAAAAAGAAGCAGCCTGTCTGGTTCCAAGGACTGCATTTCTTGGTAAGAGTTGCTTAGGGCTTTACTGCTGGGGCTTCTTGTCTCTTACTCCCTAAAATCTTACATCTGCTGCCAGGGTTTTCTGTGTAATCCAACTAAACCTGTGTCGGGCTACCAGTAAGCCCTGAGAAATGGTACTACTGCAGTTAGTGAAAGAAATAATAAGGGGAGGATCCATTCATGTGCAGCCCCTCCCCCTTGAGGGTGCTGGGATGGATGTCTCCACTTCAGAGGTCTAATAGCATCACTCTGTCAAGAGTTCTGGGGGTCTGGCTAAGTTTGCAGCTCAGGAGGAAGCTTGGAGATTTTGGCATCAGTTATATTTTTCGCCTACCCGGGCACCTGGGCGCCATCTAGCCTGGAATGTTTTGGGATGGGTCAAGGAATTTGCTACTGTATCTTCTTCCAAGGCACAGAGTGATTGTCCTGAGAATATTTTGGATTTTGGACTTTTAAGTTTAAACAGGCCTACCCCAACTCCTCTCAACCCTAGGCCTCCCACGCATGCAGGATTCTGCATTCTATATACAGCCCTTCCCACCTTTCCCACCCTGGTAACCCTTCCAGTACTCCCCATGCTCACCCTCACTCCCTCCCTCCACTCCCCCCCCCTCTCCCCGCCATTAGCCTCTACAGCCTTCCCCTTCCCCGCTTTCCTTACCTTTTAAATCCCTCCCTTATCCTTACCTCCTCTTTCGCATATATTCTCCCCCCTTTCCCTCTCCCCTCACCTCTCCCCCCAACTTTGTAAATAAGTTCACATATGTAATTTTAAATCCATATCTTTCCAATTTAAGTTATCCATGCTTGCTTTCTCTTTCTCTCGTACTTCGCTATTCACCTTGTTCTTTTTATCCAATTATTATCCAATATCTCCCAGTTAAACCCCCCTGTTCAATGTAATTTCCTTTCTCAGTTAATTGTGAACCGACATGATGTGTCCTACGAATGCCGGTATATAAAAAATGTTAAATAAAATAAAATAAATAAATTAAGTGGTATGAGCCTTGCTGGATACCTGGGCATTTCCTGGATTCAAGGAATTGAGGAATCATGTGTTTGGGTCCCCAGGGGCAGGGAAGACCTGTCCTCAAAGTGGTGATCCATTGCAAGGGGTAACTCCGGTGTTATTTCATTTTTTGGGGGGAACAATATTTTGTGAAGATCTGGGAGGAAGGTGCTATCTGCCCCTCTTCCTAGCCATCCAAGGACCTGAGAATATACTGTTCCAGCTTGGATCCCTCCCAAAAAGGATCCCCCA
This sequence comes from Rhinatrema bivittatum, assembly GCF_901001135.1. Classification (NCBI taxonomy): domain Eukaryota; kingdom Metazoa; phylum Chordata; class Amphibia; order Gymnophiona; family Rhinatrematidae; genus Rhinatrema; species Rhinatrema bivittatum. Next base: position 322,412,709 of record NC_042615.1, on the reverse strand, counting down.
TCGAAGTAAAAGGAGAAATATTTTCTAACTGTGAGTAAGAAAACTCTAAAAGATCATTGAAGACACCTCTCTGGAGTCTTTTCCCTTAGGGAGAGAGAGAGAGAGGACTTACTCTCTGTGAAAAGACAGGAATTTTGCCATCTTTGAAAGGGGTTTTTCCTGACCATCTTAGGGTTACCCCACCCACTGGGACCACCACTTTTCCTAATCCAAAAGGGTGGACAGATCCCTCACCTACTTAAAAGACTCCTGCACAGATAGAGAAAAAGGATTGTAATAAAGAGCCAGTAAGATTGTGGTACTGAAAACATATTTATTGTGCCACCTGCAGTTATTTTATCAGTAAAACCTTTAATTTTGAACACTAACACAGTGGCTCCAGCATATTTATTTGGGCACACAGTGAACAGAGATTACCTCTCTCTCAGGGAAATTTCAGAAAGGAAGTCAGTCACCCCTGCACTGGGCCCTGAAAGGAAACCTTCCCCCCCTCCCCCCAACCAAAAGGATCCATACCATGGGGAAAGGGGCACAAAGATGAGCTAATCAAGATTCTTGCCCCAAGAAACTTATAAATTCTTTTATGGCCCCACTTGTGCAAGACAGGCACAAGTGGGGCACGCAATCCTCTGACACAGTGGCAAATGGCCGCTGTGCTGGAGGCCTCTGGCCCCGCCCTCGGACTGCCCCACCCAGCCCCTTTTGTAAAACTCTGGGACTTAGACGCTTATAAAGGCGTCGCTGGGCCTTTATAAAATAGGCCTGGCGCGCATAACTTCTCTGGACTTACAAGTGTAGGGCTTTTAAAATCCGACCCTTTATATATTGTCATTCCATATCCAGATCACAACTGTTACAAAAGTAAGATTCATAGCTATAGATAAACAAATAAAGACTGGTTACAGAAGTAGTATTCATAACCAGGCATTAGTATCTATTTGGCTAAAGAATCTAGCACATTGACGAGAAGTACATAAAATAAAATAATGCAACAAATTTCACATTTAGTCAGTATGTTGACCAGGACACTCTTACCTTGTTCCATGCCTTGTGGCATCCAGGCCTGTTTTCATGTACAAGAGTACATGCAGACTAGAGAAAGTAATACATTGCATACAAATCATCATGGTTCACAGCACTTTCTAAAACCTCAAAAGCTTCATCCCAGGGATCTGCCTCCTCTGACAGTAACATATATTTCCAGTTAGGGTCCCATATTCTATCTTATAAAAATTACTTCTTATGGAGAGGAAAAGTTATCTTCTCAATGAACATTATATCATGAAACTGCATGTACTGGTTAGAAATTGGCGGCTGTGATTTCATTGTGTCACAATAGTAAATCTAGCTGCGTGTATGAGATGGTCATATAATTTACGCTGCTGACTTGCCAAAGGTACATCAATCAAAGTCCAAGAAGGCATGTTATGAGCAAAAGAGTCACTTGGTGTCCTAATATATTCATAATCTTTGATTCCACCCTCTTCCAAAATCCCTGCACCGAAACACACTTCCACAAAATATGAGCATATGTCCCCCCCCCCCCCACTCACCCACCAGCACAGACATGACATGGAAGGAGAAAACCTAACAAAGTAGACCAGAGTTCTGTAAGTCCTCCTCACCAACTTGTATAATCAGTTCACTCCTGCAACTACAAATGGAGACCCTATGCACCCTCATGAAGTTTGAATTTTTTAGTGCTTATTGCATGTCTCCTAGCTCATGTTTTTTGTTCTTTTGATATTTGATTTAAAAATTGTTTTTGTTCTCATATAGAGATAATAATGTATTTTTGATCTTCAGAACTGTTTTTATTCAGCTATTTCAACTGTAATGCGGAGGGGTAGATAAAGTGCGCTCTTGGTATGAATCCTAGAGTGACTGGGTTAGAAACTGGCTGTGTGAGAGGCGACAAGGGGTATTGGTGAGTGGAGTTTTCTCTGAGGAGGAGGTTGCTACTAATGGTGTTCCTCAGAGATCGGTCCTTGAATCGATTCTTTTCAACATTTTTGTGAGTGACATAATGGAAGGTTTGTTAGGAAAGGTTTGTCTTTTTGCCGATGATACCAAAATATGTAATAAACTGGACAGCCAGGAAAGAGTGGAAAACATGAGAAGTTATCTAGCGAAGCTTGAGGAATGGTCTAAGGTCTGGCAGCTAAGATTTAATGCTAAGAAATGTAGAGTAATGCATTTAAGATGCAAAAATCCAAATGGAAAGGTACAGTATTGGAAGTGAAATTCTTCTAAGCACAAAAGAAGAGTGGAATCTAGGGGAAATTGTATCTAATGATCTTAAGGTGGCCAAATAGGTGAATAAAGTAATGATAAAAGCCAGAAAGATGCTTTTCTGCATAGGGAGAGGAATGTTCAGCAAATCTTTAAAAATGGTGCGGGCCATCCAGTGCTCCTACCATGTGACAGGGGCCGGCCAATGGCACGGATACCCTGTCACATGGTAAGGGCAAAGGCCATCGGCACCATTTTTATTAGTGGCAGCCGACGGCCCGAGAGAAGGAGATCACACCCGGGACCCCCACTGGACCACCAGGTACCTGTAAAAAGTTTTTTGGGGGGTCGGGAGGGTGGGGGAAGCTAAGGGATTAGTTTTAAAGGGTCGAGGTGGGTTTTTTGTTTATCGGCTCGGGCGCAGCCGATAAAAAAAAAACAAAAAAAACCCCGATCGGGCCGGACAAAAAAAACAAACCATGATGTGAATTGGAATGGGAATCAGAACTGATTCCGGTTCCGATTCACATCTCTACAGAGCAGATCTAGGGCATTACCCGTACAACTCACCATACAAAAAAGATATTCTGGTTCTGATGACATCTCATTAAAAGCAAAACAAACTCCCTTTACTACAAGGCACAATAGTCTTCCTTATGAAAAGACAGTAATTTATCATTAATGCATATCCTATTGAGAAAACACAACAAATAAGATTGATATAAATGCCTACATGCTAGTAAAATACCTCACCTCGGTCACACACCCAGAACTGACCTTCACCAAGTACAGAAAAAAAAAAAAATTATAAATATGGAGACAGAAACTGGAATGGAAAACCAAAAAAGCCACTCTGCATGCAGTGCAAACCTGGAGAAATGGAAAGAGAAATATAGCACCTAACATAATCCCAGAATCTGCAATAATGCACACAAACTAACCCACACAAAGTTACACCTGTATTATGGAACACACGCAAACAGTAACAACCCTATCTAAGAAACACAACTATTAAACCAGGCCCTAAACACTAATACATTTCCTATTGGGAAAACAGAATAAGCCAAGCTGCTACAGAGCCCCACACAGAAATATTTGTAAAGTTATACAAAAATGTTACAAAACAGCTGCTGAACAGAATAATATTCAATTAAACACTCATAAAAATTATTAAAACATGTCCAAATATCAATAAAATATTTCAAAACAGCAGACATCGCATAATACCCAATAATTAAAATGACAGTCAATCAAGAAAAATAAATTTAAAAAGCCAGCTTTACTTACCCTCTCCAGCAACTCTCCTACTCCTTTCCCTTCCAGGCCAATAGCACTCACCAGAAGCAGCAAGGGCTGCTGAAGCTCTGTCCTCACAGTCCTCTTCCTTAGCACCCACAACCAGTTACTCACAACACACACACCCCCAATTAGACCCCACGACCAATCTCGGTCTCTTTCACACCAGTCATCTTCCTGACCAGTCTCTCTCTCTCACACAGAAACACATCACCTTCCTGACCAGTCTCGCTCTCTCAATCACACACAAAAACTCTCACACCTCACACACAAGCTCTCACCCGAGCACCCATTCACACCCCCACACACAAGCTCTCACCCATTCACATCCCCACACACAAGCTCTCACCCATTCACACCCACACACACAAGCTCTCACCCAGGCTTCCATTCACACCTACAGACACAAGCTCTCACCCAGGCTTCCATTCATACCCACACACACAAGCTCTCACCCAAGCAAACATTCACATCAGCTCTCATCCAGGCTTCCATTTATATCCACACAAGCTCTCACCCAAGCACCCATTCACAACCTCAGACACAAGCTCTCAACCATGCATCCATTCACACCCACAGACTAAAGCTCTCACCCAGGCATCTATTCACACCCACAGACACAAGCTCTCATTCATGCATCCATTCACACACACACACCAGTTCTCACCAAAAACAACTTCTTCCTTCACTGCAGGGATGGGCTCCAGTTCCTCCGCAGCTTTAATCTGGCAGGCCTTCTTTTTTCAGCGCCATGGGAATGGGCACCTCAGTCGGGGGTCGGGTTTCCTCTTTGCCACTAGGGGTCGGGTTTTCCTTTTCACCGCTACGGGGATGGGATCCCGTAGTGGCCTTGCACCCCTTGTACTGTAAGGGTCGGGTTTCCTCTTCACCGCTACGGGGTTGGGCTCCCGTAGCGGCCTTGCACCGTCAGGGTCGGGTTTTCCTCTTCACCGCTACAGGGATGGGCTCCCGTAGCGGCCTTGCTTCGTCGGGGTTCTACATTGCCATTCCTCCCACCCCATTCCCGGGCTATACCGTTCCTGCCTCACCGGCCAATCAAAGGCTTCCTCCCTTCTTCCTACTCCCACTGGCAGGTAGAAGGAAGGAGGCTTCCGATTGGCCTGTGCGGGGGAAGTCAGAATGAAGGAGGCTCCCCATTGGGCAGTGGGGGTTGGAAGAAAGGAGGCTTTCAACTGGCCCGCGGGGGCTGGAAAAAGGGAGAAGGAAAGTACAAAGGGGCAGTGGGGCACCTGGAGATGCGACACACCTGCCGGTGTTTGGCGACACACTAGAGGAAAGGTGAGATATAATATAGACATTCAAATATATCAAATGTTTCCATGGGCAGGAGTGAGCCTTTTTCAAGGGAAAGGAAGCTCTAGAATGAGGGATCATGAGATAAAGTTGAAAGGGGTTGGATTCAGGAGTAATCTTAGGAAATATTTCTTTACAAAGAGGGTGGTAGATGTGTGGTGCAGTCTCCTAGAAGAAGTGGTGGTGACAAAAACAGTATTTGAATTCAAGAAAAACATAGGATAAATACAGGGAATGTCTAAGAAAGTGATGAGAATTATAATGCTAAATTAATTGGACGAATGGGCAGACTGGATGGGCCAGATGGTCTTTTTTTGCCATCATGTTTCTATGTTTATAGTGACTTCTTTAAGCCTGTTAAAAACTGGTTAAGGGGAACACATTTTCTTCACATTGTATGACTCTATTTCATTCATGTACTAAAGTTTTTTTTTACCATTTTGTCTCTACAAGGAAAATGCTTTGTAAATAGGGCCTTGTATTATGAACCCAGAGATAGAATGTTAAAAATAGCATTGATAAATGTAAGATCTATTGACAAGAAAACATTTATCCTAAGGATTCTGATTTTTGATATCTGATTAGATATTCTGTGCCTAATAGCTAAATATGATGGTGATGGAGAGTAGAGGGATAGTTTTTCATCAAAAAAGTATGAATGGTAAAAGTATCGACTAGGAGGTCTAGAATGTTTATTTGAACAGCTAAGGAATATTTTTAAATATGTTGGTTCTTGGTTTACCATACACCTGAAAGTCTGTAGGGGAATTTTTGGAATTCCTGGAGCTCATAAGAGATGTGGTTTTGAAGTGGCCTGTTACATGTATATTAGGGGATTGCAATCTACAGATAGGATCAGAAGGTTCAGATAATTCCATAGATTTTATTTCTTCTGTGAATACCAATTATTACCATGTTTTTTTTTCCAAGTTCATCAACTGATTATTTTTTTATTACCTTCAGTTTTGGTTTGTAGGAGTAAGAGGACAGCAAAATTAGTGAGACCAAAAAAAGCTTTCATCCCCGAGAAATGTATGGAATTGTTGTCTACTTCTTTATTAGATGTATTTCCCCCATTGGTTGATGATATGGTAACTAGCTGGAATAAAATGTGTCTTGGGTCATTGAGAAAATGGCTCCTTGGTTAAGATCATAAATATGTAAGAGAGGCCATGCTGTGTGCAAACAAAGTCAATTGAGCCCAACATCTTGACTCTTTAACAGTGGCCGCTCACTGCAGATCCCAAAAGAGTAGATCTATTTCTTATTGCCAAGAAATAAAAATAACTTTCCCTAGCATACCTGGCTTATAATGTTGTAAGGACTTTTCTTCTGGGAACATGTCCAAACCTTTTTTTAAACTCTGCTATGTTAATCTCTTTGATCACATCCTCTGGCAAAAGCTTGATTGTGCTTTGAGTGAAAGAGTAGTTTCTGTTATTTGTTTTCATTCTGCTGCTTATTAGTTTCATGGAATAATCCCTTACTTTTAACATTATTTGAAAAGGTATATAACTGTCCTTTATTTACTCATTCCAAAACATGATTTTATAAATTATAAGAGCATATTAAACTATAAGAATATAGTGAAATTATGGATTCTTTCTTTGACAATGACACATTTGTTTCTATGATTTATGCATATGTTTTCTCTAAAATAGATTAATGTATGTCCTTTTCTCTAGGTTTATCAAAGAAAGTATTGTCTAAGCAGAAATTAGTGAACATTTAGCAGCTTGACTAATAACTCCCAGTTCCAAAGGATCTGTGAGGTTCTGTTGCTAGCCTGCATGTGGCTTACGCTCTAAGGGAACCTTGTGATAGAGCAAAGTTCTAGTCTTCCACCACAGGTATCAGTATTTTTTCCTCAGCTGGTTTGATTGCTCCTGCTTTATGGATCCCATTTCCTTTTTGGGCCATCTTGCATCCTGATTATATATATTATGCCAAAATTTTACCTCGTACCTAAAATACATAAAACCTTAGAAGATCCACAAAGCAGACCGATTGTGTCAGGGTTAGGGTCATTGTTAGAACCATAATCTAAATATGTTGATTTTCATATCAGCCCTTTGGTCTCTCAGTCAAGATCATATGTTAGAGATTTGACTCATTTTCTTCAGGTTTTACTGACTCTAGTGCCACAATTTGATGAAGGATGGTTATTGGCCACTGCTGATATCACCTCATTGTACACTAATGTTCCCTAGGAGTCAGTGTTATGGGTCATTAATAAAACCTTAAAATCTGCATGTATTTTGAAATCTTATCAAGATTTCATTTGAGAATTAGTACACTTGCTTTTAACAAAATACATTTTTCACCTTTCAGGATAAATATATCACCAGATAAAGGGTACAGCCATGGGTGCCACCATGACCCTCCTTGGTTGCGTGCTTGCATGTGTCAGCATTTGAAGAATCATATGTGTACCCTTCCCCTTTTTGGAGTTAAATAAAAATTTGGATATGCTTTATTAATGACATTTTTTTCATCTGGTCGGATTCCCAGGGTATGCTTGATGAATTCACAGTATGGTTAAATTCTAGGGACACCAATTTGGAATTCACATTCGAGTTTGACGAGTAAAGTGTCCTTAGATCTAATAGTCTATAAACAGGAAGGAGCTTTTAATATCACCATCCATTATAAAATTACAGACAGGAACTCATTGTTATCTTTTTCTAACCACCATCCCCATAGGCTTTGGGAAAACATGCTAATAGGACAATTTTTGCAACTGCATTGCTTATGTTCCAGTGTAGAGGAATTTAAATATCAGGCCCTCTACATGCAGGCACAGTTTGTACAGACAGGATATCCTCCGAGAGTTATAAAGAGAACTTTTAAGGGAGCCTTGTTTGCTAACAGGGACCTCTTGTTAACTCAGTTAAGAAGGCCCCTATTGATCACGTGATATGCACCATTCTATATTCTAGCAGAACAGAAAAGATACAACACATCATTTTGAAACACTGGAGTGTGCTGACAGTGCATGATTCATTTTGTGAGCCATCCATGAGGGTCATAATCTTAGGAATTACTTGATGGTCATAATCTTAGGAATTACTTCCAACTATGAAACATTATACACTGAGACATGGGATTTTCACAATTACCCCTACCCCTATAAAAGAACTCATTACAGTATATCTTAGAGCCAACATTTAGGGTCAAATAGACTAAATTGTTTCCCATCAGTACAAAATAGATGACATTTCTTCTATACTGGGCATTTAATATTTGTTTGATTGTGCCGTATGTGCAATATATTTAATTTGACAAAGTGTTCTATGAAAGATTCTTCAGGAAATAAAACTGTAATGGGCTAGGAGGCAATGGATTAGTAACTGGTCAAAAGGCAGGAAACAAAGGGTCAGTTTACCAAATGGAGAAAGATCAAAGAAATTAGTGGAGTACCATTGGGATCAGCATTGGGACCTGTGTTGTTTAACATATTCATAAATGATCTGGAAAAGGGAATGAGGAATGAGATGATCAAATTTGCAGATGGCACAAAATTATTCAAAGTTGTCAAAACAGCAGAAGTAAAGTTACACAGTAGGGGACCTGGTGCACACGTGCACATAAATATACGCAAATATTAAAATAATTTCCCAGAATGCCCATGTCCCGCCCATGCTCCACCCAGACCATATCCATTCCCCACCCCCCCCCTTTTTAAAGTTTTTGATCTGTGCATGTACCAGGAGATATGCACGTACTTGCGCACTTTTCAAAATCCGCGTCGAGACACACACGTATCTCCTGGATTTGGTGCACATAGGGCTTTTTAAAATCAACCTTTAAATTGGCAGTTGACTACTTAGATGGGACAAGTCACCCCAAGATTTAGTTAATTCAGTTGTACGGCCCTACTTTTATCCAAGTAAGTAGCCATAACCCCAAAATTGGAAATACTGAATCTGAGGGTGAGGGCAGATTTCCTTGGTATTAAGACTAGTTTTAATATGCAGTTGACAAATGTCTTGAAAGTGTAGTATTGTATTTTCTGTATGAGTATAAATAAAGCAGCATCATGTTTGCCAGTTCTTCCAGATTTCCTGGTCAGTCTTTGGGGGTTGGTTGGCAGAGGTGGAAGAGAGGAGAAAGATGAGCTGAAGTGGGAGTATCTATGTTATATTTGCTTCCAGCTACTTTTCTTGCCCTTCTTGTTCCTGATTCTTAAAATTCATCCTTACTCTCCCTTCCTGTTCCTTTAGTATTTTGCTCAGTGAAAAATGAGGATGCTTAGAAAGTGCTTTATCCAAAAACACTTAAGAAAAAACCTGCTGCTAGCCAAAATAGGCCCATGAAGGAATAATAGAAAAACTATACTCATCATGTATGCACTTAGCATCAAAAGGTGGTTTCCAGAATCCGCCATTAAATGAAGAGCATCTAAGAAAAGCAGCGGCTCCTCAGCAGAATCAAACTATGAATACATGTATGTACATTTAAGAAAATGCCAACGCTTCAGTTCTAGCAAGAATGATGATTATTCTTGTCGGATCTAAAACCTCTGCATTTTTGGGAATGTACATACATGTATTCATGTGTTATCCAAAGTCATTTATTTTGTCTAACATAACATCTTAAAACTACTATTATACCATCAAATGTCCGGGCAGGGATCTCGAGTCACTTTCATCCCATGTCATTAATTGTTACCACGTTTTCAAAATATTTTATTAAGGTTTTTAATAAGGTGAATACATTAACCATACAACTTTTATATCAATCTAGTTTATTTCCAATTCACAGTTTATTTTATATAAAGAAGAAATAAAAAGGAAAGACAAGGAGATAGAAAAATGAAAGAGAAGACATCAATAGTTTTATCGGAGTGCCAGACAAATCATATTTCTTTTCAGAATTGCTGAAGAAGGAAGTCAGGATTCAATGCAGCTTTTGGATAGCAGGCATATATTTGGATAGCAGGCATATATTTTACACCCTGGGTTTAAGGTCAATTAGCAAATAAGTTACCTTGTAACATCAACTAGGGATGTGAATCGTTTTTTGACAATTTAAAATATCGTCCGATATATTTTAAATCGTCAAAAATCGTTAGAAGCGCAATACAATAGGAATTCCCCCAATTTATCGTCAAAAATCGTAAATCGGGGGAAGGGGAAGGGGGAGGGCGGAAAAACCGGCACACTAAAACAACCCTAAAACCCACCCTCCCGAAACCCCCAAAATGCCGTAAATTACCTGGAGTCCAGAGCGGGGGTCCCGTTGTGATCTTTTACTCTCGGGCCTGCGGTGAGTTGTAGAAATGGCGCCGGCGCTACCTTTGACCTGTCATATGACAGGGCAAAGGTAGCGCCGGCGCCATTTCTACAACGCACCGCAGGCCCGAGAGTAAAAGATCACACTCTTTTACTCTCGGGCCTGCGATCTTTTACACCGCAGGCCCGAGAGTAAAAGATCTCAAAATATTCAAGGTTAAATAAGTTAGATCAATTTTTCCACTCTTACCCATTATTGTGAGATTATTAGGAATTCCGAAAATTTGCAGAAGAAAATGTTAAATTTTCTCCAGCCATGTGACCTATAGAAGATTTTTTCCTGAATCAAATATCCTCTATACAAGTTATTATATTGTGAGTATTTGCCAACAGCAGTATGGATTCAGGCCCCACTGTTCCTCCGGCATATTTTCAGGTTACCAGTCATTCCAGTTTCTATTATAAATTAGCATTCTATTAGGGCCATTCCATCATCAAGTTTTCTTAGGGGTGTGCATTCGTTCCCTACGAATTGGCAATCTGCAATGCATAGGGACATATTTGTTGTATTTGTGGGGAAGCGAAACGTATCGCAATTCCCCATGAATACAGTGAATCTTCGCCGAATTATTCGGCCGTCTAAAGGAGCCAATTTAAACAAACCCCCCACCCTCCTGACCCCCCTAAGACGGACCAAAACTCCATGGTTGTCCAACGGGGGGTCCGGGAGTCATCTCCTGCACTCATGCTCTCGGCTGCTGGTTTCAAAATGGAGCCGATACCCTTTGACCTACTATGTCACAGGGGCTACCGGTGCTATTGGTCAGCCCCTGTCACATGGTAGGAGCAATGGATGGCTGGTACCATCTTATGCTCCTACCATGTGACAGGGGCTGACCAATGGCACTGGTAGCCCCTGTGACATAGTAAGGGAAAAGGCTATCGACGCCATTTTGATTACTGACAGCCGATGGCCAGAGTGCAGGAAATTGCTCCCAGACCCCCGCTGGACCACCGGGGGCTTTTGGCAAGTCGTGGGGGACCCTCCTGACCCCCACAAGACTTGCCAAAAGTCCAGTGGCGGTCCGGGAGCAACCTCCTGTACTCGGACTGTCGGCTTCCAGTAACGGGCCCCTGTGACATAGTGAGGGCAAAGGCTATCGGCCCCATTTTGAATACTGGCAGCCGACAGTCCGGGTGCAGGAGGTCACTCCCGGACCCCCGCTGGACTTTTGGCAAGTCTTGAGGGGGTCAGGAGGGTCCCCAAGACTTGCCAAAAGCTCCTGGTGTTCCAGCGGGGGTCTGGGAGCAATCTCTTGCGCTCAGGCCATCGGCTGCCAGTAATCAAAATGGTGCCGATAGCCTTTGCCCTTACTATGTCACAGGGGCTACCGGTGCCGTTGGTCAGCCCCTGTCACACGGTAGAAGCACAAGATGGTGCCAGCCATCCATTGCTCCTACCATGTGACAGGGGCTGACCAATGGCACTGGTAACCCATGTGACATAGTAGGTCAAAGGGTATCGGCGCCATTTTGAAACCGGCAGCCGGGGGTGTGAGTGCAGATGGCTCCCGGACCCTCCACTGGACCACCAGGGAGTTTTGGTAAGTCTTGGGGGGGGGGGGGGGTCAGGAGGGTGGGGTTCTAGTTAACTTAATTTTAGCCAGGATGAATAAGAATTAACATATAAATGTATTGGGGGCCCCCCTTGCCGAATGCAATGTATCTGCCCCCCGACGAATACAAATCCCGAATGCAACATATGGCGTCCCTCTGCAGATCCCTAGTTTTCATATACCTTTTCATTGTGGGTTTTTGAACAAAAGGATTCTAATAATATGGTGTTTACAGATGAAATATTGCAGTTTCTTTATGGTGAATGACTATAACTGAAAATATTGAAAAAGGGCACATGTAGTTCCTATGTATCTCTAATAAGGAAACGGTAAGGAAAAGAAAAGTTTAGGATTATCAAATACCTGGGAAATGAAGGAAATGTATTTATATAAATGTGATGTCTGGTTTGTCAGTATCTCAAAAGCAGTTACAATAAAACACATGACCCCCTGACCCATCCCACAAATGTACTCCCCAACCTCACAGTCATCAATCTTACAATATCATCATATGATTGTAAAAACAGGACAGCATAAATAAAATCTAATCAACTAAAACATGTCAAACAACTAAAAACAACTAAATAATTATCCTAAAAACTGGCACTAGATAGACATACAAATAAAATTACATTGATTAAGAAAATACCCAATTTTCAGAAATCTAACCATATGACATGACCCAAATTCTGTTGCAGACAGCCAAGCTTTTGCTTTTATTCAAAAGCTCAAATAATTGAGTTTGTTATCTCTAATAGCAGTAAATTTCTAATTTTAGGGGCAGTAGAACTAATAGCTGTTTTGCTAGTGATTTTCAATTTCATGGAAGAAAATGGCAGAACCTGGAATAAGGCTGATTGAGAGGAGCATAGGGCCTGATTTTAAAAAGGTTATGCATGCTGGGCCTATTTTAAAAAGACCCGGCGATGAGCGTACGTCCCGGGGCTTTACTAAAGGGGTGGTCTGGGGGCGGGGTGGGGCCAGAGGCCTCCGACACAGCGGCCATTGCCGCTGTGTCGGAGGATCGCATGCCGGCAGGTGCAAAAGGTAAGATACAAATTTTGGTGGGGGTTAGAGTAGGGCTAGGGGGGGAAGGGGTGGGAAGGTCAGGTTAGGGGGAAGGGAATGGGGGAAGGCAGCGCAGCTCGACGCATGCAAGGTGCACAATTGTGCACCCCCTTGCACGCGCTGACCCAGGATTTTATAACATGCGCGCGTGCCAGGTAGCGCAAGCACATGTACGCTCATGCACAACCTTTTAAAATCTACCCCATAGTGTTCTAACTGGTTTGTATGAAGCAAACAGATCATAAAGATAAATAGGACCAATCTGATAAACACATTTATAAGATAGCAACAACACTTTAAATGTTATTCTATCCTTAGCTAGATGCCATTGTGCCTCTTCCATCTATGGAGTAACATGATCTCTTGCAAAAGCTCCTTAAAAAATCCTCATTGCAATGTTTTGGATCATTATGAATGTTGGGTTAACTATTGTGGTAATGCCCAAGTAATGAGAACTACAACATTCCAATATGGTAGTAATTATTGCATGAATAGCTATTGCCAGATCTTGCTTTGAATGATAAGGGCACAGCTGTCTAATTTAAATTACTGCTGTCTTTAATTTAGCCATCCAGCCAGTGTATTCTGGAGTATAAAAGGTTCACAAAAAAATCAATTTTGGTATAAGGCCTTCCATGTAGAGACCAAGGAGACCAATTATTGGATGACTTTAAACAACAGGGCAATGAGTGAACTCTTTTTGTCTAAATTGTTTATTCTAAAGATAGACCCTAGCTGATGGAATCTATTATCCATCCCCAATCAAGTGTTCTGCCACAGGAGACCAATAGGAGTACTTCAGCACTCTTAAGGTAATGGGTTCCCCCTCCAAAGGACATGCACTTAATAGGTATCTGTAAGAGAGTCTTCTCATATGTAACCCTTTTATTTTGAATTATTTGCTAAAGGAGAATCAGCAAACTGATAATTTAGTATATATAAAGGTAAATTTTAAAAGCTGGGCATACTCCAAAACTGGGAGATGGGTGCGCATGTAGAACATGTGCTTGTCCACCCAATTTTATAAGCTGCCCACATGCACACACAAGTCCCGATAGGCAAGTATCTTGCATCGGAGAAAAAAGGGGCAGAGGGTGGGGCATGGGTGTTCCGGGGTGGAACCAAGAGATGTGCGTACAGGACCAGTGCCACATAACTTTACTTCTGCTATGGAGGAGGTATAAGTCTAAAAAAAAATACTACAGGCATAAGTGAGGTATTTCAGGGGTCTGGGGTACCTGGGGGGAGGGTTGAAGGGTAAAGAACCAGAGGGGTTGAGATGACCTAGTTGAACATTGGTAAAACTAGTGAACAAACTGGTGCAACTGATCATCGTGTGTCCGATACAAAATAGCCCAGATGCATGTCATAAGCTGACTTACGCTGCTTGGTGTACACAAGCCTAAATTTAGGTGTGCAGATAAGCACACCTAAGGCTTATTATTATGTATGTTTATTATGTATATCGCCTAGGCCTTCTAGTGTTAGGCGATTAATAAATTTTATTAAATGAAATGAAATGAAGCATGCCAAGGCTATTTTATAATAAGCATGCATATGTGTGCGCATGTTATAAAATTTCCACGTCTCTGGAAGCATGACCACACATATGCACATATGTGCACCCATTTGAAAGTTACCGTCACTGAACCCAACAATCATAACTGTCCATGGTACATAATTTTACATGCATAAGTAGATGCACGGAAAGTATGTGAGTATGTTGTAGTAAACCAATACATTTCCAATGCCTGAAGATGCTCACCTTCTCCACCTATTTTATAAACATACATACATGTATTTTAGGCATGCAAAAATATAAAACATGCCCACCTAATAACCCTTATTTAAACACAGAGGAGGTAATTTATAATATATGTTCAAATACCATTTTGAAAATACTTGTATACATACTTGGAATCACCTGTTTGCCAATACTTCCACCAGATGATCTAGTCCTTCTCCAGTTTATCTAGATCTAGCACTTCTCCCTGAATCCCCACCAGTTCATCTAGAAACTGCATGCAAAAGAAATGTCTACTTCTGATTATGTGAGACCATTAGTAGATGAAAATATTTTGGTCAAGATCAGTAATGTACCCCTTACAAAATAATAACATCTATGCATACTTCTCAACCCCAGCCTGGAATACCCCTAGACTTCCCCTTATTTTTCCCAATGAAATGTATGAGAGATATTGCAAGTATATACATAATTTCTAGGCTTCTAAAATAATATAGCATATACATGCATAATGCTATCTATACATATTTGAATGAGTAGCCTAGTGGTCAAAGCAGCAGGCTACAGCCCAGAAAAACAGGGTTCACAATCACATCCCACTGTTGTTGGTTTTAACTGTTATCACTACTTATTTAATGTTTTATTGTATTTCTAGGAGGTGCCCTGGGAACCTCTGGGTCCTAATTGTACTTTGGAGGCTATGGGATCCAGGATTGGGGTTTAGGATTGTCTAAACCAGACCCCCAATGAGGTTTTCTTTAACTTGGGGGGGGTCAGGGGGAGGGGTAGAGGTACCCTTTACATCAAGGATAATTTTTTTACAATCGGGAGGTGAAGGGGGAGAATCTGCCGGGACTGGATTTTACTGAAAGGATTGAGGGGATACATATTTCTTATATGTTGGCAGGTTTTGGAGGGACTGTCATCAGCTGATTTCTATTTTTTACAGTGGATGTTGGGATTCACCACTCAAGGTGGCCCTGGACTGAGGAGGGAAGTCAGTTTTGACCTCCGCATACTTATTTTCTATTTTTGCTGTGTTTTTTTTGGATTGGACTTTTAAGACAATAGCGGCTCATTGAGATTGGGGCCACCATCACATGGTAAAGGGCAAGGTTGCATTATTTTGTCTTGCAGTGTTTTGCCACAAGACAAAATAATGCAGCGACACAGTTGCAATGTTTTTCAGGGAAGGGTCTACTCCCATGAAAAAACATTGTGGTTTGATGCATCCAGGCAATAGCTTGTAAATCTGGGGATAGGGAAATACCTACAGTACCTGAATGTAATCTGCTTTGAAGTGCTAAAAAGTGGAATATAAATAAACGTTTTAAAAGAAAATGTGCAAAATACAAAGAATGAAGCCATTTTCAGTTTTATCTCTGAGGCCTAGGCTTAGGTCTAGGCTCAAAACAAGGACCCTTACCAAATGACTAAGACCAGGCATCCTGACATCTTCCATCAGTGATCTTCAAATAATGAATCAAACTAGTTGTAGGACATGTGATGTCACTGTTGTACCTCCCTCAGAAATGGATGTCACCATTTTGATATACAGCTTTTTAAATGAACAGCTGTACATCAGGAATGGTGCAGTCCTCTCTGGATGAAGGTGATGCAATGATGTCTGTCTGGCACATCCTCCAAGTGAATGGAATTATTTTTTGAACATTGTGGATGGAAGAAGATGTCAGAAGGCCTGGATCTAGGCCTCCAGGCCAGGCCATGGCATTGGGCCTAGTCCTCAGCAACAAGACCAGGCCTTCACCATGCCGGGCCACAGCCTTCCAGCAATGGGTCCATGCCTAGGCCTTAGCAACAGGGCACATCCTCTGAGCTAGGCCCCAGGATCAGGACCAGGCCTAGGCTTCAGCAATGGGGTGAGGCCACCAGGTCAGGTCCAGTCATTGAGACCAGGCATAGGCCTCAGGTCTGAGTCTCGTTTCTGGGACTGACCTCAGAGCCGGGCCTTAGAGCTGGGCCTCAACACTAGAATCTGGTCTTGGAGCCAGTCCTCAGTGCTGGGTTTCATCCTCAGTGCTATGATTCATCCTCTATGCCAGGCCTCAGCAACGGGGCCAATACCATTCATCTGTGCCAGGATCAGGCCTAAGTTCTGGGCTCTGGTGCAGGGCCCAGGCCAATTGTTGGCCCAGGATAGAACAGTCCAGCCATGGCTGCTGGAGGCCATTTTTTTTTTGTAGCAAGTGCATGTTTTTTTGCTTCAGGTGAATTGAATCTAAATGAAAAAACAAAACAACACAATTTGAACCAAAAATCTTGAGGTTGCACATCTCTAATTAATAATACTTACACAATGTGTCAGTTGATGATGTATAGTTGTCTTGGTATCATGTGTCTGATAGTGGGCAATTTTCAAACTGCCCATCTAGGTGCAAGGTACCCACAGACCTTGTGACTAATTTTCAAAGGAAAAGTATAAGCATATTTTCCTGTTGATATTGACTGTAAGTACAAAGGACTTGCTGACTTTGCGCACACTTTTTGTTTGAGTAAAATATACATGGATTAGCATATATAGAGCTGAAAATACAAAATATAATCTACACATTATTTTCCAATCCAACCCAAAACTTTCCCCAGGAATGTCTGCTCTGAATGTGGTGAAAACTGTGAATGTTGTGAAAAATTGCATATAATTTTAACTGATTGGATGGGGGGACAGGGGCAGGGGGTGTAATTTCAAAACTGCCATTCTATCCAGGTACATAGGTTTTTTATTTGTGTAATTCCCTTTGAACATTGCCTTCTGAATGCATGGGTTTGCAAATTCTGTGTATAGACACTCAAAATAACTCTCAAAAGTCAGGAGGATCCTGACATAAAGCATTATTAAAGGTGCTACTCCAAGAAATTCAAGGGTATAAAAGCCAAATGCTACCATAGCAATATATAAAGGATCCTGAACTCACCATATTAATGTTGTGAACAGCACCAAATTTCAAGAGAGTTTGATATAATCTTCTTGTTGCCCTACATTCTTCTTGTAGCTCCCAAATGGGATCTGAATTGAATGTTTGGAAACTACTTTGTTACTGCACCTTACCACAAACTCCTTGCCCCCCTCCCATCATCCACATTTGGATTAGCCCTTGGTCTGTAAGTCTATTCACATTTGTATTCAAGCTAACTGAGATTTGTGCATCAAAAATGTATGGTTTGGCTTTTTTTCCATCCCTATTTAGTTTTTCTTTGCAAGTTTTATTTAGACTTATTACGTGTTAAGCTCACTATGCAAATACAGGAATGCCAAATATCATTTAATTTTGTGCAGTACCTGCTTTGCAAGGCTTGCAGTTTCCCTGTCTGGCACATAATCGTATCAATTGAATTATCTACTTTCAATTAGTCAATACACATTAAGCCTGAATGAGTTTAGCCTTCACAACCTTATTTTTTTGTAAACAAATCTCTTTTGGTGATAACTGCATACAAATTAAGAACTGATGTACAGTTTCTCATACTTCTTTAGATTAAAGGAAAAAATAAAATAAATAGCATTTTAAACCAAACTAGTGCAAAAAAAAAGAGAGTTGTTTTCATTCAGTAAAGCAGATGTTGTTTGTTCCTAGGTTTCAGATCAGTCAGACACTTAGAGGCTTATGCTGAACTGCAACTATTTATTTATAGTTTTTTATATATGCTTTGAGGGTCAAGTTCTATTCGTTTATTTTCTGTTGGTGTTCTTATATTTTATGGACTCAGGTGAACTTTAGTGTCAGGTCTCTTCTTCTGTGAGATGTTGCAGTGTCTCTGATTGAAGCTTTGCTGTGATTAGTTTTTGTTCCTTATTGATATATATATACACATTTTCAATTGTCATTTGCTTGAGGATCATGGACTTGTGTTTCACTGGTGTGACACGTGAAGGCAGTTTTTTGTTATTTTGATTACTAGGATCCTATCTGCTTGTGCTGAATTTCTGAGGGTTATCTTTCAGTTAGTTTGAGCTCTGTTGTCATGTTGCAGGTCAGGATGTATGTTAATCTGTAGCCATTCGCTTGATTTTAGTGTAGCAATTGTCTAATAATTGGTCTCTTGTAACTGAGTTGGGCTAACAACAGCATCTGCTAGTAGTTGCCAGATGGGTTTGCTTGTGCTGGATCTTGAGCTATATATTATATATGATAATGGTAAGATAGGTATTTCAGCTTTTTTTTTTTTTTGTCAAAAAAAGTAGTCAATATCAAATAAGACTTAGCCAACTCAATTATCGCTATCACTGAACACATCCCAAATCAAAATACTGTGTATGCAGAAACCGTTACAACATGGGGCAGTTTTAGAGAAGTGATAGCTTGCAAGGTCAAATTTATGGTGATTAAACTTATCCACAGCACATGTGAACTTGACACATGCCCAGCATGGCTCCACAGAAACCTTTTACACAATGAACACATGGCTATAGAATCATCAATTATTCCTTAACGTCTGGGCATTTTCTCATCAAATCAGTTACTTTCTGCCCAGTTTTAAAAAAGACTTACCTGGACCCTACATTTTGCAAAATTTCAGACCAACTGCTAATCTGCCATTTGTAGTTAAGAAAATTGAGCACTCTGTATTCACCTAGCTTATGAACTTTATCAAAACTAATGACCTCCTCAGCTCAGTCTGGTTTCTGGAAAGGTTCCAGCATCAAAACTGTGCTAACCTTTATTTTTTATGACCTTCTCTTACTGATGGATGAAGGAGGAATTGTATTATTGATTTTTTGGACCTATCCTCAGGGTTTGATCTAGTACACCACCCATTATTATAACAACATAGATTCAACAACATGTGGATAAAAGGCACTGTAGCAAACTTGTTTGCCTCCTTTCTAATGGATAGATACTAGGCTGCACCTCCAATGTCTGTTCTCTAAGCCTTGGTCAATCCCCTTCATAGTTCCCCAGGGCTCTCTTTTCTCCCCAGTACCCATTAATATTTTCATCCTGCCAGTAATGGAAATTCTGAGATGTTTGGTTATAACTACTGTAGGGGAATTAGCAAGAGCAGTGTTAATGCAAAATAATAAAGACTTACAAATAAAACCTAATAATTCTTGGAGACCAGAAAGTCACCCAAATAAAATAGCATTTGATTATAATTATAACAAGCATAATACTAATCAGGTTATAATATGTATGTACACAGAAATGTAGATATTTGTATGTACTTGGGATCACAGAGAATTTGTAAACTGAGAGCAAGATTCTACTAGATTATCTTTGCAAGTAAGTACAATAGGACGTATCCTGGCAGTTAGACCAATATTGCTGCTTGTAGATTAGATAAGCAGGAAGTTTAGATTATTTATTTATTTGTTTAAAAAGCATTTATTACCTGCCCTTCCTATGCTCAGGGTGGGGTACATTATGAACATACATAGTTGGGAAGAACAAGATCATATATCACGTTACAAATTCTTGAATAAGGGAACATTGCCTATCATATGACAACATATTTAAAACATAGGTGTTAATTTCAGCAAAACAGAAAAGCTAATTGGGGGCCTAAAGTAGGATATCAAGGATTCGCTGAAGTACATAGATGCTGGGGGCTATCCATTATCGCTTAGGTTTGGGAATGCTTTTCTGAAGAGGAAAGTTTTTAGTGCTTTTTTCAAGAATGTTTTTTCCTGGAGGCATCTTACTTCCTTTGGTAAAGTGAATTGAACATTTGGAAACTACTTTATTACTGCACCTAACCACAACTCCTTGCCCCCTCCCACCATCTCCATTTGATTAGCCCTTGGTCTGAAAGTCTATTCACATTTGATTTCAAGCTAACAGATTTGTGCATCAAAAGTAATGGTTTGGCTTTTTTTCAACCCCATTTAGTTTTCTTTGCAAGTTTTATTTAGCCTTATTACATGTTAAGCTCACCATGCAAAGTCAGGAATGCCAAATATAAGTCTGTGCCCAAAACTTACTCCATTATGATCGTGATGATGACACCTCTGAATCTCCTTTGATTTGGCAGCATCTCTGACAGTCAGGGGTGATGTCCTCCTTGCTACTCCTGGGTCATGTTCGAGATGTGAATCATTTTTTGTGTTCGTGTTGCTCTTCATTTTTTGGCCGCTGCAGGAAATGTCATTTTTTAGTGGTTCGGGGGTTTTTTTCGTGAAAAATCATTTTTTGGGTTAGTGCGCGCTAACTCCTGATAGTGTGCGCTAACTCCTGTTAGTGTGCAGTATCAAAAACCATTAGATTTTGTTACTTTTTGTTAGCGCGCACTAACCCAAAAAACAATTTTTTGCGAAAAATCGGGAAAATCCCAATCATTTTTCGGGCTCCCCAAAACATGCTGAATTGGACAATTTCATTTAAATTGTCCAATTCAGCAAAAATGAATACACATCTCTAATGTTCAATGTATTCTGGACAGAGTCATTGTGACTTTTCACTTAGAAGCTGTAGCGTCTTCACGGGCAAACATGTATCTTATTGTTTTGGTAAAGCAATTGATTTTGCAATTTAGTTTTGCAATTTGGTTTTGCAAGTGTCTACATAAATATAGGAACTGTAGATAGTTCCCAGCTGTTTAGCAGATAAGTATAGGAACACCATCTTTTAAACAAAGAAAGATTTCTACGCGAAAAAAATCCATCATTTCATATTTAACTCCAAAGCTCTTTTTTCATACGTCTCAGCTCTAACCAAACCCCCCCTCCATCCATTCCAGATGATCAAGCGTTCGCCAAAGCTACTGAACTCGCCACCTTTTTTGAAGAGAAAATTATCAAGCTCACCAATCTTTTTCACACCTCTACTCCTACTACCCACCTCTCACAGACCACAACATCAGATCAAAACGCCAGGTTAGAAGCCTTCGAGATCACTTCATCATTCAAATCATTCGAAACCACCTCATCACTTGAAATTATGAATATTCTAAAAAAACTCAAACCCTCTTCACATCCTTTAGATACCATCCCTTCAAACCTTCTCATGTCAATACCAAACACCATTGCGAAACCCATCGCAGAAATCATTAACTGTTCATTAACTCAAGGTAAAGTTCCAGATTCTCTTAAGCAAGCCATCTTGAAACCTCTCCTTAAAAAACCTAATCTTTCAACAGATGAACCAGCTAATTTTCGCCCCATTGCTAACCTACCCTTCATTGCTAAGGTCATGGAGAAAATAGTCAATAAACAGCTCACAGACTACTTGGAAGATTTCAAGATTCTGGCTCCATCTCAATATGGTTTTCGGAAATCCCTTAACACAGAATCCCTTCTGATCTCTCTCTTGGATTCAGTCTTCCTTAGTTCAGATAAAAGACAACCTCACCTGCTCATTCTCCTCGACCTCTCGGCGGCCTTTGATACGGTCAATCATTCAATCCTTCTAGACAGACTAACCGACATTGGTATTTCAGGCACTGCCTTAGATTGGTTTCGTTCATTTCTCAGCAACAGATCATTCAAGGTCAAAATTAATAACAAAGAATCTAAACCAATCAGTTCAAACCTAGGAGTTCCACAAGGTTCCTCCCTCTCCCCAACCCTCTTCAACATTTATCTTCTACCCCTCTGCTTCCTGCTAACTAAGCTGAAAATCAAACATTTTATATATGCAGATGACATACAAATTCTCATCCCCATAAGGAAGTCCCTTCAAAACAAAATTTTGCTTTCAGGAAATCAGCTCGCTCCTTACCAAACTTAACCTTGTCATCAACAAACAAAAAACAGAATACCTTATCATCTCCCAAGATGACAACTCCATTCCAAGAGAGACATCTAACATTATAATAGATCAAACACATAAAGACATTTCCTCTAACCCTAATCCTCTTGCAACTATTCTGGACAACCTCAAAAACACTTCCCATGTAAGAGATCTAGGCATGCTTTTGGACAATCATCTGAACCTCAAAAGATTTGTTAATAACACAACTAAAGAATGCTTTTTCAAATTACAAGGTTTGAAAAGGCTAAAACCACTTTTGCACTTACACGATTTCTGCCTTGTCCTTCAATCAATCATCCTCTCCAAAGTTGACTATTGTAACGCTTTGCTACTTGGTCTTCCAGCTAACTCCATCAAGCCTCTACAAATGTTATTGAATTCAGCAGCCAGGATCCTGACCAACTCGAATAAGAGAGACCACATTACACCCATTCTCTACAAGCTCCACTGGCTTCCGATTAAATACAGAGTCCTCTATAAAGCCATGACCATCATACACAAATCCTTAAACAACTTAGCTCCAATTGATCTTACCTTTCAATTTCGCTCCAACAAATCAAAGAGACCAATAAGAAAAGCTTATCAAGGCTCCCTTTTTATCCCTCAAGCCAAAACTCCACTAAGAAATAGGGCTCTTTCCACGGCAGGTCCTTCTCATTGGAACTCACTTCCACCAGACCTTAGACAGGATCCCTGCCAGCAATCCTTCAAGAAAAATCTGAAAAATTGGCTTTTAATCTGGCATTTCCCTGATTACTTACAGTAGACTTACCATGGCAAATTTGATTTGTTTGTTCTTTTTGTATAATTCCTCCTTCTAATCCCTCCTTCTTTATCTACCTTTCTGGTCCCACTGTTCTTCTTTTTCCCCCTTCCCTCTCATCCTCACACCCTCCCTTATAATTATCCTCTCATTGCTCCAAGCCCTATTTCTCTCGATACATCCATCTGTTATTTAATTTTATTTTTTAATTCCTCATTGGTTTTCTGCAAGGCATCTGGTTAAGATGAATACTTCAAACTTCACGTTTTATTATTGTTCCTACAGGTTTCTTGTTAGATGTTCTCTGTTACATGTAATGCTTTCAAGCAAGTTTAATTGTTCAATGTAAACCGATTTGATTTGCATCTAATGCAGGAAGACCGGTATATAAAAAACCTAAATAAATAAATAAATAAATATTGGCTTTATTTCACTAACATTAACATTTTGTATTATTCCATCTAGGTTAGCATGAGTTGTTACAGAAGTTAGTATGAGGGGGGCCCAGTATTCAAACATTACTTACAGGCCGATACAGTACAGTATGCTCTGATGGAGCGCACTGTTAACCTGCCCTTGGACGCGCGTTTTCCCTTACCCCTTATTCAGTAAGGGGCTGAAAACATGCGTCCAACCGGCGGCACCTAATAGCACCCTCAACATGCAAAAACTGCTTTTCTGTGCACCCTCTGACTTAATATCATGGCAATATTAAGTTGGAGGTCCCAAAGAGTAAAAAAAGTAAAAGAAAAAAAAATTTAAATGGGCCGGCGGCTGTCGGTCCGAAAACCGGATGCTCAATTTTGCCGGCATCCGGTTTCCGAGCCCGTGGCTGTCAGCGGGCTCGAAAACCGACGCCAGCAAAATTGAGCATCGGCTGTCAAACCCGCTGACAGCCACCGCTCCGGGTCAAAAGGAGGCACTAGGGATGCGCTAGTGTCCCTAGCGCCTCCTTTTGCCCGTTTGTAATGCACCACCTAATTTAAATACAGAATTGTGCACACAGGCGAGTGGTCTGTGCGCGCGCCGGGAGAGCGGGCATTCATCCGCTGTCTCGCGTACTTTACTGAATCAGCCTGTTAGTGGGATAAGAAGTACTTATCTGGCTAATGGCAGCTGCTGAATAACTAGCTATGTTCAGCAGTCACCACTTAGCTGAATATCTGGCTACATTAAGTGGTCACCAGTTAGCTAAGTAGTTAGCTAGATAAGTCAGGGGTATACAATGGGCAGATCTGGGCAGTACTACTTATCTGGCTAACTTAGCACCTGTATCACCCCTTAAAGGTAACTTTAAAACAGCACGCATGGGTGCCCATGTATGCATGTTTGCTGGCTTGCTTCCAGAGCCATGGCAATTTTATAACATATGCACGTACATGCGCACATGTTATAAAATAGGCTGAACGTGCTTACATTATGCACAATTTTAAATAGACGTGTGATTGTGCGCACAAATGCCGTTTCTCCAAAATAGTTGGGGGAATTTTATAAGGGATGCGCGCTACCATACCCTGTTTTTCAAGTTCACTCCCAGTTTGCCTAATTTAGGAAGAGCACTTGCATCCCTCCTGATTTATTAATCTCTTTCCCCCTGTTAGCCCCAACCCTTAAAACCCTGCTGGCTAGCCTTAATTTTTTTTGTTTTTGTACTTACAAGGCATCCATACCAGTAGTATAGTTATGTGGCCGGGGAACCCAGCGCTCTTGTGCACATAAGTACATGCACATCTCTTGGCCTTCCCCCAACATACCCATGCCCTGCCCAGACCATGCCCATGCCTCACCCTTATTTCTGAACTTATGACTTGTCACTCACTAGATCTGATCTTTACCAAATCTAATTCTTCCTTATTTTCTAATTTATTATATTATACACCGGTGCCTTGGTCAGACAAATTTTAATTCATTTTCAATTGAAACTGGCTAAGCAGCAACCTCACTGGGTCATTCATCAAAATGCGTTAAGGCATTAACACCCATGATAACGGCATAACACATGCATTAATGCCAAAACGCATGCAATAACTGTGGTACCGCATGGTGTGAATACACATTTTTGAAAGGGGTAGGATCGGGAAGGGGTTTGGGCTGGATTTATGAAAATGAGGGGCATTATCACATGTTTTTAATGCCGGAAATAACCACACATTTTTCTTCTGGCGTTGAGCTTTGTGATATGCCTGAAATGGCCGTAACACAATTTGCGATACAGATTGCAAATTGCATTTCGGCCATTTCTGGGGAGGGGGAGAGAGAGATGGAGAGGAGAAGGATAGAGTGGAGTGGAGTAGAGGAGAGAGAGCCTCTGGAGATGCTTCACAGTATTCAACTATTTATATTACTATAGGAGGGCCAGCTAATAACTTGAGGTGAGGTTTTGGTGGTGGTTTTGGGGCCAGTTTCACATGCAGAGTGAGAAGTACAAAGTGGTGAAGCTTTGACATCATTTGGAGTAAGGAAAGTCTCACAAAGATGAGATTTCTACAACATTCTTTCACCCTATCTTGATAATACCCTGACCTTAAATAATAGTACTGACCTTAAATAATCCAAAGGGACTTCTACAGGCTTAATCAAAGGATCCAGAGGCTTACTCAGAAGTCTGAGAGTATTTTCTCTAGGCTGGCTGCTCTGTGGAGCACTGCCTATAGGCAGTGGTTCCTCTGTTTCTCTGAGGCTGATAGAAAGACGCTGTGAAATCTCTTCCCCAGCAGTGGCCCTTCCTGCAGGAGAAACAATAGCATATGCAGGCCAAAAAATGTCATTTTGTGTCGTCATGTTCTTTGGAGGTTGATTTTTGTTAATGATTTTCCTTTTTTTTTTCTTTTTCTACATTTCTTTAAGTGTGCGTACTAGTGTACATTAAGTATGATAGAAGAAAAACACACATTTTATGTTTTGTTTTTCTATTATTTTGTTTTGAAAATGAAAGAAACAAGAGATGTTCTTTCACATGAATGTGCATCCCTACTGTGTTGGAGAAAGAAGGAAGACCACAGGAAGAATAGTAAGATTGAAAGGTAACAAGGAACAATGTGTGGAGAGAGAAGAACCAAGGACAAATGCTAAAGAAATATTTCTGTTTGATATCACTGAAGAAGTGTTTGGACAAGGACCATGGATTATTGGCAAGAGTACTTATGGGAATGGGTTGGATATGACACTGTTTACAGAAGAGAGTGTCTGCTAAATTGAAAGTGGACAAAGCCATGGGACCGGATGGGATGTATCTGAAAATATTAATGAAACTCAGAGGTTCTGGCAGGTCCACTGAAAGACTTGTTCAAAAGATCTTTGGCAACAGGAGTAGTTCCATGGTACTGGATAAGGGTGGGTGTAGTTCCTCTTCATTAAAGTGGTAGTAGAGAAGAGGATTGAAATTACAGCCCGGTAGTCTTACCTCAGTGGTAGGACTTTTAATGGAGACACTTTTGAAGGAAAAGATTGTGAACATCATATAATTGTTGTGTTTTCCCCCGAGTGGGAGCGGTAGTGGCTGGCTAGAGTGAACACAGTGCTGGAGGACATTGTTTCGGAGGCTGTTCGCTGAGCTTGAGAGGATAAAGGTACAGCACTGTGGAACTGCAATATAAACTGTTTTTCTTTCAACCTTTGTTTTGTACTGCTTGGGAGTGAGGGGGCTAGGCCCTGTGCTCTCATTGAGAGAAACCTCAAGCCCTGAAAGGGGGCGGCAGGGCTGAGCCAAGCCCTGGGCAGCCTGGTGGATGGCAGGACAGCGCAGAGAAGGCGGTGTGACTCAAGTGAGAGGCGTCTTGGGACCGGGATGAGCAGCAGATTGGCAGAGCTTTTCAGTTTACAAAAATTCATCATTTTTGCAATACAGAAAATGGAACAACCAATTATAATATTAGAAGGAAAAGAAAAAAAAAATAAACTAGATGAAACTACATCACATTACTTCACCATCTTTTGTTATCGAAATATTTCCATTTACCCAAAAATCAATATCATTAATGGGACAACTCCATGGAATTTTAAGGGAGAATTACAGGAAATGAAATATTCAAAAGGAAAATGGCCTTTACACGCTATACAGCAAACAAAAAAAAAAATCATACATTTGTGGGAGTCGATGTGGCTGGCTTTCTCAAATCAATAAAGGACTTTAACTGTTCAGGAAAAAAAAGAATAAATGTATCTACTCCTTTCTTGAGCACGCATTTACACGGAAACTTTAACATAAAAGAAAAACATAAAAGAAAAACTGAAACTGGAAAAGAACCAAAATATTTTCTCATAACCAGTTGTAAATCTGTTAAGGAAAAAAAGGAGACCAGAAGTCTTGCTCTCTCCAGCACATTAATATCTGAATTTTCTATTATTTATTTATTTATTTATTTATTTAAAAAATTTTATATACCGTTTTATAAAAGAGATTTTTGTCAAAACGGTTAACATAATGGAAATAAAATTAATCAAAAAAAGTCAAATTAAAAATAAGTTAAAATATACAAAAATTAGTCAATAGCTAAGAAATTAGCTTAAAAAATAAATCAAATTAATTACTTAAAAACAAAGTAATAAAAATATGTTGCCATGGATTTCATGTCAGGGGAAGGGAGGGGGGGAGGGGGGGCTATGAAAAAATGGAATGTAGCTAGTAGGAGGAGAGTATGGGAATGGTAAAGGGAAAAGGAATGAGATGAATCTGGTAAATATGGAAATAGATGGATGAGCATTAAACTTGTTCTTGAGTGGATGTTTGAAATGCGAGTTGAAACAAATGTGTTTTGAGTGATTTTTTGAAATGAGACGGATTTGATATAGATCAGAGTGGGTTTGGGAGTGAATTCCAGAGGATGGGACCGGCTACTGAGAAAGCTCTCTTTCTGGTGACGTCTAATCTGGCTTGTTTAGGTGAGGGAATGTCTAAAAGATTTTGGGTAAGTGATCTTAAGTGTCTTGTTGGTTTGTATATCCGTAGTAATGAGCAGAGCCAGGTGGAAGTTGGGTTATGGATTAGGCTATGAATAGTGGAAAGAATTTTATATTTTATCCTGAATTTTATGGGGAGCCAATGTAAAGATTGAAGAATAGGAGTGATATGATGATGTAAAGGTGTTCTTGTTAGAATTCGGGCTGCACTGTTTTGAATTAATTGAAGGGGGTATACTGAAGAGTCTGGTAGTCCTAGGTAAAGAGCATTACAATAATCGAGACCGGAGAAGACTAGGGATTGAAGAATAGTTCGATAGTCACGATAGAATAGCAGTGGTCGAAGATGTTTTAGGAGCCGTAGTTTGTAAAATGACTTTTTGGTAAGTGATGAGATATGTTGCTTCATGGAAAGATCAGAGTTTATGAGTATACCTAGGTTTGTAGCTTGACGTGTTATGGGTATGGTGGTATTGTTTATTGATAAGTGTGATGGTGGACCTATTGAAGTATCTGAAATTGATGATAAATGTATAATTTCAGTTTTTGAGGAGTTTAGTTTTAACCGGTTATGAGAAAACCAGGAATTTATGGTGGATAGATAGAGGGAAACCAGGGATAATGTTGCTGACCAAGATGTTTTATAAGGGACATAGAACTGAATATCATCTGCATAAATTTTGAATTGGAGATTGAGTGAGGATAAGATGTTGCAAAGCGGTAAGAGATATATATTGAACAGAATAGGGGATAAAGATGAACCTTGGGGAACACCGGAATTGATAATGTAGAGAGAGGATGAGTGATGATTATAATTAACTTGTTGGGGGCGATCTGAAAGGAATGATGAGAACCAATTCAAAACTGTTCCTGTAATACCTATTGATTTTAAACCTGAAATGAGAATTTGATGGTCCACTGTATCAAAAGCAGATGAAATGTCTAAAAAAACTATAATGTAGTCCGTGTATGAATCAAAAGCGCGGAAAAAAGTGTCGAAAGAAGAAAGTAAGAGTGTTTCTGTGGAATGTCCTTTTCTGAATCCATGTTGGTTGATATGTAGAATATTGTGTTCCGTGAGAAAATCAGTTAATTGATATAGTACTGCAGATTCTATAAGTTTCGCTAAAGAAGTAAGAGAGGCAATTGGTCTATAATTGTTGAGATCTGATATTTCTTTGGCTTTTGATTTTTGGATAGGTAATATGGAAGTCTTTTTCAAGGTGTGGGGGAATTCTCCAGTTTCTAGGGATTGATTAACCAAAAGACTGAGAAAGAAGCAAGCCTCTTGTTTGAGGGCTTTAAAAAAGGTACCAGAGAAGCAAGCCTCTTGTTTGAGGGCTTTAAAAAAGGTTCCAGAGCAGGGGTTATAGGGGGAATTAGAGGGTTTTTGCTTGCTAATGATATTAAGAATGGTACTTTCTTGTACAGTTCTGAGCAGTAGCTGTTGCTGCAGACTTTGGGAGGAAATAACATTTATTAATAGATGGAAGTTCTTCCTGGGATATTCCCAGTATTTCCCCCATAAATTTCTTTAAGGTGGTATATGGAGTCTCTGCAGTCACTCTTGGAAAATTCAAAATACGCAAATTCATTTGCCTTGACTTATTTTCCAGTCTCAATCCTCTTAGCAAGGGTATCTCTCTCCCTTACTGTGGCAGCTTTGAACTCCAAATTTCCAGACTTCTCTTCCAAAGCATGAACTTTATCAGTAATCACATTTATCTGTTTTTGCATTTGAGAAGTAATTGTAGTACTTTGTAATATTGAATGCTCCAGTCTTGTATTAAAACCATTGAAGGTATTCACTATGCTTGCCATCATTTCCTACAAAGTGACAACAGTTATAACCTGAGGGCGTTCAGGGACAACCAACGGGGCAAATTCGGGTAGTCCTCTTGCAGGATTTTGCAGAGCTCCTCCCGAAGGTTCTTCCCCGATTACCCCTGGTCCTAGCCCGGTACCTGATATTACTTCGCCATTCGGTGTCCCTGGATTGTTTGTAGCTGCAAGTCCCGCTTCTCTCGGAGCTGTAGTTGCAGCTGTTCCCTCTGCTAGCAATCCAGGAAGATGTTCACCGATAAGCGGTCTGTGCTGCAACACCGTCTCAGCCCTCTGCATCGGCCCTTGTCTTAGGTCTGGACTCAAGGATAACTCCTCCAAGGACAGAGACGGAGCTCTCTCCCCATCTAGTCCAGCGGGATCCTCGTTCCTTGGAAAGTTTGTTGCCGGGCTAAGGAAGTTCGTGATTTCTTGTTGTCCCATTACTGAAGGTAAAGAGACCGAGGGGAAAACACAAATTTTCCCCTTTCTTTTCACGGGCATTATTTCAAAAAAGAAGATAATTTTCAGGAGCTTCAAGAATCCTGGCTTCCCGAGCCTCTCAGCGTGCAGCCATCTTAGGAGCCCTTCAACTTGTCTCTTAGTGCCTTTTTAAACAGTTTCATATCTCTTTGTAGCCTCAATTCAGGTGGCATAGAATTCCATAGTTTTGGGCCCGCCAACGAGACAGCTCTTTCTCTGACAGTAGTTAGTTTGGCACTTGCCACGGAGGGAACAACAAGAAATCCTTTATTAGCGGACGTAAATTACGTTGGGGGGTGTGTATACGTAACATTGCATTCAGCCAGTCAATCTGTTCAGCATAAATTGCTTTATGAATCAGTGTTTTATATTTGACTCTTGCATCAATCGGCAGCCAATGAAGTGCTACTAGCACAGGAGTAATATGTTCTCTTTTGTTTATTCCTGTTAAAACTCTAGCCGCTGAGTTCTGTAAAATTTGAAGCGGTCTTAATGTTGTTTGAGGGAGACCTAAATATAAATATAACCTTAGTAAATGTTAAGGCGGTATTGAAATCCCTAAGGGAGGCAGGGTTAACTGCTAACCCAGTGAAATGCTGTGTGGCGCAAAGAGAAGTCAAATACTTAAGGCATCTCATGGGGAAAGGAGTGGTGAAGCCCCTGATAGATAAGATTAAGTATATCAGGGACTATTCAGAACCAGAGACCCAGAAACAGTTGCGAGCCTTCTTGGGTTTAATTGGATATTATCGAAGATTCATACCCCACTTTGCAGACCTAGCAAGTCCCCTAAATGATATGCTGAGGAAAGGGTCACCAAACAAGCTATGGTAGGGGGAAATAGCTACGGATGGGTTTGAACTACTTAAGCGGGCCTTATGTCAGGACCCAATGTTAAAAGCGGTAGACTTGTCTCTTCCCTTTGTGCTTCAAACTGATGCATCAGGAAGAGGGTTAGGAGCAGTCCTCTGTCAAGTCGACAGGGGTGAGGAACACCCAGTGCTGTATCTCAGCCGTAGGCTGAGATACAGCACTGGGTGTAGCAGTCCTCCAGTGCTGTATCTCAGCCGTAGGCTGAGATACAGCACTGGAGGACTGCTACAGCAGAGACCGGGAGTGAAGTGCTGTTTGCAGAAGCATTGCTGACAGTAATTGACTGTACATCGGATGAGAAATACACTACTGAGATTTTTTCATAACTGTGGAGTGTTGAAGCCCCTGAGGCAGCGGTTTTTGAACCGCGAAACACGGCCTGAGTCGGGCAATTTTTGAACACGTCTCTGCTTAATAAACATTTGGAAAAAGATCAGGCATCTATTGTTTGTGTTTATCCTTACGGCTATCATAGATCGCCTACCTCTTTGTTTTCTTGAACATATAGATAAGCCTAGTTTAATGGGACAAAGCCAACATGGATTTAGCCAAGGAAAGTCTTACCTCACAAATTTGTTACATTTTTTTGAGGACTTCTTAGGAAATTAAAAAATCATAGGGTAAGGGCAGTGTTCTCTTGTGGATTGCCAACTTGTTGGAGAAACTGGATGAGCCATTTGTGTCTTTTTCTGCCATTATTTACTATGTTACTAGGACCCCTTTAACTGGATAGAAGAAAAACCATTGGTAAATGTTATGTCACATTTAAATGTAATATTTATTGCAAAGGCAAGAGATAATAGAATCTTATTTTAAGACTATTCGGAACCCAGAAAATTCATGGCATTTGTTTAATAGGTTGAATGGTAGACTGCCTTCAAGTCTCAATCAATAAACACACTAACCCAACTTAAATGTGAATTCTAAAAGCCCGGCATGTGCCCAAACTGGGAGATAGGTAAATATGTCAGGATGGCATGAGCTGAGCGGATTTTAAAAGTCACCCATGTATATGCTTATCTCCCACTATGTGCATAAATGAATAGTTCCAAAAAAAGGGGCTGGGAGTGTATGTGGTCTGGGCAGGACATGGACATGGGCGTTCCTGGATTTCAACTTCAAATTTGTGCATAAATACTTATACGCACAGGCACGCCAGGGTACTCTGCTGCATAACTTTACTTCTACTAAGGAGAATGCCCTCTGCTAAGAAGGACGTGTAAGTAATACAATAAAGAAAAATACATAGGGGTAGATTTTATAAATTTACCCCCGCGCGTACTTTTGTTTGCGCACCAGGCACAAACAAAAGTACATGGGATTTTATAAGATACGCTCGTAGCCGCGCATATCTTATAAAATCTGGGGTCAGTGCGTGCAAGGGGGGTGCATATTTGTGCACCTTGCGCTCGCCAAGCCCTGCGCGCACTGCCCATTCCCTCCGTGCCCGCACCTTCCCCTCCCTTCCCCTCCCTTCCCTTACCTAACCCCCCCCCCCCGGCCCTATCTAAACCCCCCCTACCTGTGTTTTAAAAGTTACGCCTGCCAGAAGCAGGCGTAACTCACGTGCGCCAGCGGGCTGCTGGCTCGCGATTCCCCGGCCTGACACCTGTTTCGGAGGCCTCAGCCACGCCCCGAAAAGCCCCCAGGCTGGCGCCATGCTCCCCGACACACCCCCCGGAATGCTCCGAATGTTGCGTTGGCCCCGACACGCCCCCCCCCCGGAAAGCCCCAGGACTTACGCGTGTCCCGGGGCTTGCGCGCGCCGCCGAGCCTGTGCAAAATAGGCTCGACGCGCACAGAGGGGGTTTTAAAGTGTTACGTGCATAACTTATGCACGTAACCCTTTTAAAATCTACCCCATAGAGCAGCATGGTTTTCAAGGTAGGGGCTAACAGGGGAAATGGGAGGCTATGAAACTAGAGTGGTTTGGAAGTCCTATCCCCTTACCTGGGTGAACTGGGAATGAATTGGGAAACTGGAAATCCCACTTATGCTATAGAAGTAGCATTAACACACATAGGCATGTGTCCACTTAAAATTGTGCACACATGTGCATGTGGTCAGTCTATTACACAACATGCATACATATGTGTGCGTATGTTATAAAAGAGCCATATTCTTGAATGTGGGCTGAGAAATTGCACACTAGGGATGTGAATCGGGCTTCGGACGATTGAAAATATCGTCGATATTTTCAAAATTGTCAGAAATTGGGGGTTTTCCCAAAACAATAGGAAAACCCCACAATATTGAACGTGGGGGTTCCCATATCGTTTTGGGGGAGGGCGGGAAAAACGGCACACAAAAATAACCCCACCCCACGACCTGGGGGCGGGTCCGGAGGGAGCAGCCACGCCCCTGGGCCCGCCCCCAAAACGCTGCCGACACGCCCCCTAAATGCCGTGCGGCTCAGGCCCGCCCCCGACATGCCCCCCTCACCAAACCCCGGGACTTACGCGAGTCCCGGGGTCTGCGCGCGCCGGTAGGCCTATTTAACATAGGCGCACCGGCGCGCAGGGCCCTGCTCGCCTAAATCCGCCCGGATTTGGGCGGATTTAGGTGAGCAGGGCTCTTAAAATCCGCCCCTAAGTGAACTTAATAGCAGGTTATGGACTTCTCTTCCAAGAACTTATCCAATCCTTTTTTAAACACAGCTATACTAACTGCACTAACCACATCCTCTGGCAACAAATTCCAGAGTTTAATTGTGCATTGAGTAAAAAAGAACTTTCTCCGATTAGTTTTAAATGTGCCCCTTGCTAACTTCATGGAGTGCCCCCTAGTCTTTCTACTATCCAAAAGAGTAAATAACCGATTCACATCTACCCGTTCTAGACCTCTCATGATTTTAAACACCTCTATCATATCCCCCCTCAGTCGTCTCTTCTCCAAGCTGAAAAGTCCTAACCTCTTTAGTCTTTCCTCATAGGGGAGTTGTTCCATTCCCCTTATCATTTTGGTAGCCCTTTTCTTTACCTTCTCCATCGCAATTATATCTTTTTTGAGATGCGGCGACCAGAATTGTACACAGTATTCAAGGTGTGGTCTCACCATGGAGCGATACAGAGGCATTATGACATTTTCCGTTTTATTCACCATTCCCTTTCTAATAATTCCCAACATTCTGTTTGTTTTTGTGACTGCTGCAGCACACTGTACCGACAATTTCAATGTGTTATCCACTATGACACCTAGATCTCTTTCTTGGGTTGTAGCACCTAATATGGAAGCCAACATTGTGTAATTATAGCATGGGTTATTTTTCCCTGTATGCATCACCTTGCACTTATCCACATTAAATTTCATGTGCCAATTGGATGCCCAATTTTCCAGTCTCACAAGGTCTTCCTGCAATTTATCACAATCTGCTTGTGATTTAACTACTCTGAACAATTTTGTGTCATCTGCAAATTTGATTATCTCACTCGTCGTATTTCTTTCCAGATCATTTATAAATATATTGAAAAGTAATGGTCCCAATACAGATCCCTGAGGCACTCCACTGCTAACTCCCTTCCACTGAGAAAATTGTCCATTTAATCCTACTCTCTGTTTCCTGTCTTTTAGCCAGTTTGCAATCCACGAAAGGACATCACCACCTATCCCATGACTTTTTACTTTTCCTAGAAGCCTCTCATGAGGAACTTTGTCAAACGCCTTCTGAAAATCCAAGTAAACTACATCTACTGGTTCACCTTTATCCATGTGTTTATTAACTCCTTCAAAAAAGTGAAGCAGATTTGTGAGGCAAG
Organism: Rhinatrema bivittatum; assembly: GCF_901001135.1. Taxonomy (NCBI): domain Eukaryota; kingdom Metazoa; phylum Chordata; class Amphibia; order Gymnophiona; family Rhinatrematidae; genus Rhinatrema; species Rhinatrema bivittatum. The sequence continues at coordinate 322,377,905 of NC_042615.1, read as the reverse complement.
ACTTGCCCTGGGTAAAGCCATGCTGACTTTGTTCCATTAAACCAGAGCTTTCCAAACTTTTCATGTTGGTGACACACTTTTTAGACAAACATAATTTCGTGACACAGTAATTCAGTCTACCAGCAAACCAGAAGTTAAAGGTTAAACGAACAAAATGTATTTCAACAATTTATGTATGTTTCCTTAAATATATACATAAATAATATGTTTCACAACACAACTTATCTCATAATAAATATTTGCAGGCTTCCACTTCCTCCATGCTGATCTCGTACATTGTGAGATCGGCATAGAGAAAGTGCTACTCTTGCACATTCCCAAAGAATACATGTGCCAATCACTAAAAAGTAATTTTTTTTTTTACCTTTGCTGTCTGATCTTAGTTTTCTAATTGGTTGGTCACAGGCTTTTTTTTCCACCTTTCCTTTCTTGTTTTTTTGCCAATTCCTTTTACAGGGTCTTTTTTTTCTATTTCTTTTCTCTCCATCTGTCTTCCCTCAAACACACAATCAGGTTCTCATTCTCACACGCTATCTCACACATTCTCACACACACAGGCTCTCACTCACATGCAATCTCACACATCCACAGCTCTCACTCTCACATGCCTCTCTCTCATACATACATACATACTGTCTCACTCTGACACACACAGGCTCTCTCACTCCTACATGCTCTCTTGCTCAAGCACAGGCTCTCACTGGCACATGCTGTCCCTCTGCACGGGTTGCTGAAGGATGGGCTCTTCAGAGGCCCTGATCTTCCCTGGCCGTGACATGGGATCTGCAGCGGCCCTGCTATCGGGTTTCCTCCTCTTCTCGGGCTGCCGCGACGTGGGATCCGCAGCGGCCCTGCTATCGGGTTTCCTCCTCTTCTCGGGCCGTCACGACATGGGATCTGCAACGGCCCATTAATGCTGCTCTTCTTCTGTACGCAGCAGATGCTCCTCCTCCTTCCTGCCCACGCGGCTCCGGCAACGTTTTTCTTCCAGGGCTGCACAGGCAGGAAGGAGGAGGAGTGAACGTGACCCTTTTCTTCGGGCCGTGGTGATGTAAGCTCCACCACTGCCCGCCGATCTTCCTGCTATAGTTCCCTGCTTCCGCCGGCCCTGTGGACCGGGCGACACACCTCCACACTACAGGCGACACACTAATGTGTCCCGACACACACTTTGGAAGCTCTGCATTAAACCATGTCTTTCTATATGTTCTGTGATTTTGATGTTTAGAACACTTTCTACTATTTTTCCTGGCACTGAAGTCAGGCTAACCGGTCTGTAGTTTCCCGGATCACCCCTGGAGCCCTTTTTAAATATTGGGGTTACATTTGCTATCCTCCAGTCTTCAGGTACAATGGATGATTTTAATGATAGGTTACAAATTTTTACTAATAGGTCTGAAATTTCATTTTTTAGTTCCTTCAGAACTCTGGGGTGTATACCATCCGGTCCAGGTAATTTACTACTCTTCAGTTTGTCAGTCAGGCCTATCACATCTTCTAGGTTCACCGTGATTTGATTCAGTCCATCTGAATCATTACCTATGAAAACCTTCTCCATTACGGGTACCTCCCCAACATCTTCTTCAGTAAACACCAAATCAAAGAAATCATTTAATGTTTCTGTGATGGCCTTATCTTCTCTAAGTGCCCCTTTAACCCCTCGATCATCTAACGGTCCAACTGACTCCCTCACAGGCTTTCTGCTTCGGATATATTTTAAAAAGTTTTTACTGTGAGTTTTTGCCTCTACAGCCAACTTCTTTTCAAATTTTCTCTTAGCCTGTCTTATCAATGTCTTACATTTAACTTGCCAACGTTTATGCTTTATCCTATTTTTTTCTGTTGGATCCTTCTTCCAATTGTTGAATGAAGATCTTTTGGCTAAAATAGCTTCTTTCACCTCCCCTTTTAACCATGCCGGTAATCGTTTTGCCTTCTTTTCACCTTTCTTAATGTGTGGAATACATCTAAACTGTGCTTCTAGAATGATATTTTTTAACAATGACCTTTTTTACTTTTGTAGCTGCTTCTTTCAGTTTTTTTCTTACAATTTTTCTCATTTTATCAAAGTTTCCCTTTTGAAAGTTTAGCACGAAAGCCTTGGATTTGCACACTGTTCCTCTTCCAGTCATTAAATCAAATTTGATCATATTATGATCGCTATTGCCAAGCGGCTCCACCACCATTACCTCTCTCACCAAGTCCTGTGCTCCACTGAGAATTAGATCTAAAATTGCTCCCTCTCTCGTCTGTTCCTGAACCAATTGCTCCATAAAGCTATCATTTATTCCGTCCAGGAACATTATCTCTCTAGCGTGTCCTGATGATACATTTATCCAGTCAATATTGGGGTAATTGAAGTCTCCACACATCCAGCGTGCAAGGAAATAGTAGAGCAAGTCCACCTTCAAGGTTATAATAAAGTTTTATTTATATAACTGAAATTCTTCAATGTTAATAGTGGCAACTCCATACGTCTTCAACAACAAATATTAAAGTCCCCCGACACGGTCCGTGTTTCGCGGTGGCTGCATCGGGAGGGACCCACAATCAGTATCGTCTAGAACATAAAGATAATAAAGCTGATGGACTTTACAAATATGGCTATATAGTTTCAATGAGTTTTTCAAACATACCTTATACGTGCATCATGGAGCGCATCGGCTCGCACGATTAAAGGACCATTTAAAGAGGTAATTTGGCGCCAAAAGACAGCAGCTATCGCGATGGGTACGTTTGTATAAGCCCCGCCCTCTCTGTACACGTTCAACCAAACAAATGCCATTCTGCATCCCTGTTTATACAAACGTACCCATCGCGATAGCTGCTGTCTTTTGGCGCCAAATTACCTCTTTAAATGGTCCTTTAATCGTGTGAGCCGATGCGCTCCATGATGCACGTATAAGGTATGTTTGAAAAACTCATTGAAACTATATAGCCATATTTGTAAAGTCCATCAGCTTTATTATCTTTATGTTCTAGATGATACTGATTGTGGGTCCCTCCCGATGCAGCCACCGCGAAACACGGACCGTGTCGGGGGACTTTAATATTTGTTGTTGAAGACGTATGGAGTTGCCACTATTAACATTGAAGAATTTCAGTTATATAAATAAAACTTTATTATAACCTTGAAGGTGGACTTGCTCTACTATTTCCTTGCACGCTGGATGTGTGGATATTTATTGATGTGCAAGGCATTTGCTTCGTGTTTTTGCTTGGGTAATTGAAGTCTCCCATTATTTCTGCACTACCAATTTGGTTATCTTCCCTAATTTCTCTTAGCATTTCACTGTCCGTCTCAGCATCTTGACCAGGTGGATGGTAGTATACCCCTATCACTGGGGATTTCTACCTATAAAGATTCAATTTTGTATTTAGTCTCATGCAGGATGTTTATCCTGTTGGACTCTATGCCATCCCAGACATAGAGCGCCACACCTCCTCCCGAGTGCTCCTCTCTGTCATTAATATATAATTTGTACCCCGGTATAGCACTGTCCCATTGGTTATCCTCTTTCCACCATGTCTCTGAGATGCCAATTAAGTCTATGTCATCATTCACTGCTATACATTCTAATTCTCCCATCTTACTTCTTAGACTTCTGGCATTACCATACAAACATTTCAAAGTTTGTTTTTTGTTTGTATTTTCATTCTGCTTTTTAATTGATAGGGATAAGTTAGAATTTTTTAGCTCAGGTGAGTTTATAGTTACAGGCACTTGGACTATTTTTCTAATTATTGGAACCTCACTGTCGGGATGGTCCAATTCTAATGCATCATTAGTATCCTTTGAAGATACCTCTCTCCGAACCATGCGCTGCTGAGCGACTGTCGGCTTTCCCCTTTGTTCTAGTTTAAAAGCTGCTCTATCTCCTTTTTAAAGGTTAGCGCCAGCAGTCTGGTTCCACCCTGGTTAAGGTGGAGCCCATCTCTTTGGAAGAGACTCCCCCTTCACCAAAAGGTTCCCCAGTTCCTAACAAAACTGAATCCCTCTTCCTTGCACCATCGTCTCATCCATGCATTGAGACTCCGGAGCTCTTCCTGCCTCTGGTGACCTGTGCGTGGAACAGGGAGCATTTCAGAGAATGCTACCCTGGAGGGTCTGGATGGTCCTTCATTTACATGTGTGAGCATGCTAATTTTAGCATGCTCATGCCAGTATGTTTCTAGATCTATATAACAGTATGTTTCTAGATCAATTTAACAAGTGTGTTAAGGTTTTATTGCATAAGAATTCCTTAACGAACATATTAACATTCAAAATTCCAATTCTTATGATCAAATATAACCCTAAATCAGAAGCTTATGAAAATAGTTTATGAAAATTCTATACAATATCACAGCATAGATTTGATGTCTTTCAGATGTACATAATTCTAGGTGGGGTGCTATAGAAATATCACAAACATACTAATATTTAAATATAACGTTGGGGACTTTCCAATCCCACAGAAGTGTAGATTCTAAATGCCAAAGTTTAAATAAAATGCACAGAAAACAATACATGCAGGGATACTAAGAGGCATTTTCACTCTTTTCATTAAAATTGCTCTAAGACATATCTATGCTGTGGTACTGTAGAAATCTTTAAGCTCAGACTGTAATTTCCCATGGACACATCAGTGTTTAAATCAGTGTAGTAGTTTGCACAAATAACCAGTTTGTTTCCTTCCTTTTCTAATCATGAGAAAAAAAAATTGGAATGTGTTACAATATGTCCCATGAAAGACATTTGCAGTTATTTTATGTATTCCCATTGCATATTTCCAAATTCTAAAATCCCAACCTGAAATTTGAATAATCTTCTAGACTTCTTATTTTAGGTTTTATTCAAATGTATTAATTGTTCACCTTTTTATCTTTAATATGCTCTTGCTGATCTCTGAGAAAATGTACATTATAACATAATAAAGGCATTGCTTACATCGGATGTTCTCTCCTTTTGAACGTTTTGAATCCCTTGGAAGATCTATAAAATAAATTCCTACACAAATTACCATATATAATTCTGAAATATGAATCAAAGATGTGTCAGCTTTCCATTGGGAATACAACAGAAGATGGGGAGTAAACTTTGGCTCACTATATCTCTCTCTAGTTGAAATGGCATGAAACTAATGATGTTTGCTATTTTACAGATTTATTGCTTTTTGTATTACCACACTTCTGATCAGATGCAATTACATTATAGAATGATAACCTTGAGGTCAATATTCAAAGCCATTTAAGAACATAAGAAAATGCCATACTGGGTCAGACCAAGGGTCCATCAAGCCCAGCATCCTGCTTCCAACAGTGGCCAATCCAGGCCACAAGAACCTGGCAAGTACCCAAAAAATGGGTACTTGCCAGGTTCACAAGTTATCCATCTAAATTGCATGTTTTCCAATATTCAACCACTTATCCCGCTAAATTCTAGCTGGATAAGTCGTAATCTAACTCTAATGTAGCTGGTTATAAACGAGGAACTCCAAGGCATGCCAAAGTTATCAAGCTAATTTATCCAAATTTTAGTTATATTTGGCTAAGATAGTCAAATAATTTCAGACCTGCTAGAGAGAAGGCTTAAAGATATCCTCCTTGTGTGGCCAGATAACTAACTACTTAACCAGATGTCTTCAAAAGATATCTAGTTACATAAGAACAAAAGATATGCCATACTAAGTCAGACCGAGAGTCCATCAAGTACCTGGAAAGCACCCAAACATTAAAGGGTCAATTTTAAAAGGAACGCACGTGCATCCATGTGTGTGCGGTTCCCGGTGCACTCACATGGATGTGCTGATTTTATAACATGTGCACGTTATAAAATCGGATGGCTGCACACACATGCGTGCCAGATTTAAAAATCTGCATGTGGGGGGGGGGGGCAAATTTGTGGAAAATACACGCAGCGATGCAATTGGGCATCCCCCACTTCCCTCCCAATAGAAGCAGACTATGAGGGAACTTCCCTACCTCCTTGCATAACCTTCCTTCCCTTTCCCCTCTCCACCTGACCCCTAACTCCTATCTACCCCAACATTTTTTATTTCATTACTTACTGCTTCTCCGGAGCAGAAATAGTTTCCAAGTGCTGACCGGCTGCCAACGCATGCTTCCCCGGCACAGCGACTAATGGCCGCTGTCCCAGCCAGCCTCCATCCTGCTCTGTCCCGCCCCCTCCCTGTCCAGACACTACCCCCAGCCTGCCCCTTTTCAGGGCCCTGCATTTGTGCGCGCACTGCGGTTTAGACGCGTGGCTGAACCCATTTTAAAATGCGTGCAGGGCTTGGCCACATGCATAAATCCCGGGTTTTATGCATGTAGGTCTTTGAAAAGTCAGCCATAAATGAATAGATCCCAAGATACTAATCCTTATTGATTAATAGAAGTTTATGGACTTTTGCTCTAGGAACTTATCCAAACCTTTTTTAAACCCAGCTACACTAACTGCTGTAACCACATCCCCTTGCAATGATTTCCAGACTTAATTATGTGTTGAGTGAAAACACTTCTCTGATTTGTTTTAAATGAGCTATTGCTAACTTCATGGAGTGCCCCCTAGTCCTTGATTTATCCGAAAGAGTAAATAAACAATTCACATTTAACCGTTGAAGTCCTTTCATGATTTTATGGACATCTATTATATCCCCTCTCAGCCATCTTTTTCCAAGCTGAACAGCACTAACCTCTTTATCCTTTCCTGATAGGGGAGATGTTCCATCCCCTTTATCATTTTGGTCGCCGTTTTCTGTACTTTCTCCAGTCCAACAATATCTTTCTTGAGATGCGGCGATCAGAACTGCACACAGTATTCAATGTGTGGTCTCACCATGGAGCAATACAAAGGCATTATGCCAGCCACCATTTTATTTGCTATTCCCTCCCTAATAATTCCTAACATTCTGTTTGCTTTTTTGACCACCACAGCACACTGTGCTGACAATTTCAATGTATTATTGACTGTGATGCCTAGATCTCTTTCCTGGGTGGTAACTCCTAAGATACAACCTAACATTGTGTAACTACTAGAGATATGAATCAGAACCGGAATCGGTTCGGTTCCGGTTCCGATTCAAATCATGCATTTTTTTTTGTCCGGCCTGATCCTTTTTTTTTTTCTATCAGCTGCACCCGATCGGATAAACAAAAAACCCACCCCAACCCTTTAAAACCGCTCCCTTAGCCTCCACCACCCTCCCGACCCCCCCCCCCCCCCAAAATATTTTAAAATTTCCTGGTGGTCCAGTGGGGGTCCCGGGAGCGATCTCCTGCTCTCAGGCCGTCGGCTGCCACTAATAAAAATGGCGCCGATGGCCCTTTGCCCTTAACATGTGACAGGATAACGTGCCATTGGCCGGCCCCTGTCACATGGTAGGAGCACTGGACGGCTGGTGCCATCTTTAAAAATGAAGCGGTTTTAAATGGTCGGGGTGGGTTTTTAGGTTGTGTCCTAACCCCCGTTAGTGTGCACTAACCCGATTAACAATTTTTTCATGATAAATCGGTGGAATTTCTATTGTATCGCACTCTTTAATGATTAATAACGATTTAATAAATATCGGACGATATTTCAAATCATCAAAAAACGATTCACATCCCTAGTAACTACATCAAAGGTTATTTTTCCCTATATGCATCACCTTGTACTTGTCCACATTAAATTTCATCTGACATTTTGATGCCCAATCTTGCAGTGTGACGAGGTCCTCCTGCAATTTATCACAATCTGCTTGAGATTTAACTACACTGCATAATGTTTTGTCATCTACAAATTTAAGCACTGCACTCATCATGCCCCTTTCCAGACCATTTTAAATATATTAAAAAGTACCAGTCCTTGAGGCACTCCACTGTTTTTCCACTGTGAAAACAGACCATGCCAGAACTGTTTCCAATAGGTTTCTTTAGCGTACCCTGGTATTTCCAGAATGGCGGTTTTATCTTCCAAAAAAGCTGGCTCTTCTATCTGGATTAGAAGTATGAAAAGCTGTTTTGCTTCTTCTGGTGAGAAGTTTCGCCAAATAAGTGGTCCAAGTAGCTTTGGGCTAGCCAGTCTTGTGGGCGGTTCTCTGAAAGTTCCTTAAGAAAATACCTGGGTCTTTTCCTAACTTCATTTTAAATAACACTGGAGGCACTAGTTTTATCCAGGTTGTAATTGCTTGCACTGCTTAGGCTATTTGGTTAAACTGTTGATGCAGAACTTGAGCCACTCTCTAGAGTTGTTGTGCTCTTCAGCAAGGGTCTGCAGTAATCGCTCAATGTTGGTTAGTAAAGTTTGACCCTACAGAGGCTTTCTTGAAGCACTTTCTTTCTTTATTCAAAAGAAAAATATCCTAACCTGTCCGGCTCTGACTCAATTATTCTTTCAGTCTGTCTAGGTGGGGCTACCCCCCTTGACCTGTTGGATTTTACCTCATGGCTGCACCTGCAGCCAGGTCCCAGGAAAGTTTAGTAAGGCTCATTGCTCTGCTGCTTTAAAGCTTTCAGCACTCGTCTCTGCTCTGTGCAAACAGCCAGAACAGAGACAGAGAATTTTTTTTCGTCCTTTCCTTATAGCTAACATGAGTCCCTGCCTTTGTAGGCACTTAGAGCAGGAGCATCCCAGTGAATGGCACCATATGTAACACAGAGGAGAACAGAATAAGTGGAACTCTGGCTATTATTCTACAGACTTCATTATTTGCAGACACATTAAACAACCCAAAGTTTGCTTACCTCAACAGTGCTGACAATAGAAAAATAGCAGATTACAAACACGTAGTTTCAACAAAGTTCTAGCTTTCTTCTCCTCTTATCTGGGGCCTCTCTTTCCCCCTGGCTCCTTATTCCTTTCCCCAAGGAAATTCCATGTAACCAGGATTCCCTTGTGGCTGCCTTAAAGAGGATCTAACATACATTCCTTTACATGCACACTATGGGCCGGATTTTCAAAGGGTTACGCGTGTAAAAATCTGGCATACATGTGTGTGCACTGGGTAGCGCGCACACACATGTACACCTGCGCACAACCTTTTAAAATCTACCCCTATATGCAGATAGTGCACACCGAATGGCAAAACTTGTTTATTCAGAACTGCCAAGTTTCAATGTATAGGAGAAACATATGAGCCATTATATGATTTATGAGGTCTTTATGTTGGAGAAAAAGGTTTTGCTGAAAGAGTAAGTAAAGTTATGAAAGAACTTTATTATTTTATTTTATTTATTTAAAAATCATTTGTTTACTGCCACTCCAAAGATCATGGAGATTTAAAACCTAAAACAAACATATAAAGTCATAAAAAACATGTTATAATTCTTAACATTTTTGACAGACAAGACAATAGCTCTAGTTACATATGGGATTATTACAATAGCAATCTATCTGTGAACTGTTCTATGGGATGATCTTGTTAAATGCCTAGGTCAGCCACAATTCTTAGCTGTTCAGGCATTTTATTCCAGATTGATGGACCTGCTACAGATATTGTATGATTTCTGATGTTGTCCAGATGTGCTTGTGGGGTGCTCTGGATTGATAATAAACCTTTATTGGCTGACCTTAGAGTATGATGAAGAGTATAAAAGTTTAATGAACCAACTAGCCAAATTGCATCATTATCATATATTATCTTGTGAATCTTTGTTAGCGTTTAGTATTGTATACGGAATTGAATGAGTAGCCAGTAAAACATAGACAATATTGGAGAAATATGGGCATATCTTGAAGTACCTATTAGTTCTCTTGCTGCTGAATTCTGGAGTAGTTGTAAGGGTCTCAATGTGCTTGCTGGCAGTCCTAATGACAAAGAATTACAAAAATCTAATCCGGTGAACAATAATGATTGCAGGACTGTGCAAAACTCTTCTGGTTCAAGTACGGTTTGTGGGGCCTCAGGATTCTGAATTTATAATATCCTGCTTTAACATGCAAACAAATGCATGCTTTCATATTCAATCTATTCTCAAGAATCATACCTAGATCATGAACAATTGATGAGATTTCGATATTATGGCCACTGAAACTAAAAGATGGATAATCTGTAATAACTTGATGTCTAGTTAGTATCATAATTTTGGTTTTTGAAATATTCAGTGAAGATTTATTGCAGAACAGACACTTTTGAATAGCTGACAAATATATTTCAAGGTATTTGAATGTGTTAGAAATGGAATTTGTGATTGGTATGGGGAACTGGATATCATCAGACCGAGTCATCTCAGTAATTTACATAATGTAGCTGAAACTGAGGACCCGTTTTTATCTGAGGCCATTTGGAAACAATATTACCACCTATCCCTTCTTGACAAGATTGGTTAGTAGGAATGAACTGAACCATTTCAGGATGAGCCCAGATATTTCAAACTCTTCAAATTGGGTGTTGAGATTTTGCCTAGGGTGATGCAAAACTTGTTAACTAACATTGTGTCTATATTTGTTTAATATATTTTATATTGATTTGTGAAGAACGTTTTGTGTCCTGTGCATATGACGGGGTTGGTTATGTTGTTAATCATGTGATTGGTGCATGAATATACTGTGTGGGGTGGGAGGAGAGAAAATATTGAGTTGGAAGTTAATTGTCTTATGGACAATTCTTGTATATATGGTTAATTGTGCAAAAGAATATTCTGAGTACTCATGCTAACAAAAATGTAAAAAGCAGAGAAATAATACTAAAAATGATTGTAGAGTATTTTAAAAATAAAATGATAGAGCAAAGTAGACAACATTTCTTCATGTTTTACCATTTATAAATTGGCTATAGAGAGAACAAAGATAACCCCACATTTGTGCCGTTTCAAGCAACAATTCAATGTATACAAGAAATCCAGTTAATGTTATATAAAGTTTTTCATACTGTTTCAGAGTTAGCTGTCCTATCTCAAATATGGTTTATTTGTACAGTGACTCTATGCCAAAATTTACAGCCAAACATTATCCAGATTCTCTATTTCTTTGATTTCATTAACTACCTCCATACAATCTCTAAGTTATGATTTCTATATCTTTAAAATGGGCACCAGAATCACATTCACAAGTAGGAATAGGTTCCTAGTAATGTTATTATAAATTAGTTCACAACGACAATTTTTCAGGAAATTAATAGATTGAAATGTTACTTCTTCAACAATGACAACATTGTTGAGAATGACATTTGACCTGATCAAGTGCCACAAATGAGTCTACAGAAGCAACATTCACCATTCATTAATCATCTTTCAGTCCATTTCTTACCTCTTGTATTTGCTCAGTTATTCATTCTCACATTCACAGTATCTCTACAGCCACTTTTTAGGTGCCTTTCAAATTATAATTTATCTTTCTAAACTCTGCTTTACTTCATTATTCAGCTGTCTACAATCAAATTCTATGATATCTGAAAGAATAAATATATTATATATTTTTTTTTTTTACAAAATTGCTACATAATAGCAGTAATTTCTGTTGTGTGGGAGTATACTTACTGTATATGGCTTTCACGACTAATTAAATATCTCAGCATTAGTTCATCTTTAATCAGCCGTGGGCACCTTTTATTACCGCATATGCTCATTTGCCGTACACTGGGCATCTTCACTTCACTATCTGAATAAGTGCCACAACATTTCAGGCAGTAAACTGGCAATTACCAAAGGTCGTTTCTTTCTTCTACTCTGGGTTGCAATACACAGTAGTCGACTTAATGAGCAAAAGGGCTATGATACAGGTAACAAAGTTATTGTGATTTACTACAGTAATAGCAATACATTTTCTTGTGGCTTTTTCTATAGGATCAAATAAATCTGTCTTTGACTTAGTTAATGGATCATTACTGTCTTTTTCATCAATATTTTGAAGAAAACTATAAAGTTTAATGCATGCCACTGCTTCACATATATACCGTATATGGTACAAACAAGAACAATTTAAGAAATAACTTTGAAAAAGGCACCGTGTGTCCTGTAATACAATATTGATGCAATTACAACTACTTCTACTAGTAACAAATTCTAAGGCACTCATATACACATAAGAGACAGTTCCTGCTCCATGGAGTTTATAATCTAGTCATAACAAACATATATAAACTTTTAAAGTGGATTTGAATACGGCTAGTGAGGGAGCATCATGCACCCACTCATGAAGTCTAGTCCAGAATTTTACCACAGCAAGGTTGAAAACACAGAGTTGGGAATTGGTAGAGGAATAGGGCACAGGTAAGAGCAATTTGGTCAATTTATGGCATTCGCAAGGAAGGGTATTAGAGAGACAGAAGACATATAATGAGGTATTAAAGGAAATATATTTATAGGTGAGTAAGGGAAGCTTGAACTGTATGCAGAAGCAGACAGGAAGCCAATGTAGTGAATTAAGAAGAGGGATTACATTATTATAGCTATGTTGAAGGAAGATGTCATGTATCCAAATTCTGAATAAAGATGGTTCAGTGGGAAGGAGATAAGAGAGTGGAATAACATTTTTTTTTTGCCTGCTCAGAAGGGAAAATCCATGTTATAGAGGAAGAAATGACATGCATTAGCAGTCTTTTGAATGTGCAAACAGAATGAAAGAGAGGCATCAAAGATGTCCTCAAGGTTACAAGTTAAAGGAACTGAGAAAATGAGAGCAGAATCCACAGAGACTGAAAAAGAGGGAAGAGGGAAAGAGATTTTTTGGGAAAACAAGAAGTTTCATCTTGGAAATGTGAAGTTTAAGGTGGTAGCAGGACATCCTGGTCACAATGCCAGTCAAGCAGGCTGAAATTTGGACTGCATTTGTGATGAAATTACTGGTTTAGAGAAATAGATCTGGGGGTTATCATTGTAAAAAATGGTACTGAAAGCTATGAAAAGAAATCAGAGCACTAAGGGAAGAAGTGTACATGGAAAAGAAAAGGGGGTCCTTGGACAGTGCCTTGAGGCACACTGACCAATAGTGGTGGAGAAAGAACCACCAGAGGATATAGTAAAAGTATGATGGAAGAAAGAAGAAAACCAATATAGAGCAGAGTCCTAAAATGCAATTGAGTACAATGTGGTAAGGAGTAGATGGTGAGCAATGATGCCAAAAGCAGTCGATAGGTGAAGGAGGATGAGGATTGAGTAAAGGCCCTTGGCCTCGAACACAAAAATGTCACTAGAAACATTTGGCGAGAGCAGTTTCTGTAGAATATAAAGGGTAAAAGCCAGACTGCAGCAGATCCAGAATAACCTTGAGTAGAAAGAAAATCAAAACACTGAAGTGGTAGAGTGATAGAAGGAGATAAAATTGGTGGTTTCTTTTATCATGAATTCAGAAAAGGAAGAAAATGTACAATTGCTACAAAACTTTCCCTTTTCTTCTCAGGGTGGACCCTTGGACCAAGAGGGAGTTGTTGCCACCTGTGGGGAGGTGCCCCACAGGTCCCCACCATTGGTAGGTGAGACAGAATAGCAGAGACCCCACTGGAGCTTCACCACTACCAGTCTGTGTTCCCCTAAGGTTGAGCCTTTGGGTGCCGGGACCAGCTGGACTTACATGGGCCTCCACAAATATGGAAGTCCAGAAAATAAACTGGTAGCACAATTTGTAATCGGAGACCAGGCAAAGGTCACGGCAGGCAGCGTAGCTCATAGTCTACGGGCCAAAGTCAAAGCCAAAGATAAGCAGTAGAGATGAGGAGAACAGGAACGTGGAAGGAACTCAGGACAACACGTGGATTGCAGGAAGCGAGGAGACCTGCTGTCAAGGCAAGGGCTGGAATCCAGATCCAGTCCTAAATACTGTCCCAGGGATGATGTCATTGGGGAGGGCCAGCAGCATTTCCCTGCTGCGGGCCCTTTAAGAAGGGGAGGAAGGTGTACACATGCACCTAGAGGGAGGTCCCTCACCAGAAGAAGCTTGCAGTGTCTAAGCTGCGGGGTTCAATGGACCAGAGGCATTCGGGAGGGCGGACCGCGAGTGGAGGTGATGCTACACGTCAGCAGTGGCTTCCCACCGCTGCTAAGGAGCCAGGACCCGACCCCGCAACAGAACGGTATTGGGTAAGAGAAGCCAATTGCGAGCTGCTGCAGCCATCAAACATTACCCCTCTTTCAAGCCCCCCTCCTGAGGGTTTTGGTTTGCTGGGGTGAGAGGCATGGAAGTGTTTGATCAGATAATTGTCTAATATGTTAGACATCGGCTCCCAGGTGTTCTCTTCGGGGCCATATCCTTCCCAAGCAAAGAGGTACTCCCATCTTCAACCACATATTCTCACGTCAAGTATGTCGAGCACCTGATAAGTGGTGTCGGTCTCAGAGGCAAGCTTTTGCGGTTCGGATATCTTCCTAGAGGGCCAGGAGAGTACCAGGGGTTTCTGGAGGGAGGAGTTGTGGATCCTTAAGGATGAAGGTAGACGGAGCTGGTAGGTCACACGGCCCAATTGACGGATTATCGGGAATGGACCAGCCACATAGACAGAAGCTTGAGCTGGATATATCATGTGCTAAGCCAAACCTTTTCCCGGGGCTTAAACTGTGGAGCCAATCTACGGTGAGCATCAGCAAATCTCTTGGCTTTATGCCCTGCTTCTTGAAGCATTTGCTGCATATGATTCCAGAGTAGGTGCAGTCCTTGGGCCAACAACTTACTGTGCAGGTGAGGGAATGGTCAGTGGCAGTGGCAGAGGGTGAAGCGGCCATATTCTGTAGATGATCTGGAAGGGTGAAGATCCAGTGGTAGAACAAGGATGTGAGTTATAGGAAAACTCTACCCAGGGAAGCAGTGTGGCCCAGTCGTCCTCACGAGCATTGATGTAGGCCCGGAGAAAATGCTTTAGAGTGCGGTTGGTCCTTTCTGCCTGCTCGTTTGCTTGTGGATGGTAGGCAGATGTGAAGTCCAGAGTGATATCAAATATCTAACAGAGGGCCCTCCAGTACTTGAGTACCATGATCTGATATAATATGTTTGGGAAGTCCATGAAGATAAAACACATGTTTGAGGAAGAGCTTTGCCAGTTGAGGTGCAGAAGGAAGACCAGGCAAGGTGACATCTTAGAGAAATGGTCAACCTCCACCCAGATGGGCCTCAGCTTAAGCCAAAGCCTGGATCCAGGCCTGATACCAGGGCTGGTTCCCAAAGCCGGGATCCCAGCCCAGACCCAGGCCTGATGCTGGAACCTGGTCCATACTAACGGGACTTAGTGTGCCCTAACTGAAAATGTTACCAATAAGTTAAAAAGTCTCAATTGGAGAAGCAGTTTGTTAGAGATATGGTTCTACATTCCCAATGCCTTACTCCTTAGTTACTTGTTGTATTGCCAAGGTTTCAAAGTGGTGTTTGTGGGAGATGGCCAGTGCCTGTTAACAAGTATAAAGAAACAAGTGATTTAATAATAGTATCAAGTTCTAATCAGCAAAAGCAAAAACATACAATGTGCTTGCATATTTTGAATTGGCCAATCCCTTTGTATTTTAGGAAAGGGGCCTTGGCATTATTGGATATGCATACTTTGAATTCCTCTGGTGTTTGTGGAATAGGGTAAGTCCTGTTAGTATGGGGTGATAGGTAGAGAGAGACCTATTGGGGTGGTGACTGTGAAAGAGAGGCAGCCTGGTGTGTATGGGGGTGACTCGTGAGAGGGGGAGTGACTAGAGTGACTGTATGGGATGACAGATGGGAGAGAGACTGGTTGGGTTGGGTTGGAGATTAGTGAAAGAGAGAGAGAGCCTGGTGTGGTGTATGTGTGTGTGTGTGGTTGGGGGGGGGGGTTACTGGTGAAAGGGGGAGTGTATGGGGTGACAAGTGGGAGAGAGACCAGTTGGGGTATTGAGAGAAATGCAGCCTGGTATGAGTGGGACGTGATCTATCACTCCAACAGTCACTCCAGTCACTCACCAGTTACCTCTCCCACACATATCAGGCTGCCTCTCTCTCTCTATTTCAGCAGTCACCACCTGAATCAGTGTCTCTCTCACCTGTCCCCCCATACAATCACCCTAGTCACTTACCCTCTCACCAGTCACCACCAAACATACCAGTTTGCCTCTTTCTCTCACCAGTCACTACCTCAATCAGTCTTCTGTCACCCCATACAATCACCCCAGTTACTACCCCTCTCACAAGTCACCCCCTCCAAACACAACACACCAGGCTGCCTCCCTCTCACTGATCACCACCTGAAATAGTCTCTCTCCCACCTATCACCCCATATAGTCAGTCAATTACCCTTTCACCATTTACCCTCCACAACATCCAGTTAGCGCACTAACTCAAAATACAAAATGTTATGAAATTTTGGCATTTTTAATTTTCTTTCACTGCACTCCTGAAATGAGATGAAATAGACAATGTTGTTGCAATTGTCTATTTCATTTAAACGATTGGACACCCCAAATAATTTATACCTTGGTATCACAGTGCCCCATTCATTATCTGCCTTCCACCACATCTCTAAAATGCCTATAATGTTTATAGCCTCATATAATACTAATCATTCTAAATTACCAGTCTTATTGTTCAGACTTCTGGCATTCACATACAGACATTTTATAGTATCTGTGTTAGCAAATGATACAGGTAGTTTAGTTATTCACCTCTGAATGCTATTTGTCTACATCCATCTGGGTTACTTCACCCTTAAATACAACCTCTCGTTTCTAATGTCTCTGTTTTGCAAGTATGTTTGGAAGATATACTCTTCCAAACCATTCACTTTTGAGCAATTGTGAGCATTCCCCCATGGCCTAGTTAAGAAGTTGATCCATCTCCTTTTTAAATGTTAGTTCCAGCAGCCTGGTTCCACTCTGGTTAAGATGGAGGCCCATCCCATCTGAAAAGGTTCCATCTTCCTCAGAATGTCCCCCAGGTCCTAACTAATCGAAATCCCTCTTCCCTGTACCATTGTTTCATCCACACATTGAGACTCAAGCTCAGCCTGCCTTTGGGGTCTTTCATGTGGAGCAATGAGCATTTCTGAGAATGCAACCCTAGAGATTCTAGATTTCACTTTCCTATCAATCGGCCTAAATTTAACCTCCAGATCCTCCCTCCCGTACCTTCCTATGTCATCCTAACCCTTACCTCATGGGTGTGAGAGGATAAAGCATCACCTAGAGGATAAGTCCTAGCTACAGGATCTCTTCCTGCCACACCAAAGTGGCAGCACAAGGGCTGCTTGACTGGATTTGGGACTGCTCTGCTCTATCCCTGAAGGTTTCCTCTGTATACCTCTCTGCCTCTGCTCCCCCATGTCTGCCACTCTTAACTTCAGAGATTAGATTCGCCCTCTGAGATCTAGGAGCTCTTTGCACCAGGTGCACAAATACAGCTTCTCGCCAACAGATAATCATACATGTGACACGGTGCAAAAGACTGGATACCACCCACCTCAGTGATTGATTAATTTTATTGAGTTGCTAAAATTTTAAAAGCTGCTTAAATAAAGAACATGTATCTCTCTCAATTTAAGGATTTTTAAATTGGCCATGTTTTTAAATTATTTTGGGGGTTCTTTTAAATCTAAGCATACTTAGTTATAGGTAAGACAAAATTGGTTTGCTATTTTTATTCTTTTCAGGGATAATTCTATATTTTCTGTTTAATATTCTTTTTTTATAGCTTGATACCCTCATGATCTTTTTTCTTTTTAATAGTTAACTCTAGACAGATCTATTTATTTAACTATCTATTTATTTATTTATTTAAAGTTTTTTACTATTCCGACATTCGTTAGAAACATCATATCGGTTTACATTAAAAACATACCAGTAGCAAGAAAATGCTTTACAATAAACACGTTGAAATTAAAACAAGAGGTTGTGGCTTTACAGAAAACACAGATATATTAAAACAAGGGTGGTAGCTACAGGGGGAAGGAACAGGGGGGGAACTATATACAAGAAACATATAGATAATAAAAACAATTTGTATGACTTGGCTTCTTGCAGGTTTTGGAGGGGCTAATGAAAAGTAAGGCGGGAGAAGGGTTGGAAATGAAAATAAAACAGAAGGTTACAAAGGTACCTAGAGGACAGATGATCAGATTTCTAACTTCTGAAAAAGTATCATCTCAGATCATTTGAATAGAGGGCAAATGAGTTTAATTTTCTTTAAAATAGGTGGTTAATGCTGTCTGTAATTTGTCCTAAAGTATTTTGTTTTGCAGGAAACAGATGTACAATGGCCATCTAGTGGATGTAGAAATGCATTTCCCATTATCACTCTAGTATTACTGGGGCATGGCTTGAAATGGAGCTTATTCCTATCTTTTATTCCATTATATTTTTGATTAAATTGTCAGAGACCAGAAAGAAATCTATATAGGAAAAAGACTGATGGCAGGAATAATAAAAGTGTATGCGCCCTCTTTTCAATATTATACTCTCCTATCATCTTTTAATCTAACTCTACCATAATTTGAGTTAGGTCCTCCTTACTTTTAGTACTCTTTAAAGATTTCATTTTCAATCCATCCAATATCAGATCTAAAATCCCATTAATATCACCACCCAATATTATGTTAGTGACCTGTAGTGCCAAGATAAACTGATTCATTTGATTAATAAAACCTGCTGCATCTAGACTTCAATTTAGAATAGCTTGAACAACCTCCCAATGACCTCTGGCATCTAAATATTTTAAGGTTGATTTACCATGTTTTGACTAATATTGCCATCCAAATGAACTTCAAATGTATTACTCAACTGGTTTCCTTAAACTTTCATGTTCTAATGCAGGACTTATGCAAACACGGTTTCTAAAAAAAGACATTGTGAAAACCTCTAAAAAGAATTCTTTAAAGAGATATGATGAAGTTTTCAGCAAAGCAACTCTTGTAATTCTAGTTTTGTGGAATGACCTTTAGGCATCTCTGAAGATAGGTATCGGATCTGGGACATAACTTATACTATTTATGTTAGGATCATTTTAATGTGCTTGAAAAGACAAAGAAATTCACATGACATACCATGGGCTTTGAGTATAAATATGTGATTGTTGATCAATAAGAGTTAAATTTTAAAACTGCTCTCTATACAGGTCACAAATGTATTAGTGGACTACTTATTGTCACATTTTATCAAAAATCATTTTGGTTAGTTAAATTTTATTATTTTGAGAATCTCTGATATTAGTATTATTTAAGCATGGAAATCAGTCAAGTGATTATTTATCAGGTGGAGACATTGGGCTTTTTCACATTTTGTAATCTATTTGTAGAAAGTGCTATAGCCATTCTGGTCCTGAAAAAAAATGATTTTTATAGGCTTTGATGTCTTTCATTAAACTAATGTAAGAATAATTCAAATATCATAGCATACCTAAAAGAATGTATGTGGCCTGGAAAGCTTAGGGATGACTATATCTTAGGGATGTGCAGAGCAAAAGTTTATGTTCATAAGTCCATAAGTCGAAAGGGGGTCCCATTTGCGGTCAATATGGACATATGGAGAATTCCATAAGTTGAGTCTATGTCCATACGTGCAAATAAAAATTTAAACCCCTCACCCTCCTTAATCCCCCCCCCCCAAGACTTACCACAACTCCCTGGTGATCCAGCGGGGAGTCAGGACGCCATTTCTGAACTCCTTTGCGAGGAGCTGGCCCCCCCCAAGCTGGCCAAAAGTTCCTTTTGGGCCCAACGAGGGTCCCGGAGCGAACCCGCGGGGAATCACGTGACGCGGCGTCACTCCGATGTGGCGCCGACGTCACGTGCTCCTCGCAAAGGAGTTCAGAAATGGCGTCCTGACTCCCCGCTGGATCACCAGAGAGTTGTGGTAAGTCTTGGGGGGGGGGGGGGGGGATTAAGGAGGGTGAGGGGTTTAAATTTTTATTTAGGATCAACAATCGCGATTTCCAACGTATTCAACATAGCTATGTTGAATACGTTGGAAATCCGATCGTTTTCGCCTCATCACTTTTTTAAGTTAAAAAAAAAATAAGTTGCATTTTACATTTAAGTTCAAAACGAATGCACACCCCTACTATATCTTTGGATTATTCATATGTAATCATGGCACCTGAGACATGTCTAGTCCATGCATACATTGGACTAAACCAGTGATTTTCAACCCAAACAGGTTTTCAGAATATCTACAATGAATATTCATGAGATAGATTTGCATGTGTTGCCGCTATCGTATTCAGATCTCTCTCAGAAACTAGGTTGAGAATCCCTGGTTTAAACACTGGGAGGTCTATATTCAGACACAGTCCAGATAGCAAAATTAGCTGGATAAAGTTATCCAACTAACTTTGGAGGCATATTCAACAGGGCAGCCATACTATTGAATATTAGAGATGTGAATCGTGTCCTCGATCGTCTTAACGATCGATTTTGGCTGGGAGGGGGAGGGAATCGTATCGTCGCCATTTGGGTGTTTAGAGTATCGTTAAAATCGTGAACCAGCACACTAAAACCCCCTAAAACCCACCCCGACCCTTTAAATTAAATCCCCCACCCTCCCCAAATGCCTTAAATTACCTGGGGGTCCAGCGGCACACTAAAACCCCCTAAAACCCACCCCCGGCACACTAAAACCCACCCCGACCCTTTAAATTAAATCCCCCACCCCAAATGCCTTAAATTACCTGGGGGTCCGTAGCGGCGGTCCGTAGCTTAAATTACCCCCGGGTCCGTAGCTAAATCGGGGGAAGGGGGAGAGCAGGAAATCCGGCACACTAAATCGTGGTGTCTTCAGCCGGCGCCATTTTGCAAAATGGCCACCGCAAAATGGCGGCGGCCATAGACCAATACGATTCGACGCAGGAGGTCGTTCCAGACCCCCACTGGACTTTTGGCAAGTCTTGTGGGGGTCAGGAGGCCCCCCCAAGCTGGCCAAAAGTTCCTGGGGGTCCAGCGGGGGCCCTGGAGCGATCTCCTGCCGCGAATCGTTTCCGTACGGAAAATGGCGCCGGCAGGAGATCGACTGCAGGAGGTTGTTCAGCGGGGGTCCTCCTGACCCCCCCAAGACTTACCAAATCTCCTTGGTGGTCCAGCAGGATGGGGGGGGGGGGGTCCGGGACCCATCCCCTGCACTTTCACACCCTCGGTGCCGGTTTCATCATGGTGCCGATAGCCTTTGTAACAGGGGCTACCGGTGCCATTGGTCAGCCCCTGTCACATGGCTATGGCGTGCCATCACCCGACACGGGGGCTGGTCTGGAGGCCTCGACCATGCCCCCGGGCTGGCGCCACGCCCCCAGGCCCACCCCCGAAATGGCACGTCATTCACGGCCCGCCCCCAAAATGTCGCGTCACTCGCAACAAGCCCCCGACATGCCCCTCCATGCAAGCCCCAGGACTTGCGCACGTCCCGGGGCTTGCGTGTGCCACCGAGCCTATGCAAAATAGGCTCGGTGCGCGCGGGGGGGGGGGGGGTTTGGGGTAGATTTTCGGGGGGGAACGCGCATATCGTACGCACGTACCCCTTTGAAAATCTACCCCATTGTTTTTTTCAATAGTTTCATCTATTGGTAAGATTAGTTGGATGTCGTCAGCATAGACGTAGTGTATGATTCCAAGACCGGCCAGGAGATGGCATAGTGGTAGTAGATATATATTAAAAAGCGTCGCTGATAGTGCCGATCCTTGTGGGACTCCTGTTTTTAGGGTAATCTTTTCGGATAGAGTGTTTTTAATTTGGACTTGAAAAGTTCTGTTGCTTAGATATGATTTGAACCATGTTATTGTTTTGTCTTGTAGTCCTATTTCTTCGAGTCTTTTAATCAGTATATTGTGGTTCAGTGTCAAATGCTGCTGATAGATCAAGTAATATTAGAATATAGTGTTTTCCGCTGTCGAAACCTCTTAGTATATTGTCTGTTAGTGCGAGTAGCAGTGTTTCAGTGCTATAATGTTTACGGAAGCCGTGTTGAGAGGGGTAAAGGATATTGTTATTATCTAAGTGCTCAGATAGTTGTTTTTGTACTGTTTTTTCAATTAATTTTGCCATGTGGTAAATTTGATACTGGTCTGTAGTTTGCTAGAATAAGGGGATCCATGTTTTTCTTCTTAAGTATTGGTTTAATGATAGCTCTTTTCAGTGTTTCAGGCAGATACCCTTCTTTGAGGGAGTAGTTTATAATTTTTGCGAAAACTGGAGCGGTGATTTCAGTAAGCTTTTTAATTTCTACTATGGGTAATGAATCTGGTGGGCGGCGGGATTTAGTTGTTTGATCATGTTCTCTGCCTGGTTGTTGGTTATTTCATCAAATTCAGACCATGGTGTTGTGTCTCTCTTACACATTTTAATTTCTTGTTGGGGTGACTTTGGTATTTTGGTACGCAGGTTCTCAATTTTGTCGTTAAAAAATCTGGCTATTTCATTGCATCTATTTTCTGGTAAGTTGTCTGGGGGGTTTGTAGTATCTTTGGTTATATTATTAACTATTTTGAATAGGGTTCTTGGGTTATTAAAGTGTTTTTCTATCTTTGCGCTAAAGTACGTTTTTTTGGCTTCGAGAATCGTTTTTTGTAGAAAGCTAGTTGTTTACGATATTGAGTCAGGTGGTCAACTGAGTTATGGTTTTTCCAGATTTTTTCTTTTTTTCTGAGATTTTGTTTCAGCTCCTTAATGTGTTTGGTGTACCATGGGTTATTTTGTTTTACTTCTTTAGCGACTATGGGGTAGATTTTCAAAAACGGCGCGTTGGCGTACTTTTGTTGGCGCTCCAGGCGCAAACAAATGTACGCGGGATTTTAGTAGATACACGCGTAGCCACGCATATCCGCTAAAATCCTGGATCGGTGCGCGCAAGGCTACCGATTTCGTGTAGCCGGCGCGCGCTGAGCCGCGCAGCCTGCCTCCGTTCCCTCCGAGGCCGCTCCGAAATCAGAGCGGCCTTGGAGGGAATTCGCTAACGCCCTCCCTTCACCTTCCCCTCCCTTCCTCTACCTAACCCACCCCCCGGCCCTGTCTAAACCCCCCCCTACCTTTGTTGGGGGATTTACACCTCCCAGAGGGAGAAGTAAATCCCCACGTGCCAGCGGGCCGCTGGTGCGCCTAGACGCAACCCGGGGGCGGTTCCGGAGGGCACGGCCACACCCCCCGGACCGCCCCGGGCCGAAACCACGCCCCCGGGCCTGCCCCCGAAACGCCGTGCCCCACCCCGAAAACGGCACACCGCTCGGCCCCGCCCCGACACGCCCCCGGCACGCCCCCCTCGGAAAACCCCGGGACTTACGCGAGTCCCGGGGCTCTGCGTGCGCCGTTAGGCCTATTGAACATAGGCGCACTGGCGAGCAGGGCTCTTAAAATCCGCCCCTATGGTTTTTAGGGGGTTTATGTTATCCACTAATCTCTTAGTCATGTTGATCCAGGCTGTTGCGCTGTAGTACAATCAGGGTAATTAAATGATTTGAGTTCATCTTGTATTTTGTCTTTCAGTGTTTCAGTGTTAAATGGGGGGCGATAAGTGATGACCGTTGGTTCCTTTTTTGGTATTTCAGATGCCTTCGCAAATGCTAATGTGGATTTAATAAGGAGGTGATCTGACCATGGGATTTGTGTATAGCTAGTGTTTTTTTCTTCAAGGTGGCTGGTGTTTATGAATGTGAGGTCAAGTGAGTGTCCGGCCCTATGTGTGGGTTTATCTGTAATTAGTTGAAACCCAAGTGCATTCATAGCGTCTAATAGTGTCTGTCAGGTATTAGATGGGTAATACTCACTGAGGGTGAACCATACAATAGGTTCCCTATATCTATACAATACCAACTACATAAGAGAACCCATAAGACTTATATCACATCAAACATAAATCTGTGTAAACATTTTTTTATTAAGTGCTGAGTCTTTATCTGGACGCTGGACATTGAAAGTTTTCATTGAAAGGGTTAGCCCTTAAATGATGATATATACTATAGATCCAGTGGTCCATAATTATCCTTGGAGAATATGATTTATTAGAATATTTCTTTGTTGAGATTAATTAAACTATTTGCACATGATATTGTTTACAATTTAGTGGGATTCATTGTACTGCGTGTCCATGTACATTTCTGATGAATATATAATCAAATATTTGTGAATATTAAGTAATGTGATGGTTTTACTGTTATGATTGAATGGTGTGAATGTGATGAATGTTGAGCTAGATAGTACTTTCTGTCTAGTTAGAATTATCGTGAATAATAATAAAAAACCGTTTACACAGATTTGTGTTTGATGTGATATAAGTCTTATGGGTTCTCTTATGTAGTTGATAAGGTATTAGATGGGGGCAGTTTATCCATGTGTAGATTGAAATCACCTAGTATTATGGTGGGTTTTGTTGTATCAAGATGAGCTGCGAAATATTCAATTAGAGGGGAGATATTTAATTCAAGTAGACTGGGTGGACAGTATAGTAGGCAGATTTGAAAGTTATAAGTTTCAAAAATGGCAATTTCATGATTAGGCGGTGGTGCAATGGATTTTAATTTACATTTAAATTGTTTTTCAATAATTAGTAATAGTCCACCCCCTCTTCTGGTTATTCTGGGGATTGAGTAGATATCATAATTTCTGTATGCTAATTGATTTTTTATGACTGTGTCAGATTTTTTAGCCAGGATTCAGTTATAGCTATGAAATTTGGTTTAGTGTCGAATAGTAGGTCTGTGATTACTGGGAACCTTTTAGCGATTGATTGTGCGTTTACTAATAGAAATGTTAGCATAAAGATTTTGCTCACGTTACCATGATTGGTTCTTTTAATTTGGATGAAGTTGTTTGGGTTAGAAACTTTTGTTTCTTTTGGGTTGTTCACGTTGTAAGCTGTGAAATGGTGTGTGCGTCCATACTTACCCCGATTGCAGCAGATCCGGATTGGATTTCTTTCAGCTCTGTCGGTGTCCATGTTTGGCTCTGTTTGCACTGTCTCTTCTTAGGTCAAACGAAGGGGCATGCCCCTTTGTCGCGCGCCTTTGGCCGGCACACAGCACCACCGGTCAGCCCGGTGCTCTTTTCAACACCCCTGTGCGCCTTTGATGATGTCAGGGCGACGTCAGGGCGACGACCATGGGGGCGGAGCGCTGTCCCTTCCTTTGGCCCGGCTCAGCAGCATCTGTGGGAGAAACGGGAGGGAGAGAAGAGGCAAGGAGAGGTGAGCAACGAAGAGAGAGAGGTAATAGGGGAGAGAAGCCAGAGGAAAAAACCAAAAAACCCCCCAGAAAAACAAAATAGCAGGCTGTGGGGGAAAAACCAGGTTAGGCAATCTGGGGGCAAGAACAGGAAGCAGGCAGGTAGAGAAGGGGCCTCCAGTGACTCTCGAGGCAGCGGTGGGAGCACGATTCCATTTCAATGTTTCCGAGTGCATTGTTAAATTGAATTTTCATAGATTTTGATTTATTTTCATTTTGATTTAATTATTTCGTGTGACATTGCGTTGGAATTGAGCTGTGCCG
Source organism: Rhinatrema bivittatum (assembly GCF_901001135.1). Lineage (NCBI taxonomy): Eukaryota > Metazoa > Chordata > Amphibia > Gymnophiona > Rhinatrematidae > Rhinatrema > Rhinatrema bivittatum. Next base: position 322,352,607 of record NC_042615.1, on the reverse strand, counting down.
TTTACCATACCGTTCATTTAGTGAGTATAGTTTGTTTTTTCTTTTTTCATTCTTTTTCATTTCTAGAATTATGCGGTTTACATCTAGACACGGATTGCTTCTCACATGGACAATTATATATTGTGTGTTCTAGAGTCGGCAAACCAGACAATCTCTATATCTGCACAGACAATGGAACAATAAAAAATATTGTATACCCACAAGCATTGTGAAATTAAACATATTTGAAACGTGCGCTTTCTCTTTTCTTTCTTTTCCATTTAACCAGACTGAGCCACAGCAACGCGTGGCCGGGTACAGCTAGTCTAAAATAATTGCAAATATACCACCAATGGCTAGTGTGGTGAACCCATTGCTCCTCAGTGCAGGTAAAGCACACAATCAAATATGGATGCAAATTCTCTGGTGGCACCAGTAGCTGAATTGTATAAATGACCTATGCTCTCAGGTTCCATCGTGATAGAGATTCCAAGACCAGAATAAGCACATATGGTGCCACCTGTATTTAGAAGAGGATTATGTGCTTCCCATAGCAATGTCGTTATCAATCTGAGCAAATGTCTGAATATGGATATAGACTTTCATGCAAATGCAGGGTCTACTGAGCATCAGCAACTGTCTCAACAGAAGATCTTTTTTTGCAGCCTGATCTCATGGACCATGGCAGCAAGTTTGTTGGTTTGTTATCAG